>NC_068308.1:15510167-16157667 GCF_025860055.1 Xyrauchen texanus
CCAAATAGAAGACAGAACCTTCTCAAAAATCAAGTTAAAAGTAAACTTTTCAGTTTTTCTTTAAATTGATTGAAACTTATGAAAACTTTGAAGCCTTTGTTGATTAATGTGTTTGCCATTTTCAGATTGCACTTAAAAAAATAGATAAACCAAAGTTCTGTCATTATTTACAACTCATATCTTTCCCAATGCATATGAGGTTTTTTTCATGGACCTTCACATCTTTACCAAACAATGGCAATTCATTGTGAATACAAGCAGTCCAGCTTGAAAAAGAATAACAGCACACTATAAAATCAACATAAAAGTAGTTGATAAAACTTCTAAAGTCTTCGGAAGTCATGCAATAACTTTGTGTGATCAACAGACTGAAAACTCATTATGCACTGATAATGTCTGGACTTTTTTATCCATTTGTTGAATATATTTTGCCTCACATACAAGAAGCTTTCTCCTAGAGACATGGGTAATCAGGCCCAGGCCTAGAATCAGGCTCAGTTTATTTCATTATTTAAGTTCCGTCTATGGTTTTGATGTTATACAGACAATGTTATTGAAATACAGACATTTTCTGACAGAAATCAAATATGGAGATGGTCACAATGTTTGGTTACGAATCACACGAGAACTAGTCTCACGTAACCAAACCTATAACTACGTCATAAGTCTGGGCTGTATAGCAGCTTCAATTGGCAAAGAACCACCCATTCAGACAGGAAAAGCCATCTAACGGCCGTGTTAAGAGACCAATCACAGTTAGTTATGTCATTAAGGGGTGTTTGGGGGCAGGGATGTATCATACCATAATAAAAGACCGACATGGGGAAAAAAAATATTTATATAATGCTGCGTAAGCCTCCGTGAGCAACTGCACAGAAAACACATGGGAGAAAAGGAGAACATGTGTAGAGAGTCTACGTACAGCACAGAAAACCTCAAGAGCTTTACTCGTGGACATCCACTTTACTTTCTATGAAGTGCCTCAAAAAACACAATCAATATTTGCAAAAATTTGGTTGTCACTAACCTGGCAAAACTGGGAGAATTCCACCTTGATAGAATGAGCGCTTTTGAGGATGATATAGTCCTCAAATGCACTCCTTATATCAATGCAGTAGCTTATGAACTAGGGCTGGGACAACGCGGCGACGTCATCGATGACGTTGACGCAAAATATGCGCGTCGATTCGTCGGACCCAAAACAAAGATGGCGGCACCGGCGAGTAGTAGCAACATGAGTGGCTCCTCAGACTATCAGAGGTGCAAGGCGGCATGCACTCGTTCCTCTAAAGTATGGGAATTCTTTAATTTAAAAGGAAACAATTCCGCGATATGTCGTCTTTGCAAAATGGAGATGGCATTCCATTCTAGCACCACGGCAATGCACCAGCATCTGAACAGGCGCCACCCGGTTGCAGCTGCAAATGACAGAGCACCGCAAGTTTTTTTTTCAACTCCCCACTTTGCACTCGATGTTGGAGTAGGCTATAATACGTTGTTGACACCTAAAGTTTTCGCTTATAGATTAATAATGCTCTTATAGCTATGAATGTCATGAAAAATACATAGAGGACACTGACAACGCGCTGACAGACAGGACCAAGCAGGTAACATTTAATAAAGTCTCAACTTTCAAATTTGGACATTCAAAGAAAATTAAACCAGAAATAGGCCTACTATTTTGTGGCTCTTTAATGTGTCTTGACAGATTGCCTCAGTTAAAGCTGCTCGTGAACCGATCATCTTTTCCTTGGTTAATTTATAGCATCAAATAGGCTAAACGTGAATGTAGCCTACATCAGAAGGACTGTTGTTTTAACCGCGGAAAGATGTCAGTACAGTAGCCTACAATCCATTATTCAAATTCAAATCCACCGACGTTAATCTTCTCTCTCCTGACTACTTCGTCGGACAAAAATGGCGTATTATGATTGATTGATCAGATCGCCAGTCAATCAAACTCCCGGCAAATGTTTTTTTTAAAACATGTTATACACCCCCACCCCCGATGAAACCGGTATTACCGGTGTTGTCACAAGTCGATTAATCGAAATCGAATCGGACTGTAAAAAATTAATCGTTAGATTAATCGATGCATCGAAAAATATATCGCTAGATTAATCGTTTAAAAAAATAATCGTTTATCCCAGCCCTATTATGAACACAACTATATCTACGGCTGAAAAGCACAGTAATGTGTACGTACATTCACTTTACTACCTACTAAAGTACCCAACGTAGTCTTTTATAGAATTGCTGTAGCCCATCCGCCTAAAGGTTCAACATGTTGTGTAGTTTGAGATGCTATTCTGCTCACTACAATCGTTGACAACAATTGTTTACACTGCCAACAAGATACAATTACCTGAGAAACAAATATTCCCACTTATTCCCTGATGGCAGTGGACTCTTTCAGCATGATAATGAGCCCTGCCACACTACAAAAATTGTTCAGGAATGTTTGAGGAACATGACAAAGAGTTCAAGGTGTTGACTTGGCTTCCAAATTCCATAGATCTCAGTGCTGGACCAAAAAGTCTGATCCATGGAGTCCCCATCTCGCAACTTACAGGACTTAAAGGATCTGCTGTTAACATCTTGGTGCCAGATATCACAGGACACCTTCAGAGGTCTTGTGGACTCCATGCCTCCAGAGGTGTTTTGATGGTACGAGGGGGACCTACATGATATTAGGCAAGTGGTTTTAATGTTGTGGCTGATATAGGACTTGTTTATATCCACATTAAAACAAGTCCTATATTGACATAACCTGAAAAGCTGCTCAGCAAGGAAGAAGCCACTGCTCCAAAACTGCCATAAAAAAGCCTGACTACAGTTAGCAAGTGCACATGGGGACAAAGATCTTTTTGGAGAAATTTCCTCTGGTCTGACGAAACAAATTTTGAACTGTTTGGCCATAATGACCATCGTTATGTTTGAAGGAAAAAGGGTGAGGCTTGCAAGCCGAAGAACACCATCCCAACCGTGAAGCATGGGGGTGACAGCATCATGTTGTGTGCTTTGCTGCAGGAGGGACTAGTGCACTTCACAAAATAGACGGCATCATGAGGAAGGAAATTTACATTGGACACATTGAAGCAACATCTCATGAAATCAGCTAGGAAGTTAAAGCTTGGTCACAAATGGTAATTCCAAATGGACAATGACCCAAAGCATACCTCCAAAGTAGTAGCAAAATGGCTTAAGTACAACAAATTCAAGGTATTGGAGTGCCATCACAAAGCACCTCAATCCGATAGAAAATTTGTGGGCAGAACTGAAAAAGCATGTGCGAGCAAGGAGGCCTACAAACCTGACTCAGTTACACCAGTTCTGTATGGAGGAATGGGCCAAAATTCCAGCAACTTTTGTAACAGAGTGCTTCTGTATTTAAATAATTTGTATTGTTGTATAATTTCCTCATACTTTGTGATCTAAATCACCTGAAGCTGTTTGGAAAGTTTAGAGTGCATCTTGACTGTGATCTGCGTAATTCTTCTCCTCAGTCAGGCACGAGCTGCAGTGCTGCTCTTGTGTCCCATCGTTAGTTTAATCTCTGATCTCATGTTACATTAAATTAGATCAAACGACTACTCAAAAACTTAAATTTTTGTCGATAACGTTGACAAATCGTTTCCACCCTAATTCTGAATAAATTATACAGACTATTGTGTGTGAATTTCCCAGGAGATCAGCAGTTACAAAAATACTCAAACCAACCCATTTGGAACCTACAATCATGCCACGATCGAAATCACTGGAGATAAAACAAATTCCCCATTCTGATGGTTGATGTGAACATTAAATGAAGCTCCTGACCCATATTCTCATTAAGGGAAATGGCCAAAGCAAAATTTACCAGTATTTTCAAAAGGGTCGTACATTTTAGGAAATTTTCTGGAAAAAACACTGTGAAAGGAGCTATAAAGAATAACAGCAAATTTGGAACAAAATTAAGGGGAGTAAATAATGTCAGAATTTTCATTTTAAAGGGTTAAGGTAGTAAAGCTTGCGTGTCTGGAGACCGTCTCTTGGAAGTGCAGATGACAGTGCTGTCTGTTAAAACGATCAGAGTCTGTGTATGTGAACACTGGGGGCATCGGTAAGTGTTCATTACCTCCCGTTGGAATCGTCTCATTTCACTGCGGCCCTGTCTGACTCTACTGTGGCTTGTCTCGTCCACCTCCATTCTCTCAGCATGCTCCAACTCTAACGCCTCCAGCTTCTCAATCACATTTGAACGCCCACTAAGGATGCAGAAAGAAATAGATCTTTTAAGAGACAACATTACAGTGCAGAAACTGGGCAAAAAAGTACAGAATGGGCATGCTGTATAGTTTTTGCTTTGCTTGCAACTTCTAATGCAACATGACAGCAAATCATCTGAATTTAGTCATAATTGTAGAATTCCAGGTTGCCACTTCAGAAAACTGTATCAGGGTCAGAAATTAACCAGGGCTTGGGGCAAAAAAATGCCATGAAAATACGCAAAAAAATATAACACAAAATCAAATTACTGTGACAAATTTTCCCTGCAATAAATTTCTCTGCATTTGATGTATATGTTAAAATTCTATTTTAGGCCTAATTATATATTTTTGATTTTTTTGATGAATAATTAATTGAGGCATCTGACATAAAGGGACAACACACTGTGTTTTTGTCTGGTTAGAAAAACTTACAACATTTTTTAACAGAATTTTCAGAACAGAATCTTCAAGTTATAAATATATTATAACATTTAGAAGGAAGGGGTTAAAATGTGAATATGTCGTCTCCTGATTTTAATTAACCCGTTTCCACTTCCATTTCCTGACTTTTAAAGACAGGAATCTGGTTCACAAAAATGATGTCTGAAAATATATTTTTTTAAATGATGACCTTATTTGGGATATGCACAGTATTGTCAGCCCTCCTTAAAAGGAAACAAGAAAGCTAGTCAGTGAGATATTTATGTCACATGACAGCTCAAAACCTCATTGGCTGCTGCATACAACGTGGCACAATTCCCATAAACCCAAATTAAACCAAAGTCAAGTATCTTTTTCTATTGGACAGTGTTATTCTGCAGTCCTGTCCATTTTGTTATTTGCCTCCCTCTTACTGAAAAATACACCAGAAAGTCTTGAAACTTTGCTCTCTGGAGGACTTTGAACTTTGGTAAAGGGGTTAGTGGGAGTGCCTCAAAAAAACCAAAATGAACAGTGTTATTGACAGTGTTTACTTTAAACACAAATACTGCCAACAACAACAGGGGGAGATATAATTATCACCATAATTCAATGTCAAAAGAATGTGTCCATGCCCATGTTGCAAAATACTTGTGGGTGTTTGACCTATTGATTTGGCCTAATAAGGTGTGTGCAGGGTTTAAGCTTCTCTGCTTAGCACAAGCATATAGCACATCCGCCACGCAGTACTCTCGGTTCTCACTTCGTCTGGAGTAAGGGCTGCTCAGTTAGAGTGGCCGAAGCGCAGCATGCCTTTAAAAGGAGAGGCACAGAGAGAAGCCAAAGAAAGAATGAAAGGGCATGTGAGGGGAAGAGCTTATGCTCACCTTCTCTCAGGGCTGAAGACAAGCTCTTTGTCCTGTCTTTCTGGACTGCGAAGGCGGCTCCGTTTCTCTGCCTTGCGTGCCTCTGTATCACTGCGGCGGGGCAGAGCACGAGGAGCACGGCCGAGTTGTTCAACTGGGTGGCTGTCGTTGCTGGTGACAGTGCTGCTGCTCGCATCAGAGTCCAGAGAACTCATGGAGCCGCTAATGTGGGAACCATTAGACAGCAGGCTGCTGCCTGATGGGAAGGGGTCACTGGGAGCAGGGGAGAGGCAGCGGGGGATGCCCCCCAGCTCTCCGCTGTGCCTGCTGGATGAGCTGCCTGTGGGGGACAGGGGGTCATGAGAGGGCTGGGAAACAACGGAATGGAAGGAGAGCCCGCTCCGGTCCACCTCGTCACCGTTCACAGAACTCTGATCTGAACATCGACTCAACATTGACCCCTCACCTATAGAGTGTAATAAAAGAAGAGAGTCAGAGTGCATTACTGTTTATTTCTACCAAGTTAAAGACCCCAAGAAATGGCTTTTTCTTTCCTGTTTTGTCATACTTATGAAATAGGAAATTGGGGACATACATATTGAAGTTCTTGTCCCTTTCTTTAGATACTGAGTTACTGACGGAGACACATTCTCATTCTAAAGAGCAATTTATTGGACAACATTTTGAATACGACCACGAGAGCAAGATGAGACATCAGCTAAAGGTTTGTTTTAAGAGTACACTAGCATACAGATGGCCTCCAAGCTACAGACATGGACTTAGAGCCACAAAACGCTATTTTTGATTTCATGGTAGTTTTAAATGAGGGTTTTATGGAAAACAAGTATGTTTTTGAGGACTCCCATACCTGCAGAGGGCATTGGTGAGCCAAGTGGTGCCACTTCACTAGCAGACCGTGTCTGGGACACATCCACCTCTCTGCTTTGCAGCTCCTCTAGCCATATGATAGAACTGGAGTCTGGAGTCTTCTCTGCATCAGGGATGCCTGAGCCAGTCACTGCTACCTTAGCTGGCCCAGGCTCCTACAAAACAAACATATAACATCAATAACTTTCATTACTACACATTTCCATAGAAGCATAGATCTAGTAACTGAAAAAGATCCCAATGACCGCATCCTTCAAGTCAACATGGGGCAAAATCGACTGCCTTTAATTTCTTAATATACATTCCTGGTCTTATTGTGTACGATTTATCAGAACACATTACTCAAAAAAAAGAAATGTTTGTTTTTGTAAACGTTTATAAAAATTTGATAACTTGGCCTGCCTTTGAAACAACTTTACTTTTTGGCTGACATTACAAATCCCTCTTTTCAACCCCCTCGCCTCCAGCCACCTGGCTCCATTCTGGTATTGCCCTATTTAGGGATTCATCGATATGAGCATTTTTGGCCTATACCAATACCGAATTTAGCAAAACACTATTAGCCAATATCGACATTTTGCCACTTACCTTATTTTGTCATCAGATCACTGTTTTGCTCAAGAATTATACTTTAAAAATGTACAAGGATGTACAAAAGCTTTTTCTCTGTTCTAAATATTTTCCATTAAACATAGATTGGATCTGTTGAACACATGACAAGCCAAATGTAAAGAGTGGCACAACGAAAGATAAATGGAAGATAAAAAGATACAAAATATTGAAAAATAACTAAATATCATGGCATGATGAATATGACAAAAGGTTTTGTACTTTAAATTTTTTTTACACTGCTGTTTTTGTAGTTCCAAACAACAAAACTCACATTTTACACGTTTGTAATGTATAATCACAAATTAATATTATGCATATGTTGGGCAATTTGACAGAAATGTCAACAACATCATGGAAAAATCAAAAGTTACCAAAAGAGCAAAACGCCCTTTTAAGTTCTATTGTGGTGTAATGGATAATGGTTATTGTAGTACAGACCGCTAGAGGGTGCTGCTTGCTTACAAAATGCTGACTGAAGTGCTGATTGCAGTCTATTTTTAAACGCAGACTTTCTAGCTTCCATAATCGCACAAGACCATATTGCGATTTCAATCTTAACCCAATCAATTGTGCAGCCTTAATGGATACCATTCTAATGTCTCAATTCAAAATTTGCATGTTTCGAAGCATTTCGGATGGCTTTACCTCATCATGTATTGGTAAGTGCCGCTTTCACAACTGCCATGTCTGTAACAACGTTGGTTTTTCTTATTAATGTGAGAAAGAGAATGATTACAAATTAAATATTTAAGCCACATTTAAGATGCATCCCTCCTCAAAGTCTTGCACTGAATTTGGCCTGTTTTACTTTAAAATGTCACTTCACAAAAGTAAAATGGGAAGGGAAAGACGTTTAAATTGACTTGAAAGCAACACGGAAATTCAGAAGGTCATATATATACCTGTGAGGTTGCAGGTTCCACTTTACGCTTCTTCTTTTGATTCTGCTTGTTGGTCCTCGGATAAACCACTAGCTGTTCACTCCATCTGTTAAAAGACAAAAGATCACTGCACTATACAGGTTGCATATGTCAAGTTAAAACTTGCGTCCCATTAGTGAAGAAGAATGTATATTTTTAATAGTAGGTTGGTGATATGAACTGTCACATACCCATTGATGATCTCTTTGTTGTCTCCTCGAATGTAGTACTCCTGCTCAGGGGTGATTATGCACAGCGCATTCTTCTGCCCTGTCCTGGGCTCAGCATCTATCACGTCTGTGCAGAGGTTCATGTTGACAGTTCCTTGTGGGAGTGTGCTTGGCTATGAGAGATCAGATGAGAAAAATAATTTTGAAAACCTAGAAATCAAGATATAATTTGGTCAGACCATTTCTAGACAGAACATTCAAGAATTAATGTAAACATAACTTGTTTGTTTACACGTAAACTCCACAGGGTAAGCTAATTTTTTATTTGATATTCAAGAAGTATAATCAGTTTAGGTATTCAGTTTACTGATAGAAAAAAAAAAAGTTTAACTAAATAGTACAGTTGAAGTCAGAAGTTTACATACACTTAGGTTGAAGTCCTTAAAACTCATTTTTAACCACTCCACAGATTTAATATTAGCAAACTATAGTTTTGCAAAGTCATTTAGGACATCTACTTTGTGCATGACACGAGTAATTTTTCCAACAATTGTTTACGGACAGTAAAAAAAATTCACTTTTTATTGACTATATCACAATTCCAGTGGGTCAGAAGTTTACATACACTAAGTTAACTGTGCCTTTAAGCAGCTTGGAAAATTCCAGAAAATGATGTCAAGCCTTTAGACAATTAGCAAATTAGCTTCTGATAGGCTAATGGAGTCAATTGAAGGTGTACCTGTGGATGTATTTTAGGGCCTATCATCAAACTCAGTGCCTCTTTTCTTGACATCATGGGAAAATCAAAAGAAAGCAGCAAAAAATTGTGGACCTCCACAAGTCTGATTCATCCTTGGGAGCAATTTCCAAATGCCTTAAGGTACCACGTTCATCTGTACAATAGCACACAAGTATAAACACCATCACACAGCTCAGGAAGGAGAACTTCTACAGATGAACATTGTTTGGTGCGAAAAATGCAAATCAATCCCAGAACAACAGCAAAAGGACCTTGTGAAGGTGTTGGAGGAAACGGGTAGACAAGAATCTATATCCACAGTAAAACAAGTCCTATATCGACATAACCTGAAAGGCTGCTCAGCAAGGAAGATGCCAATGCTCCAAAACTGCCATAAAAAAGCCAGATTACAGCTTGCAAGTGCACATGGTGACAAAAATTTCCTCTGGCCTGATGAAACAAATTTGAACTTTTTGGCCATAATGACCATCATTATTTTTGATGGAAAAAGGGCGATTCTTGCAAGATGAAGAAGACCATCCCAACCGTGAAGCATGGGGGTGGCAGCATAATTTAGTGGGGGTGCTTTGCTGCAGGAGTGACTGGTGCACTTCACAAAATAGATGGCATCACAAGGAAGGACAATTATGTGGATATATTGAAGCAACATCTCAAGACATCAGCCAGGAAGTTCAAGGTATTCATGTAAACACGGAGAGTGATGTCTAACTCTAAAGTGAATGTAACAGTGGAGAAAAAAGCGGATTTGTATTAAAATGTCGATCTTGTACTTAAATTTAAGCTAATAGACCTGCTGCCGTCTAGTGTGTCATTATAATAATCAAACAACCATAACAAGAAAACAAGAAACCACTCACTGCTCTTGACTGAATAAATTCAGTAGCTTTAAAAGTATTCATGTATTATAATCTTACAATAGACCAGTAGTAGTTTTATGTTGCATTTCATTCTGAATGTTTACTTGAATACTTGATAGCCTACTACTGTTAAAACTTTTAAAGCTGTTAAAAAAGCGCTGAATTTTTGTTCTATTGTTTTTAATCTATTTCTATTCATTGCTGTTTTTTATTGTTATTTTATTACTGACTGTTTACTAGTCTTAATTACTAGTTCTATAATTACTTAAGAACTTGAAACCATTCTTCCATAATTAACATATTAGTTAGTGTTATTATTTGTTGTGGTATTAAAGCTGGTATTGAGAATCGACAAATTTCATGGAACTATGAGCATCCCTGCTGTTAATGGTGGCGATGGAGGCTTTTCTGTATTATACATGACATGAAATAATTACCATATGACAATAGCCTCCTCCCCTACACAGTGCAGTTTACATTTCTGTTGCAGATAATTAAGTTGATTGCATAGATACACTATTAGGTTGGGCATTGGTCGTAATTTTTGAAAATATACAGCATAAACTTTGACATGCTACTTTAGCATATAACTTAAATGTCATTTTTCCCTCTTTTTTTTAGAGCACAAATTTGTTTACAAGAGAACAAAGTTCTTCAGAGATCTAGCCTCTGAATTTTGATCTCAAAGTGCATCACATTGATGCATTTAACTTTAAAATGTACAACATTTTCTTATGGGGGAGAATTCCCCTGGACCACCCCGGAGGGTCAAAGATCCACCCACCACAGTCTCACAAAATCCTGTGGGAAACTGAAATAGCAATGGTGTTAATGTCTGAGTTGCTGTTGTGTTCAGTCGATAGCTGTATTGCATTGTCAGTGCTGTCTTGTCCGGTGCACAACTTTGTAAGATTAGCCAGACAGCTAGCTAGCAGCTACCTAGCCTTATTACTGGCTTTCATGACAGCAGGGCTAGGTAGCCAGCAGCTAGCAAATATTTCCTAAATGGCTGAATTCATAACTGTAATTCGGTTAGCTAGTTGTTTGTATAAATTTGCCAAACTGTTTGCAAATTTGTATTTAGCGGCAAGCACCTGATCATCTAGATGTAAAAAAAAAAAATTCCCTGAATAACAAAAATTACTCAAGTTTATAATCAATTTTTTCCCATTATATACTGACAGTTTTATCACCAAGCCCTACTCATAACCCTGCTTAATAAGCAGAGACAATTATTAGGAAACCATTCGTAGGTTGCTTTCCATGAAATCTATAAACACTGTATCTCTGCGGCACTATAAAAATTGATCTGTTTGCTTGAGAAGACCATTCCAGCATGACATAGCAACATTAAGTGCTTTTCCTTCATTGGGCCGAACAGTTCTGAGAATGGTGAGTAACTGTTCCAGCAGCATTTAAACTTAAACATGGTTTGGTACAGTCTGATTACAAAGATTTTTTTCAGCATGGTTAGCTAACCATACTCAGGACAGGAAAACCATTCTGGTGGAAACGTGGCTATTCAAGATTGGTCACTTGCCCAGTCAGTTAATTCTAATCCTCATTTCGCTGCACCACAGTTGACAATTAAATGGTATGGTTCATTAGGCCCAATGGTTTAAAAGCACCTATAGACTCAACCAATAGCATGAGTTTGGGCCAGAATATCTGTATCAATAGTAAACTTTTTTTTTTAGCAATTCCATTTGGTGGTGGTAGTGGTGCAGAAATTACACAATTCAGCTTTAAGATTCCTAAAGAGCATGTCATCATACTAGATTCATGATCTTTGACTCATAAGTATGAGATGTTGTAATATTGTCTCCGATTTAAACTTCAGTTAAAACAGACATGGACTAAAAGCCATAAAACTCAAAAGCTGTATTAAAGCTGGAAAGTTATTTTATTTCTGTGAATAAGTTCCATAAATAGATCCATTTAAATCTCTCATTCATTTTATGATTGCGTATTCACTCAAAAATGTCAATTCTTTTTAACAATTAAAATTTGTACTGTCTTTTTCTTCTAGATGGTTTCTTTGATTGAAATGACCCTTTAAGCCAATTCAGAGCAAATATATAAATACAGATATATACACTCACTTTATTAGGAACACCTGTAACAGATTGTAACAAACTTCATGCAGGGAGGGGAAGGAGGACACAGGGAACTGGTTTCTTCCACTCAAAGGTAAGGCTTTTAATTAATAAACTCAAGCGCTTTACAGCTTCACATACACATTACCACAATACAGTCTTTACAGACATGTAGCTCTTCCCTCCACTTGCGTGGTTCCTTTTATACCACTCTCCCCAAGCTTACAGCAATTGGAAACAGGTGTTAGTCATTATCTGGCTCAGGTGTATGCACCCGTACCGCTTTCTCTCTCTCCGGACGAACGCTCGACCACGTCCCCATTGCCACACAGACCTACTTATTCATGCGATTATCTAAACAGCCAATTGTCTGGGAGCACTGGAATGCATAAAATCATGCCGATACGAGTCAGGAGCTTCAGTTAATGTTCACATCAACCATCAGAATGGAGAAAAATGTGATCTCAGTGATTTAGTGGCATGATTGTTGGTTCCAGATTGGCTGGTTTGAGTATTTCTGTAACTAGGTGCATTTACAAAGACCCTAGTAATCTATTTGTGATTGGACTAATAGCACAGTCAGAATAAAAAAGTCTCATGTAACCACATCAATCAGAATGAATTGGCCAAATCCAATGTAAACGTCATTTGGATTGTAAAGGGTGGTGTAAACCTTTTATAATCCGTTCAAGAAAATATCTGCCATGTAAACGCTTGATGAGATTGCTTTCTGATACTGGGACGTTGTGTGCATGACGACAAGGGAGCACTTACTCTGAGAAAATGTGCGACCAATAGAAGATTGAAGAGTCACACACTATTGAACTCTAATATTTCATTATTGTATACATACATATTTTTATTGTTGCTGGCTAGTAAGTAGATGGCATATTTGAAAATTGTTAATTATTATTTTTTATTTGTGATGTATTGTTTATTAAAACCAGAAGCCCTTGCACAAAATGTTATCCTCGTTTTCATCCGTTTTCATCCGTTTCCTCGGATTGCGATGAGTTATGCTGAATGTCGGTGTTCATTCACGCATTGTTAAAAGGCGAGGGAATGCTGAATAATTGTGCAGTGCACGCATGTCACAAGATCAATTCAGATTTTATGCTTTTGACATAGAAATGCGCATATCAACCCAATCACTTTATTAGTAAACAGTGCGTTCGGAATCATTGATCGGATTTATTTAATTCCGTTTCTTTTTTAAAAAGTGTCCATTTAAGTGCAACTACTGTTGATCGCCTGGGATTTTCACACAAAACAGTCTCTAGATTTTACTCAGAATGGTGCCAAAAACAAAAAAAAATTGTTGATGAGAGAGGTCAGTGGAGAATTACCTGACTGGTTCATGCTGATAGAAAGATATGGTAACTCGGATAACAACTCTGTACAATTGTCTGTAAAGACCACGTCGGGCACTTTATTAGAACCATAGTTTTTCTAATAAAGTGCTCAGTGAGAGTTTACATAACCAAAAAATATATATTTCGTTTTTTAGCTCAGCCCAGTCAGCCCTAGTCGCTCATCCGATTTCTGTACAGCTGATGAATCATAAGTGTTGCCAGGCCCCCAAGTTAAACAACAACAAATGTGCTACCTCACTGGTGGTGCCCTTCACAAACAAACCATGAGGCAGCACAGAGATGAACACGCCAAGACTGCAGATTAAGACTGAAACAATTAGTCAATGTTATGGACAACGTCGACAAAAAAAATTGTCAACAAAAATGTTCATTGTCGAATAGTCATTTTATCTCATTTAATGTACCATGACATCACATTAAACTCTAATGATGACACACAAGAGCAGCACTGCAGTTTGCGCCTGACTGAGGAGAGGAAGAATTACACAGATCACAGTCAAGATGCACTCTAAACTTCACAAACAGCTTCAGGTGATGTAGATCACAAAATATGAATTATAATGCAAAAATATAAAATAATGAAATACAGAAGCATTTTCGTTGTGGAACATGTGTGGACAAATCTTGCGTGTCGAGGGTCTTTAAAGGAAACATCCCGGTTACATCTTTAATGCAGTTATGTTTAATATATATATAGCTTTATTCAAGTTAAAATAATACAGCAGCAGATCATGTAAATGACTACAAACTCCGAAACTGGCATTTCTCTGCATGGTCAGTGCCTCTTCTATGAGTTGCGTGAATCTCTCGATCTAAGGGGGAGAGATTGAAACTGCACCCGGCTGAGTCACACTCTGACGTGGGGACGCTCGTCACTCGAGCACATGCTTAATGCAGCTAGATTATAACGTGATGTCCCGTGACTTATTGAATCATAATATATGTCACTGTGTATTTCTTATCGTGAAGAAAATTGGCAATACGCAGCTTTATTAATAAGAGAGAGTTTGTATTTTTGTGAGTTAAAGATGGATTGAATTGAACAGAAAAGTGAGAGGGTGTAGTCTTCACCTCATTATACACGGCAACAAAATACATTTTTGATTTTGTTTTCCAATATAAATATCTAAAACTCATTTAAAACAATGTACATTTTCTTTAGCAGCTATATTGCAGAAGAATTTTTTTTTATCTGAGAATGTTGAATATAATATTAAAAATACAAATATTTTTAAATATCAAAAAATCCTGAGAAGCGGCATATAAGAAATTTAGACTTGTTTTTTGAGAATAGATCTTGAATATACGTATAGTTTGTCTTTACTGCACTCGCAGAATTATAACCAAGTGAAAAAAAATACACTTATATACAAAATACGCTCATATTTAAGATACATTCTCTTAATGCAAGTCTAAATATACTATATGTTCCTTCTCAAATAAATGTAATGATTAATCATTACAATTATCGCCGAATAGTCAAATTATCATTCTAATAATCATTAGATTAATCGATTATAAAAAATAATCATTAGTTGGGGCTCTACTGCAGATGTCAAAATGTATTGATAAAAAAAAATAAAAAATTTTGTTTCACAGCCAAAACCAATCGTATCATTTCTAAAGACAAAGATTAAACAACACAAGTCATATGGATTACCTTTATGCTGCCCTATGTCCTTTTGTAGCGTGTAAGTTTTGGAACCCATTGACCTGCATTTTATAGAAATAAATCATACATCACAAATCATACATCTATGAAAATATCTTCGATTGTGTTCCACACAAGAAAGTAAGTCATATGATTTGGAGATGGCATAAGGGTGAGCAAATGATGAGAGAATGATTATTTTTGGGTGAACAATTCCTTTTAAGACACAAACCTTGAAATGCATACATTATGCGAAGACCAGACCATCACATTGTTTTGTTTTATTCTTGGCCGCTGCATGTTAGCTCATCCATTTCTTCAATAAATTCATTGTTTCAAAAAAAAAAAAAAGAGGAAGAAAGAAAGGGAAGAAAATAAAATCCTTTCAGTTCCAGTGCAGGGCAAGTGAACAAAGAAGGTGACAACATTAAGCAAGAAGAACTACACCTCCTTTCAGAAAACACAACCCAGACTGGACAGGTTTGGTGGAGTGTTGGCTCACCACTTGAGTAGAAAAGAAAAATCCTTTTGGTTCCAGTGCAGGGCTAGTGAATGTGATAACATTAAAAGATTAAAGAAGATCTACACCTCTTATTCTGAGTGTATGAAGCAGATAGCTGAAGCTTAAATCCATGGCAATGGATTTGATTGAAATATTACAACTAGGAATGTAGTACACAGTATAAGGTGTAGTATGCAGAAGACAGGATGTTAGTATTCCATTCCAAATACACCCCAAGTTTTTGCCCAATTACTGGGTAAAAATGAAAGTGAGAGAGAACATCTCACAAGACTCATCTTCAGTACAAAGACACACTCAAAAGACTCTAGCATACTGTGTAACATCAACTTAATTTCCTTTCAAGAGCGAGGGAGTCGACAAGAATTAACAAATCTGATTCTTTCGATGTTACGATCCTGAGATTCATGCCACACAATCTCGCAATTTCTGCCCAGGCTGTTATCTGACGTTCTGCAGTCTCCAGATGTAAAACAGGTGCTGTCTTTTCCTGATTCCTTTTATGGCCACTTTAAGTGATCTAGCTTTATTAAAAGCTGCCAGTAAAAGCCAGGGAATGCCAAATAAGGCAATTACAGTGTGTCACAGTTATAAACTGCAGCAGTGTTTCTATTTCACTACAGAGTGCAGCTTGGGGAAGAAAAAAAAAAAAAAATCTCAGTAATGAGACACCAGCAGTGTAAAAAAAAACAGAAGACACAAGAACAAAGAATTTCACATCACTCCATAGCTCTAAAAACAGGAACATTTTTATTCCTTTATAATGCTATAAACCGAGATTGAAATCTAGATTTATCAGATAACCAATTTTTTTAAATTATTTTATCCAATGGAGTATTCAATACTACACTAAAATTGTAAAATCAATTTTCTGTAAAACTGCCAATAACCACAAGCACACAATCAATTTGAGCCTTGTGTGCTAAAGTTCGCAACCAGTTCATGTAGGTCTTTGGACATACTTGGGGGATGGGAGTCCATAAGACATCTTCAGATAAGGAAAGAAAAGTAATAGGCAATGTATGGAAGAAAAGAAAACAGGAAGACTAAACAGCCATAAGCTAAATTTAAAGGATCAGTTTATAGGAAGAATTCATATAGGCAGTGAATAAATGGTTTGATATAGTGACAAAACAAAGTACAAGTTTACAAAGCAGAAACTAGCAGCTAACTAATATTCATGCCATTATTGTGGATTTGATCCCAAAACACATCAAATCCCATTTCCTTTCATTGTCTGCCTTTAAGACTGTTCAACTATTTTGTAACTGTAACAAAGCAAAAACATTTATGTTCATATGCCGACTTGTCAACGACACTAGTTGATCACATTTGATGAGCAAACAGTTGTCAATATGTTCAGATGTACACCAGATAAGCGGGTTATTGTGATAATGTGGCTTACTGTGAGAAAGCTGGGCTCCTGTTTAAATGTAATGGATAAGCGGTGTACAATTTACTCTCATATATGTGCAGCTCATCAGAAAGCAGCGTCCCTGTAGCAACGTAATCCCTGCAACGCTTCTGTAAACAACAAACATGGCATCCGAGAAAGACTTTGCTAGCTGAGGTAAGGGACATCCCATAATATAAACTGGTGTGTATAAATGAGTATAGTTTACAGAGCACGTAGATTTTCAGTTAAAATAACTTACATTTTGATCTGTTCCTCATACATGGCTTCAGAGGACTTGGAATATAGTGCACCATAACCATTTTTCTAACTCTTTTATGGTACTATTTTGTAGTATTAGAACTTGACATTAACTGTCACAACTCACTTTTATTATATAGTAACTCCACTTTTGTATTTTACAGAACAAAGAAAATCATATGGGTTTCGAACAACAGCAGGGCTAGTAAATAATGACACCACTTTTCCTTTAAAACTGGAAGTCTATGATCATAACAGCATGGACATATATCACCCAAATGGCACTTCTGCCACCATAGCAGCCCATAATGTAAAGCTTAACAGTTTACAGTGAGTTTAGGAGGGTGGGGTGAAATTCATAAACAAGCAATGACAGCAATGTGTATTCAACGTTACTTATTTTACAGCAAATATTTGTGGAACAATAGGACAGCTATTCCATTTTTGGGTAGATCATCTTATTTTACAGCATATATATGCCCAGATGTGCAGTGCCCTCTGTAAAAACACATCCAGACACAGTGTAAAATAAAGTGTGTTAATGTCTATGTAAGCCCTCTAACTGAATATCTCAAAAAAAAAAAAAAAAAAAATGCCCCATCCAACACTTGGAAATCCGCAGCCCATTCCGTCTAAAGCTGCAAACTCCATAATACCTGATATCACATCACATTATATTAATAAACACCCCAAAGACAACCCACTCTGCTTTAGTTTTCATGAGATTTTATTTGGGCTTTCAAAACCCAGAGTCCTGTGGTAGAAATAGGTATTGTAACATGGCGCTCAGCAGAATGTACTCAATCTCAAAGCATATTTTAAATTTCAATGTGGTTTTAAGGGGGCTAACGTTCTCAGAATTTAGCACCATCACAAACAGTTCTCCACATTTTCTCCAAATAAGGGCATATTGGGGGGGGTGCAGAACATCTCATTCTGACTTTGCTTCACAAAGTCACATTTTAGCTGAATGCACATCATGTTTAAAAGATTCACAAGTGAAACTACACGAATGGCTACTTACCGGCAGACTCTCTCAATGTAACTGACAATTTATGGAAACATATTTACAGAGGGATTAGAGTTACTCTGTTTTGAAATAGGGCATGCATTTCAGCGCTGGATTGTGGGTATTGCACACAATTTTAATAATTCCCGCATTTTCCATGTTCATAATACGGGAATTCCCACACACTTTTATTCACTTTAACATGTAGTTGACAATTAGTAAACCAATCCATTCAGATGAACAAATCAAATAAATAATCTTGTCTTTGAATCAAACTGTAATTCCATAATCTGTGAGAGTAAATCAGCTCTGATGTATCTCTCTCTCCCTCAAGCAGCTTGCTCATTGAACACTTGGCTTGTTGAGTTTAGAGTAGGGATTTTAATGATTAATCGATGATCGATAAATTATCAATAATTAATAATTTGATCGATTAAACTTATCATTTGACGATTAATTAATTTCAGCACAAATGCATTCAGTAATCATGCCAGACAGATCAAAGGAGAATGGCCAGACTGGTTCGAGCTGGCAGAAAGGCTACGGTAACTCAAATAACTACTCAGTACACTTGCAGTGAGCGGAATAGCATCTTAGAATGCACATATGTCAAACCTTCTGGCGGATTTGCTACAACAGCAGAAGACCACGTTGGGTTCCACTTCTGTCAGCCAAGAACAGAAATTTGAGGCTGCAGTGGGCACAGGCTCACCAAAACTGGGCATTTGAAGACTGGAAAAAGTGTAGCCAGGTCTGATGAATGTCGATTTCTGCTGAGGCACAAAGATGATAGGGTAAGAATTTGGCGCCAGCAGCATGCATCCATAGACCCAACCTGCCTTGTGTCAACGGTCCAGGCTGGTGGCGGTGGTGTAATGGTGTGGGGAATATTTTCTTGGCACACTTTTGGGCCCGTTAATACCAATGAATCATCACTTGAATGCTGACAGTGAAATCTGAACATTTACCAGGCAGACATTTTAGTTGCATAGCACAATATTGGGTGACGAGATTTACTCGCATTGTAGAGAGTTGTGCATATAGTAAAAGATTGATTTGGAATTTAAGTATCAATATTGAAATTGTTTAAATGAAGATTGCAATGCATCGGAAAACCTATATTTTTACCCAGTCCTAGGCACTATAAAAACATTGCTATGTTTAAGTGTCCCGACTGCCCAACACAGCCTCAGCAACACTGATGGCGTGTGTTTTGGGCGGGATTATCTGTTTGTTCGACGAATAGCAGATGGGGGCAGGATTAATGGAAAGCTGTTCGAAAACAGTTTATTTTTGCAATCCCGTTTGGTTGTGTAAGTCGATCAGAAATTACACACTTTAAAAAGTGACCTCCATAAAATGTTGGTTTGTTTTCACTTCCACCTTACAGTGTATATGCAGTTTCATGAGAAGTTCTTAGTTATAGATGTAAAAATGTGCCATTTACAGTCAGACATGATTTACTAATTCCACGAGAGAAAGCATCTACTTACAGTGGATTATAGAGATAAAGGGAATACTATTCTGCTTTGTCATGTGATGTCAACATGGCCATGCTCATGAATGTAAACCCAGCACAATATGTAGAACAGCAGCTTTTTATAACTCGAGTCTTCATCGCATGTGACTGTACATCATGTACGATTATTTCCAAAAATATAATTATATTATTACTATTTCTTTCTTTAAAAGTATAGCAATTAGCAAAAAACGCATTATTTCTTGACCTAATTTAACAGCATTTCCTGAACCCTCACGGAAAAATGAAAAGGATATAAAGACAACAGGGTTGACAAAATTTTAAATGCAAAACAATTGCAGGAAACACTGTAGTATCCTGAAATAGTGTCGATTGTACTCACTACTTAGTGGAAATAAAAACAATATCCTCCCACGGCCATCTCACACAATGATGTGATTCAAGCCAGGCTCTAGGCTCCTTTTGCCTAGCGTTACAGATCAGAATGATAAATTGCCCTGCTTGAAGAGGGCAATCCTGTAGTAAGTGATAGTCAACGCAGCATAAGCAGTGGGAGTCCAGGGTCTATTGCGACGCCGCTCTGGGGGCACCACGGCTCTCAAGCTTCCAGGCACGGAGCCTGTGTGTGGGCCTCACTGTTTACATACAAATGCAGTAATCTCCAGGCAGATCAGGCAGCTAATTTGGTCACCCATGTCACATTCCTGTGAAACAAACAGGCTGTGGTCCTGTGGCTCTCATTAGCCACAGGACCACGTTCTGCTGGTTTACATCACATCCGCCTGGACTTACATTCCCGCAGTCATTCTTATCTCTGAGCCATTGGTGGAGCAACAAACTTTTTTTTTTTTACATATATTTTTTTCTTCAGGGACAGTTATAAATGTTGATTGGAGTGGATTCCACTGAAGTTGGTTACAGTGTTTAGTTTGGTTTGGCCAGTGTTAATGAAAATGAATGTAAAGATGCATAGACCAGAGATCACTGTGAACATTCTACTCGAATGTTGATGTACAATTGTGTGATGAAAAGATATTAAAAAACAACAGCTTACTGATTCATCCAACGCGAAGCGCAAGCAGCCATGTTCATAAAGGACAAAGAATCGCCGCTGCCATTTCTGTGTAGAGATTAGAGATCATTAACACAATTTAAAAAGTATTCAGAGCAAATTATACAGTAAACTGATAAGGGATGCACAATTATATCAAAACTCATAAGTCAGTTATTTCCCTTAATATTGCCAATCAATATACTTTCCATAAAAATGCTATTTTTACCATAGGTTCTACCGGCCATTTAGAGTAGGGATGCACAGATCCAATACCTGGATCGGTATCGGCTCCGATACTGAAGCTTTTAGACGGACCGTGAATCGGATGAGCCCGATCCCAAACCGATACTGTGTGCTATTCATGTTTGTTACTGTCACGCACCAAAAATAACAAAGGAACCATTAAAGCACCATTGAAGCAGTTCATATGACTCGTGCATTTTATTCAAAGACACTAAAGGATGTGTGATAGCTCTGTTAATCACAGAAGGCTGTGTTTTAAAAGTAAATATATAGTATGCACAGCACGTTAGTGAATGGCACTGCTCGGTTTACACACACACCCACGGCTATTTTTAGCTTCACGTGGTGTTCAATATTTGAGCGCTACTCACAAACAACATCTCAGATGTAGATACTCAATAGTTCAGTTCACCTATAATATGCATTTTGAAAGGCACCGGAGGTGCATTTTACCAGAATTTGAATAAGAAACTAATTAAACTACTTTGAACTTGCCTACAAACAGACATATATACAGGACTTCCTGGAGAGCTTAGAATGTCAAAATAAAAGCGTGAGGGTTTAAAAAGTGCACATTTTAAATATATTACTGTTGTATTTAAAATTAAGTCAATAATAATATTAATACCAATTTATTATTATTATTGTAATAATTAGTATTTGTTTACTATTTATAACAATATTTAAATTGAATTGGTTCCAAAAAACAACTGTGAATGAAAAGTGGACTGAAGTCTTACAACTAAATTGAACAAAAAAAGAGATCTGAATTACAGATGCAAGTTGAAATAAAAAAAATAAAATAAAAAAAAATAAAGAAAAAGGCAAAAATAAAACACTGGATTCTTTTCTGCTGATGACTTATACTGGAATTACTGTTAATTTTGCTGCTACAGTATACTAGTTAATAATAAAGTGTTTCTTAATAAGCTATACATTTATATTGAAATACCATGTAGTTAAAGGTTTTTGATTCTTTACATATTAAAGAGTACTTCCAATTAGTTCCACACAATAATGTAAAGATATTCTAAACTGATTATGCAAAAAAACAACAACACTGGTATCCGATCAGGATCGGTATTGGCCAATACTGAGATTTCCGGTATCGGAAAAGAAAAAAATTGGTATCGGTGCATCCCTAATTTTGAGTAGAAATGAGCAATCATTGACGTCATTATATATTAACTGAAGTATACATCACAAACTTTTGAACAAAAGTAAAGATATTCTAAATTACTTCCATCATCAACATCATTATTAATTGATATTTTAACTAAATACGATAAAGTGAGTGGGATACTACATTCATTTTCTGTCAGTGGTACACAACAAACAAGTTTTATTTGTGAGCAGTGCATGCCAAAGTACTAACCCAAATTACCCCCCCAAAAAAATCACTCCACATCATCACATCCTCTTACCCTGGATCTCTGCATTGGATTGTCAAAGTCTGTCCCCTCCGGAGCCAAACACAGCCATCCGCCATAGATCGGTTTGGCCTGCAACAAAACCAAAATATTATATCAAATCTTATATAAACAGTGGTACATGTTGAATTATAAGAAAGTCAAAGGGAAACAAAACAGGGATTGTGTTAATGCTTTTAATCTTTCAAATAAATTACCAACATCTTTGAAGAAGGGCACAGAAAAAACCACAAGGAAGATTAATTGGAAATTATGATCATTTTGACAGGCAAGCACAGATGTGCTTTCAAAATGTAGGCTACAAGTGCGAGCTTGGACACAGTTGAGAGAGACTAGGCAAGTTAATATAGCTTCTCCATAGAGTAGACGAGCAGATGTTTTACCTCAAAGGTTAAGAACGCAATATCATCAAGAAGCGTCTCACCTGTGATCAAAAATGTGAACTCATTCAACTCAATGCTGACATGGCTGAAATATTTATGATCGACAGCTCCTTGAAAGGAATATCATGACCTGAAATTTCTGAATTTATTATTTAACTGTATAGAGGGCCTGAAGCCCTTTCTATAGGCAACTCTGGCTTTGTTCAGACAGGTAGCAACATTTTCTGACATATAAAAACAGGACAAAACTAGATTATGTATATTAAACTGTAAGTAAATTTTTTATAAATTGAGCAACGAGACAAACTCTCCCATTACAATAACTGAAGCAGTCCCTTGCTGTTGGTTTATACTGTTTGATCTAGGGTTGTAATGGTTCTTGGTAAAAAAAATTAACCATACAGTTCGCCACCCATGGTTCAGTAAGCATTGGCACCATGCATCACCTCAAGTTTATTGATGCATCTGGAGCACGTGGTTTAGCGAAGAAAACAAAGTGTCAAATAGACACGTACAGTTACAACCTCCGCTAATGCACCTGAAAGGATCTGTAAATGGATATGCTCTGCCTGTGTTTCACGTGGGTTAACTTGATGACATTACTGTTCTGCACGCATTGTGTTTAGTTGAAAATGGCAAGCGCCAAGTGGAGAAAACAAGCCACTGATAGAGAAGCCCCCTACCTTATTCAAGTCTCCTGTCTGGCAACATTTTCTTTTTGCATTCAATTACAACAGTGATGGTCAAAGTTTACCAAACAGGCACTTTTGGGGGCCTGGGTAGCTCAGCAAGTAAAGACGCTGACTACCACGCCTGGAGTCGCAAGTTCAAATCCAGGGCGTGGCGAGTGACTCCAACAAGGTCTCCTAAGCAACCAAATTAGCCCGGTTGCTAGGGAGGGTAGAGTCACATGAGGTAACCTCCTCGTGGTTGCTATAATTTGGTTCGCTCTCGGTGGGTCACGTGGCGAGTTAGCATGGAGAATAGCGTGAAGCCTCCACACGCGATACGTAATAAGATGCACTGGTTTACAGTCTCAGACGCAGAGCAACTGAGATTCGTCCTCCGCCACCCGGATTGGGGCAAGTCACTACGCCACCATGAGGACTTAGAGTGCATTGGGAATCCCCCCCCAAAACAAATAAAAAAAAACAGGCACTGTTTGCAGACACTGCTTGACGTAGGTGCTGTATACTGGTAATACATCGATATATGATTAATTATGTACGCCGATATCACCCAGAGAATATTTACACCACGTCTTTGCCATGATTAGAACGGGAGCATTTCAGTTTTGTTGCGTTGCTCATTTGCGGTGTATTAACCACAGGGCTCAACAATAAGGACTGCCCGATGGCCAGTGTGAGAGAGCTTCGGGCCAGTTACTAGAACTGTCATTTGCCCGATCGGGCCAGTGCTGCATTAATAACATTAGTGCAAGCAAACAAAAAGTGAGAGAGCACAACAATTGCACTGAGCTAACAAAGTATTCTAACAGAGGAGCGAACGAGAGTAAATTTAGCTCGCAAAGATGCGCAAGTGCATAATATAATGGACGAACCAAGGCACAGTCGTGTGCACGCACAAGATCGTGCAGAAACCGAGTGCACTCTCCTAGCACCGTCTTCTCTCTTTTCCAAGTGTCTTAGCAGCAGCTATTACCAAGTGTAGAAAATAGAAGGAAAAAAACCCACTTAATGAATTTCGTAGTGGGATTGCACATCTTATGCATCCCTGCACATTCTGTGTTCAGTGCACTCCTTTCCTCCTCGACTGCCTGTCAGACTCGTCAACTTGTGCCACACACACACATGCAGCAGAGAAAATGTCAGAGAAGCGAGGCGAGGGGTCTGACATAAGTGAGTGTGTGAGTTAAAGCAGTGTTTCTCAACTGGTGGGGCACTGGGTCGTGGACACCAGGGAAAGAACAATGACATGGTTCTCCAATTGAAGATATTTCGGCGGCCACCCAACTGATATTTAGGACTGCCGAGACTGCACTTTCACACGAGTGTAACGGAACCAGCTCGCAATCATGATCTGCTATTCTCTCTGGCACGTGCATGCAACAACCGTGGTTCCCTCGATATTGCGGCGCGCAGACCTCAAAACTGATGTGACCAATTAAAATTCTAGTGAGAATTTTCTAGTTTAAAGTGTCACAGAGAAAGTCAAGTTGAACCTCTCAAACAGTAGGCAGCCCTGATATGCCAAACAGCACTGAGGAAAAGAGCAACACTGTGCTATGCACTAATGTTTTGTTTCATAATACAATCACCAAAAAAAAAAAAATCACGATTTTACATGAGTAAAAATTAACTGTGACAAAATGAAAAAATTATTTCATATGAAATAATCTAAAGGTAGAATCTATTAGACCTCATTTTAAATCAACAGTGGCAGTTGTAGTTAAAGTATCAAATCGTGTTTCAGCTAGTATTTATTTTTTCATAAATAATAGAATTTGTTATTATTGTAACTATTATTCAAGACTAGCTACACTGACCTTACCATGGTAATTAGAAGCCTTTCCTCCTGTGTATGTATGTTCTGTTTAAACTATGCTTGAAATTAGGAAACAAACGGGATAATAATGGGCTTAAATAAGTAATTTTTAAAAGGGGGGAGAGAAAACTTCCTGTCGTCAACAACAAAAATAATGTCAATTGAAGCAAGTCCTTGCACTGGAAAACCATGAACAAAACTATAAAACATAAAAGGAAAGGTGACCCAGGATACATTAAATACAGGTTATGTTTTTACATTAGTGGGTCGCCACTTGATTTCTAATGTAAAATTTGGGTCCTGAAGCAAAACCAGTTGAGAACCACTGAGTTAAAGGTACAGACAGGAGCAGTCTGGCTGTGCTGTTGTGCACCTACAGTATATGTATATTAATAATCATAGGACATTACTTTAAAAGCTCACACAGCTGATGTTATTTTTCATTTAGTAGTTAATTTAACATGCTATACTAACATGTAAACTAATATGCTTTTGTTATATATAACATGTTATAGTTACATGCAATTTTTTTTATCATGTTTAGAATTCGGTTTATTATTATAATTATGTAGCTTATTTATTCTATCTATTTTCAAAAGGTATACTTTTTTACACATACTTCCATAAAAAAAAAAATGGTTTCAAGTTTCAGATATAATAAAGCATATGTTCAACCAAAAAAATAAATAAAAATAAATAAAAGTTCTGTTTTCACTCCTTTAAAGGTCATTGTAACTGATAATAATAAATGTGAAAACCATGATATTTTCTGAGATGTTATCGTACCATAAAAATCTCATACCGTTGCAACCCTAGTTGCTAATTAATGTGCAAGTTATTTAGAAGTACACATTAGCTCTGCGAAGCATAACGGGTCAGCAAAAGGTGAAAGTTCATCAGGTAAATTAACAGACTACTTTTTACGACCAGGTAAAATTGTTATCACATTGCTTCAATTTTCCATGGCCATTCAAAATAATAGTAAATGAAGGTCCACTTTTGGCATCAAATATTGTATTTTAGTACATGGACATTCAAAAGAATGTTGAAAATGTGTATTAATATATTTATTTATGTTATGCTAATAGACTGTCTTTTTCACTGTATTAAACTTTGCATTCACAGTAACACTGTTTTGAACCCTATTAATCCACCCCACCCCAACCATCGGCAGGTGTCCTCTTTTTTGGAAAACCAGAATATGGTCATCCTAGAAAAGCAGTAATCCACACATAGGAACACAAAAAAAATCAACAGTTTCATACTATAGGACTCAAAATTAATGTCTCTCCATGCCGCAAAGACTGTTTAACATGCGTGTGCTCTCGTGATGGGACAGAGCTAGAGGTCGACCGATTAATCGGCCAGCCGATTAATCGACCGATTTTTTGCATTTTTTACATAATCGGCATCGGCCAATATCCACGCATATCAAGCCGATTATTAGGCAGGCGCATCTGTGGGCAGCCTAGTGTTGTTGTGGAACACGTGTTTGACGCACGCTGCCCCTAGAGACATTTTCCAGCAGAGTGAGCAGACCTCATCCAGTGCCTAAGGAAGGAGCTAAGTTCCTTGGAGAAAACAGTAAGGGTTAAATTTGTATAACTTCTTTAGAATTAATTAAAAACTTTTGATATGTTACTGCCAACTTCAAGAAAAAAACGTGACAAACGCGATAGTTGACATGACGTTCGGCTACTTTGGATATTGATAGCGTAGTTGAAGTTGCATTATCACAGCTGAAGGGTTGCTATCATGTCACAATAAGGAAGCAATAATTTTGCAATTACAGACAGTGAATCTGAGACTTTTATTTGTTCTGTTTGTGTGTCTTATATTTGAGAGGGTTGTCACTCAATGCAGATAAATAAGTAATAAAAATATACCAACGCACTATAGGCTATTGAAGGACTGGCTTTGGTAAGCTCGGACGTTATCGGTTCTGCTGTCGGTACTAGAGAAATTAAGAAAATACATTCTTTATTGCTATAAAAAGAAAGTTATTTTATCTCGCCAGCCATTTCTATGTATAATAATATGAAACCATTTGTCTGTGATGCAATTTAGCTATTCGCAGTGAGAGAGAGAGAGAGAGAGAGAGAGAACTCGCTCACGCGGTGCTACAGCGAGCACAAAACGAGCCCAGCTTAATGAGTGATAGAACTAAACATTCAAACATAGCCTGGTTTAGATCTGTGATTATTAGTCTGATTTTATTTTATATTTCGCCTTCCAAAGATTATAAAAAGAATATTTATACATAAGTCGCATTCTGTCTAGCACAACTTCCTTCCAGTCACAGCGGTGCACTGACATTTCTCCCTAAAACTCAAACTTAACGTCAGAATCAGCACGATCGGTGATTGTTGTAAAATGCTACTGTTGCTAAATTGCGGGACGCGTTTAATAATAAAAAGAGCGCAAGAGATACCGTTCCCAAGGCGTCGCGTGCTCCGAAACACACCGCAAAGAGACAAGCAAACTATAGGCTACTTTGGGTTTCATGCGTCTAAACGATCAACTATACACAAAAATATGTCAAAACGACCGGCTTGGAGATTCACTTAAACACAGTTAATGTCTTAAATGGACGTAGTTATGGAAATAGTTGGGGAGAAAATATGCTGCAACAGGAGCCTATTAGATCTGAACTCGGTCTTAAAGGGGAAGCTGTCTATTAAACATGTGACGATTGAGCCATTACTGCGAATCAAACAACAAAAGGCAAAGAGAAAATCACTTACAGCTCTTGAATGAATAACTTCTGCATTAATAAGCATTAATCTATCTATGATAAATTATGCAGTGTTATTTTACAATTGATTACTTTATTAGATTTCTTTTTAGACCACACCTGAACAGTAATGTTAGTAGACCTTCCTGAAATTAAATCACTGTGCCTATATAACGTTTATATTTGTAAAATATACATATATATATATATATATATATATATACATATATATATAGAACAAAAGAACGTTAAGAATACCGTTGAAGTACCGGATCGATAAGCAGTATCGGTAAGATAGTAATACCATTAAAACCTTAACGATACCCATCAATAGTTATGCCTGTGCTTCTCTTGGATGCTCTGAATATTGGATTACGTGTCTGGATTGCCCCTTAATTAAAGCTGCATTTGGATCTCAACCTTCGTGTCTCGGAGCAGTTACGTAACACCTGCTTTGTTTATTTAATATATTTGTTATACATTATTTATACAATATGTTTTTACATTATACATTTTTAATCTTAAGTGTACAAGTGCAGATTGGTCAAGTGTTCAATAAATGTATTTGTTGAGAAATGTTGTCTATCTTAAGTAATTATTTGTGTTACATTTTATCTTTCAAATAAAAGGTTCAAATAAGAGGTTAAAAACAAGCACATATCGGCCAAATATCGGCCAAAATAAATCGGCAGCAGTAATCGGCCATCGGCCGACCCGGATTTCAAAAGATCGGCATCGGCCTGAAAAAACCAATATCGGTCGACCTCTAGACAGAGCACTAGTTTTATTCTGTAAAAATAAAAAAGCAGCACATTTTCTCTCATTAATTTGCCTTTAGAGACCAAGTGCCGAATGAGACGTAATAAACTTTGTTAAACCCCAGTTATACACGTGTCTGGAAATCACGAGCTGCTCAATATCCAAAATGTAAGTATACATTTAATTAGGTAATGTTTCAAAACGTAATCATTCATTTGACATGATAATGGCGTTTGATATGAAAAGCAGCAAGATCACAATGGCTATTAGGATATTATTATCAGAGCTGTTCAGGAGCAGCGTGAAGATGAATATCCAAAACAGTCTACTTCATATCATCCTCATAAAACATCTGTTACATGTCTCATTTCTGGACCATACAGGTATTTCTGTTTTTGTGCTTTGTGCATCAGGCTGTGTTGGTCTTTAGGTTGTCTGATTTCATGTTATATACATATTATTAATTCACAGATTAGGCCTTATATTTCACCTATGTATATTACATGTCACAACCGATTTGGTAGCAAGTCTCTTCTCAGGGATTCATATGTTTATTACATTCCGTCAAGACATCACATCTCTAAATCTTTGATCCTAAATGATTGACTAAATGTCCGAAATGTTAGCGTGACCGAAAACCCATCATTTGCACAACATAACTCTTCTGTTGCACATGTTTAAATTGCAGGACTGCTGTTAATATGATGTATTTATATCTGTAAAGTGCTTGTATGGGATTACATAATACATAAAGCATATCTTGCAAATTATAAGTCTGATTCAGTTTGGGGGTACATTGTCTTTATAACATAATATATGTAAAAATAATTATCTTCGGACACATTTTTAAAGCCATGATGGTAAAAACAGCTATTTATCATTTTTGCCAGGGCCAGTATAAATCCGAAGCACTGGCCCGACTGGGCCAGTAGAAAAAATCCTTAGCGTTGAGCCCTGAACCATTTACATTGCAATCGAGCAGCGCAACGTGCAATGCATCCAAACTTGTTCTACAGCTTCTTTTCGAGTGACGTTTCTTCAGTTGTAGCAGTCATAATCGTAATCACTTTAATTAATTGTGCAGCCCATGTGGATTTAAATAAAAATAATCTTTTTTTTAGCGGCTGATTTTTTTATCTAAGCAGAAGATCAACATAGTTTTTTATTATTTGGGACACAACACGTACACGTATGTAACAACATAAAATGTGGATGACAGTGTGGACAATGAGACCTAAATAGGGTTGTCAATGAGAACTAGTTTTTGTTTAGAAAGGATTCCATTTTCTCCAACAAAAAAAATACCGGAACCTTATTATTTTCATGACTTTCGGTTCCTTTAACGGTTCACGAACATGCCATTTTCCACCAATGCAGATTGAACACCATACTAAAATACTCTGCAGTGTTTCTTGCAGTGCTGCTCCCTTCTGAATCTTCAGCACAAAACACAGCGCATCCAGTGTGTAGTCCCATTCTCAAACTAATAAATTACGCTAAATGCCTTCCTATTTGGGACACAATCCATATGTAAAATCATACAAATTGTACAATATTACATTAAGCTGTAAGGATTACAGTACGGACAGTCATTTCTAAAGAGTAGATTTGATCATGAAAATCTTATTTTGTTTCTGTGTGAACAAAACCATAGTGGCCAGGCAAAACATCATCACAAAACCAAAACACCAGAAAAGACCTTGCAGGGCTCCAGACTGCCACTAAACGGTTAATGGTAAAAAAAAAAAAATATTTACGACATTAATTGTGGGGAAACCACTTTGTGTGTGGTCATATCAAAGCCCTGTTTGCATGCAGTTCGTTAGATATTATCTTGTGAGTTGCTCAATTACATCTTTAGAGCGCACGCCAGAGTGTCTTCTGCTGCTTTTTAACCTTTCAATTGAGATGATCTCGCTCCATGCAACAACAAACACCGCATGAGCCATAATGTCGGACACATTATGAAGATACATATTCACTAATGATGATGAATTAGCCTAATAAATGGTGTACTAAAATGTTACAAAATGTAAAAAAAACTAAACAAACATCTGCCGACTTTAGTGTGTTTACATTGCAATACACAGTATTTTGCTTCCCTTATCTATTTGTGTGAGCAGCTGGGAGGGCAGACATTTGAAAATAAGAGTGCCAGTTGTTTTTCAGGCTTGTTTATAATTAAAAGTCCCACGTTTTAAAACAAATCTTATTTTTTTCTGGTTATTGGGATTTTTTATTTAATTTTGAGTCTTGTAGTATCTATGTCTGTGTAGTAGTAAGGAAAAGAGAGAGACTTAAAACATTTTTAACCCTTTATATGATGTTTCATTTTAGGAGCCAAAGGCTCTGTAGTCATTTTTTAGGCTGGAGCTCTGCCTTGCTGATGTACACTTATCCAATCATAAATATGTCTGCAAATCAACAGAGAAAACCTGGTGAGCAAATTTAGCCTTTTTCCTCTGTCAAAGAGGAGGGGGTTGAAGCACTACAAAACACAGCTGTGAGTATAGCATGCAACGCTAGTGAGCCATGGAGCCAAAAGAGCAGCGGCACACCCCTGTGTTTTCCTCCACACATTGAAGGCCTGCTTCCTCTCTCCAGCTTTGCGCCTATCCCTACAGCCCTACCGTCAGCATCAGGTTAAACTTCCAATTTCCTCCCAGGCTGAAGCCTGAGGGCGGGCAGGTCCCTGAGGTCCACTTTATCCCTGCATCCCCCTCACCTCTGGATGCACTCAATCTGAACTTCTACCCCCCCCTGCCTGCAGCCCACCAGCCCAACCGCTGCTTCAGAAGTAGGAGCGACCTTTGGGAAACTGCTCCACTTTCCCAACACGCACTTCCTTTCACAAGACCCCGTCCCTCCCTGTCCCTGTCAAAGCAGAACTCCTTCTACATGAGAATCACACTGGGATGATTTAAGCAACACTCCATTTTTATAATGTGGGATGGAACTCAAAATAAAAGACAACAGCATGATTTATGTATGACTTCCTGTTGCTTCCTATATGGGATATCAGTAGTAGGGCTGGATATTGATATTCATGATTTGGTTCTGATACACAAGCTCTCGATTTGATTCCGATTTTGATTTATATACTGCTTTTTCCAGAAATAAAGTCACACCGGGTCAAAATCGCATTGTTAAGAGAACAAATCTCACACCTGTATAAGTTGCACTGACAGAGGGGGCCTGGGTAGCTCAGCGAGTATTAACACTGACTACACCCCTGGAGTCGCGAGTTTGAATCCAGGGCAGGCTAAGTGACTTCAGCCAGGTCTTCTATGCAACCAAATTGCCCCTTAGCTAGAGAGGGTAGAGTCACATGTGGTAACTTCCGCGTGGTCACTATAATGTGTGGTTCTCGCTCTCGGTGGGGTGTGTGGCGAGTTGTGCGTGGATGCCATGGAGAATAGCATGGGCCTCCACACGTGCTACGTCTCCACGGTAACGCGCTCAAAAAGCAGCATGATAAGATGCGTGGATCGATGGTCTCAGACGTGAAGGCAACTGAGATTCGTCCTCCACCACCCGCATTGAGTCACTACACCACCATGAGGACTTTGAGCGCATTGGGAATTGGGCATTCCAAATTGGGGAGAAAATAAAAAATACAATAAAAAAAAAGTTGCACTGACAGATAACGTATGTGGTAGGACTGGGTGATATGGAACAAAAATCATATCTCTGTGTTTTTAGGTTGAATGGCGATACACAGTATATATTGCATTATTTTCAAAGAAGGGAACTTATTGTTTAGTTGTAAGACAAAGCCACATGTGAGATGATAAATGAAGCTTGCAACGCACTTTGTTTAGGGGCAGAAGACTTTTCAGGCTGCAAAAGGCTTTGTGGCCAGGGTTGCAGCAGCAGCACAAAGTTTAAAACATACTGCAGTTTATGGTGCCATTGTAAATGGTGGAAGAGATCTGAAGTGCTTTCACTTTTGGATGAATTTATGGCAATCTCTACAGATGACATGCAGGGCTCAACATTAAGCATTGTGATGTGCTTGTCCTTTGTGAAATACATACTGGAAAGTTAATAAAAAATGACCCCATGATTTTCACTTTTCAATATAACTAATATAACGTTAACCCTGTCCCTGACAACCAAGTCACTCATGTTTATCACATCTGTTTGCTATGTTAGCCAGTTATAGTTTGTCAGTACGGTCAGTAACGTAACAGATTGAAAGGTAAGCATCAGAGCATCTTTTTGCAGCTCAGCAGACGACGGTACAGTGGTGGATTGTGTCTGTTGAGTGTTGATTTCATGCTAAGTTGTTACCTTGTTGGTGAGACCAAATGCAAAAAAGTAAATAAAAAACGTGGGGCCGGGTTTGCACACAGACGAACATTTAGAGGGAGAGTGGGGCCGGGTTTGCACACAGACGAACATTTAGAGGGAGAGTGGGGCCGGGTTTGCACACAGACGAACATTTAGAGGGAGAGTGGGGCCGGGTTTGCACACAGACGAACATTTAGAAGGAGAGTGGGGCCGGGTTTGCACACAGACGAACATTTAGAGGGATAGTGGGGCCGGGTTTGCGCACAGACGAAGACGCAGAAAGACAGTGGGGGTGAGGTTGGGCAGAGAGTGTGAGAGAGAAGAGATGCAAACACGGTTCAGCTTTATGGAAGAAACAGGTTATGTAACGCAACATCAAACTTTATCAATATAAACGGTATTATCGCATCCTATACCTCATTTGAAAAGATATTGCTATACCTTAAAAAGTCGATATACCCATCCCTAGTATTTGGCAGGAATTATGACCTGGAGTCTTGAATTCGCTTCAGTCATTTAGAAGCATGTCAGACGCTCTCCGTAAAGAAAAGATCTCAGCATCTACACATCGTATCATGCAGTATTTGGCCTTGTTTTAAACAGGAGAATTTGCTTTAAGTAATCGTGTGTAACATTTCTTCATATTCTGTCTATGGTTCATGAAAAAAATAGACAAATAAGCCATATCTGTTGTAACTATGCTTTGCACAATTAAACAGCTTTTAGTCTGAGTAAAACAATATGCCTGATGTATTCTATTTATTCATTAATCTGTGGATATTTCTGATATTTGCAATCCTTTATGTTATGCATTCATTATCCAGTTTACTGGCTGAAAGTTTTCATTCAGTGTGATGAAACATCATTTTGTGGGCATGATGGGAGGTGTTGTGTTTGTCAGCGGTCTAGAGTTTGTTATGGCAATAATGTAACGATGACAGAATATTTAAACTGGTTGCATTAAGTACTATTTAAAGGCAAAATACTCTGAATGGGCAACTTTTAAATGCATCTACGGTCTCTATGACTGAAGTTTTTATCTGTTGTGGTGTGCGTGCACTTAACCGGCCAACATTAGTTATGTATAAATTATGTCACAAGACCTTTCAGATGATGAAAAAAAAAAAAACGCAATGTATATTCTGGAAAATACGTTATATTTCAGCAATAATATCCATTTTTCTTACAAAAGAAATTCTTTATGAGCTAATGCTGTTAATTATACAGAGCACCTTCTAACTAGGTAGGCTTCATTGTGAAAATAGTAATTTTACAATTTGTATTTTATTTTTAATAGTTGTGGAACATTTGATCTTTTTAAAAATTTACAAATCCATGTATTCCATCAATAAAATTTATATTATATTGCATATTTATATATATATATATATATATATATATATATATATATATATATATATATATATATATATATATATTTTTTTTTTTTTGTTGTTGTTGCATAATTATCATTTAATGCATAATTTTAACTTCTTAAAAGTAGGGCTGACACGAGTAAATTACATTATCGACAACGTTGACAACAACAAATTGTCTACAAAAATGTTCGATGTCGAATAGATGTTTGATCTCATTTAACATAACATGAGATCACATTAAACTGTAATGATGGTGCACGAGAGCAGCACTGCAGCTCGCTCAAGATTGAGGAGAGGAAGAATTACAAAGCTCAGATAAACTCTAAACTTTCCAAACAGATTCAGGTGATGTAGATTGCAAATTATGAGGGAATTATAAAAAAATAATAATAATAATTAGTCGTTGTGGAATTAGTAGAGCCAGAGCTCTTTAAAGGAAACACCCAGGCATTACATCTTAAATGCAGTTATATTTAATGTGTTATAGCTTTATTAAAATTCAAATAATACAGCAGCAGATCATGTAAATGTCTACTAACTCCGAAACTGACATTTCTCTGCATGGTCAGTGCCTCTTCTATGAGTTGCGTGAATCTCTCGATCTAAGGGGGAGAGATTGAAACTGCACCCGGCTGAGTCACACTCTGACATGGGGACGCTTGTCCCTCGAGCGCACATGCTTAATGCAGCTAGATTATAACGTGATGTCTCGTGACTTATTGAATCATAATATATGTCACTGTGTATTTCTTATCGTGAAGAAAATTGGCAATACGCAGCTTTATTAATAAGAAGGAGATTGTTTTTTAGTGAGTTAAAGATGGATTGAAGTGAACAGAAAGGTGAGGTAGTCTTCACACCACTAAAAAGCCCCCCCAAAAAAAGATGCATTCACATGAGAAGCAGCATAAAAGATATTTATACTTGCTTTTAGAGAATAGATCTTGAATAGAAGTATATTTACTGCACTCACAGAAGTAAAACCAAGTGAAAAAATACACTTAAGATACATTATCTTAAAGCAAGTCTAAATATCTTACATGTTGCTTCTCAAGTAAAAATATTTTGTTTTTTAGACCATTTTAAATGGAAAACAAGAGAAAAAAAACTTGATAACAAAAGGATTTTTTGCAGTAAATTTCTTTGCTCAATTAAACTTAATAAAAAGTTTTTTTTCCTTTAATTCAGTGAATGTCATTTATAGGTATTTTTTAAATTTTATTTTGTCATCTTTATTGTTAGTAAGCATGTTTAATACAACCTTTTAAGTCAAGGCACAGGCTGAATAATCAGTTAAGTGCTAATGATTAATCATTGCAATAATAGGCGAATAGCCGAATAATCGTTAGATTAATCAGTTATCAAATTAATCGTTACTTGCAGCCCTACTTACAATTATTTACATTGATTTGAAGAACAGGTGCTAAAAATAAGTACTGTCTCTTTAAGAAACCCGGCCGTTTGGTTACGAGCATCTGTAGAGATCATTATAAACAGAGAGGACTCGAATGGCTTCTTTTCCTCATCCATGCTATTTGTGATTAAAATGAAATCTTTGTTTTTGATCAACAATTGACTGTTAAGAACAGAAAGGGTAATAAAAGAGACATGATTTAATGGCAAACACATTAGATGGATCTTGTCTTTGGAAACACAAGAAACAGTCAAACTAAACTTTTACTCTCAAGACGGAGTGAAAGGATGCTGAACATTTTCGCCGCTATACTACTTGATCACCGGTGAGACAAATCTGAACATTTACCAGCCAGCGATTAATCACAAACAATTTTTGTCTCATATGGAAATATGGTCTCATATACAAATGATTGTAGAGAGTTGCGCATATAGTAAAAGATCGACCTTAGGCTTTTAATAATCGATATTGAGATCATTCAACTGAAGAATGTGATGCATCAGAAAATCTATAAATATATAATCAGTAGGTAGCTGGATTTATATTCTTAAATCTAAATTCTGAGCTCCTCCTCTGCACTTTGAACATTCTTGCATTCAAAAGAAATTTGGTCTTGTAGATGCTAATAAAAGCCAAATCCCATTTAAGGTCATCTCAGTTCCAGAGAGCTCCCTTTGGAAGGCCTTGAGAGGAATCGGGAGCATACTTTAAAGGAATAAGTCTGTGAAAATTACAGTACTTTGAAAGCCTTTTTACCCCCTGGGTAAGTAAATGACTGTGTGCTGCCAACATCTCAAAGGGGTAGTTTGGCTCAAATGTCCAACGTGGATTGTAACAGTTCACTTACACTGAGACTTATGCAGAGGAACAGATAAGATAACCAAGTTGTGTATATTTTGTGTGTATGTGCATATACTAGGGTTGCATGGTTGTGACAAAAATTCTATTTGTCGATAATTTCCCATGATATTATAATTGCGAATATTAAAGGAATATAACCCCAAAAATTATTATTCTCATAATTTACTCACCATTATACAGTCTCAAACTTGTATGACTTTCTTACTTCGGAGGAACACAAACTAAAGTATTTTTATGGAAATTCACAGAGTGCAAGATAAAAATGTGCTACGATGATCGACAAATGTTGACAAATGTTTGTAGTCGACCCCATTTATCGACTAGTCAGCTGTTGGACTAGTCGATAAGTGTGGTCGACTACTAACATTAATGTTTCAGTGGTTTTAATGGGAGACGCAACTTCTCGGAGAGCGTTTTTGGGTGATGATAGCTTGCTGTGCTTAAAAGTGAGTAAAAGTTAGCACAGCAAAACCCTCTGCAAGAAGTTTCGTCTCTTTAATGCTTTAGTATATTTATGCACCACTGCTGTAACAGCCATCACAGCGTTGCATCAACAATATAAGACTAAACACGTCGGGCGTTTTAGGTGCTTTGGAGAGATTAAGTCTTTTGCAGATCTGTCTGATACTGCTTTAATAAATAGTTGCAGTAAAAAGGTTAAACTGCTCAATGTCGTGAACTAGATATGTTCTTGCAATATTGTCTTGCAGTTCTGCACTTTTGACTGCACAGCAAGGATCGCCTTGAGGCTCTCAAGTTCAATGTTTACATTGAAGCATGTCACTCTGTGTTCAGGATGTACATAAGTGTTTTTTTGCCGTTCATTATTGGAGCCTCTTATTTCTTTAGTGCAATAAGATGTTAATTATTTAGCATTTTTATTTGTTGAATATCCATTTGTCACCATGTTTAAGTGCTGCACTTAGCAGCCATATTTCCCTCTGAAACGTGTGTGTTGTGGGTCACTTGACCATCAAAAAAGAAACCATGAGACTGAAAGGCAGCCAGAGAAAATAATAGTTTTGAGATTTTAAAATTCATCAAATTAAACTTCAGATAAAAAATTATTTAATTCTGTATGTATAGTCTATTATTCTGTCTAATAATGCATTGGTACAGAGAAGTTTCTCTTGCCAATAAAGTCTGATTGTAACACAAAAAGGATGGGCAAGGAGGAGGCGGGAACCGGCTGAACAGTAAACAAAGTTTTAATGTCAAACTTAACTTAAAACCAACATAAACAAACATGCTGTGCAGCTGCATATCTCTCTCTCTCTCTCCAACCGGCATCACCGGCCACTCCTTTATCTCTCTCCCACTGATCAGCTGATTCAGTGCAGTGCTACATCACTGCCTCCTCGTCACACTGATATACACTGAATCTGCGTATATGATCGCACCATTAAAAAAGACCACTAGTAAACACTAGAACATTTTGCCCAACTTTTTAATGACAGCATGTCAGCTGATTTTATGGGATGTACACCTATAATTGTATCACAGACTTACACCTGTAAAGATGTGTCTAATTAACTCGGAAATTAATCGGAGAAAAAAAACCCTGAACATTTTAACGTTTTTATACATATATATATATATATATATATATATATATATATATATATATATATATATATATATATATAATTAAAATAAAAGATGACTAGCCAATTTATTGCAAGTTTTTGGCACAAAGTAAATATATGTATGATTAGGCCTATATTTTAATGTTTGTTTTAATGTACCATGAACCATTATTTATAGTGATTACTCACAAAAAACTGTGATTGATTAATTAATCGAAAAAGATTAATCGATTCACAGATCTAATTTAAACCTATTAAGGGTTAGGGGCATTTTGGTTTGCCATGTAATAAAAAAAGCTGATGAAACAATGTTATTTTTGATGTTCTGTTCAGTGTTCAACACAATTGTGAACAAATGGCACCATGCTGAGACTCTGACACCTCAGTTTGAACACTCACAAAATCAAACTCAAAATAACTCAGTGAGCCTCTGCAATAACTTCCATTTTTTTTACCCAAATAAAATAATTGATAATAATTACCTTGGCAAATGTACTTGCTCTAAAAGATTATAATTTGATTCTGGTGCAATGAGGTACCAAAACAAAGTCAATTAGTACTGACTTTGTTCTGTAGCCGAGGAGAACTGGGCTCAGTCTTAAATTCAGAAAATACAATATCAGTGGAGCAACAAACTGCAGCAAAGGGTTTGACGTGAGGGAATGATGAACACTGAGTTATCCTAGTAGGATTAGTAAATGACGTAATCTATAAAATGACTCATGAATCTGGCAGAGATAGGGTTAACTGCTGGTAATCTCACTCAAACCACAACCCACACATGCTGGAGGATGCTGACGTAGCTTGACTGATCTAAAGCCCTGTTAAAAAAAAAAACCCATCAGGCTGAGAGTATGGGACCAATTAAAAACACAACAGGCCCTTATGGTCTGAAACTATAACTCTCATTCATTCTCTTTCAAGAGCAGGGAAATTTGTTCAGTGTTTGTGTCTTTATTCGACCAAACAGAAAGAGGAAAAATCATCAAATTGGCGAGAACTTATTCCAACAAGAGTTAACCACCCACACACACAAGAAATACATGTGTGGAGATGTGATGGCAAATTATTACCCAAATTCCAGAAGCACAGTCATAAAGTACCTGTAAACCTGAGAAGGTTAAAAAACATGGTGGTTGTGACGAACCTTGGCATAAATCAACATTTTCCTCTAAAGCCTTCAAGCAGAAAAAAATAATGTCTTCTTAGAATTCAGAAACCTTCAACTGGAAGGTTTTAGCAAATGGATGCAATTTTGAAAAAAGTGATTAGTCAACAAAGACTAAAGTGTGTGTGTGTTGAGTCTGCAATGAAACAGCAGCTCTAAGAATTACTTGAGGAAAAATCTGAAATGTTTTGAGAGTAATAATGGCTATTGGCTACAATTCAGAACTTTTTCATGAAAAAGACGTGCCTTAAAAGCAGACTTTTTAGAAAATATTCTGCATATAATCCATTTTCATTTAATTCAGTTTCTTTTAAATATATATACAATTCATATATTTTAATATGTGGACAGCCACCAAACAAAAAACAATCACACAAACATTTACCACAGTGTTAACAGCATTTATAGAGAATACATAGATAGAGTATAAACACTTGAGACCACAAATATATACTGTAACCATCTATGAAACATGGTTTGCCCATTCACATGTGTTATCGTTTACGAAAGGTTGTGCATGACTGACCAAACAAGCAGTGAAACACTATCCTTCACCTTGTCACAATCCCTATCATGACACTAGTTTTATGTTAACCAGATAAAACCTTCAAAAACAGGTGAAGTTGTTGATTTAGCAAAAGGCTGGTCACAGTGTTCATAGCTAAACTAATCAATGAAGTAATGAAGATCAACTGTCAACTAAAACAGCACTGGCACTTCTTGACGCCAGATTATACGTTTTTCTAAATGACCTACAAGTTAACTAATTAAATGTTGTGAAAATACCCAGAAACAAAGCATTTACCTGGTTGAGATCCTGATCCGTTAGCAGATGCAGCTCGCGAGGCTTGAAGCAGTTCTGACATTTGCTTTTGTTGAAAATGTTCGCTTGAAATTTCCTACAAGTGTTTTCTTTTGCACTAGACATCTTATTCCTCTAATTGTGCGTATCTCAAATCCCACAAATGAAAAGAAGGCGATAATAATCCACGACAGTCTTTCATCCGATTCTTGACCCTGTCTTCACCATGCAAAACATGATCTAAAACCGCAGCTCCGACCCAAATCTTCTTTTCCGAGCCCTGCGAAACCCAGAGAAGTCCAATAGGTGCCGAACGGGAGTAGTTTATATAAACAAATCTCTATTTAACAGGCCTGCTCTGTGTTTTGTCTGATGTGCTTACAGAGTTCATGGCCTCCCCTCACAAAGCGACTCTCTAATCTCATTTCTGCGGGAATCAATGCTGGAATTGTGCAAGCGGTAAACAAAGCGATTAGATCAATGAAGCTGGACCGGCTGTGAGGTGATGCAAAACACCTCACTGTCGAGGGGGAAAACACGACGGGTGAGAGAGGGAGGTATTCTGGTTTTCAATCCTAATGGCAGATTTTCTCCCAGGCTTGAAGTTTTCACCCACTTCACTGTGCTAGCGTCAGTTAGCTCGCTAATGAAGCCTCGTCTCCTGCTGCTCCTATAGCGGAGCTTTAAAAATCCCAATGTTCGTTAAACCTGTCATTTTAGCCTCCGCCGGAACCGCACATTTCTGAACGCGCACGTTATAGCTCCATGAGCTTGAATAAACGCGCAGATTAAGAGGTTTTCCCAGGGCTAACGGGAGTCTGTTTTTTCTCCCCTCGGCTGTGGGCTCGAGCTTTCCCACTGGAGGGAGGTCGCGAGCTCGTAGAGTTGCTGCTGGAATTTCGTGTTATCTCGCGAGACTTTGGAGCTCGAGAGCACGCCATGCTCCTGCAGAACAGTAGCGGAGAATCCACCCTGTGGACACGGTTTGAAGATTATTTTATTGACGAGAAGTACATTGAATATGTACAAAACTCAATAGAAAAAAAAAAAAGAAAACCATACATACATTCTGCAAATTATTTAAAAGAAAATCAAAATCACAAATGACAGCAATTCTTCTTGCGTTCCTGTTCACACAATTCAGCATAAAATAATTTTACAATTCTAAAAGAAATACATCAAGATTTGGTTTGTTTTCTGATCATTTCACCATATATATATGTATATATATATTATATATATATTAAAGGGGTGCATGCCTTTTTTAATATTTTAAAATGTCCCTTGAGATTAATTTATAATATAAGTAAGGTTTCTTTTTTCTTCTTCTTTAAAAAAAAAAAAAAAAAAAAAAAAAAGATAAAACATGATCATTTTCCACCCTAATTCTGACCCTTTGTCAGAAACGCTCAGTTTTGGTGCTGTTTCTCACTTAAAGATCACATATTATGCTCATTTACAGGTTCATCATTTTATTTTGGGGGTCTACTAGAATAGTTCATAAAACACATTATTTTTCTCATACTGCAGCATCTCTTTTCACCCTCTGTCTGAAATGCTCTGTTTTAGCTCCTGTCTCTTTAAAGCCCCCCTTTCCGAAAAGCCCAGTCTGCTCTGATTGGTCAGCTGACCCAGTCTGCAGTGATTGTTCCACAAATGTAACAGCCCTTGCCATAACTGAGTTTCAGCTTAAAGTAGCCTTTATGCGGGCATTATACAAATGTGTTACATAGTGATGTAGCTATGTCATGGAAGAAATGGCTGGACACCAAACCTGGCATTTCAGGCAGTTCAGGAGCAGTATATTCTGTGGGAGAAAGTAACCCCCTTTGGCGTGGACTTTGTGCTTTGTAAATTTGAAGACCTTCTACATGCACAAACAGCTAAATTACACACTAAAGGAAAGGTAAAATCCCAAAAAATAAGAGTCTTTAAGACTTGAGAGTACACATTGTTATGATTGCTCTTGACTGATCTGTTCTCACTTCTCGCCATCTCACTGCTCACCTTTACTGGGCGGGCTACGGAAGTGATTAAAGGTAAAGTAGTCATTGATGTGTTGTTGTAGTGGCAGTCAGTCACAAATGTCTACCACAGTGTGACCTCACAATGTGGAGGAAGTAGAGAACAAGTTGTTTTGGCAGATTGGTTTCAACAAGTTCTCTTTTTGCAGTAAGGAGGAAGTTTTGAGTTCTGAAACTTACAGTGTGTTTTTATTAATTACATATGCCAAAAGATTAAGAAAAATTTGATTTCTCATGTGAAGACACCTTTAAAGATGTTATTGCAGTTGTTTTTCTACATATTGGTACACATCATTCAAAATGTTTTCACAGGTTGTCAATTCCAAAACAAATGGGATAGTGTTTCCCATTCCTTGTTTCATCACATGCAGAACACATTTATCATCGGTTTTATTTTATATATTCTGATAATATAATCTTTGTAGTATCAGCTAAATCCTAATAATCTTGATTTCTTTCATTTTATTTGTTATGGATTTTTTTGTTTTGTTTCAGTGATTCCATACTGTCTGTAACCAAATAGATTTGCTGTCCTTAAAGTATTGTCTCAAAGACTCTTTTCAAATATATTTAAATATCATTCAGTTGAAGAATATAATATAATTAACCCTTAAATCATCACAAATTGATCTACAAAATACCAAGATACTGAAACATTTTCAAAATATTTCAAGACAATTAGAAAATAATAATGATAATAATATTAATAATTAGGGCTGTCAATCGATTACAATTTTTAAGCAAATTAATTACGTGGCGTCCCGATTAATTAATCGTGATTAATCGCATTTGCTGAGAAAGTCCCTCATATAAAACTTATTCAATATATAATGATGAAATAATTATACATAGTTATTTTAAATATTAAAAATTATATATATATATATATATATATATATATATATATATATATATATATATATATATATATATATATATATATATATATATATATACATTCAAAAATATTCAGATAATTACAATGCATTTCATTCCTTTAGCAGAAGAGTTAATCATTGATAAGACCATTCAAAAAGCGGCTTTAGAATACAATGTATTGTTTACTACCATATTATTGATCATAAGTCAATCATTGGCACACAGTTCACAGCAATCCATTTCACAAGTGAATTTGTCAATCAGTTGGAGATTTATAATTTTTTTAGAAGCAAGACAGGGGTATACATAGACCACAATACTACAGATATATATTACAATAATGCCAAGACATTATATTCATTACATAGTTCAATGGTTTTCAATGCTTTGGAGTTGTTGGAGGTACAAAGAGTATTTAAATAATAATTTAAGTCTTTACAAAAAAGTGCAAATAGGGGCTTTATAGACATACATTTACACTTATGTATAAAAAAAAACTTGGCAAGAAAAATAAATAGATTAATCAGAAAATATTAACTTATCAAAACTGTGAAAACCAAATAAAACGTCTTTATAAAGCAAAGAAAAACTATTTAAAATAGAGGTACGTACAAACAAACAACATTTTCTCCAAAATACTACAGCGTGGACACATTCCCAAAAAGCATGAGGGCAGATTCATCTACAGCATTACAGAAGGAGTGAAGTTGATCTATTTCAGGGAGCATGTTTCTTAAATAAATACTGACTGGGTAAAAACGGTGTAACAGTTTAAAGGACACATCCTTAACCTTGTTGGTAAGTAAATATTTGTGAGGTAAAGACCATACGACCTATCCTTGTTTATCCAATGACTTGTCAGAAACAGCACAAGCCATGATACTATTTCTGAAGTGAACATTTTGAATTACTAACGGAGGCTTGGATGCATCATTTGTTTTGAACAGCAATCGCAGATTCTGATCGGTCGCGTAATAAAGTAGTTCCATGCACAAATGCGTTTTTATGACCGTACTCAGTTTTTCCTTTTCCATTTTTTTCAAATGTACTTGTTCATTGAGCTGTTGTATATAAGCAATATCGCACTCTTGCTTGTGTGATATTGCTTAAATATATATATATGAGATATACAAATCAGGACAAATCTAGAACAGGATTCATTACTCTCACACTGTAATTTCATGAGATGCAGCTGGCTGTCAAAAACATATTGAGCTAAACATGACACATAAGATACACAAGTATTTTCACAGGCTCTTATTGAGTCTGAATAGTCACACAACAAAAAAATGTTCAGTAGTACACCCAAATGACAACAGACAAATCATACAGTTCATGTGTTGTACTTGCTATAGTTTACTTCCACATTGATTCTTCATCAGTTAGCAGTGTCAAATGGAAATCAAGTCAATCTCTGAAACAACAGCGTCACCTTGAGTAAGAAATAACAAGTATAATATGTGTGTACCCACAGATGGGATACTGATAATTTAACATTGCTTCACAGAAAATCAGCATGATACAGTTATTATTAGTATGAATATAGCACTCATATCTCTTGTAATAAACAAAGAAACATATCCTGTGACAATTAACTTATAATATATATATATATATATATATATATATATATATATATATATATATATATATATATATATATATATGAAATAATCATTAACAAATAATTTATGGAAGTGCAAAAGGGGTCTCTAATGACCCCTGTACACTTTTAGTACTTAAGCCATTATTAAAAAAAAAAAGAAAAAAATGGTTGCAATTTTGCCTTTTTTGTTTTTTTTTGTTTTGTTACACTATTTATAAAAGAGAGGTTGAGGAATACCAAAGAGGTGGGGGTGACCCTCAAAATAAATAAATAAATAAAAAATAGATGAGGTTGAATGAGGTCCCTGGTCACTTAAGACCCGAGGTATGCATTTAATGGTTAAGATGGTTTGCTTTTATATAGGAGGAACTTGACAATTTATTAAAATATTGGTGACTCTATACTCTAAAGCTGCTGTTTTATCTTTCTGACACAATCCAGTACATATTTTAAACAATTTACCAAAAATAAATAGCTTAGTTTGCCTATGAATATTAACAATGTAATTATTATAATAATTTTTTTATATTTTGCATTGGCAGCTAACTCACTCTTTATTGCTTTATAACAAATGTAGAACAAAACCACTCCTATTCACAGTGTTTAAAGTTACCAACTGACATGCCTCAGAAGCTATGCACAACATACATGACAAGTCACCAACTCAGCATCATGCTATTAAAAGATCCCTGATCCTCACAAGTTGCCCTGGCTGCAACTGGCAGTGGGACTGGGTTTGAATGAACAAGGAGGAAAGCAGGGTTTAATCTGCTTAACTAACTGGAAAAAAAACCAGATATTTCCACTGAAGGCTGGCTTAACTGTTTACGCACATTGTAAGTACACTGAAAATAAGACAGATTACAACCTGCATGTGTGGGTTTGTGTGTGCCTTTGGTTGGCTCTATATCAGCATTAGCCAGACATAAATGTTTCTGTGACACTGTTGCTTGTGTTGGACTTTGTAATGTTTTGTTAAAAGCAACAATCACAAGGGAAAAAATGGTATTGGCCGATTCTTGTAAAACAACACATATGTAACGTCTCTTTATGTTTGTCCTAATATGTTCTTCTTGTATATCAGTTTCAGTAGAGGTGACTTTGCAAGAGGTGTCTGTGGCAGTAGTTAGAACAGTTTATATTTAGAACACGTCCTCCTCCTCACTTTTATGGAAACAGTGACAGCAGTGCTATCAGACAACTGTTACTGTACATAGATTGCATGGACAAAATGATCACAGGGAACATATTTTCAGCATTTGTCAATCTGTATGTTGATTCATTTCTGTCTACAGTGGCATCACTGGTCTAATGATTTTAACTACAGCTCAGTGGACATACAAGTTTCTTATTTGACAGTCTACATGTTTAGGCAAAAGTGTGCTTCATGTGGTAACATCTAAATGAACTGGTTTTATTTTATATTATTTAACATCAATGAATCAAACTTAATATATTAGGTTACACCAACAAAACTAATTTTAAGGGTCAGATATGGTAGAAATAGCTTCTATAGTTAACATTAACAGGTTAAACAGGTTTTAATCATTTGATGATTTAACAACTGATAAGAACAGATGTGTTTCCTCTTAACAGGAACTTTGTCACTGAAGTACCATTCAGTACTGTGCAGGGCTGAGCAATACAGATTGAGACTACATTTAACGTCCATTGATTAAATGCATGTGTTTTTAGATTTTCTATGAGGCAAGATGAGGTTTTGAACATATTTGTTGTTTATTCTGCTGATTTAAATATGTCCCAAATACATGTCAAGTTGGCATGGGTCAAAAAACCGTAACAGAGTCACAATATTCAATTTTTTCCACAGCACAAGTGTGTTCATGAAGGTATAGCTGTCATTGAGTGAATCACTACAAGTGTTTATTCTCATTTCTAGGTGATAATGCTTTAAAGGTGAAAATATTGTTGGAAATGATATAACTTTTTTTCGGAAAGAAAACGTAATGTTTAAAGACATTTAAAGAGATCTGCTTCCAACACATATAAAAGGTGTTGCAAAAAATAAAGAGTATGTATTAGCCAATGAAAATATTGCCAGGGCAGGCACAAATCCGAACTACTAGCCCAACTGGGCCAGCAGAAAGATCCTTAGTGTTAAGCCCTACTGTGCTATTTATATGAATACATTTATAAAATGTCCTGCGTTGAACCTGGGGCAAACAAATAACAGTTTTGACAATTTTAACAAAAGTTTGGTTCTTCAAAATGGTCAAGCCAAATATAAATGGCTTTTTAAAATAAATGATAGCATCTCTTACAGTTTAACAGGATGCTTTTGTTCATCACAACTTAACACAACTTTCATATGTCTCCAGTTTCACCAGCATGGGCAAAAGTTCTAAACAATTCATGGTTTTTAGGATCATTAATTCTGACCACACACAGTAGTGTTTTATACCTCACAAGACGAGCAATCAATTAACTTAGTTTTTCTTGGTTTCCAGAAGATGGGTCTCCCATCTGTTATGGTCCTGCCCCTGCTGATAGTGGGTTTCGCTGGAGTTTACTATGTTTACAATGAGGTCATGCGGTTCATGTCCAAGTCCATGGTTCAAAACAAAGTGGTGGTGATCACAGACGCCGTATCCGGGATGGGAAGTGGTAATGTTAAATGATCTATTAATTACTTCTTCACCACAACATTAAACAAACCCAGTACAAAACTTGCCTTCCATTCACACAGCACATAACAGACAAGGTAACAACATTTAGTTCCAGTACCAAAAGTAGTGTTACACTTTATAATAATCTCTATGAATTAGTCATTAAAGGAAAAGTTCACCCAAAAATGAAAATTCTCTCAGCATTTACTCACTCATGCCATTCCACACATGTGACTTTTTTCTTCTGCTGAACACAAAGAGTTTTGGAAGAATATCTCAGCTCTGTAGGTCCATACGATGCAAATGAATGGGGACCAGACCTTTGAAACTCCAAAAAAAAACACACAAAGGCAGCAAGAAATTAATCCGTAAGGCTCCAGTGGTTTAATCCATGTCTTCTGAAGAGATCGAATTGATTTTGGATTTTAGACACAATCGTGATTTCAAGCACTATTACACTTCCTAGTGCTATACGAATGCACAGAGCGCTAGATGGCACTAGGAAGTGTAATCGAGTTTGAAATCATGATCACCAAGGAGACTGATGTCAAGATTTATATTGAGAAAGAAGTTATATTATGTTCTGTTATCACCCAAAATCTATTAGATCACTTCAGAAGACATGGATTAAACCATTGGAGTTTTACAGATTACTTTTTGCTGCCTTTATGTGTTTTTTTGAACTTCAAATGTTGGTCACCATGGGATATTCTTTTAAAAATCTTAATTTGTGTTCTGGAGAAGAAAGAGAGTCATACACATCTGGGCTAGCATAAGGGTGTGTAAATGATTAGATAATTTTTGTTTGAACTATCCCTTAAACAAATATTTAGACTGCTTAAATGTTCACCCAAAATGGAAAAAACTGCCATCATATCTCAACATCACCTTGTGTTATTCCAGGGCCTTAAATATTTCTTATTTCCATGGAACACAAAAGGAGATGCTTGAAGTATGTTAACGCAGCCCTTACGCACAGAATGGAAGCATATAGTGAACAGGGCCTGTCAAGATCCGAAAAAAATACCATACAAGTATTTAAATTGTATAGAATACTTTTGTGGTGCTTTTTTGGATGCTTTCATGGTCTTGGACATCTTATTCTTCTGTTACAGAACATGTCATTTGGAATGACATGAGAGAGTAGATGATGACACTATTTTCATTTTTGTAACATGATAGTGGTCAATTGAAATCAATCAATCAATCTATCTATCTATCTATCTATCTATCTATCTATCTATCTATCTATCTATCTATCTATCTATCTATCTATCTATCTATCTATCTATCTATCTAGCTATCTAGCTATCTAGCTATCTAGCTATCTATTAATCAATCATCGTCTGTCTGTCTGTCAGTCTGTCTGTCTGTCTGTCTACGTCTGTCTGTCTGTCTGTCATTCAGTCAGTCAGTCAGTCAGTCAGTCAGTCAGTCTGTCTGTCTGTCTGTCTGTCTGTCAGACAGTCAGTCAGACAGTCTGTCTGTCTGTCTGTCTGTCTGTCTGTCTGTCTATCTATCTATCTATCTACATCTGTCTGTCTGTCAGTCTGCCTATCTATCTGTCTGTCTGTCTGTCTGTCTGTCTGTCTGTCTGTCTGTCTGTCTGTCTGTCTGTCTGTCTATCTATCTATCTATCTATCTATCTATCATCGTCTGTCTGTCTGTTTGTCTGTTTGTCTATCTATCTATCTGTCTGTCAGTCTGTCTGTCTGTCTGTCTATGTCTGTCTGTCTGTCAGTCAGTCAGTCAGTCAGTCTGTCTGTCTGTCTGTCTATCTATCTATCTATCTATCTACATCTGTCTGTCTGTCTGTCTGTCTGTCTATCTATCTATCAATCATCGTCTGTCTGTCTGTCTATCTATCTATCTATCTATCTATCTGTCTGTCTGTCTGTCTGTCGTCTGTCTGTCAGTCAGTCTGTCTGTCTGTCTGTCTGTCTGTCTATCTATCTATCTATCTATCTATCTACGTCTGTCTGTCTGTCAGTCAGTCTGTCTGTCTGTCTGTCTATCTATCTATCTATCTATCTATCTGTCTGTCTGTCTGTCTGTCTGTCGTCTGTCTGTCAGTCAGTCTGTCAGTCAGTCTGTCTGTCTGTCTGTCTATCTATCTATCTATCTATCTACATCTGTCTGTCTGTCTGTCTGTCTGTCTGTCTATCTATCTATCAATCATCGTCTGTCTGTCTGTCTATCTATCTATCTATCTATCTATCTATCTATCTATCTGTCTGTCTGTCTGTCTGTCGTCTGTCTGTCAGTCAGTCTGTCTGTCTGTCTGTCTGTCTGTCTATCTATCTATCAATCATCGTCTGTCTGTCTGTCTATCTATTTATCTATCTATCTATCTATCTGTCTGTCTGTCTGTCTGTCGTCTGTCTGTCAGTCAGTCTGTCTGTCTGTCTGTCTGTCTGTCTGTCTATCTATCTATCTATCTATCTATCTATCTGTCTGTCTGTCTGTCGTCTGTTTGTCAGTCAGTCTGTCTGTCTGTCTGTCTGTCTATCTATCTATCAATCATCGTCTGTCTGTCTGTCTATCTATCTATCTATCTATCTGTCTGTCTGTCTGTCGTCTGTCTGTCAGTCAGTCTGTCTGTCTGTCTGTCTGTCTGTCTGTCTATCTATCTATCTATCTATCTATCTATCTACGTCTGTCTGTCTGTCAGTCAGTCTGTCTGTCTGTCTGTCTGTCTATCTATCTATCTATCTGTCTGTCTGTCTGTCGTCTGTCTGTCAGTCAGTCTGTCTGTCTGTCTGTCTGTCTATCTATTTATCTATCTATCTATGTCTGTCTGTCAGTCAGTCAGTCAGACAGTCAGTCTGTCTATCTATCTATCTATCTATCTATCTGTCTATCTGTCTGTTTGTCTGTCTGTCTGTCTGTCTGTCTATCTATCTATCATCGTCTGTCTGTCTGTCTATCTATACACACACATACAGTATATTACTTGAATGTACATTAATTAATGATTTGATAAGCATAATGTACTGTAATAAGATGTTTTTAATATGATTAATAAAATGTATTTATTATTAGCATGTAGGTTTTATAATTATTTATTACCAATAGTTGTTTTCAAAGCACATTGTTTAGAAAACACCTATTTTTAAAAGTTTTATACAGAGCCTCATAGTATACATTTGGTGAAAGGACCTGTACAGTACAGAAGGCAAAGACTAATCTGAACTTTTTGCCCTAAAAAGAAAGTAGTTTAAGATTAGCTGAGAGCAGCCACACCAAACAATGCACTTGAGTAATAAAGAGTGAGCTCTGTGCTTTCACACAACTGAGGAAAGATTCATGGGATTGTGGGGGCTACTGCCTATTTGTTGTGATTGGGTCATCAGACTTACTAGTGTAACTTGTTGACTTTACAGGCATTCCCTTCTGACAGGAATGAACAGATAACACCTTATCATGTTTTACTAAGGATAGACTGTATTTAATCAAAATGTTTGGCCATCATCCATTCTATTTCCCTCTGTACTCTTAGCCTTAATTGTAATATGTCTGGCCTTTAATCCTCTTTTTCTTTGTCTAACTTATTTCAGAGTGTGCCAGACTGTTTCACGAAGGTGGGGCGAGACTGGTTTTGTGCGGACCAAATTGGGACAAGCTTGAATCTCTGTATGATTCACTGTGCAGTGGATCAGACCCCAGTAAAGTGAGTATGAATTTACAATGCAACACCCATTAGACCTTGCCAGCAATCTTAAAATCATGCAAAAAAATAAAAATAAAAAAAATAACCATCAACAAGCCCATCTCATATTTAGTTCCCCAAGGCACACTAACACTTTGATTACTCTGTCCCATCACTTTCTAACCTATAGGCTTCTGAATTTGATAGCTCAAATCGCATTGTCGCATGTGTCTCTTTCTGTGTTTCTTCCTCTGTCACAAACAATGACAGGACATCCTCCCTGACAGCTGGATGTACATGGGTCTTTTACAAATTCCATTCTGCACTGCTAACACCTTATGTAGTACCTCAAACAATATGTTGCACTTATTGTTGTCATAATCAGAAATTGGGGGCAAAAATGCCACCTAAAGTGGAAAAAATGCCCCAGATGCCATATTTGTTTTGACCATGTGACATTTAAAGGGATAGTTCACCTAAAACTGAAAATTCTCTGATAATTTACTCACCCTCATGCCATCCCAGATGTGTATGACTTTCTTTTTCCTGCTGAACACTAATTAAGATTTTAAGAACAATATCTCAGCTCGGTTGGTCCTCACAATACAAGTGAATGGTGACCAGACCTTTGAAGCTTCAAAAAGCACATAAAGGCCAGATAAAAGTAATCCATATGATTCCTGTGGTTTAATCCATATCTACAGAAGCGATATGATAAGTGTAGATGAGAAACAGTTCAATAATAATAAGTACTTTTTTACCATAAATCTCCACATTCACTTTCAAAATGTGAATGAAAGTGAAAGTGGAGATTTATAGTAAAAAAATGGCATGAGGGTGAGTAAATGATGAAAGATTTTTAATTTTGGGGTGAAGTATCCCTTTAATATAATTTAATTAATTATTTCATAATGTTCTATTCTAGGCCCATCGAGTAATGCATCTGCAGACACCATAGTGACCTGTACTGTAGCTGTCAGATATCTATATTCACTGTCTCAGAGGAGAGGGCTGTTGAATGTGTCACTATTATGAATTAGTTTTTGATGACAAAAAAAGTTTTGTTTTTATTTTTTAGGAAAAATCTCTGAAACAGTGATTGCACAAATATGTAGCATGATGTTAAACAGTACAGTGCCTCTATAAATCAATTCAATTGTGCTAAAATTCCTTTTTAATAAAACTGCATGACGATGCTGACAAAAGTGTCATAATTATTGTTTATTAACATAATTATAAGTTAAACCTGCTAAATTATGACTTCATTGCTCAAAGACATTAATCATAAAAGCACTCTCTATCAATATGATTAAAGAATGCTGCATTACACTTAGAAGGGGAAAGTTAAGAGCTATTGACTTATTTTTGATTTGTTGTTGTTTTCATTGTGCCCTACTGCTCCTAACACATTTCAGAATGTGTTGGTGCAGTTTTTTTGTTAGCCCTATCATGATCATTTTCAACAATTGCTTTGGCATCTGGTTTCCATCCCTCTATTGTATATTATCTGTGCTTCCTGTTTAAGACTTTCACACCCAAGCTGGTGCTGCTGGACTTCAGTGATATGGAGAACATTTCAAATGTGATCACAGAGATTTGTGAGTGTTACGGCTGTGTGGATGTTCTGGTATGCAACAGTAGCATGAAGGTCAAGGCCCCAGTGCAGAATCTCTCCCTGGAGATGGACAAAACTGTCATGGATGTCAACTACTTTGGGCCTGTTACATTGGCCAAAGGTATAGTATAAGTTTTTAGCTCAATATAGTGCAGTACATGGAGGAAAATGGGGATACTACAGTGTATTGTCTGAAAGAAGGTTACCATATTAATTCTTATTTTTGCTACAGGTGTCCTGCCATTAATGATCACTAGAAGGACAGGACAATTTGTATTGGTCAACAGCATCCAAGGGAAACTGGCTCTCCCATTCCGTACTTCTTGTAAGAGTGACGCGTCTCTCACTCACACACACACACACACACACACACACACACACACACACACACACACACACACACACACACACACACACACACACACACACACGTTTGTCAAGATTATGTGTCAATAGCATATTTCACATCTGCTTAAAATCTGACAAAATAATATAAATGTTACTGCTTTAGCTTAAAGAGATGAAAATTCTGTCATCATTTAATCACCCTCATGTTGTTTCAAATACTGTACAGATAACTTTCTTTCTTATGCTGTACACAAAAGGAGACAACTTAAAGGGACAGATCACCCAACATTTTTAATTCTCTCATCATTTACTCCCACTCGTGCCATCCCAGATGTGTTTGACTTTCGTTCTTCTGCTGAACGCAAAGAAAGCTTTTTAGAAGAATATCGCAGCTCTGTAGAACCTCACAATGCAAGTGAATGGGTACCAAAGTTTTGAAGGTCCAAAAAACACATAAAAGGCAGCATAAATGTAATCCATATGTAACGGTAGGAAGTTAGTAGGTAGATTAGCAGTGTCTAAACCTCACTCCCCTGGCCTCAGGAGGTGCACTAGCGACTGATGCTAGAGGCTGTAGCCTTTAGCCTCCTTAAGAGTACCAGCTGGAGACACCAGTTCGAATCCCTCTTGGAGCGAGTCGAGCAGGACTGGTTACACATACAACTCCAGTTGTTAAATCTACAACTTAAAAAGCAATATGATAGGTGTGGTGCAAAACAGATAAATATTTAAATATTTTTTTACCCTAAATATCCATATATATCATAATATTTTAATACTTAATACATAATTAATACATAATACTCCTTTAGTTTTTGGCGAATCGCATTCTTTGTGCATATCACCACCTATTGGGAAGGAAGGAGAATTCATAGTAAAATGCTGTTAAAATGCATAAAATTAACAGTCAAGATAAATGTGCTAGTAATGGAAAAACCTCTCTGCACAGTTATTTTTTTAAGCAACTAAAGTGTTTGTTTCCAAGATGCTGCCTCCAAGCATGCAGTCCAGGCATTCTTCGACTGTCTGAGAGCAGAGGTGGAGGAGTATGGAATCTCTGTCTGTACAATAAGTCACACCTTCATTAACTCAGTACCACAGAACACCACTCCCTCCAAAACCCCACCCACCAATCCCCTCTGGGCTTGTGAGTAACCATCTACACATTGAATAATGATCATGTTGCAATAGTTGTTCATTTTTTGAAATTATTAAGCATACACTGTCTGACATACACCCTTGGATACATCTGGTTTATAATGGACACAGTACATAACATATAAACTGTGCGTGCCTTGCTAAAAGAAGAAAAGTAACTGAATCACCCACGTTCCATTTGCAAGCCAGCTTTGTTGCTTTCACACACTTGCTCTGTTCAAAAGCAGAAGCTGTGTTCCAAATGGCACACTGTATACAAGGCACTCAACCATCTAGAAGTGTATGAATTTTCAAAGTGTAGTATTGTCTCAAATGAACACAGTTTTTTTACTACACAGTAGCATTCAAATGCAAGTTGTCTCAAATGCATGTGTTGCTGCTAGCTTTAGCCTGTTAGCCAATCTCAGTTCAACATTTATATCTCAAATAACGTATATGTTCAAACTGTGGGTGATGGTAAAGTATTCAAGTCACATTTGTACATTTCGCTAGTTGGCACATTCACCAATAATAACAATGGTTTTGTCTGGCCAGCATCTGGTCCCTTTTTGCTACATAGGGCAATCCATGACTGCTGAGTGCATGAAATGTCCAACATTTCATACTTCATTATTTTAGTTGAAGTAGTACATCAACCGGTTACTCGTAGTACACTAGTAATTGCATTTTCACTGTGAACACACTATGCACACTACATTCGCTACTTACTACTTTAACGTAGAATAATGCAGAAGTACGCAATTTGCGATGCAACTCTAATGAACTGCCTTCGAAGCAGCATTTTAAATCATCATAAGTGCGTTTCTGATGCAAAGTCTGTTCCAAATTATTGGCGCAGCCTTATGCTGCCTTCTAAGATGCCTTGTTTTGGGCAAATTCAAAGGCAGCATTGTTTGTAGAGAATGTCGAGAGAAATGGTTGACTAAATTTGTTTTAGTACAACACTATATAATTCAATTTTACCCAATATTTCTGTGAACTTTGTCTATTTAGACTTATTAGAGTATCACGTTGTTAACTTAGCAACATGCTAACATCAAATTCTGTGTGAATCAGTTGTGAGTTGAGTCTTCTGTTGTGATCGCCAGACCAACTGACTCAAACTTTGTCCCTGTTTCATTACTGGCAGACATCTCTTGCCTGTTGAACACTCATGGGGTGCGTCCTAATGACCTGGCCCATGAGATTGTTAGAATGGTGAACAGGCACAGACGAGAGGTGCTCCTCGCCCACCCCATCCCCTGGGTCGCCTTGTACATCCGCTTCCTGCTTCCCAGCTTCTTCTTTGCTGTGGTGGCTGCTGGGGTGAAGGATGGAGCCATGGCTGAGCAGCTGAAATAGACGAACTGCGGAAAGAGAACTGAATGAAAAGATTCAAGAAATGACCTGAGGCCTTGTTGTTTAGTTTCATGAGCTTTGAACTCGTTTCTGGTCTAGCTGCACACAGCAGGGGTGATCTTTTGATGTAAAAAACATGAAAGCCGCTTATATTTTGATCTGGTTAGAAATGGGATGCATTTATTTATCTTGGCATTTCTAGTGACTGAGTAGCCTAGTGTGACATTCTTCACAAGATTCAATTATATGAAATAATCGTTAGCCATTATATGCATTAAAACAATAAAGCTTGTGACTTGACTTCTTTAAAAAGTGTTGTGTCATCAGCTCAAAATGCTCTAATACACTATAATGACATTATTTCAATGGTTTTCTATATAAAAGCAAAACATTACCCTTATCTTTGGATGCCTGTTATAAGTTTTAAAAGTCCACCCAAAAATGACAATTTTGTCATAATTTACTCACTTCACTTTACAAACATGTATAACTAAATTTTGTCTATACAATGCTCAATCTGTTTGACATTCTACCATTATGCCATATTTAATCCTTTTTATATGAACTATCCTGTTAATGCTTGGAGTGGTGGTGGCGAAGTGGGCTAAAGCACATAATGGGTAATCAGAAGGTTGCTGGTTCAATCCCCACAGCCACCACCATTGTGTCCTTGAGCAAGGCACTTAACTCCAGGTTGCTCCGGGGGGATTGTCCCTGTAATAAGTGTAAATCACTTTGGATAAAAGCGTCTGCCAAATGCATAAATGTAAATGTAATGCAATATAATCTTGAAATAGTATAATATAACTCCTGCTTGTGTTTATTGTCTTTTGCTTCTCTGACACAAGGTTGAGCAAGGAGACAGTGCCAATTGGCTTCATTCAAAAGCCATAAAGAGCCATATAGACATAATTTCCCAGATGTCTTTCTCAAATGCTGATTTAAGGCCAGTTTGTTCATTTAGCACAGACGTGGCTCACTATCATCACCTAGGGGCCACATCTGATATATACACTATTTCTTAACAGCACGATTGTACCTGTAGATGGCACTAACCACAAACCCATGACTTACTGATACTGGAAGACTAGTAGATGAAAAATACAGAGAAATACACTGCAAACGTGATGCTTGATGACACATATTGTAATTGATGATGTCAGACTATTCTCAATTAAGGCATAAATAATACATTTAATACAGTTGATGTCTGTTATAGAATTACTGTAATTGAAGCACACTGCAATCAAACATCTTGTGTCATGGATGCACTTAGTCGATGCATGTTATATCATCATCTGGTATTATATAGTTGTTGGTAAATTAAGACAGGCTGCTGTAGAAGGACATACAGTTAGTGATTCAATTGTTTCAACCTTTCATCATACTGGTAAATGTGTAAGTATTCATTCATTCAATAGCAGTCTATGTGATATCATTGTATTATGATATTATAGACAGTTATTTGTGGCTTCAGTGTATTAAAGCATTGCTAAAATGAGAAAATTGTCTTGACTAATGTGATGCTGCAAATGAACATAATACAAGCCATTTGATTTAACACATTTCAAATCTATCATTAAAATAGCATCACAATTATTGGATCTTTAGGTGTGATGTTTAAATGATGCACTTTTTACTGAAGACCACGCCCTCTCTATCTTCTTCAACTGTATTAACACAAAGAGAGAACATTGTTAAAAGATGAGTAATTTCTGAGTTCATTCTGGCCCCACAGCTTGCCACAGCATTGCTAATGGTAGCCTGTAATCTGTCATGAAAGTGCATGCCAAAATATAGGGGAGACTGGGGCTAGTTGTCACACTCCAATGAATATTTCTAAGGGTGGGTCTATTTATGAAATTCAGTTTCAATGCAATTAGGTCTTTGATAAAAAATGTTTTATTGCCCAGGAAAAAGGATGCCGTTCATTAAACACACATTGATTTTGTGACCCCAATAGCTGGGCATGTTGTACCCCTAAATGAAATGAAATACAAAACAATGAATAATATGGTAGCATACATTGTTTTGGATACCAAATGCTTTAATTAATAAGTTGTATTGGCCTATATAACATTTAAAACACACATGACAACTTGCCCCAATAAAAATGTGTCAACTTGCCTCGACCGAACAGAATCTTTGTCCTGAGAACACAGTTCAAGCTTGCGGTTAAATTGTACATTCAGTCGCCCTTGTCTGAATGTATGTCACTGTGGTTTTATTGTATACAGTCAGTGCACTTGCTCACCCAACAGCTATAACGGGATAAAATAGAATTCACAAACGTTATTCTAATTTAACCAGGTTTTGAGTCAGGTGTTTGAAACGACTGCTGGAAGCAACACGCTGGCTGGACTATTGATTCCAAATTACATTTCTTACTGAGATAGATTTGGAAACAGAAGGTTGACTTGTCTTTAGCTGAAATCGGTCTATTTACCGAAATTTGAAACACTGCCCCCTGTGGCCAAAGCGGTAAGTGTTGTTAGGCGTATAAGCAGTAAGCTCCATTTTCTGGGTGAAATGTCCACGGAAGGGTGCCAAAGCAAGTTTGTTTTAAACTGTATACTGTAGGATGTAATACAGTGAAGAGGAATGCATATTTATAAACTGTTCCCACCAACCTAAACCTAAATATCAGTGGAGAAAAAAGTTTATGTTAGAGGGAAAAATGCAACCTCCAAATCATGCTCATCACTGATAAATGTGAACATAATGACTTCCTTCTTTCAACACAAGAACCAGACCCAAGCCTCCAATGCTACTGATGCAACACACTTTTTGTCACACTACAGGGGAAGGTGATCAACACTGAAGCTGATGCAAAAATATCTGATCAAGATTTCGCTTGTCATTGAGTTGGAATATAGTGGCCAATCCTGAGGTACCAGGACTCTCAGAAACAACATGCTGACTTCCCGTGTGATACTAGGCCCTTTCCCACTGCATGAACTATAGCCAGATTTAGGTAGTTTTACTCGGAACTACAACATTTGTTCGTTTCGCACATGTGGAACTGTAGTTCCTCTTAGCCTTTTAGAGGGACTTTTTTTAGCTACTACTGTGGTGTAGGTATTTTTTGGGGAAGAGGGACTGTAGGAGGTGCTGCAACCTGTGGTTGGTAAAACACATATCATGCACAAAGCATTGAGAAACGCGACAAGTCTGAAGCTGCCATGAGTAAACAAACTTGTAGCTAGCTAGCCTGCTACTCAGAGGATTGCGCTAATTTTCCAATCCCTTAACAGAAATAACATAAAACCAACAAAGTATCCAAAGATTATCGCCTGTTTTACATATTATGTGTGTGCGGAGGGTGAGAGGAACTGCTGCAGGTTTTTTGGTGTCAATGGGTGAGTAGTTCAGTAAAGCATTTTATGTTGAAACATAAAAGTATAGCATGTGCTGCGTGGTTAAAATAAGCCGAGTGCCTCATCTCTCCCCTGAAAGTCCCAGTGTAAAGACTGTAGCCTTACAACTGTTTATTCAAAACAGCACTAACAAAAGTGTCACTCCATTCCTGGCATCCTCCATCTGTACTGTTTATTTTGTTGTTGTTGTTCCTATTGAATTGTGTGTGAAAACAACAACAGCAGAAAAATTATCGACACTAGATGATGTCACTACAGGGTTACTTTTTGTGTGTTCAGATGCAAGAGGGAAAAATCTCCTCGGGTGTGCAGTTCATCTTTACAGATCTCATCTAGAAAGTTCCTAAGGAGAAAGTACTGGGACTGTATTTGATAAAGTGGCAAATGTTGCCTTGTGACAATTAGTCCCTCTCCTACTGAGAGAAATGTGAAATCATTCAGTGTGTCACTTTACGTGGGTCAGCTAGAGCCTCTGGCTCAGATGCCTGACAACATACACGTCACTCACGCGACTGCTTGAATCTAATGAATACAGTCTGTTATGTAAATTCCACGATGAGAAGGGTCCTTGACACCAAGTTTAAGTCCAGCTGGCCTCCGTGAGACTATATCTAACGGGTCACTCACCCCACAGGGATTTGACCCTCCTTACACACCATCTCAGCTGAGACTTCAAACTGACAGCCAAATGCTAATTTACCAACACCTTCAATTTGAAAATTAACATTGAGCTCAGAAGATAACTTAAAAGTGTAATACCTTAAAAGTGTTTTCTAAGGAATTCTACCTGATCTAACCATTAAAAATGACTTTTATTGATGTAACCCAGGTCTATTCAACTGGTGGCCCACATGTCAAATCCTTCTGAAGGTATAGATTTAACAACTGCAGTCGTATGGATTACTTTTATGCTACATTTATGTGCTTTTTGGACCTTCAAAGTTCCCATTGACTTTTTTTTGACATTGTGAGGACCAATAGAGATATTCTTCTAAAAATGTGAGGACCTAAATATCTTTGTTTGTGTCTAGAATTCTTACATAATTTTTCATTCAAAATCATTTAATTCAAATCCACTTACAGAGCTTCAGTATTTTGCATTCTGTAGCTACACAGACTATCAAAATATTTGAGCTACCAGACATTTTGACAGGCACAACTCAATAAAAAAACACAATGGTTTTCCATAACTGGTGTCATTCTTTACTGTTGATTTGGTAAATGGCCTACTAAAAAAACGCTGAGTAGATTTTTGCATGACTGAGATGACATAGATGGGGTATGTGCAAAAATGACTAATAGAGGAACTACCGCTGGGGGATGTGGTCCATCACCAGCAAGTCCTTATATGAAGAAAGGAGCCCCTCTTATTAATATTTAAAGGTTGCATTTATTGACAGCTTGTTGATTTACGGGGTGTTGTGGGGAGCGGTCTAATGAATCCTTTGCCTCTTGCAGTGGCGGCCAATTCCTGGCTCTTTAAATCAAGCCTAGTGTGTAATTGCACACCTGCCTCACTCTATTGAATTAAAAAACACACACTGATTTTCTCACGTATTTCTGTTGTTGGATAGATATCCTCACGCTTTGGAATCGTTTCTTTTATTCTTGACTCGTATGAAACAAACACATTGTTCTGTGCTACATGACTGTTTATCCCAGATTAGAATTTAATCTTGAGGATACATTTTAAATTAATCTTTTATTAAACTCTTACTTTAAAGGATACTTAAAAAGGCTTTACTGCTTTTTATTTCCAAGGAAAGTTGTTTGCAAAGCATTTATAAGACAGTAGTTACAGTTCTTAAGTCAATCTTTGTGATTTTATTTACTGACAGCAGAGCATAGAAGAAAGACACTGCATGAAAAACCCATTTTGTATGAAGTACTGTGTATAATTTCATGTTTTCATCATGGGTTTGAATGTAAGCCATAGGAATTTACTGCACAGCAGATGCTATAAATTAAGTCTTTGTTGCTCATGCACTTGTCATTAGACTTGTATTAATAATGGTTTGCTAATTAGCAGCATTAATTACACTAATTAGCATACATTATGAGACACATGGCAAAAAACTAAATCACTTAATTCAACTAAAGGGGATCTATTATGCTGTATATCTTTAGTTTTCATATCAGCAACAAAATAACATAGAATTACACTATTTTACAGAGCCATGATTATGAATCTTAATGCCATTGAATTGAAATAAGTGTTTCCTGAAACGTGGTAAAAAACATGTCCCAAAAATGTTACTGAAATTTTGGAAAATAGCCACATTTCAACTTTTATATCAATCAGAGATGATTATGATTATGTTTTTAGCACAAATGAACTATACCATTTAATTGGATTTTTACTTAATTTAGTCAAAATTATGATTATATTATCACACACAACCATAAAAATCACCTGTTCTCAGGCCATAAGTCAATTCTAAATACACTGACATTATGACCACCTGCCTAATATGATGTTGGTCCTCCATGTGCTGCCAAAACAGTAACGTCCTGCAGAGCATTGGACTCTACAAGACCCCTGTAGGTGTCCGGTGGTATCTGGCACCAAGCCATTAGCAACAGATCCTTCAAGTCCTGTAAGTTGCGAGGAGGAGCCGGCATGGATCGGACTTGTTGATCCAGCACATCAAACAGATGCTCAATTGGATTGAGATTTGGAGGTCAGGGCAACATCTTGAACTCTTCATCATGTTCCTCAAACCATTCCAGAACAATGTGTGCAGAGTGGCAGAGCGCATTATCCTGCTGAAAGAGGCCACTGCCATCAGGGAATACCATTGCCATGAAGGGGTGTACCTGGTCTGCAACGATGTTTAGGTAGGTGGCACGGGTCAAATTGACATCCACATGAATGGCCAGACACAGGGTTTCCCAGCAGAACATTGCCTAGAGTATCACACTCCCTCCACCGGCTTGTCGTCTTCCCACAGTGCATCCTGGTGCCATCACTTCTCCAGGTAAACGGCACACATGTACACAGCCATCCACGGGATGTAAAATAAAATGGGACACATCAAACCAGATGACCTTCTTCCACTGCTCCAAGGTCCAGTTCTGACACTCGCATGCCAATTGTAGGCACTTTCGACGGTGGACAGGTGTCATCATGAGCATGCTCTGTGTGTTTTGACACATTCCTCCTGTAATCATCATTAACATTTTCTGTGACTTTCTGTGCCATTTCAGAGATGCTCTGACCCAGTCGTCTGGCCATAATAATTTGGCCCTTGTCAAAGTCGCTCAGGTCTTTACTCCTGCCCAATTTTCCTGCATTCAACCATTTGACTATGAGAATTGATTGTTCGCGTACCATCTAATCTACCTAGACCTTGACACTTGGCCTTGTTAGGAGATGATCAATGTTATTCTCTTCACCTGTGGGTGGTCATAATGTTATGGCTCATCAGTGTATAAGTATAATATATAGTACCTATATATATATTTTTTTTAATTATATGCAAAATATGGTTATTCTCTCAACAAAGTTAGCTATCAATCTTGTAAAACTCTTTTGATTCAAGATGGAGTTTTAAGTCAGTTTTAAATCATACTTTGTTCTCAATTAATTCTTAATCAATGGAATTGACACATTGAGTTCAATGAGACAATAAAAGAATCAGTGCTGTACCATTTATTGTTTCAATTCTGTACACTGTTTTGTCCCAGCACTCAAAATTAGGTTAAATAACAAACATCTGCTTTCTCCTTTTATTGAGTAATGAGTTATTGTCTTTCTTCTAACAGGACGCTTTTTGGGGAGTTGTCAGATTTGTGTTACTGAAATATATCTGCACAAATTCCAGATAAACAGGCTTGAATCTTACTGCACTGGGAGATAAAAGGTCTGGTCCCCCGGACATCTACTTCAGGATATCCTTTGTAAATCTGATGATACTACGTTAAAAAAGGTTTGCTTTTGTGTTTCATTCCATTAATCCAACACTGCATTGAATCCGATTATGATTATGACAGGTCAGGAGAGGATACTGTAGAACTGGGTGGATTTTTGTTTTATGCTGTTTGTCATCTGTTGCTTACAGAATGATAGCAGATCAAAACATGTACTATAGACAGGCTACAGTGAATATATATATAAAAAGCTAAATATAAGATATTTAGCTGGCAAAGTAGGATTTCCTATAAACTGTTCTGTTTGTGTTTTGAGGCAAAGCCATTTTAGTAGCTCAAAAACATACTTTCCCAAATCTTAAGAAAGCTGATTACAAACTAAATTTTACCTTCATAATGCTCTTAAAACATCCCCCATTTTACATGTTAAGAAAATGTTTCATTAATTATGTTTGGAGTATTGCACATGAATAAACACGATTATTTTAAGATGGAATAATATCTGCTTGTAGGTTTTGATGGGGTTAGATGAACATATGAAATTTATTTGGAGAGAAAATAAGAGGGTTCATTCCAAAATGACTATTATATTTACACATACATCATTGGGGTCTCTGGGAACTCAAGGATGCAATCCCCAATGATACACTCTATTTTAACCTTTGGTCACAGTTGTGTTTGATTTTTTTCTGTCAAATTCTGGTGACTGTCAGCCATTGCTTGTCACTGCGTCAGATGATCCCCTCATCGGCAGGATGTCACAGTGATATTGATTCCCGTGTCTAATTGGAAACTTTAATAAACTCAGCGTCTTCTCCTATCGACTGGTTTTCTCGTTATCAATCAGTTGTCTGAATGAGGCTGTTGTTCAGTGTCATTCAGCAACATTGTTTAAACTTTACGTTTAAACACACCAAATTAATTTGTCATACCATAAAGTATTTTTTACATGATGTTAGACAATAATTTTCCAATCCAGGGAAGTCATAAATCATTGACAGCATTAAAAGAAATGCTTACCTGCACAAAAACTGAGATTGAATATATGAAGGGAGTCATAGAACAGACATTATATTTTCTCTTATGTATTGTAAAACCTTTCAAATTGAAAATGTAAGGATAATTGCTACCCTAAAGTTTTAAAGTAAAATCAAAGTGATTCCAAAGTTAAAATTTGAAATGATAAGCTCATTGGACATTTTGAATTTACTTACTGGAAAAAAAGGAAAGAAAAACCCCTAATGGAATTGAGTAGAAATGTCAAAAATGATCAACAGAAAATCGACATGTTGCCACCGAATGTTACAGTACCCTGAAATCAAGTCCCATCCTTCAGCAAACATTATGTCCTGTGGTGCTACTGACAGCGTGTTGCGCAAGCTGTTTCAGGGACATGGGTTCTGGTCCCATGGAAACCAGGAAATAATTACATCCACATAATCATTGATGAGCGTCATTCAGAGGTTACATTTTCCCTCTAAAATAAATGTTTTACTTCACTGACGATTAGGTTTAGGGTTGGGGTTTGGGTTAGGATGTATGGTCAATAAAATATGCATTTATATGAACTGCATGTAACAGGGTTCAATGGAAAGGAGGACTCAACGCAAACACAAAAACGCACAAACATAAACGCATTCAGGGCAGCTGCCTGTAGGTCTCTCTCTCCTGAACTGCCGCAGCTTGTTGCACTTATGCCACTCCTCGTCTAATTAGCCCAATTGGTGCCTGGGCGTGCATAGTCACGGCATGGCCCCGCCCTCTGCCTTGTGAAAAATGTATTACTTAATTTACAACTGAAAGCATCTCACATTTGGTGCCCCTCTGTGGACATTTGACCTGGAAGCTAGGGCACACAGGAACCCATACGTGCAACGATACTTCCAGCTTTGGCCACTGGGGGCATTGATTTGAAATTCGGAAAGTACAGACCGATTTCAGCAGAATACCTTTCAACGTACTGTCGCTGAATTCACAGTGAGATCAGTCTGAAATTGGTGAAAGCAATGATTGTGTTATAACAATACATTTTACATTGTGAATCATTTTAGTTTGACAAAAAATTAATAAACTTGAAAAGTTGAAAAGATGAACTATTATAGAAATGGAAACCCTCTCTGGTCCTGAAATAAATTAGATTAATTCATTGTTTAGAGATATGAAATAAGGTTGTGAGCTATTTTGTGACTGGAATAAGATTAGAATGCAACAATATTGACTCTGTGTAATTAGAGGGGGTCATTAGGTCTGGTGCCGTTAAAGTCCATAAAACGGATTTTTCTCCAGGAATGTTGCGCTGCTGGAAGATAATTTTGCCTGTGCTGAAATTAAATTGGTGTGGTAGTGTGTGAAGGGAGGAGCATTTAATAAAGCAGAGGGGGCTTGGGCATGTGATGGAACTGGGAGAGCTCTTGAGGTTTAATGGAACAATCAAAGGAAAAAAGGCATCCCTATAATTCAAAAACTTTTGAGATTGCAAACACACACAGTTCTTGTTATTGCTGCTGTTTTTGCAGCACTTTCATTTTTGGTTATTGCCACCAGGAGAAATGACAACTGCCACCTTTCATCACGTCAGACCACGCAGCTATTGCTTGGTAGAAATCTAATTTCTATGATAGTATTCTTGGATTGTGGAATTTCTTATGTGATTTAGGGAATGATAGAGAATCACATTTTAGTGCTTTATTTTAGAGTCCACTGGGACATGTGGTACGTGTTAGGTGCTGTGATTGACTTCATAAAGAATGATTGTCTTTTTGACCTCTGGATGACCCTGCAGCTGCTTATGACCAGTGCTGCTGCAGTAGCCCCATTCAACCCTGTGCATTTATTGACCCAGTGTTGAAGACTGGAAAAAAAACTTTATGATACACAAGTGCACCCATGGGCTACTCATCTTATGTCTTCTTCAGTGAGAAGAAATGGGTTCTGTGAACGCTTCTTGAAGTGATTATCAGGCCCACACCTTGCCACTGATTTGATTGCTTTCCAGCCACAAATGAAAAATCATGGCACAATGTTGGCCCAATACACACCGAAGGCTATTGTCATAAATCTTATTTCATTGCTTGAATTCCTCAGTGAACTTTGTGTCGGAAAACTAGATGTTCAGACACAAAGGCTGTCATCTGAAAATAAACCCCTGCTTAAAATTTTGCATTTTCAGGAGAGAAAACTCCCATTCATGCAGACTTTTGAATGTTAGCAATAAAGATATTCTATTAGTTGTTTAGCCCACTATACTTATCCTGATAAGGTTGAGATAAGATTTAAATCATCGTAACATTCAAGAAACTTTGAAGACTGTGAGGAAACAACTCTTCCGCAAGCACTTAATTAATCCATAACAATGACTAAAGGCATTTCCCAACAAAAACAAATAAATGATCTTTTCTCTACTTTTCCGCATTTACGCTTCTGATCTAGCTTCTGTATTACTCTTGTCTTATTTTTATTTTAACTCTGTATTGTGGTTCTGCCAATGTTTTTGTCTCCTGTATGATATATTGCTTGTGCTTTTCCTCATATCATTTACCTCATTCGCTTTAGATAAAAGTGTCTGCTAAATGATTAAATGTAAAGGTAAACTGGTGTCATAACCATAAATTATTTTTTTCAACATTAATATCCTTTGGTGAATTGCTTGACATGGTTGCTGAAGAGCCTATGCCCCAAATGGTAAGTCATTACAAACAGAGTGAACACCCTACCAAATCTATGGGGAGAAATTTATGAGCCCACTGGTAAAGATAAAAGTGCCATTATCCAACAGACCAAAGCAGCCTCAGACCAGTTAATGAAGTCATCACACGTGTTAAAGCTTGAGACAAAAACACTACATTCGTGATGTTATTTAAAGAGGGCTAGTTTCACCTGTAATATTGCCAGAAGAATTGTCACCAGTGTGAGAGAAGCAGCTGCTTGCATATCCTTGGGATACGATTGGCTCGCCTAGATGAACAAGCTCCTCTCGAACTTACATTTGGAACTACATATGTATACACAGGGTTGGGGAGAAACAGAATAAGTGTAACGGGATTACGTATTTAAAATATAAAATATAAGTAACTGTATTCCACTACAGTTACAATTTAAATAATTGGTAATTAGAATACTGTTACATTCAAAAAGTATTTTAATTACTGAACAGATTACTTTACATTTGATTATCATTTGTTTCATTTAATATAAAGCCGTTAAACCGAATCCATAACAGTGCGAGTAATGTTTCACGTACAATAAATTGACTTCCAAGGATGTATACCTTGTCATCATGATTAACACAGGCTAACATTTGAGGTAAATTCTGTCATGTGACACTATATTTTTGCGTTAATGCCAATTTTCTCAACACATTTTTTTATGTTTATGTGCTAGAGTTAAACACAAAAATATTGTCAACACTTTTGAAATGTTAGCGATAATTTGCGTTTTCATCAGCTATACTGGTAAACTTTTTGATGCGCTACACAAAAAACAAACCTTGGATGGAAACACAGTTATTGTCGGAGGCACATGCACATACAAAAGCGGAAGGGAGTGGATACAGTGACACCTGGGATGGAGGGGTGCAGCTTTGAGTGGGGTGGCCAATGGGGTTGCCAGGCTTCTTCACGGGGGGTCACGGCCACCCCAGCGCCCTCCTCTAGCTCTGCCCCTGATCATACCGATGTCTCAGAATTCAAAGTCTGCTGGTTTCAAAGCCTTTTAAATGGTTTCCCTCATCATGGAGTCTATACTTAAGTGCCAACTGTTCATGTATTGCGTTTTAACAAATTTGAATTATTACATGTTCTTAGGAGTACTAACCTTTCCATTTTGTCGCTATTATTATTTCTGGATTGTGCATTTTAATTTACAGAGCTTTTTACAAAGTGTGTGGAATGTTAATTATAAATAAAAAAATAATCATATCACCAGTTTCATGCTAATAAATGATATGCAGATGGTTCTAATTTAGTCCATAACTGGCTGATAAATATCAGCAGCCAAAACACTGGAGCATCCCTAATTACTATGCAAAAAAAGGCAAAAATCTTATGAGAAACATCATACAGAAAAATGTCTATTTCTGTTTTGGGTTCACATTATGTTTCACATTATGTCAACTGGAATGAAGAGAAATGTTAATTCAGACTTCACACCTGCCACCTTTGGGCAACAATTCCTATTCAGGGTCGAGAACAAAACCTTTATTCAAATGTTAAAAATAAATTGTATAACATGGCATATCAAACAGAGCTCTCTGACAGTGCAAACATGGCAGTTCCTGCACTCTTTTCAGGATCACTGATCCGAGACCTGTTAGTGGCTGCAGCATAAAAAGGGAGATTTGGGCATAGAGAGTGAGAACAAAACCTTGGTTGAATCATGGGCACGTCTTTCCCCAAAGGCTTGAGTACACAAGCTGTCATCTCTCACTAACGTTGATGAAATGTATTCAGACAAAAACCCACACTGCTAGGCTGAATAGACATTCTTGCACTGAAAAGAGAGCTGTTTGAGGTTAAAATGTTTGGATGTTGTATCACGTGTGTTATGGAGGGTTAACACATACTGTAGTAAATTTTATTTTTTACTCTGGTGAATATTTCTCAGGGTGTGTTTATTTTTGAGATAAATAATTTTATAGACCATTCTTGCCCAGGAAAAAAAGATAATCTCCTTTTGTGTTGCACAGAAAGTCATACTGGTTTGGAAAATCATTTTCATTTTTGTGTGAATGCCTTTAATACCCTTTAATAGTGATAATCAGTTTGATTTAGTTCACACATAGAGATTCAGCTGACTTTTTAGGGTTAAATTCTATCTATCAGGGGTGATCAAAACACACCACACGGAGGGAGGATCAGATAACCGCTAGGCTGTTTATCAATAGTGTTTGGGTAATGGGCAGTAATCTAATGTCCATTAGGGTCGTGGAGCATAGGCCAGAGCTCAGTCAGATGGTGCGTGATCTCTGAGGGGATACTGTCTGCATCTGATATCCATAGGGATGCTTGCTTATGTAGAGACATATGAAGTAGAATGATCTCCTTGGCTGTTCATTGAGAAATATATTTGATAGATATAAAGCAATATTACCACAGTAAATTATTTGAGTTCAAATGTCTGAATGTTCTAAATACTTATTCTGCAGATGTGGTAATGGGAGCACTTTAAATTGTATGTGATATGCGTGGATGAGAAACAGATCACATTCACATTCTTCTTCTTGTGTTTTTAGTGATTCACATTCTTCTCTGCATAATGCCCCCTGCTGGACTGAGAGAAGAATTTCTAACAAATCATATAATATTTATAATATAAGTAATATTTAATGACTTAAATATTGATCTGTTTCTCACCCACACATATTATATTACTTCTGAAGACATATATTAAACCACTGGAGACTTATTCATTACTTTCATGATTCCTTTATGTGCTATTTGGGCATCAACATTTTGGCACCCATTCACTTGCATTGCACTGACCTTCAAAGCTGAAATATTCTCCTAAAAAAAAAATCATAATTTGTGTTCTGCAGAAGGAAGGAAGAAACATACACGTCTGGGATTTCATGAGGGGGAGTAAATGATGAGAGAATTGAACTATCCTTTTAAAGTGATTGCTCAGCCATAATTTAATATTCTGTCATAATATCCCCCACAGTCTTGGTCACCATTCACTTTCAGAATACATTTATATAAACACATTAACTGAAGGTAAATGGTGACCAAGGCTAACATTCTTTATATTATCTCCTTATTGTGTTGCATGGTGTTATGATTGTGTGGGAGGCAGGAGAAGGCAGACGGGAGGTTTGGATCCAAACGCGGGTTTAATTAACAAGCTTAAACAAACAAAATAAACAAACACAGGAACAAACGAAAAGTCCACGATGGGAAAAAGTCAAACTCAAACACAAAATAACATCAGGAGAACTCAGGTTGAAAAACATCCTCAAAGGGCACGAATGAGCATCAGGGTGAGCATTAACAGTGAACATGAAAACGGTAACGATTGACAAAGGAAAGGGAAAACAACAGGGTTTAAATAGACAGACACAATGAAGACTAAACGAGACACAGGTGAGAACAATGATGAGTGCAGGCAGTGAGGGAGGCCGGGAATTGTGGGAATTGTAGTTTTTAGACAAAGACAAATGAAACACGGAGCGGACAACAAGGAAAACGTGACATGGAACGGGATAAGTGACATGTGAAACAGAAAACATGGGGCAGACAACAAGGGATCATAACACATGGAATAAAGAAATGAGGTACATCGATAACATATTTTAAAGTCACATTAGATAAGGTTTTACATGTAGCCAGGGCCGCATTAATGTACAGTCTTAAATGTATTGAGAAAAATATACTCTACATATTATAGGGAATAAAGAGGCAGAATTGAATTAGTTATTATTTTTGTATTGGCAAACCTTGTATTGGACTAAATAAATTGCTCTTCCAGATATACAAATTCTAATTCGATGTTCTGTGGGCCATGGCATATTCAATTCAAAGTCCACCTCAGGAATTCTTAAATTCTGAATTTTGCCCAATACTTCTGTAAAAACATTGTCTAATCATTTCCCATAATGAAATATTAAAATGTTTGATGAACACTATAATGAGGGTTTTATTTCAAATGTGTGGAGCACAAGCTGTTATTCTGCATCCATAAATATTGTCAGAGAAATAAAGAGAGACTAAAGTATATATCTCCAGGTAAGTTAACAGAACGTATTAAGAACAATGAGCATGAAACCTCTTGGGAAGTGCAAAATGAAGAGGGTCATCAGTCCTCAGACACTTGCTGTTGTCATGGGTCAGTGGAGGGAAGCAGCAATTAAACAACACTTTGAGTAATGACCTACTTGGGCTAGAGTCGTGAATTCTGCCAAACTAGTGACTGTGTCATTGATTGTTCTTTTCATGGCTTCTGACAGACTGAGCGATTTAATTTTAGAGACAAGCCTAAATAGTTTGCCAGAAGCAAATCAAATAAAAACCTATGTCTATGTTTTTCAGCAGGGGTATCTCAACAGGTGCATGTTAGCAGGACGGTAAAAGTCACATTTGTTTATTTCAGAATGTATTATAACTGTGCTTATTTGATGTAACATAATAAAAATGAAAAGGATTTATTTTTGAACTACTATAAATTTAGCTTTCATTTTTTTGAGCCCAACAAACAGCCAGAATAGGTAAAGGATAAACACATAATTAATCTCCATAATCAGTCAGTTAATTAAGGGGTGTCTTTACCTTTTCTGTGGTGAAGAAAGTACATTAACTTTTGATTCAATATCATCATATAATCAATCAATAACAGCCAAGCTACAATACAAAAGTGTACAACAATAGTTGTCAATATCCATGTTCAGTGCCTTACAGTACAGGTCAAGCTAATTACATCACAGAATAAAATTGACCCCGGCTCCAAAATATCCCCAGACATACAGTTTCAATTTTAATTGGTCTAAAAAAAAGTTTTGTACAGTATCTGTCTGAGCCTTGGTCACCCCCAATAATACCCCTGAATACCACTGAAATAAATGAAAGTTATAGTTACAGTTATCCAAAATTATAGAATCGAAGATAAAGAAATGATGCAATTAAATAACCCTGTATATAGAGTATATACCATAAATATACAGTATATAAACACAATAAGCACTTTATTAGGAACACCTGCACACCTACTTATTCATGAGATTATCTAAACAGCCAATTATTTGGCAGCAATGCAGTGCATAAAATCATGCAGATACGGGTCAGGAGCTTCAGTTAATGTTCACATCAACCATCAGAATGGGGAAAAATTTGATCTCAGTGATTTTGACTGTGGCATGATTGTTGGTGCCAGACGGGCTGGTTTGAGTATTTCTGTAACTGTTGATCTCCTGGGATTTTCATGCACAACAGTCTTTAGAGTGTACTCAGAACGGTGTCAAAAACAATAAAACATCCAGTGAGAGGCAGTTCTGCAGATGGAAATGCCTTGTTGATGAGAGAGGTCAACAGAGAAGGGCCAGACTGGTTTGAGCTGACAGAAAGACTACAGTAACTCAGATAACCAATCTGTACAAATCCGATTTCTATTTTCAACAATGCATAACGTGTAGTCTCACCAATGGCTGGACTTGAAACTTTACTGGAGGATGTGACTTGAGTTCTTTACAGCGTGATTATCAGATTTGAAATGTAAGAGGAAACAATTAGATAAGCCATGTGGATTATGTTAACAAAACATTTTTCCATCACACAAAGACACAAACAACCTTAAATTAAGGTTATATCTTACTTGGAAGAGAAAATGTGTAGATGAAAGTATTATGAAATATAACATTTGAATTCAAACAGAAGGTAAGGTTGGAAACAAACAAAACAAGATTTTTAAAAATACGCATAAATTCTTAATCTAATATAACCCCCATAGTGACCACAAATGGGATGCCACAGGAAGTGGTCTGGAATGGGATATTAAAGGACATCCCGCACAGCATGAAAGGTGACGCCAGCAACGGACCAGATTACCGGCCCATATCTAAATACGCATTAATCCTGCAGATTTTCAGGAACAAATACAGGCAGCTTTATGAGGGATAACAGCCATGTTGTCATGATGTTTTACCCCCACCCTAAAATGATCTGTAATCCTCACTATTTACAACACTCTTATTAAACAAAGATACCAGATGTGTTCTGGCTCAAAGGGAATGAGGTCAGCCATTCAGCAGGTAGTAATCTCTTTCTGTTTCTCTTCCTCTCTCTCTCTATGTCTTAGAGGCAGTTAAACAAACCTGCTTTTGTGTATGAAATGAGACCCGTCTCATATGATCATGAGATCCATCTCATATGATCACGTGTCTTCTTTCAAAGACGAATCCATCTCTTCCTATTAAAAGGAAATAATGGATGAGAGTTTAACTTCGTTCAAGTTTTGCAACTTTTGTGTGCAGTAGTTCATCATAAAAGTCCATGCTAGTTTAACCATGCCCTAAATGCACTGAAATATCACTGCACCATGAGTATTCAAATTAATTCCGTGTTATTCTTTTAGAACAAACATTTACAAGACCGCTGCAAATGAATTGAATAAAATGTTCCAACTTGTATGTCAAGGAGACAGTCAATGCAGGGGTCATCCACCCCTAAATCTCCTGACACCATAAACTAAGCAACTTCAATACTGAATAAAAGTGTATATCTCCACTGCTAATCTGGCTTTTAACCTAAGAGGGTTTGGTGCTTTAAAGGATAATCAAGGTGATTAACTCCAACTACTGTACAAATACAGGTGCTGCCATGAGAAGCTTGTCCTACAACAGCATTGGGACTGATTAACACGGGTTTAAGAATTAGCCTGCTGTCTATCCCCAAGAACTGCAGTGCATGTTAGCAGAGCCAGTTCCTGAGAGTTCAAATAAGGGAGAAGGGACCAAAACAAGAGCTAAACCATTGGTTCTCAGCTTGAGGGTCAGGACCAAAAAACGCATCACAGGTCTGTTGCTAAATACAAAAAATAAAAAGCAACTAACCACACTGTGAAAAAGTGGTAACGTGAATCTAACCCTTAAATGTATTGTTGATAGTATAGTGAAGGTTGAAGGTTGATTCATGAAGGTTGATTCATTTTAAATTATAGACTGACCTCTCTGTGAATTCGGAGACAGCAAGTTGAATGTAGCATCACTTTACATTAATGTTCTCTTTATTAAAGCTTTATAAAGTGGTTTAATAATGACTAATACGTCATTTACAAATGTATTATAAATCATTGATATGCAGTTTTTATAACAACATGAGTAAAAGGGGAAATATTCATGAAATACATGAAATACATTTTAACGTACATGTAATAAATGCTTAATAAATACACTTATTCATACTTATATTGATCAAAACACAAAATGGCTAAATTTTTGGTCACAATGTGGCAAATGACTTTTATAGTGAGATTAAATGGAGCAGTTATGTTATTTTGCTATAATACGCTTTGTGTTTATTTAAATAAATGCCTCAAATGTGTCCACTTTACATTAGGGTACATTTTCATAGGTTACTAATGTTGAATAATGTTGAATGTTATAAAGCATTTATAACACGTGAGGTAAATGGCTCACTATTTGGCTGGTATTGCATGAAAGTCACACTTTTTATGCATGCTGTCAAAACCACATGTCAATAATTTAAAATATGTTTTTAAATGAATTATTAGTCAATAATGAACCCCTTTATAAAAAAAGGTTACTAAAAGGTTCTTCAGCTGAAATCGATCTTTGCTTACCGAAATATGACGACTTCTCGTTTGAAATAAAATGATGTCCCGCAGTGCATAAAATCATGCATCATGTGTAAAGCAAAATAAATAGGCTCATCAACTTTTTAAAGGGAGGAGAAAATATTTTCCATATTTTTGTTGACATCAAAAGCCATGAGTCCAGTCAAACTCTACAGTATTTTAATATATAATATTAAATTTGCCAGATGCCAACATGGCCAGGTTGCGTGACATGCCCTTATCTTCAAATACAAGAAGAAATCCACACGTAAACAATGCAAATATAGAAAAGAATCATGTATTAGTTATATATTTCTTTTTGTCTGATCCATCCTTTTAGTGATTAATAAGACATGATAAAAAGACTCAAGCATCTCTGTAAGACAGAATACATTTCCAAACAGATGTCATTACTCTAGATAAAAAGGCCAGCCAAAAGAGGTAGCAAGAACATAGGCTGCAATCTGCCGCCCACCATCAATATCACCGCCTCTTCACACACTAAATTGCAAAAGCAGTTAATCCAAAAGTCTTCCTCACACCTCTCACTTCAGCTTACAGCAAAGCTATCTGGCAATCTGTCTGGGTGGACAGAGCTTTAAGGTTCTTTTCCAGTGATAAGAAGCAACAGGTGACAACAAAGCCTGGCGAGGATGCTTTCAGTAATGTATGACATGAGAGCTTCAAGTCTGAAATATTGATGGTGGAGCACAAGAAGGCGCTCATCATTAAACACATGCGTCAGCAAGCTGTCGGCTTGTTTTTTGTGTGTGCTGCTTTTCCATATTGCATGTTGCCCAGTAAAAGATGCCAATGCATTGGTTAATTCATGCTGGACTTGTCTTTACTTCACTCGCAGTGATTTTCCCTCAAATTACTTTGAGAAGGACATTTTGAAAGTGGAAAAAGTCTGTGCATCCGTGATGCTCTGAATTATATGGTCGTTTGGACAATGAACTCATCTTAATTCATTGTGACATCATCAAAACATGTTAGAGTGACATGCTTTGACATCCTCATCCATGTCACATATAACATATATTCATGATCAATTGCAGTTGAATCTAAAAAAAAAAAAGGATATTCTGATAGTATTTTAGGCTGCTACCTGGGCAATTATGGCAGGCAACTCCATCCTTCAAAAGATTTTTAGGTTTTGTCTGCAACTTAATCTTACTGCCTCTTGATACGAACAACAGCATATATCTCCTGGAAAGCAACGTGGGATTTTTCTTGGCCGTGCATTGCCTACACACAGCATAAAATGAAAGTCAGCCAGCAAGCAAAGTAATTATTTCTTATTTGAACGTTTCAAGAATGGTAACCCAGGTATGGCTCAGCACACTTAATAAAGCCCTGGCACTCGTTATACTTTCATGAAAACAGTGTTTTCTTCCCTGCAAGGAAATAAATCAGCCTTGCTGCTCACTGGCCCTGACCCAGGGGTTGCATTTTTACTGATGGCTACTTCATCATTCAACAATCTGTTCTTGGACTGCACACAAAAGACATGCAATTGCTTGGACTGACTTGGACGACCTTGTCCTCTGATCACACAGTGAAATCGGAAACAGTCGGTTGATTTTGCTTTATCTAAAACCAGTCTGTTCTAACCGAAATCCGCAACACTGCCCCCAGTGGCTAAAGCAGTAACTGTTGTTGGGCGTATGGGCAGGTTTGAGCTCCATTTTTCAGGTGAAATGTCCATGGAGGGACGCTACAAGCCATTTGTTTTCAACTGTACAGGATGTAATACAGTGAAGAAGAATGCATATTTCATAAAATGTACCCCCAAACCTAAATCTAACTGTCAGTGGAGTAAAAATTGTATGTAAGAGGGAAGAAACGCAATCTCCAAATCACACTTGTCACTGATTATGCAAACGCAATTACTTCCTAGTTTCAACGCGGGATCTGAACTTGGGTATCCCATACTGTGGACTTAACACACCACAGGGGAAAGGAGCACATTGGAGTCGATGCAAAGATGTCTGATAGGAGATGGCACTTGTCAGTGAGTCGGCATAATGGGGCTGATCCTAGAGTATCGGAAATCTTCGAAACAACATGACGACTTCCCGTGTGATCATGTTGGAAATCAAGTTCAATTGATAAAATAATCATTCACATTTATGCATTTGGCAGACGCTTTTATCCAAAGCAACTTACCGTGAACTTATTACCGGAGCAACCTGGAGTTAAGTGCCTTGCTCAAGGACACAATGGTGGTGGCTGTGGGGATCGAACCAGCAACCTTCTGATTACCAGATTATCAGTTATGTGCTTTAGACCACTACATCACCACCACTCCATAATATTATCACTCCATGCTATTATCAGCCTGATCTCATGCCGTGGCAAAATTTTTGTAAAACAAAATTTCGTGAATTTATACACATTTGGCTGAAGTTTCCGAGTGAAATGTCCGGTGGGAGCGGCAAAAACGTAATAAGACGAGGCTTTTAAGGTGAATGTTAGATTAAGGTTTTAATGAGTAAAATGTACCTCCCTAACTTAAAACTTTTATCTAAACCTAACCAATAACGATCTAAAATGACATTAGAGGTAGACGTAAAACAGATATCTTTACCCTTAACCAGTGCCTAAAACTAACCGATAGTGTCCAAATACAAAATGAGAAATGAAAAGCTAATATTCTGAAGCAACCGATTCATCTCGCGTCACTTCTATGACAGTCTCGTCTCACGCGTGAACTTGCGTGCTTGACTGGTCTCAAACTGCGGTCCTCTGAGATCAAAGTCCAACACCCTGCCAGTTGAGCTACCGCAGAAGCTAATCAAATCACATTAAGTGTGTAAATGTAGGTTAATCTGTAATACAATTGTTAAAATATGTAGTTTTTCAAATAATTTCAAAGTGTTTCGATATACAACCCCAATTCCGAAAAAGTTGGGACAGTATGAAAATGGCTAATAAAAACAAAATGGAGTGATTTGTAAAATGTATTCACCCTTTGATATATTGAAAGTACCACAACTACACATAATATTATGTTTTACCTTTTATATTTTTTTATTTACATTTTTTTTTTAAATGTACAGTAATTTAAAATCAGATGATTGCAACATGCTCCAAAAAAGTTGGGACAGTTGAGTGTTTACCACTGTGAAACATCACCATTTCTTCTAATAACACTTATTAAAGCATTTAGGCACTGAAGACATAAATTTGTTAAGATTAGCAAGTGGAAATTTCCCCGATTCATCCATTATGCAGGTCTTCAGCTGCACAATTTTTCGGAATCTTAGTTGCCGTATTGTGCGCGTCATAATGCACCACACATTCTCAATTTAAGATGGTCAGGACAGCAGGCAGGCCAGACTAGCACCCGCACTCTCTGCTTCTTCGGCCAGTATGTGGTTTGAAAATGCCAGGATGCCCCTGGAAAATATGGTGTTGGATGGCAGTATATGCTGTTCCAAAATGTTTACATATCAGCCTGCATTCATGGTGTTCTTACAGATGTGCGATTTACCCATGCCATGGGCACTGACACACCCTGGGCCGATACAGACACTGGCTGATGCTGATAACAGCTTGGATGGTCCTTTTTCTCTTTGGCCCGGAGAACACGATAGCTGTGTTTTTCAAAAACTATTTGAAATGTGGACTCATTGGACTAAAAAGCACAGTTCCACTGTTCTACTTTCCATCTAATATGAGACCGAGTCCAGAGAAGTCGGCAGCACTTCTGGACAGTGTTGATGTATGGCTTCTGCTTTGCATAGTAAAGTCTTAACTGGCATCTGTGGATGCAGCGGCGAATTGTGCCGACTAACAAAGGTTTACTAAAGTTACTGTATCTCAATCCCATGTTCATTATATCTATTACAGATGAATGATGTTTTTTAAGACAGTGAGGTATGAGGGAACAGAGATCACACACATTCAGAAGTGGGTTTCTTGTTGCCCTTTACACACCGAGATTTGACAAGTTTTCTTGAATCTTTTAACTATATTGTGACCTGTACAGGTTAAAATGCCCAAAATCCTCCCAATTTGTGTTTGGGGAACATTGTTCTCAAAGTGTTGGATTATTTGCTGAAGCATCTGTTGGCAAATTGTCGAGTCTTGAATGATCCTTGCTCTTGAAGGACTTGGAAGTTTTTGGAGGCTTATATTCTTATATACTATGACACAATTGTCTCCTGTTTAACATCTCTTTGTTATTTTAACTCATAAAATTGTTATTAGTCTTAAATTACTCCTGTCCCAACTTTTTTGGAGTGTGTTGCAATAAACTGATTTGAAATTACTGTGCATAAAAAACAAAACAATGAATTTCATAAGGTAAAACCTCAAACAATGTTTAGTTGTGGTGCTTTCAATAGATCAAATGGAGAATATCATTTACAAATAACTCCTTTTTGTTTTTATCAGCATTTTTCATATTGTCCCAACTATAAAATTAGTATATATTTGAGGAAGAACACCCCCAACAAAATTTGGAGAATGACTAGGAATGGTTCTACTAATAAGGTTCTTCTTAAGAGAAGGTATGCTTAACCTTTTGATCCTGGTCACATCTGCACTTGGTAAATTGGAGATCTAAATCATGACATAAACCGGACAAATCACCACGAAATGGCTATGTAATGCATTTACGCTGATCCCGTATAATATAATAAATATCAGAACTGCAAACCTATGAAACACGCTCTGTGTTTATTTGATATAGCATTACTGAAGTCTGCCCATAGGCCTACTTTTGGGTGTAATATATTACAATTATATCTGCCCTGTCCAGCACTTCATCTGTTTTCTGGTTCCTAAGGGTGAGAGAAAAAAATATCTTGAAAATAACAGGATTATATGTGATAATGATTTTGCAGCACACCAAGGGTGATGCATGTCTAAGTTAAGAAGTAAACATGGTCCTCATCTGCCACCCAGCTTTGTAGTGCTGATCTGATAAATGGACTACTTGCCAAACCAATTATGAGATCAAGAAAACTCCTGATGCCTTACATCTTGAAACGGTTACAAGTATCTGCAGTGTGTGTAGGGGCAAGGTTTATCATGTTTGATTATTTGGGAGACTGCAATGCAATATATTTCTGTGGTTTGGAATGGTTCACTCAAAAATGTAAATTCTTTGATTATCTAGGTTTGTTACCCATTGTTCGAAACCTGAACAATTTTGTTTCTTCAGTGGAACACAAAATGTGAAGTTTGGCAGGATACAATCTAATCCATACAATAGAAGAATTGGGAAAGATGCTTTTGAGCTCTGAAAATAACATAAAAGGCAATGCTTCTCAAAGTGACAATATCTGAATGTGTTACAATGTGTCGAGAGTAGGATGTGTTATGGAAGATTCCAGGGGACAATAAGTGTTGAATAAAAACCTAAATTTGGGTACATTCTTCACACAAAGTGACAGGAAGACATGGAATACACCTGGAACAAATCAGGTCACTTCAGCAGAGCAGAATGTGTACAGAAATCAACAGATAAAACATTAACTACTGCAAACTAAGAAATGTTGCTGATGAAACTTTAACCATTGTGAGTAAATGAAATGAAAATCAAACCCCAGTATTTCATTTCACGATGACAAAATTGTCCTGAACATATAATTTCACAGTGATAAAATTCTGATGCTCTTCGCATCAGTCTATTGACGCCAATGGCTTCTTAATTAAAACAATGCATCAGGGGATGCAATAGGGTGATATTGGGATCCATATTTTAATTAATTTTATTATACTTTTATGGCCATATGATCCAATCAAATCGATGAAGGCAGGACTTCAATTTAAGAAGCTAAACTGGAACCTTGTGGATTATTCTAACGCCGTGCATCAGCTAGCAGTTCAGGTTAAAAGTGTTTATGTCATGTGAGATGTGAGATGTAAGTATCTAACTAAACATGCAATATTTGACCAGCAGTTCTTAAGACAAAGAGTGAAAGTGTGAATATTGTAAAGGAATTGAATGAATGTGGTGACCTGGCAGGTTTCTGAAGTACCTTTTAAGAAAATTCTCTTGACTTGTCGAAGAAAATTATCTAAAAAAACCCCACAAAGTGCAGTTTTCACACTCAGATTAAAACTAGAACATGTTAAGACACGTGACTTGTGACTCCTTTTGTGTTTTTACATTTTGGCATGGACAGTGTCATATATTCTTAATGCAAATACCAACACAAAGAGGCACCAAAACACTTTCCCAGACTTTCAGTTTCATCATACCACGTTGGTGGAATGACCTTCCCAACACAATCCGTGAAACTGACTCTCTCTCTGACTCAAAAAAAAACCAAACAAACAAAAAAAAAAACAATCTTGTTGCACTTTAATCTGTTTTGTATACTATTCTGATGTTAGTGAAACTTTGTAGTATGGCACTTTTCGTAACACTGTCTCCTAAAGATGATTCGCTTATGTTTTCCTCTTTTGTAAGTCACTTAGGATAAAAGCATCTAACAAATAAAAAAATGCAAATGTTAATATTATTAAAGGTGCAGTATGTAATATTCAGAAACCCTTGTTATTAATGACACTTGTGGCCGTTAAGTGAACTGCAGCAGCTACCTGTTGCTCGTGCTCGTGCACACACTACATAGGGACGTGAGCGAGCGAGCATTGACTAAAACAATAACGTAACGGACAAAGAGACTGAACATGATTCACCAGCATCATGCTGACAGATAAAATGACACAGTTATGATTGTTTTACTACAAACTTTGAGGCTGTATATTATATTTGACTCTCCAGTGCTGGAACAGGACAAAAACAAAGTGTGGATATCAGTCTGACTATATGAGACTGTTGTTTGAAGTAATAACTTTCCTTTCCATGATACATTGACTGCATTTATATGATAGCATATATCAGCGTTAGTAGTCAGCTTTATCTATAGCTGTTAGATACATTTGGTGGATATTGACAGTAGCTGTATATAAAATAGGCTGTACATTATAAATATGTTGACACAATTCAGTATTGATGTGTTTCAATCACAACTGTCATTTTGATATATCGATGCACTATTGTTTTATAATAATAGATTGTATATATTTTCTGTATAACCAAGTTACGTCACACTAATGAATGGAGCTTTTTGCATTATCTTGAACATTGTCTAGCATTCATTTCATTTGTTATTGTAGTTTAGCTAAATTTACACAGATCAATCCTTATGGCACTATATTTCACATGCTTTGCAGTTTTGTAAGTTTACCTATCCAGTAAGAAGAACACCAATTCAGTGTCGGTTTTGATCCCCAAAACCAAACAAAGGTCCCTCCAGGAATCAAATGCCCTGCTGATGTTTACTCTAGTTTTCGCTCGACCGCGATCACTTTCCCACTTAGCCAGACGGGATTCAGTAGATAATTCATTTTTTATTTTTTGGCTTACTCTGAGTTTGTGTAAGAGTCGGTGTTTTGCTAGGAGCTGGACATTTGCTGGATTCCATCTCTAAGATAATGTTACCTAGTATTGCAGAGTGTCTGTTGACGCAGGAGAGAAGCTATTACTGTCTGAGGCAATGCTTACGGGAGAGCGCATAAATGTCACATCCTTTGGATTTTCCCAGCAAAAGCGACCCGCTCCCTTTGCATGAAAATCAGTCCACAGGCTTTAATAGGCAACCCAGGAAGTTCGGGAATGGCACATTTTTTAAGTTGCATTACAAGCCATTCACACGTTGGCAAAAAAAGTTACATATGGCACAGTTAAGTAATCATTTAAAATAACTAAGATTTTCAAAATAATTTCTTAATGTCTTTAATTTATTCAGAATTTTGTACATCATCTCCTAAGAGCCTTCTTTTAAAAGGTATTTTATTTTGAGTATGTCTTGTCAGGTTTGTGCTCAAAAAATGAACCATCAGTTAAAGTAGTTCACCTAAAAATGGAAAATGTACTTTACAGTTGTCTGTATGACTCGTTCACTATATTCCAAGCTTTCTAGGGCCACACAACAGTTTTGTGTTGAATGCAGGGCTTGACTGTTAATCTGGCATACCGGGCATTTTCCCGGTGGGCCGACGCACTTTGGGGCCAATCAGGGGCAGACTGGCCATCGGGAAAACCAAGCAGGCTGGTGGGTCGGCCGCGAAACACGCTGAATGGGCCGTGATAAGCTAAAATGAGCAGCCGCGTTATGCAGAACGGACCACAAAACGGCACCGCGTTATGCAGAAAAGGACAGCGAACCCCCCCCTTAACAGCTTTTGGGCCAGTTGCTATGTAAAATCCCAGTCTGATTTCTCTTTCCAGTCCAGCCCTGGTTTTCTTCTCTTTGGGCCTTTACAGCAGTGCTCAATATGAACTGTTTTTGTATGGAAAAGAGCAGCATTAGGATTCTTGAAGTAAATATTGTGTTAAGATTCTGCTGGGTGGAAAAAACAATGAGGGACAACTTGAGGCCAGTAAATAATTTTGAGTATTTTCTTTTTTGCTAGTCCAGCAGACACAATCATGTCATTTTACAGATACATCAATGATGAAAAGAAATTCAAATTATATATATTTTTTCTTTGAGACAGCAAAAAAAGAAAGAAAATATGACTGAATCAGGTAAACTTCTTGCAGTGCAGACACAGTGTTTGCCTTCTTCTGTGTGAACTTTAAAAATATGGAGCTTTTAAAACCAAAAATTATAAAACTGTTGAGCCTTTATCGGCTTTCAAGCCTTTATTCAGAAAATGATTGCATTCAGTGCCTTTACTATATTAAAGGATAAAAGATGACCACTATATTTGTGACCTCAACACCTTGGTCCCCCCAATGTTCATGACATGGTTATAGCCTTGCCCAAACCCTTATTTAAACCTAACCATAGAGTAGAGTCTATAAGGATGATTTGAAGTGTAAAGAGTATGTTTTGTATGACCAAAGAAAGTAATTGTTGTGTTTTAGAAGGAGACAAGGGAGAATCATCTGATTGACTGGTGCAAAAGTCAAATGATTTCATACAATCTAACTCAGTATGATTTAGCCCAACTCAAAGCCAACTTGTACGAATATTCACTCTGTGAGAGTGTGTTGTCACTTCTGAGGAAACTGGCAATAGATATGGAATTTAAAGCCACAGTGGATCTTTTATTAAATGTAATAAATGAATTGTTTTTTATTCACATTTTTAACATTTTATTTGCATCTTGGTGTTTCCATCCAGCACTGAGTAGAAAGGACGTTTATTTTGCAATTGGCATAAAAATGTGTGTGGATAGAAATGCTAATGTCTTTTGTGTTACACTGAAGAAATAAAGTTGCACAGGTTTTAAATGACATAAGGCTCTATAGTGTCCTAAACTGTGACAGCATTTTCATTCTTAGGTGAAGTATTACTTTAATAAATGGATAATAAATCCCATACCACACACACTGGGCCTTCTCTGTTTAGACCTCATATAAAAACATCACAGTATCCAAATAATGTAAAAATAATGCATGCCATATTTCACCCCATGTTAACACCACCAGCTCATCTCGTGTATCTGTGTTGTCTCTGCAAGTTCAGCAGAATTAAACCCGCCTCCAGCCATGACCCTCCAATCAAAGGCCGAGAGCAGGACCAGGACAGGAATCCTACGGGACCCCTTGGCACAATCGGTGTTTTTCTGCTCCCCGTGCAAAGTATGGAAATACGACGGGAATAAATGCTCTAATCAATCTCTCTCACACATTGAAGCTCAAAACCAAACTGAGATTTTGAGACACTAGGAATGTCGCTCCGCACATTGTCCGGAATGGGAACGGCGATGTCTTCAGGACAAGAGGCTGTCATTCGCTCGCTCGGTTTCCAGCTCGTCAAAGTTAAACGAATAAAGTCCTGAGTAGAATGGACGTTTACAGACTGTTTTCAGCGGGATGGCAACTTTTAACATGCCACTCCTGGACATCCGGAGACTATTGCAGAAACTTGTAATCATGTTGTCCTTCAGCATTATATGCGTCTCTCTCATTTACCTTTTGCTGGGATGCTGCGAGTCGGACTTGGTGGACAGTTCCAAAAACTCACCGTTGCTTTTAACGGGATGGTACCGAGAGCGCCATAATAAGACCGTACTCAGAGAAATATTAACGGTGCCTGACTACGCGGAGGAAGATAGTGTAAATTCAACCAACAGCTCGGGGAAAGATTGGACCGCTATCCGGCGACTTCCACACGCTCTGATCATCGGAGTGAAGAAGGGAGGAACCAGAGCGCTTCTGGAATTCTTGAGACTTCATCCTGACATCCGAGCTCTTGGGTCCGAGCCGCATTTCTTTGACAGACACTATGCGCGTGGACTCAGCTGGTACAGGTAATAGTGGCACGGTGGTCACGTCTAACATTAGTGTCGTTGGTGTAGTGTTATAAGATTGTAAGTAGAGTTATTAATATGCAAGTGGTAGTTTTTTTTAATTCCACGTCGTTAGTGTTGTTTTTGTAGTTATATATCAGCCTGGTAACATGCAATGCGTAAACTGCAATTGGCAATAGGTATGTGTTCACATATTACATAAACACGTAGGGGAACAATTGTAAAATCTAAATTAACTGGTTTCATCCATACATATTTTTTTATTTTTCTTTATAAAATTATTTATTTAGACAATTATTGGATCTATGAACCAACCTGAATACATTCAGGTTGCACAAACAAAACTAATTTGAAGGTTTATATCAAGTAGAAATAGCTCCCATGTAACAATTGCAGGGCACTACTTTTTAGTGTTGGTAGCTTACTTCTGAAATGTAATCTGGTACTGATTAAAAATGACACAATTAAAATTGTACCCAGCAATGTAATGTTTTAGATTTTTGGAAGTTAAAATAAATCTAATCTGATTACCTTTGGATTACTTTTTGCATTTTTTATGAAAATCTAATTTGAAGTGTATATTAACTAATTTGCACTAATTTCTTTAAAAAGGGTTAAATATGAAATCAAACAGCAGTTTGTATCTCTTTTTGACCCTGTTTCCCCCTGGTATTAAGATGTGTTTCGGGTGATCCAATCACATGTGGTCAGCCATAAATACAGGTCTAGATGGGGTGTAACAGGTTTTGTGATCGGATCGCATTTCAGGTGTAAAGGCTAATCCGTCCTTTGTGCTTCCTGGCGGCCCTCACTTGTCAATCAACCGCTGCCCTAGTTTAAACTTTGCCATTTATGACCGGCTTTAAAAGGAAATAACCATCCAATCTGAAATGTAAAAAAAGCGGATACATACTCAATCATGAGAGCTTCACGGATCTGTCTGATATCAAATCAATGACAAGCACGAACACCTGAAGCTCCTTTACTACAGGTAATACAGTAGAAAGACAGATAATTCTGCTTGACATGTTGCGTTTGTGCATAGATTAACTTTGCACAATGTGTATCAAATACTGTACATATTGATGTACGTCAAGTGGTCACATGAAAGCATTTAAGTGACCAGGTGTAAACAGAGATATGTTTCACCTGACCACATGTGATCGGATCACCTGAAACGCATCTTAATACCAGGTTTGAAACAGGGTTTTTAAATCAAGTCTGATAATGTAATCCACATGTACTCACATAGATTACATATAATCCATTACCCAATACTGAATGTAGGCTATACTTGCACACTTTCCAAGCCAAATTTGGAACTTTGCCTTTATTACTTGTGTCGTAGCATTCTTTATTTGCAGGTTCCTTTTAATAAAAGCTACATGAATAATTGTAAATGTAAACATGTAATATGTGGACACTGTAAAGTAAAGTGTTACCCCCACTGTTACAATTCCACACACAGATTAGAGCTTACTATATACTGCCCTAAAGTAAGTGCGAGTTTCACCATTGCGTGACCTTGATGCAATCTACTCTCAAAAGTCCATTATAGATGAACATAAGCGTATTATTTGATGAGGCGTGGTATCAATAGAACAGTAGGCTGTATGATATTCATAAAGGAGTGAAAGAAATAATACCATCTGGCCATTGCAATCCACTGAGTGGGGCTGGATATAAGTTGGCAGTGTTAATCGTCTCTGGAGCTGTTGCCAGATCTTGCTTTTAACCTTGCAATTTGTGTCTCAATTGTACCAGGAGTTTGTGTTTGAAAGACTATATGGCTCAATTTGAAATATGTCTTGTCTAGTTTCATCATTGGAAGCTCCTGGCATGCTGAATGATGTAAAAGCAACTGACAGATTTAGCTGATTGGGTTGTGGGAGACACTAATGTCGTGTGGCCTTGTATTGTTAGGCATCAGATCAATTATTTATTTGTTTGCTGGTCAACAGAATACAGTGACTGGTTGATCAAAAAGCCCATCAGATATTCTGTCAGTGTCCTCAATATAGTCACACCATTCAATTTTATGGTTGACTGTTCAGAGAGTTGACAAAACTCAATTACTTATCTTTAAAGCAGTTGATCGATTGTTTTGTCAATTCACAATTGGCTTGCTTAGTGCATATAATTAGTCTATGCTCAGATTAATTGGTCAATACACTGAAAATGGTTTTGAAATCTGAACAATTATGTGATTGTCATTTGACGTATTGCCTGGAAGGATATTGCTTTGATATTCAATTGGGTGTATGCATTTGTGTGATGTTGGAACAAAAATACCCTGTGTTATGCTCAGAGGGTCTCTTTGAGCAGAGAAGAGGCAGATTGTCATCAGGCTGGGACCAGATGGACCTCACAGCATGACAGGCCACTTGACATTATTGTGAGACCTGTCAATTGATCTCTAACCTGAGTCACTTTTTCCACCAAACATAATGATCTGTGCCAGGGACTTTATATGGTCAGAGGACCTATAGATATCTGGCCAAACACTAATTCTGAGTCCACAGTGATTTATACGGACCTAATGGAATGGACAAGTCATTAATCTTGTTATCAAGGGTAGATTAAATCTGTAGGTGTAAGTGAGGGGGTGGGATGCTGGTCTCATAATCTCAATTCAGATATTTAAGAAAGACAGTAAAGTTTGGATAAGATCTGAAACAAGAATGAAGTGATAGATGGATGTTCTCTCCTTATAGTGTTTCTTCAATTGATTGGCCCAATGCTTGACCTTGAGTTCATGCAAGAATTAAACCAGTTAGATTTGGTCATTGCAGATTCAGTTACAGTGAGCAAGAGTCTTTTTCCTGCCGATGCACAATCTGTACAGAGACTCTGAGTTCATGTTTCAGATGCCAACACTGCCACTTTCCTTTAAAGAAATCTATTTGCTGGAAGTCACCTTCAATTCCGCATCAGATAGATCCGCTGTATTCAAGTTCAATAGAGAACTGTCAATGGTCCAAGGGGATAGTAGAACTATATTTGAGATTAAAACAAAATATCTTACATCATTATTAACCATCCCCTGTATCCTTGTGAGAGCTTTTAAACATAAATGTACATTTGCAGCTTTTGCAGTCTAGAAACACATCAATATAATTGATTCAAAGGTATACTGGAGGGACTTGCTGAACCTAAAATGGCAAGAAATTTCCTGTAACCATCTGGTAAAAAAAACATTGTGTATTTTATAAGTCCTTCTGGAATGGACTCTTGTGATAATAATGCTGTATCACTCCTAGGGGTGAGCTGTAATTTGATTTACTAGTTTTGCATCTGATGTCATCCTATTGTGAGGATTATTTTGCAATTCATAGAAAAGTATGTGAGCATTCTTGTTACTTTTATAACAATTTAGGCTTTTTCCAAGAAGAGTTTTTTTTATGATGATTAATAATTGATGCGTTCTGTCAATATGAGCAGTGCCTCTACTTCCCAAATGTATTATGAATATACTCATCAAAATAGTGGCCACGAGTAGGACGATAATAATAGAGGAATAGAAAAACATTTATATTATTTTACAGTGAAAATAGTTAGGTTTGTAACGAACACTTAAACAAGTAAATTACCACATGCCTTTCAAACAGACAGCAATGAAGTAAGGCATGTAACAAAACAAAAACAAAAATACAAAAAAAAACATGGTCAGGGCAGATCTGACTGCCAGTTGTTAAATACTGTTCGATAATTATAGCCAATGGAAGAATATGGTAGCCTGGCATGAAACTAGTTCTGTTTATGAGTGTTTATGGTTACTAGATGTCTTTGTATAAGTGTACTGTATGCACACTATGAAATCAACATAAGGCTTAGATGCTCCATTGGCAATTCAGCTCTCATTAGGTGCCTCAGGGGAGCAGGAATGGGGAGGTAACGTCTGAGCCCCTTATGATGGATGTTTCTGGGATGTGGACAGGGCACAGTTACAACTGACTGGGTCTTCAATGGCCTCTGTATGCAAAGAAACCAACACACAAATTCACACACTTCATAATTCCCATTGTCTAACTGTTTACATGTGCCTTCTCTACTTTTATGTGTGTGAAGCTTATCAGAAATGATTGCATGGATATAATTATCACCTTAATTAAATTGACCAAAAATAAAATGGACAACTGTTAAGAAAACATGTATTTTCTGCTGGTTCTGTGCAAAGTGTAAGTAGCGGAAAATGTGTTTTTATTTCATTAATATATATCTATATATATAGATATATATTCAAACAATGGATGTGGAACTGTAAGAGAACAGTTTGAGTGTTTAAAAAACATAATCTGTCCCATTTCATGCTTATCAACATTCCCAAGTCATTTTTTATTACATTTAAAATAGAAATAAATGTATCATCCTATTAAACAGATTCATTGGAATGAAAGAAATGCGTATCACATCCATTGCTGTAGTTGATGCCAGGACAGAAGACAGGGTAATTGCCTCACATCTGTTTGTGCACAGCAAGCTGCTGATGAGGCCATAGAGTGACCCATCTACAAACTCCACCTGCCACCCCCACACCAGCTGAGACCCAAATTATCATACCCCCATCATGATCAATACCCAGGGCACCATTTGGTTTATTCAGTATACCTCAGAGAGGCCCAGCCAAATGCAGCCTCAATTAGAGGAGACCTATCCACTGGCTCCTTTGGGCTGTTGTGATTGTGGAAAACAATGAAGCAGCGTCAAAGATTACAGAGAATCCATATTGCTTAGATTGATCTTGATTTTCTGTGAGCACTTTACAAACAAAGACATACCTGTCCACTAAATCCAGACCTAGCTCTTGATTCTTCAATGACAATTTTGTTCTGTTATCTTTCAGCTTTTATGACCTCATATTAATTGAGAAACTACCAGTCTAGTCTCACAGACTGAAAGTTACTTTAACCACATTTTAGCAAAAATGTAGGACACTATTGGTTAGGTTTAGGCTAAAAACATTCAAACATCCATCTAATATTCACCTTAAAAACCTCATCTGAGAACTCTTCTGAACAAGAACTCTTCTGCTTAGGAGAGCCAACAAGCTTAGCATAAGAAAGCGTAGCGCGGCAGTCCTATATACGTAGAATTTTTTTTAATGGCATAATTTCACTTGAGTTTGGAGACCCCTGCTGGACATTTCACTGGGAAACTGCAGCCATATGTGTAATGAAGCACGTAATTTTGGTTTGCAAATATTTTGCCATTGTCACATAATTTAATGAGATCTGGCTGTAAACTACGGCAGCGTCTGAAAGCTGGAAAATGCTGCTTTTGGAGACTGTATAAAGAGGTAAGCTGAAAATAAGGTGCTTTTTAAACTGTTCTGAGCCCAGTTTTCTTAGAGTTACATTTATTAAGAAACGTTGTCGGTTAAGCCATTAGTCAGCAGCCTAAGCTTTCAGATGCAGTACACATTAAATACATGTACTTTAAAATATTAATTTGTCACACTGCAGGACTGTTTGAAATATTCTTGTGAAGACAAAAAGTTGCTAAAATAGTGAAAAGAATTGGTGACCTAAGTTATGTACTTTCCCTCACATTCATATAAATGCCATTTATTTCGTTTTTGTTTTTATAACCATTAACTAATGTTCCAAAAACATTCTAGGAACCAAAAGTTGTTAGTTAGGTACACATTTTATATGGGCAAGCCAAAGTGACTTAGAACCCTTACGTGGTGGTCTGCCTGCGGGTTCAGTGGGTCCCATTTCCTGAAAGAAAAATAACACAATAAATTATTTTTTGAGCTGAGTTTCATTGGCTTTACCTCATTATCTGTGAATAACATGTAAAAGAACGCATTTTCATTGAATGCACATGAATGCCAAAAATTTCTGAAGCCATTATCTGTATCTGTATCTGTTCATATGGCAACATGATCTGTCTCTGTATTCAGATAGAACTGGATGGAGGTGGGTCTTAAACCGGAAGTGCGTTAAAACTAAATTAAATGCCTATTTTAAAATGTTACTCTTTAGATTCTATGAATAAAATATGACTTGTATACAGGGTAGGGAGGGTTACTTTTGAAATGTATTCCACTACAGATTACAGAATAAATGCTGTAAAATGTAATTTGTAACGTATTTGTTACGTTTGGCAGAGAGAGGCAGATGAGGAGTGAGGATCTACGTGCAGTACTTTTTAATGAGATGAGCAAAAAGGGTGAACAGGATAACTAAAATAAAATAACACCAGGAACAAACAAAACAACCATGAGGGGAAAACACAACATAAACATGAAAAACCATCAAAGGAGAGTACGGGCAGGATTTAAACATACAGACTATCATGACATGCACAAACAACGATCGACAGGGGAAAGGAAAACAAACAGGGTTTAAATACACAAGGTAATGAGGCTCAAATGACAAACAGGTGAAAACAATGATGAAAGCTGGCAGTGATGAGGGCCGGGAATTGTGGGAAGTGTAGTTTTAGACAAAGACAAGTGAAACACAGGGCAGACAACAAGGGAATCGTGACATAACCCCCCCTCAAAAGGAACGGATTCCAGACGATCCAAAAAAAAAAACACAAAAAAAACTAAATCATCCAAGGAGTGAAGGGGGGGGGGCTAGCAGACAAAAGAAGGTACACAAGGGGCAAACAGACAGACCAAGGGGGCACAAGGGGCAGACAGGCAGTCCAAGGGGGCACAGAGGACAAGAAGGCAGTCCAAGGGGAGCACACGGGGCAGACAGGAAGTCCAGGGGGCACAGAGGGCAAGAAGCCAGTCCAAGGGGGCACAGAGGGCAAGAAGGCAGTCCAAGGGGCAGGGACAGGTTCAGGAGGCCTGGGAGGCAGCCACAGGACAGGGACAGGTTCAGGAGGCCTGGGAGGCGGCCACAAGACAGGGATAGGTTTAGAAGGCGGCCACAGGGCAGGGACAGGTTCAGGAGGCCTGGGAGGCGGCCACCGGACAGGGACAGGTTCAGGAGGCGGCCACAGGACAGGGACAGGTTCAGGAGGCGTAGCTGAGGTAGGCTCTGGAGACGAAGCTGAGGGAGGCTCTGGAGGCTCAGGAGGTGGAGCTGAGGGAGGCTCGGGAGGCCCAGGGGCCTCAGGAGGCAGAGCTGTGGGAGGCAGATCCATGGAAAGCTCTGGAGGCTCAGGGGCGGAGCCGTGGGAGGCTCAGGAGGCGGAGCCGAGGGCGGAGCCAAGGGAGGCTCTGGAGGCTCAGGAGGCGGAGCCGGGGGAGGTGGCGCCGTAGGAGGTGGCGCCGTAGGAGGCTTTAGAGGCGGAGGCCTGGAAGACACTGGAGGTGGAGCCAAGGGAGGTGGCGCTGTAGGAGGCTCTAGAGGCGGAGGCCTGGAAGGCTCTGGAGGTGGAGCCGTGGGAGGTGGCGCCATAGGAGGTGGACCCGTAGGAGGCTTTAGAGGCGGAGGCCTGGAAGACACTGGAGGTGGAGCCGAGGGAGGTGGCGCCGTAGGAGGCTCTAGAGGCAGAGGCCTGGAAGGCTCTGGAGGCGGAGCCATGGAAGGCTCTGAAGGCGGAGCCATGGAAGGCTCTGGAGGCGGAGCCATAGGAGGTGGCGCCGTAGGAGGCTTTAGAGGCGGAGGCCTGGAAGACACTGGAGGCTCGAGAGGCGGAGCCTTGGAAGGCTCGAGGGGCGCTGGCTCTTGGACGGTCATGGCTACTGACGCTGGCTCAGGGGCGGTCGAGGCTACAGGCGCTGGCTCAGGGGCGGTCGAGGCTACAGGCGCTGGCTCTGGGGCGGTCGAGGCTACAGGCGCTGGCTCTGGGGCGGTCGAGGCTACAGGCGCTGGCTCTGGGGCGGTCGAGGCTACAGGCGCTGGCTCTGGGGCGGTCGAGGCTACAGGCGCTGGCTGCTTGGCCGAGGTAGGCAGAGGTTGGAGGGCAGAGGCCTTTCCTTTTCTCCTCCTTCTCCGGGTGGACGAGACTGGCAACACAGACCGTGGCAGGCGTGGGCGCTGGCTCACAGACCGTGGCTGGTGTGGGCGCTGGCTCGCTGACCGTGGCTGGCGTGAGCTGGGAAGCTGAAGCCTTTCTTCTCCTCCTCCTCCGAGCGGCAGGTGGTAATCAAGGCAGGCATGGGGGTTGGCTTGCTGGCAGGTGGGGCAGGCGAAACAGGACGAGCCATGGACGACTGGAGGGTCACCACTGTGGGAGGAGAGGCAGGATCCTCCTCCACAACATCCACAGTGAATGGCGAGCCGCATGCCAGCAGCGTCTCCTCCACAAAACTGCAGAGCGTCCAGCCGCGCGTCGCCGGTGGCAACCGCTCTTTGAGCGAACCGGTCAGGTTATCCCGGAAGAACACCACCAGGGAGGAGTCAGGGAAGTCAGTGGCCCTCGCTAGGTCCAGGAAGTCTCTAACATGGTCCTCCACCGGGCGGCTTCCTTGCCTCAAATTCAGGAGGCGGCAGTTTGCCTGAAAAACCGCTAGATCCATAGGTGGTCGATCGTTCGGTTACGTTTGGCAGAGAGAGGCAGATGAGGAGTGAGGATCTACGTGCAGTTCTTTTTAATGAGATGAGCAAAAAGGGTGAACAGGATAACTAAAATAAAATAACACCAGGAACAAACAAAACAACCACGAGGGGAAAACACAACATAAACATGAAAAACCATCAAAGGGGAGTACGGGCAGGATTTAAACATACAGAATATCATGACATGCACAAACAACTATCGACAGGGGAAAGGAAAAAAACAGGGTTTAAATACACAAGGTAATGAGGATCAAATGACAAACAGGTGAAAACAATGATGAAAGCTATCAGTGATGAGGGCCGGGAATTGTGGGAAGTGTAGTTTTAGACAAAGACAAGTGAAACACAGTGCAGACAACAAGGGAATCGTGACAGTATTCTGTTAGATTCCTCAAGATCAGTAATGTATTCTAAATACTTTGGATTACTTCTTCAGCACTGGTAGATTTTTTTCACTTGTTTTGTCTATTAAAACTCTGCCAGTACAGTAAGACAAAATACACACGTTAAAAATATATTCTCTGAAAAACCTAAATATCTTATGCAGTGTTGTTTCTAAAAAAAAAATATTAAATTGATCATGTTTTAAGGATTTTTTAATTTTTTTACAGGAAAACAATACAAAAATTATGATTGAGAATCCGATTTTTGCCCTAATATCAAAGGTCTTACTAGAAAAAATAAATTATGTTCTAACGTGAATTTTCTTGATAAAAAAGATGATCGTTCCTGGTAACGTGCATGTAAAATGGCTAGAAATATCATTTTAGCTTAGCGTAAAGCTGACAATTTACACAAGGTTTATTTCTATTTCTTTATTTCTATTACTTCTCTGTCTGCTCGTATGAATGTAACACATCATAAGAAAGTTTCACCGCTGTTGAAATGTAATTTGGATCACATAATTTATATGTAAAACATTTTTTATCTGAAAGGACTAAATATTAAATTAAACAAATGACAATAAAATGCAAAGTAATCTGTTCAGTAATTAAAATACTTTTTGAATGTAACTGTATTCTAATTACCAATTATTTAAATTGTAACTGTAGTGGAATACAGTTACATATATTTTATATTTTAAATACTTAATCCCATTACACGTATTCTGTTACTCACCAACCCTGCTGGTATATGCCTTTTCACAATAATTGCCTAATAATAATAAAAATAATAATAATAATTATTATTATTATACAATTTTTTTTTTTAAGAAATATTATATTATAATTTTTTTTCTTACCATAGGAAGCTGAATTTGTAGGCTACTGTGGAATATGTTGTTAACTGTGGTTTCTCCTTGTATTTCAGATATTAATATCTGCATGAAACAGAATTTCGTTTGTCTGTGCATTTATAACAACATTATTCTGAAGGCAGGAGGTGTCAAGAAAAATGTGAAATGTCAAGCACACATTTGGCTGTGAATAATGAATACAAATACAAACATTAAAAGAAAAGTAAATCATTATAGCCTACATAAAGGTGAAAGTCAATTAAATCAATCAGGAATTTTTGTAAGACACCATTATTTAGTTAAATAATAATAATAATAATAATAATAATAATGTTAACTTTATATAGTGCCTTACCAGAGGTAGCACAGTTTAAAGAAGAAGAAGAAAAAAAAAGATGGAGCATGTTTCAGTTTCTTTGTTTTACATAAGGAGGAATATTCCTAATAGATGAATACACTATGGGGCATTTAAACCTTTATGGAGCATTTTAACTTTTTGGGGGTCTTAATCAGATAATTTCCTTAAAGGTGCAAGATGTATCAATTTTCATGTAATATTAGCATTTTTTTTTGCCAATGTGTGAATGGCTTGTAATGCAACTTAAAAAATGAGCCCTTCCCGGACTTCCTAGTTAGCCTATTAAAGCCTGTTGTCTGATTTTCATGCGTGCTCCCGAGAGCCTTGCCTCAGACAGTACAAACAAACTGCAACAGTAGGTAAAGTTATCTTAGAGATGGAATCCTGCAAACGATAAAAAACGTATGTACTGAATCCCATCTGGCTAAGCGGGAATGTGATCGTGGTCGAGCGAAAACTAGAGTGAACATCGGCAGGGCATTTGATTTCTGTTAGGTCAGGAAATTAACATCGCGCTCAGGTTTAGGCTATAAACGAATACATGGGAATCACGTGTGAATTGTGTGATACATTAGCAAAGACATTTTAAGAAGTGGAAAGTGTATGATGTTGTATCTTAATGTTTCAATTGATAAGCTCCAGATGCGCACAATTAACAGAGACTGCAAACGACCGTGCCTGTCTGATCTGAAATCATAATGTGCGGATTTTCATTCATAAGGTTTACACTTTCGAAATATTGGCCACACAGATTCATAAATTCTTTGTAATTTTTTATATGTTTATTTATAATGTCATTTTATCCTTGTGCTTTTTGGATAATCAGTCATACGAATATTTTTTATATTATATGGATGAATCCGTTATTCATTTTGAAGTCATTATTTATGCATTTCCTAGTAAGGTATTCGGCTTCGGGCACATCCCTAATGTGGACTCTTGAGACAATATAACACAGTTCCACTGTTCTACTGTTTCACCTAAGACAAGACGAGCCCAGAGAAGTCGGCAGTGCTTCTGAACAGTGTTGATGTATGGCTTCTGCTTTGCATAGTAAAGTCTTAACTGGCATCTGTGGATGCAGCGGCGAATTGTGCCGACTAACAAAGGTTTACTAAAGTTACTGTATCTCAATCCCATGTTCATTATATCTATTACAGATGAATGATGTTTTTTAAGACAGTGAGGTCTGAGGGATCAGAGATCGCACACATTCAGAAGTGGGTTTCTTGTTGCCCTTTACACACCGAGATTTGACAAGTTTTCTTGAATCTTTTAACTATATTGTGACCTGTACAGGTTAAAATGCCCAAAATCCTCCCAATTTGTCTTTGGGGAACATTGTTCTCAAAGTATTGGATTATTTGCTGAAGCATCTGTTGGCAAATTGTCAAGTCTTGAATGATCCTTGCTCTTGAAGGACTAGGCTTTTTTTAGAGGCCCCTTATACAGTATACAGTGTGGTGCTTTCAACATAGCAAATAGCATTTTTCATTCTGTCCCTTTTTCGGAATTGGGGTTGTATTAGAAATATGGTGTTTTGGAGTGTAGAATGAGGATGAATATGAGGATAATTGTCCAAATATGAGGATTATATCTAAATTCTGAGTCCTGCAGTGAATTGAAAGAAGAGAATGAGACTGACTCTCAGCCAGTCCCAAGACCAGTCAGTCAGCAGCCAGTACCAGAACCAGTCATGTATTCTGTCCAAATTGCTTACAATTGATATCTAAGATGCTTAGTCAGCACCAAAGCATTTAGTATTAAGTTTTTATGCAAATTTTGATAACAGTAAGTGCACTAGAAAAATGACGTCGTTACTTGAAGAAATACCCATTCTTGATGTAAAAAATGGAATTGCTTCAACAAAAAACTTTCCTATCTGTAACTGCATTTTCACTTATTGAATTTCACAATAATCTGTCATCCCTCCTATTCAAAACAAAAATTATAATTTTACTTGCAAAATATGCTTTGCTAATATGATCAGTGTTGGGTGAGTTACTTAAAAAAAGTCATTAAAATTACAAATTTCTTCTCTAAATTTGTAATCAGATTACTGACTTTACCGATTACCTATCTAAAACAAGTAATCACATTACTAATTACTTTTAAATTACTTTCTAAAACACTTTTCACAGAAAAGCTTTTGTTTTCCACTCTAAGAATTTAAATAATGCCTATATTTCCTCCTTGTTCATTGACTCTTTAGGAGGCAAACAACCATTGTGTAAAACAGCTCAAGGATGGGGCAAGGAGGAGGCGAGAACCGGCTTTTCAACATAAATAATATTTTAATGAAAAACTTAACAGTACACATAAACAAACACACATGGCGGACATGTCCGCTAACGATCTCTCTCTCTCGCACAGCCCTCTGCTGTCGGCCTTTAAACCTCAGGGACAGATAATTAGCCTAATACGGGACCGGGCGCGCAGGATCACGACCCGACCCCGCCCTCCACCCTGCCACATTCCTCCCTCGTTCTCTCAGGCTGGGGAGCCCCCGGCCTGACGTACATCCCCCTCTTTCCCTGGGGGAGGGCGCGCCTTCCGCGCTGTCTGCCGGCAGGTCATCCCCATCTACCTGGACGAGGGAGGGGACAAGGGGAGGGAAACAGAACTAATTAAAATGGGGGGTACTTCCTGTAAGAGTGTAGTACCCCCCCAAAACTATAAATTTTAAGAGAGGTAAAGGCCAACGCAGAGCGACAGTGAGAGAGAGAGAGGAGAGAGAGAGATGAGAAAAAAAAACTCTTACTCGCCAGTTCTCCGATACGCCGCAGCTTGTTCCTCGGCCACTCCTCCACCCTTTGTCGGACGACAGCCGCGCCTCTCCGGGCGGATCCGCGGCAGTCCTCCAGCCCCTGGCGGACGGAACACCCCGCCGCGTTCCCGGGGACTAGAAGGGGTCTCCCCCGCCCCTGGCAGCGGTTCTCCCGCCCAGGCGGTCGGCAGTGAGCCCCTCCCCGCTCGCGGTCGGCGGTCTCCAACCCCGCCGCGTTTCAGCGGCCGGTAGGCGACTCCTCCGCCCCTGGCAGCGGTTCTCTCGCTCCAGGCGGTCGGCTAGAGCCCCTCCTCCCCTCGCGGTCGGCGGCCATCGTCCTCGCTCAGGCGGCTGGGCTCCTCGTCCCCCGGCAGATGGCCGCGGCTGCTCCGTTAGAGTGGACGGTAGTGGCGAGAACTCTACTGCGGCGTATCCCTCCTCCCTCCCGGGCTTTCGGCACCAGTGTAAAACAGCTCAAGGATGGGGCAAGGAGGAGGCGAGAACCGGCTTTTCAACATAAATAATATTTTAATGAAAAACTTAACAGTACACATAAACAAACACACATGGCGGACATGTCCGCTAACGATCTCTCTCTCTCGCACAGCCCTCTGCTGTCGGCCTTTAAACCTCAGGGACAGATAATTAGCCTAATACGGGACCGGGCGCGCAGGATCACGACCCGGCCCCGCCCTCCACCCTGCCACACATTGGCTGTCATAAAACACAAACAGATATACATATTAACATCATTCATGACTCTACATTCACTGTATAAAATTAGTTTAGAAATGTGTAAGCCAATTCAATTAATTGAAAGTCATTAACAGTGATCTGATTACAAGAATTTGAAATGTAATGTGCTACAAAATCTTTTGCACTGAAAACTTAATTAAATTACAGTAATTAATTACCCACAATTGGAATTTCAACTATAATAAATTAATTATAGGTATCTGTAATTAGGTTTTGAATTGAAATAAATGAAAGATATTTGTGAAATTCTACTAGTGAAAATGCAATTACAGATATCAAGAATTATGTTTTTTTACTAGATAAAATAAAAATGTTAATATCAAGAATGGGTATTTGCATAGTTAATGACATAATTTTTTACATAATTACTGAAATAAAAATGAGCATTTTCACTAGTACAAATGACATTCCTGATATCAAGAATAAGCATTTTAACTAGTGAAAATGTAATTGTTGATATCTATAATTCATATCCTGCATGTGATTATATGTTGAAAGAGCTTCTGATACATTTAATAAAATATAAACAATATAAACAGACATAGAACATATAAATTGGATTACTGACTTTTTCAAAATGTACTGCACATTTTAGCATCAAACACTCCACTGTATATTCAGTGTTTTTAAACACATTCCTCTGTTTCTTATTATTGTGAATAGTGAATGGAGAGCAGAAAGCACTCTTGCATTAGCTGGAGGGCAAAATCTCAGAGGACACACATAGAGTCCACTGCAAGTTTGAACCGGTCACATCAGTGAAAGCGAGTGAATAATTAATGGTGGGATCTAATAGACTGGCCCCATAATAGCCATAGGTAAACAGGGAAGTCTGTAGGCTAAGTGCTTTCTCAGATGAAGTCTTTGATACTGCAGGGAGGTCTTGGGATTGGCATAGCGGCACCAGGTGGATGCTAGACACTGGTGGTGGTTGAGGAGATTCACCCTATACTATGTAAAGCGCTTTGAGTGCCTAGAAAAGCACTATATAAATGTAAGGAATTGTTATTATTATTATTATAGGTGGTGTGCTTCTGTATTGGCAGGAGCTTGCATTGAAGGGATGCGGGTGGCACAGCAATGTAAGTCTGTCTCGTGCCAGAGGACACAGGAGGCATCATATGGCCTGTCCTCCGCGACCCATCTGAAGGGATGACAAACAGTAATTTGTCATCTCTTTGATGATATACAATTAGCTTTTTGGGTTCTCTTTTGTTGCTTTGGTTCATTACTATGAGACTTATACTAAATTATAAGGAAGGAATGTACATATAATACATCTATATAAAATATTTAGAAACTATAATATAATGCATTTTTAAATTACATTTAATAAAATGAATAAAAATTATTAAATGAAAATGACAATCTAACAAAAGCTTCCACTTTAAGTTTAAAACAAATGGGTTATCAGTTCAACTTCAGTTTGACTTTAAGCCTCATTTATTAGGATTATCTTATATACAGTAGAGAATAGTTTGTATAAGCCTATTTGTTTTTAAGGCCTAGTAAATAGCAAAAATGAATATATACAGGTCCAATGTGGATGGGCACAATTTGAATATGAAGAACACAGTATTTCTTCTTTGTTTCACTGTTTATATATTTCTTTGTTTGTGGGTGAATTGAAAAAAAGGTCACAGTTTGGTTCTTTTTAAGAGGAATCAAGTGTGAAAACCCCAGTAGCCATTTGATCAGTGTGAGCTCACAGTAAAATCGGAAAGAGTAGACCGACTTTTCTTTCGTCAAAATCATTATACGTTGACCGATATTTCGAAACACTGCCCCGGTGGCCAAATCGGTAGGTGTTGTAGGACAAATGGGCATGTGTGAGCTCCATTTATATCAAGGATAGTTTGCCAAAAGCTAGTAGTGAAGCAAGTTGTTTTAAGATTTACAGGATGTTATACAATGAATAGAAAAGAATATATTTATAGATTCTATCCCCCAATCCAATCCAAACACAAACATTACCTTAACCATTAGTGGAGGAAAAAAGTAATGTTAGATGGAAAAGTCAAACCTCCGAATCATGCTCGCCATTGATTATTCAAACGTGGTTACTGTGTGTCTTTGAGCCCTAGTCTCCCACGCAGATGATGCAACACACTGCCAATCGCACCAGGAAAGATAAATACACTGAAACCACTGCAAACATGTCTGATAAGAATGCAGTATGTCAGCCCATCGGCATACAGTTGCCGACTTTGTGATCGTGTTGTTTTGAAAAACATTACCTTTTTTTTATCTATCATAAATACAGTTCAAATCACAATTGCAATGTTTTTTTAAATAATCGCAATATGACTTTTTGACCTAATTGTGCAGCCCTACTTGATAGAGTTCTACTAGTAGTCCCTTAAATAGGCATTAGATGTGGCCATGTTGTACAGGCAGGTGGGGTGCAGCTGGACCATTAAACCGGTGGGCCTATGAGCCACTTAAAACAAATGAGTCCCATCTGCCAACGGTAAGAACAAGACACATGCATTCCATTTGTTTTTCCATGTATGTTGGTTACCCTCTGTGAGTGATGCCGGCTGCATATCTGCACGATAAGCAGCATTACAAATGCACATTTAGAGCATGAAGGGAACTGCCTGACTTCTTATTTAAACCCTAGAAGAGACCTGGGCTTATCTGCTTGAGGACAAAAGCCATGTCACCCCATTAGCTCAGTTTTGCTGGGCCAAAGAGCTGGTGCTGGTGCTGGGGATGTGATGTGATTTAGAAAATCAAAACTGTGTTGGCTGATCTTAGGACCGGTGTAAATAATTGATTGATGGCAGTAGGCTAGAAAAGCAAGTCCACTTTTCTTGATGACTTTCCTAACTCTTTTCTGTCTCTTTCAGGAGCATGATGCCCAAAGCTCTTGATGGGCAAATCGTAATGGAGAAGACGCCCAGATACTTTGTTACGCCAGAGACACCGGCCCGCATCCATGCCATGTCCCGGGATATCAAGCTAATTGTTGTGGTTCGGGACCCTATCACCCGCGCCATTTCAGACTACACACAGATAATTTCTAAAACCCCTGATATCCCTAGTTTTGAGAGCCTGACGTTTAAGAACAGAACCACAGGACAGATAGACTCTCTCTGGAGCCCTCTGTACATTGGACTGTACGCCAAGCACTTGGAGCGGTGGCTGGCCTACTTTCCTCTCTCGCAGATCCATTTTGTCCATGGAGAGAGACTGATAAGTGACCCGGCGGGCGAGCTGGGTCGCGTACAGGACTTTCTTGGTCTGCAGAGGATCATTACAGACAAACACTTCTACTTCAACAAGACAAAGGGATTTCCTTGCCTCAAAAAGCCAGAAGGCAGTAGCAAACCCCACTGTCTGGGCAACACCAAAGGCAGAACTCACCCTAAAATTGACCCAGAGGTCATTCTGAAACTTAGGGAATTCTACCAGCCCCACAGCATGAAGTTTTACCAAATGGCAGGCATGGACTTTGGATGGCAGTGAACATTTCTGACCATTATATCAAGGAACTCAAAGTCGCTTTTGCACAGTTGCAGTGGCAATTGGTTCTGTATTGGGAAACTATACACCATAGAGTGTGAGTTGATCAGTAAGAGGGCTGTTGTCTGTGAGAGCAGGCAAAATCATAATGTGATTGAAGAGAAAAACGAAATCTCCAGAATTCTTCATAGGTTTGTTGATGACTCCATAGCTGTTCAAATCAATGTATCATATCTTCCAGATTACACTGTGTGTCAGAATTCATATCAGAGTGTGGTTCAGATTGAGGGTGTGATAAGGAACATTAGTAGGAGCAGGGAACGGATAGCAATAACATCGTATAATTGTTTTCAACAGCACTTTTCTGCTCATTGTTTATGTGTTGATATCTAGTTTTTGCAGTCAAACAAGAGCTTGGGTGAAAAACAACATTCAATCATGATTCATGTTCAAAGATTGATGATGCCTAGCAAAATGTCATGATTTAAAATAAACTGTGTAGCATAGATATAACTTGTCATTGTTGCAGTCTTTAAACTAAACAGAAAGATTACATATTAAACCAACATATAACTGAGGCATTGCAGCACATTTGTGTACAGCAGTAGGTGCTGGTCTACAATATCATTCTATAGCCAATCTCTCAAACTGGTTTCATTCTCTGTTGTGATTGGTTGCAACTGGTAACTAACTAGTGTAGACAACATAAAAGAAAATGTTTACCTCTGCTTGCATGAATTTGCACTAGTTTGAAAAACAGTCCATAACAAAGAAAATAAATTATTTTAAGATCACGTGCTGTTGTTTTGTATTAATATATATATATATATATATATATATATATATATATATATATATATATATATATATATATATATATATAAAATACTATTTTGCTTCATGACAAAATTCCTCTTGGTGCTGTTGCTAAAATCAATATCCAAAAGATTGAAAGGACACATTTATGCTGCATAAGATGCATTTAAGTCCTTCAAATAGTGTAAAATGGATGAACCTGCACTACTGTATTGAATTGCAGTACAAAGAACCTTCCAGTGCATCGCAAGTCCACACGAGCTTCAGTAAAAAAAACATTGTCTGTAGCGCCACCCTCTGGCCTTAATAATACAATAAAATTTTTTGCAGGCGTGTAGAAATCCTAAGAGGAAAAACTGATCTAACTTTTAAGATAATACAAAATTAATTATGGATATTCTGATATAAGCTGACATGCATTTAACACTATTTGTCTGCAACATTTTTGTCTATACGTTTTACTATATACAACTTGTACATTAATGTAAAAAAGCATTTTAAATCTGTATATGGTTTATTATTGCACATTAAATGTAAACATTTTATTTTGGCAGTATAAAGACTCAAAAACAGTTAATAAATACATGGAATAAATAAAATAAAATAAATAAATTGGAAAAGTATATAGTTATAGTTTCAAATATACAGATACAATATAATAATATTATCTTATGAAAATAATATTATACACATAATAATGAGATGACGACAAAATCAAGTTACATAGGGCACATGGACAACACGACCCTTTACAGTGAGTTTAAAAAATAGAACTTGTTACACAGTGACAGACATCCATGTCATTGCATTCTATCAAATACAATATTATTAATGCTTTTTCTAAAATGAAAAACAATTGAATTCCTATCTCTCTTTATTTTTATATACACATTTAGAGCTACACAATTTAAATGAGCTAAACAAAACACAGCTAAAAAGCAATACATTATTACAAATGTAATACTTTATCTAATTTCTAAAAAGAGAACATAAGAGATATCTCATAACCCCATATAAAATGTTTGGCGCTGCAGAAATGCTTACATCGTTTGATATGTATTGGGGTCATTATGGATATTTGTGATGACCAAATACTATATAATAGAAACAGTTTTTAAAGATTTTTGCATGCTATGGTTAATGAACTGTTCAGTTCCACAAATAAAGGCACTCAGCAACATAATTTGTTTCTCAACACATCTTACATAGAAAAGAATATACATACCCTCGGGATACAATTGGTAATGTTTCAAAATTACTTAGTAATACAGCAAAGATGGAAAATCTAAAGCGGCAGACAGTTTTCACACAAAGTTGAACACTCATTTCTAATAAAAATATTTCTATGTTGTCAGTCTGGCTGCTTTGAGAGTATGTGCATGTTTCTTATGCAATTTAAAAAGTTTAAAGAACATGTATACACTATCAGAAATACAAAATATTAGCACATCAATAACAAACTAAAACCCAAAGCATTACCTTCAACAAACAACAATACAACAGAGTACATCAAACAAAGCATTATGTCAAGAGCACAGTTATTAAGCCTTAATGCATCACCTTAAAGGGATAGTTCACCCAAAAATGAAAATTCTGTCATAATTTACTCACACTCAATTTGTTCCACACCTGAATGATAGGGGGAATGTTAGACTCAGGCACCATGGTTGACTGATGCAAACATTCTGCCTAATTTCTCTTTTGATAAAAAGAAAAAAAGTAATATGGGAAAACATGGGAATGACTTTTTTGGGTGAACTATCCCTTTTAAGAGCCCTGAATCAAGGCTTTCATGGGTCTCAGGCTACACTATAATGTGATGCCAGGTACAGTCTAATAAGAGCAAGCAAGAGTACCTAGAAAATGGGTTATGCTCTCTAAATGAGATGGTCCATTGTATTGGATTCAACAGTACTCTTCTCCCTGTGGAGATGGCAGGTCATTGAGGTCCAGGAAGACAGAATTGGTGGAGAGCTTTCGCCCAGAACTGGACAGGTCCAGAAACTCCTCAGCAGTACTGGGCATGGAGCTGATGTACATGTCCCACACCTGGTCTGGAGAGTCCAGGTCCAGCAACTTCTGCTTGATCTTCAGGTTCTTCTCAATGTTCTTTCGCTTGTGTTTGAACTCCAGAATAGTCTTAGTGTATCTGTTTATGGTGGTTACAGAGGAGGCCATGCAGGCAGTGAACGAGCTCCAAGCCAAGCTGGAGGAAAGAACATACAATGTCAAGGGGGCATCAAAGGTATCAAATCAGAATCAGCATCTGATATTTTATTCTGTCAATCTGCAACAACTAGGTATAACAACTACATTCCATTTTAAAGTGAAGTTGCAAACATGATGCAGGACCGTAATAATGGATTTTTGGAGGGATTGTTTTCTCAGGCTACAAACTACACATAACAATTTGGTAAATCAATCTTGACAGGAAAAGAAGTATATACGGTGTCAAACTTTAGTACTTCCAAAATATGTGATTAATCGTGATTCACTACAAAAAAAATATGCGATTAATCACGATTAAGTACAAAAATATGCGATTAATCACAATTTAAAAAATGTAGCGACTGACAGCACTAGCTCAAAATAAACAAATTGTTCACGAACGACCCATCACTACAGCAGACAGCACAAAGTGAGGAGGCGTTCTTGTGTTCAAACACAGTTTTATGGAGTGCAGGGGTGTCAAGACATGTTTTTCTAAGTTTCAAACATTTGTCAAGACACAGCACCCTAAAAACACCGTGTTTATGACACGGCACAACCAAAGCATACATCGATGCATACCTTGACAAGACCATATGATATAAAATGAATTTAACTGCAAAACAAATTGCTGTGGACTGTAGGCCAATGATAGGATTATGTTCAATATGGGATTATATTTGCCTATTGCCTTCTAAAGCCAAATTTTTATTGCCTAATCAATGGTTTACTCACCTACCAAAATAATGTTCTGTGACTTAATCTGAATATCTGTCAAATATCTGAATTATTAAATGTATAAATATTTAAATATAATTATTTGTAACAGAGTAACTATTTGCACTAGGTGTAAATAGTATCTGCCACACAGCGGGGGCCATTCGCACTCCAATAATCTGGTGGAAACACAGAGATTGAATACAAACTGCACCTCTAGTGACGCAGCAGTGGCGCGGTGTGTAACAATGGTGTGGATGTGCTTTTTTTATGCAGACAACGCGGGTTCGATTCTCCCTTTTGTCTAAATTTTTCCATCCTGTTTCCTGATTCCACTCTTAATATTACTTTAATACTACATCTAAAAATAAATAAAAAAAGAATATAAAGGCTGGTTGCCTCTCAGTGATTTGGTCAGGGTGAAGGTCGGGGAGTTGAGAGAAAGGTTAGATCCAGGTAAAATGAACCATGGTTTTACTATAGTAATATTGAAGTAACCATGTTTTAGGTGAAAGCCACAGTTTTAATGCAATTAACCATAGTGTTACTATAGTAACTTGGTGTTCATATTCTTTAGTAACCATGTTTAATTTTTGTGGTTACTATAATTTTACTACAAAATATCCTAGAGATACTATGGTTAATGTAGTTCCACCATGGTTAATTTTTTAAGGGAAGGTTAGTTATAGGGGTAGATATGTAAGGGTTTCTGTGGGACTCTAAATAAACACAATAAACATGCTGCGGTGATGCCCCTATACTGTATGTTAGTATTTAATTAGGAGTGCAATTAGTATCTGCCACTACTTGCACCGGGTTGCAAACAGCATCTAACACTATTTGCACTTGAGAAGAAGATGTTTTTACACTTGGTGTAAAGAGCAACTATTGTTATTCACACTTAGTGCAAATATCCTCAGTCTATTTACAGTTATTTAACAATTTCATACAGATTAAAAAAAAAAAAAAAAAAAAGATTAATTTGTGACTAATTCAGTTAATTTATTGGCATATCACGTAATTAATTACATTCACTTTAATGCTCTAATTTACTCGAAATTCAAACATGACGGCATTTAGGATGGAAACCTAAACAAAACACGTAAAAAAAAATTGTTTTGTTGGCTAATGTAGTTCCTCTGTTGTGTGACTGTGTTCTATTTCTTTGACTTGCATTTTTAGTAAATTCCTCTTCCTGTCATTCCAATTCACATTCCAGTTCCAGTGGCCCAAACTCATGACATAGAGACATTTCAAACAGCAAATTCTGACTAAACACTGACTGGTTGAGTGTATGAGACAAGTGAGCTTACATATAAGACCAACTGTAGTCCCAGTTTTGTGGTTTCCAGTCTTCAGGGCCCAGACTCACGGTCAGCTGGAATGCTGTGGTGAACATCATGTGTGCTACCATACCAAGAAGACCTATAAACAAGATTAGAAGCAAGAGCCAATGACTAAAGTGTATTAAACTATATAGACTTCACAATAAATTACACAATAGTGTAAGGTATCATTCCTGCAGGACTAGATTTAATTCATCACCAGTATATTTAGAGGGCTCTGTTGTACTCTGCACCTCCTAATAAAATTCATAAGCAACAGAGTTCCAGTTGAGGCTTCGCTTTTTCACCACAAGGAGGCAGTGTTAAACTCCAGCAAACTGTGTGTTATTTATGACCATTGTCATAAATTACATATAGAACCAACAACCTCAGAAACACTAACAATTATATATTAGTGAAATGGTATATTCCACATTCCATCTCTTTTAAACAGCATTTTGTTTTGGTGAATTTATTATTCATACAGTTGTTATGAGTTCATATTAGAGTAATTGAGAGGTTATATACTGTCCCTGTAGAATATTTTTACTTCAAATAAAATTATATTCACACCACAGGACTATTGAAATGAACTTTATAAAGCTACAATGTGATTAAAATGGTGCAAAGTATAAATAGATTGGACAAAGATTGCACTGACCCCTATAGAACCTTGGCCGGTAATTAGAAAATTCTCATCCACTTTATAAGAATGTTTACAATTCAGTAGTCTTGTTCATCATCGGTTTCTCTCTGTGTAATTGAGGAGGCTATACAACATTAAGCACTGGTCAATCAATGGACATGCTAAGAAATATTTCAAAAATAATGAATGAGTGCTGTTACCAAAAAGTGTGCAGCAGAGGTCAGGGTCAGTGTTTAATAGCGCCATTATGTGTAAGTGATAAGAGCTTAAATGCTCTGTCCAGCTGGCAAACTTGACATAATCAACACCGCCAAGAAGTCAGACTGGGAGTCAGCACAATCAATGTCACCCTACACCCAGAATAGCAAGGACAGAGGAAGATTGCAGATTACTTCCAGCCCACTAGGTCTGTTTATTACGTTAACTGTTGCAAATCCACTAAATGGAGGTGAATCAAAAAAGCAGAAAATCTAACTCACTACAAAAACTGAAAGACAATTTACCCCAAGCTAAAAGGGATCATGGAGACTACTTTTTCTTCAGTTTTGTTACTTCCTCAGAAAGAACTTACACCTTATGTGTAAAGTTAACCTTAGTCACAATTCACTTTCATGGTATGGAAAAAAGATGCATTGAAAGTGAATGGTGACTGAAACTAGCATTGTGCATAACATCTCTTTTTGTGTTCCATCCAGTCATATAATTTTGGAACAACATGAGGGTGAGTAAATTATGACATAAGTTTCATTTTTGGACAATAAATCCCTTTTAATGTCCTTCATCCTTGTTCTTACACTATCATGTCCATCTACACCCCCTCACATGCAGGCAGTGAACGAGCCATGCTCTCTCTCTCCCCTGAGAGCACCTTAATGATAAACCTTGCATCTCCATGACAACCACTGTGAGTCACCTTTATGCAGGCATCATCACAATCATACACACACAAAAACAGATTAGTGAATTAAAAACATGGGGTGAAAAATTCCTTTTAATCAACTGATTATTTCATGGACCAGCAAAATCCCTGGACAGGGCAACCCATGTCCACCACAACAACCAACCCTTCACGCTCACGAACAGTTATTAATATTGCCACATTTTTCAGCAAACTGCCAGTACAAATGTGAATGATTCATTCAGGTTTACCATATAATGGATTTATACTGTAAAAGCACAGCATACTTTCACTTGTCACTTTATTAGGAACACTGTTTTTCTAATAAAGTACCCGATGTGGTGTTCTGTTGTTGTAGCCCATCTGCCTCAAGGTTTGACATGTTGTGCATTCTGAGATGCTATTCTGCTCACTACAATTGTACAGAGTGATTATCTGAGTTGCTGTATCCTTTTGGTCAGATTGAACCAGTCTGGCCATTCTCCGTTGACCTCTCAGATCAGCAGTTACAGGAATACTCAAATCAGCCCGTCTGTTACCAAAAACCATGCAGTAGTCGAAATCACTGAGATCACATTTTTCCCCCATTCTGATGGTTGATGAGAATATTAACTGAAGCTCCTGACCCATATATGCATGATTTTATGCATTGCACTGCTGCCGCAGGATGGGCATGTTTACATAATCACATGAATGAGTAGATGTACAGGTCTTTCTAATAAAGTTCTCAGTGAGTGTAGTTTCTCATAGGGATTTTCTAAAAGGACCTAACTGTAGGGGCTGAAAAGACCTAAGCTTCAAAATATAATATTTAGGGAATTGTTCACAAAAAATAAATACAAAAAAAATTCTAATTCTGTTTCTTTTTCATATACTCTACATGGTGACCAGGGACTATCAGCAACAGAGACATATTTAACCTTGACACATTGCATTCAGCTTAATCCCAATAACCAATGGTGTGCTGTTTCATTGATCTCAACCCTTGACTTTGAATATGCGTATGCATAAATGAGATTTGAGAGCTACTAGAATTTTGACTTAAATTTCAATTTGTTCCTCACACACAGCAATAATATGGCTTTAGAGCACTTGGAATACAGGACAAGAGTTCTACTTTTATGGTGAGTTTTGCTTTCATGGTATGAAAAAGAGAAGCATGAAAATTCTTCAAAAGATCTCCTTTTGTGTTCTACAGGAGAAAGAAAGTCATGTGGATTTGGAATGACAGGAGGTTAAATAATTGATGAAAGAATAACATTTTTGGTGTGAGCTATTATTTTAACTTTAGGGAACAAATAAAACATATATTGAACCCAGTCTCATGAGAAGTCGGTTTGGCTTGTAAAAAGATGTATAACTTTTACCTCCATCAACTGTCTAAGAAATAATCACCATTGGCTAGTAAATTTGAGTTTTTACTTGTCAGACTTTTAGCATGACATGTGTGTATATATACTGTAAGTGTATATAAGTATGAGACAAAAGATTATGACCACCTACCTAATATGCTGTTGGTCCTCCGACTACCGGCAAAACAGCGACAACCCACCGAGGCATGGACTCTACAAGACCTCTGAAGGTGTCCTGTGGTATCTGACACCAAGACATTATCAGCAAATCCTTCAAATCCTGTAAGTTGCGAGGTGGAGCCACTGTGGATGGGACTTGTTGGTCCAGCACATCCACACAGATGCTCAGTCGGATTGAGATCTGGGGACTTTGGAGGCCAGGACAACACCTTGAACCCTTCATCATGTTCCTCAAACCATTCCCAAACAATGCGTGCAATGTGTGGCAGGGCACTTTATCCTGCTGATAGAGGCCACTGCCATCAGGGAATACCATTGCCATGAAGGAGTGCACCTGGTTGCAACAATGTTTAGGTAGGTGGCACGGGTCAAATTGACGTCCACATGAATGGCTGGACCCAGGATTTCCCAGCAGAACATTGCACAGAGCATCACACTCTCCACCGGTTTGTCATCTTCCCACAGTGCATCTTGGCGCCATCACTTCCCCAGGAAAATGGCGCACACGTACACATCCGTCCACGTGATGTAAAAGACCCATCAGACCAGACAACCTTCTTCCACTGTTCCAAGGTCTAGTTCCGACACTCGCATGCCAATTTTAGGTGCTTTTGACAGTGGACAGGGGTCATCACGGGCACTCTGACCGGTCTGTGGCTACGCAGCCCCATATGCAGCAGGGTGCAATGCACTGTGTGTTGTGACACAATCCTCTCGTAACCATCACTATAAGTTTCTGTGACTTGAGCCACAGTAGACCTTCTGTCAGTTTGGACCAGACAGGATAGCCTTTGTTGCCCTCGAGCATCGATGACCCTTGGGTGCCCAAAACACTGTCGCCGGTTTGTGGATTGTCCATCCTCGAACCACTGTCGGTAGGTATTCACCGAATTGACTGTTCGCTTTGATGTGAATATTAACTGAAGCTCCTGACCCATATCTGCATGATTTTATGCATTGTACTGCTGCCACACAATTGGCTGATTACATAATAGCATGAATCTGTAGCTGTACAGGTGTTCCTAATAAAGTTCTCAGTGAGTGTATAATATTTAATGATATGGGAGGTGTTCATTTTGATATCCTTAAATGTTAATATAAGTTAAACCAGTAAATCTTATAACTGTAAATAAGTACCTGTAAGTATCTGATGGGTTTCATTTTAAGAATATATAATAAATACATAAGGTTAGACATTAGCACTTTGAATCTATTGTGCAACTCCTTCTCAATATCATGGACATCCGTAGTCAATGCTACAATGAAATAAATAAATAAATCTAGTGGGATTTAAGCAGATTGAATTTCCTACACATATGTTGCCATAAGCCCTTAAATTGTCAAATCATCAAAAATAGCCTGGATGACATTCAAGTCAGGCTTACATGGGATTCTGAGCCTTATGTTTTTTTTTCTTGATCTATCCCGGGAATAGGATTGGCTCTGTGATACCACATAAATGCAAAGACATTTGCCATAAAGGACAGGCAAAGGGCAGCCTGCATGTAGATAGAAATCTAAATCTGCTCTCTGGACACTACCAATAATGGCATCACGTTTCAATGGCTTTTAAAAAATAGTTTAGAAAGAACTGCAATAGGGCTAGTGTAGTGAGGGCTTTTTTTGAGCTGTTAATGGGAAATCAAAAATGGTTGTTCTGTCTACACTGTAAAAAGTCGTAACCTGCAGTTGTTACCTTAAGAAGAAATGTTTACCTGATCTAACCCATAACATTTGTTTTGTTAATTTAACCTAACGTATTCAAGTCGATTCAGTGATGTTAAAGTACTGTATATTTTCGTCTTGAATCAAACCAGTTAATTTAGATGTTACCTCATGAAGCACATCTTTAGATTAAAAAATGTTCAGTGTACAATATGGCTTGAATGTGGGATCTAATAGATGTGCATTACATGTGACCTTTAAAGGGTAGAGTCTGACAAAGTCTAGACAGATATGTTAAGAGAGGATCACTCGAAAATCAGCCCTCATAATCAGAAAGCATTTCATTTTACAAACAACAAGCATGAGCTAATCATATAAAGCAGGGAGTCAACAAGTTACCTGACAAGACTGTGAATATTGCAGCAAAGGCATTCAGTTTGAGTCCATCAATGACGTTTCCAAAATGGCAGACCTCTATGGACATGAGAATTCCCCCAGTGGCCAACAGTAAGATGTAGAGACACTCAGCCACGATGCATAGCCATAAGACACCTGTGTGCATTTGAAAGAGACAGAGACAGAAAGTACTGTGCGTCAAGGGTATTGTTGACAGGCCCCTGAGGAAATTATGGAAATAAGACTTGAGTTCACTCAAGATGAGCTCACAGTAAAGTGAAAAGCGGAACGAGCCGGTGATTACGGTGACATGGTACTACAGACGTTCATGGAGACTGACACTTTGAAGCCAAACAGAACCACTGGGACTCATTCAGATCTGCCTCCCAACCAAACCACACTGCTCATGGTGAGCAGCTAAAATATTTATAAACAGGGAATGTTTAAGCCACAATTTAAAGGAGGATATAGCTTTTAAAGCATCCAAATGCGTCTACGTATTTCATAGACTTCTCAAGAAAGTTTAATTTGTCATGTGCACGGCTGCCACACACACTTTAGGTGGGATGATGAGTATACAACATTATTCACAAATACCTCAGTGTATAGAGAAGCTGAATTCCCGCTTGATTTCAGACTGACCCAGCTCTCTCCGATTCCAAACCCTAAAAAATGAATCTTCTTGTTCCTTTCCATCAAACACTCCATCAAAGCTTTATCTACTGTGAAGGTGCCTTAATAATATTCAACTCTCTGAATATTAGTCCATCAAGGGTGTAGATTTGGCTTGAACATTGGGGAGGTTGCAGCGATAAGCATTTACATATTTCCATTGATCATGGTATAAATAATGCAGGGGTTGTACTTTATTGTTTTGATTATTGGGGGTTACCTATGGGGGTCACCTATGGAATCTATGCCCCTGTAGTCCATACACAGTTGTTCTTTTTTAAAAGAACAACTGCACTAGCCTCTTTGAAATTCTCATTGGTCAATGGATGGCTATGTCAGAGTGTTGTAATGTTACATTTTCCACAATTTGGTTCCATGAAGGAGCATCACTTTTAGTAAACCCTTTCACCTTCCTCGATGTCTTTTTGAAGCACCATACCCATTGAATCAATATTGTTCAGTGTTTTCTGATGCAGCGTAACCTAGTCTGTAGGTGCCAAAATGGTTAAATGTGGTGTAAGTGATTTTTTCATGGAAAGTTATGCAAATTTCTTTTCCCTCTCCTTGAAAAATATAAATTCAATAAGTGTCATGAGAAATCTCACCGGTCTCTGTGACAGCTCTACACTCTTGTTTACAGAACACAACTGTGTCCATGGGCTGCGGTCTCTGATGCTTTCTGACTGTCAATCATTTTTCACATTCTCATAGTATTGAAGTTGCAGAGAATTATCAAGGCTTAACGGCATTTTTATGCCGTTTTGCACATAACAGTGGTCAGTTAAGGGCACAATTTCACTGCTGTTGTTTCTAACAACCGTTTCTGCTCGATGTCGGTCTCATTTAAGGTAATTTGGTATTCGAAATTCTAAAACGGCTAAAATCGCTTACAACATTTTTATGTGTGTAATTTATTTGCCATTGGCATTCAGTGTTGGGAAGTAGTTCACTAAAAGTACCGACACTACTAACTAAACAAAAATATTTCAGTAGCATGTCAGTAGTTCAGGTTCTGTCAAAAAAAGTGTAGCTTTTCCATTAACAAGTTACATTTTTCCAACCCGTAGCACTAAAGCGTCATAAAACACTACATTTTTCACACTGTATTGCGAATGCAGCAATGGAAAACCAAATAATTTAAGTGAAACGGTTCTTTCAGACAGTTCAGGTAAATTAACTGCTTAAAATAAGCAATTGCTTATAATTAGCTTAGGGAACTCTGATTCATTTTAGTGAGTCGGTTCATTTGGATGGTTTGCGTAAATGAACTGGTTTACAAAAATGATTAGCTGATTCACTTGAGCCCCACACAGACTTACAGGGACATTGCCTCATATTTTAAAGTGAAATATTTAGTATATTGGTGCTGTGTATTACTATATTTCGATTCAGTTATATAAAATAGTGTGCTTTCTATTTTAATACAGTATATTTTGTATAAATGTATGTTCATTTTAATGTTGTCACCTTACCTGTTTAACCCCTATGAAAATTAACCATGGTTATACTACAGCAATATTTTCTTAAAAAAGTAGCTTACATTAATTTTAACTACTTTCATATATAAGTAGCTTATAGTTTAGGAAGCTACAGTTTCAAAGCTTTCCCAACACTGCTACATAGCATCTAAAAACAGGTTTCTAAAACTATACTCATTCCTTTCTTTGGTCGGACAAAAAGATAGTCCTGCCCCAAACCTATGCTATTGGTTGAGCCAATGTTGCTATGTCTGGCTACTTGGGGTGCTCAAATAAAGCAGAGCAAAGGTTTCAAGTAACCACAGTTGACACTTTTCAGGGGAAGCAACACTTACTTACAGTTGTCTTTGCATATTAAGCTGGGAAAGGAGAATGTATTTTAACATCTAAGCATCATGTGTTCTCAATGGACTACTCATAAAAATTCATTGGCTGTATCTTAACCTAAAGCCCTACAACTTTAACTCTATAATTTAAAGTGAGTGCAAAAATCTAATGAGCTGAATAACAGAGGAGAGAAGTAAGTGTTTCTTTGTCATGATTAACTATCATTATTACAAATGCATCTTTTGCCTGACATCATGCATCCATCAATTACACTCTGAAGCAGTTGCGCTAAAGAGGCTGGCGATGCAGATTGAGAGAATGAAACCTTATTGACGTGTTCATATATCTACATGAATGAGAATGAGGAAGGTTTTCGCATGGTGGATAGAATAAAAAATCAAGCTGAATTAAAACTGACTGGACCTTCAGACAGCATGCACAAAAATTCTCATGCAGCAGACTCTAGGAGAAATGTTTTCATCAGTGACAACCACTTTAAAGCATCCTAGAAAATTGGAGTTTTCAATTAGGAATGACGGAACCTACCTCTCTCGTGGGGAGGGGCAACATTAATGAAACTTCTGCATTTCTCACCTGCAAGAGGAAAATTATTTCAGAAAAGACTTTGAAAACAATGCTGTAAGATTACCAACACTAGGCATATACAGGACTTTACCTATGCCCATTTTGCATTCAATAGTAATGACGTGGGAGACCGAAATTAAGCTTTAGGATTGGTTTAATGTCCCTCCATGAAAAAGGAAAACATTCTCTAAATAAACGATAATCCTTGTAAATGGCCAGTTCAAACAAAAAAGGGGCAGTTCACACCAAATGCGTATTGTGCAAAAAATCTAGACGCAGTGCCATGAACGCAGGTGTTCCGAGATCTCGTGAAGTTTCGTAAAAATAGCGTGACAAGGTGAAATCGTAAGAAATCTTATGAGTTGCCTCGGTCAAAATGGCCGTCTTTTACTGCCATAGAGAAAAATAAATTAACCAATAGACGATGTTCTTATGATTGTTTCAACATTTAACCCCTTACCCAGACTCTAAACGTAACCATGATTTTAACCGAAAAATCACTGTTGTGTGCACGGAAGTAAGAGAAACATCACAAGATTTTTTAAAACCAAAAGCTTTGGAACGAGATGAGAGAAGGGCATGTTATTGGTCGGTCTAAAAGTTGTACCTTTTACTGACTTGTTAAAAGAAAGAATATTCTCCTAAGACCTTTTTCACAGTAGCGCCATTTTGATTTTTGATGAGGCTGTGAAGGATAGACTTTTAAAGCCGCTTTTCCACTATCGGACAAAATGGTTCTGAGCATGGTGAAGAACATTTACAGCTGCATTTCCACTTGATTACAATTATAAAACGTTCTCGGCCTGGAATTCTTGGCAAGGTTAGCTAACCATATTAAACCATTCTACACAACCATTCTCAAACGTGCTGTTGGAATGGCTTTAGTGCGTAGCAACTTGTTTAGTGTATCTTCATGGTTTTTATTATGATGGTTTAACTAAGTCTTGTAGCCTACATTTATTTTTCTAAACTCCTTTTCCGTCAGGGAAGGAGTTTACTAGCTCATTTAAACTCAAAACACATCAATGTATTCTCATATACTATTTTCATATAATATTTAAATAATATTTAGTCAATTAATATTCTTTTTAGCTAGTCTGGGATCTTTTACTTTTCTGCATGTTCGTGTCCGGTGTCAAACACAAGCTCTCAGCTAAACTTCTCGCCTTTTTCTCTTTACTTTCCTTTTTGTGACATGTTCTGTGTATTTGCTGTTTGTTAGCAGAGTAAAACAAAGGGGAAAAATCAGCCTTAAATACTGGAATATGCGATCATCCTCCATAGCGCGCCACACTCGCTCCAATACCTCTCATGCCATTGCCAACAGACGAATCTGTTGCGTACGTTCTCCTGATTTCACCACACCACAGTGGAAAAATATACCATAACCGCACCAGCTGGCCCGGATCGGCATGGAACATTACAGTATTGTGATGAGAACTGTTAGGCCCGATGGTGGAAAAGCTGCTTTTGTCTCTTCAGTGGACTGTACTGTTTGAAGAGTTTTGGATCTTTCTGCTGACGAAATGTTGAAAAACATGTCGTTCAAAGATAGTTCAGTAAACAAAACACTCCAGAAAACTGGAGTTGTGGGAAAAATAGATGTGATCTATGAGCTTTTTGATAGCTATATACAGTGCATGTGATTGAAAAGAAGGTAAGTCTATCCCACACAGCTTCGTTTTATTCCAGGGTCTCTCCTACAATTCGGTGGCTTTTAAGTCCCCAGTACAGAGAGACAAGTGTGTGGAATTTATATGGTTTAATTTCACCTGATTACAAGTTTGATAGGCTTGTTAAAAAGAATAAAGCGTATTTATAATGTTACACATTTCTGGGGCTTATAAGTTATATTTTAAATAATTGAAATCCTTCCTCATGTCCCCAAAACTGCTCATCAAACATCTTTGACAAAAAGGGCTAAATCATTGTATTTCTACCCCCACCCCATACAATTAAGAGTTTAATACTACATTTTCTCAATAACATGCATTCACTTGTGGTGAATGGGTAATTTTAACACTGATAGAGGTGAGTTTTGTGTGTTCCTTGATTTGTTGTCCAACATGTTATGAAATGGCATCATACACACTGGAGGTGGACATCAGAGTTATTATTTTTTTTTTTTTGTCATTTAGCTAGACCAGTTTCAAAGTTTCAAAGCTGAAATGCCACCAAATTGTAGGAATGACCAAAAATCAAAGATGACACAACTATGAATAAGGGCTGGGTTTTCCGATAACATTGCAACTTAAGCTTTAATGATCATCTTAACTAACGTTGATCGTTATTATATGATAGTGTAATGTCTGTTTCCCAAACCTGCACATAGATCGCTCGTTATAAAGCAGAATTTAATTGCTTCGTTACGGGAGCTGACCAGTCCAAAGGTGCTGATCACTTTGGTAAATATGTCCAGAGTTTGTCTTCTCAACATGAAAATAGAAGTTGTTTTTAAACTTGTCGAGGCGCCAAAATGTATTAACTATTACATAATTGAATTATAGAAATAATGATGGCTTTAGTAAGAAGGATTTTCAGATATACTGATGCTCAATTAGAGATGAATGAAAATGATGCAATAAATACATTTAACGTCAATGTACATGATGTGAATCATAAGGGGCTCTCACGTAGCCTAAAGTTTTGTTCCTTCGGCTGGAAACTGAGCAACTGCACAAAGAACAGATTAAAATAATGGGCATCAGTATTGAACTACTCATAGACCTGTCTAAGTATTAATAAATCATCTGGTTAGAGTGTGAGGCACTGTGAATTTGTAGCCTTAGTGCCATTATGCATCATGCAATCTGTTACTGCCTTGTAAAAAGACTATAGGTGAGCCGATTTGAACCAGCCATTGGAGGAAGACGAGGAGGAGGAGGAAGAGAGAGAGAGGGAATCTCTCATTGCACACTCTCACTCTAATGTCCTCTGTTAACCATTTTAATTATTTATTAAGGCCTATTAATTGAAGTTTTAAACTGCGTGGTCACATTACTCACAAATGTCTTCTTAAATAGTCTGTTTAATAAGAACATGTTGTCAGACTATTATGCCTAGTAAAGAATGCTAATATGTTATACTGTAGGCTATTATGTGTCTTATAATTTACACATATCACGTCTCATGCGCAGACTGCGGAGACTGCCTATTGATTTCATAGCGATTTTATTCAACACATTTGTATCCTCTGAAATAGTTCACTAAGGCTTTCCAATGATCAAAATGAATTAAACTACAGTTTATTAAATTTTTCTTTGTCTCTGATAAACTGTGAAAGATGCCAGAAAGATAAGTTTAAGTTGCACATGATGGATTTAAAGCTCTCGTTCATTTACGAACGTTTTTACGTGCTGTTTAGATAATAATGCTTTTGGGAAACAGAGCCGAGATTAAGTAGGACTACTTAAGTGCTACTAACATCCTACTTTGTTCTTCGGGAAACCCAGACAAGGTCAATTACGCTTCGTCATGAGCCTGTGTTGGTTTTGAACAGCTTAACTTCACACGGTGTCTAAAAAACGCAGAAACACGTTGGAAACAACAACAACAACAACAACAACAACAACAACAACAACAACCTAAAAAAAAACGCGTCGCAACGATAAAAAAAAAAAAAAGATAATTGGAAATCTACTGAAAAACACAGCACAGATATGACGCGTTGATACTAATGGCGTATAATGGTATTTTATTTAAACAGTATCGAAGCCTCAAGTAAAGCTCAATGTGAATATTTAAAATTATGTGAATTAAAAAAATATTTGTATAAAAATTTAAGAAATGTTAATAAAACATTTATATAACATTTCTATAAAGATAATTAAATGAAACAATAGCTAAATTCGTAAACTCTCTTGTAATCCCAAAGGACAAATGCATACAAATTGGTTTAGTGGGTTTAAGAAGGACGTCCAATGACTGTGATGGATAGCACTACTAAACTGACTTAACAAAACCATCTAAAAATACAGATCACTTCGCCAACAGTTTATTAATATATTACATAGAATACACAACGAGAGCTTTTAAAAGAGACAGATTGACATTGAGACTTTAGCATCCCCTAATGTATAGTAACACTGATGTTTAATGCAGAAAGGAAAAAGACAATTGTTTGAATCAATAGGAGTAAACAAACAGGGCTCAACAGGCGCTTATAAGGAACATGATATTCTTTAGCTGTTTTAAAATTACATGTCTGAATCTGAATCTGAATTAAATTGAACGAAGCAATATTGGGGAAATGCTAGCAAAGCCGCATCCTTACCCACAAGGTCGACATTCTCCTCACAGGAAAACCAAATGCCGGTGTGGAACTTCCTCAGAACAAACTTATCCTCACCTGTCTCCCAAATGTACTGAACCAACCTGCTGTCATTGACGTTCGAGCTGTTATATCGAATGCAGTGGGTTTGTTTTCCTGTCACCGGCCCGGTGCAGAAGGGTTTCACAACTTTTCGGTTCCCCTCACACCAGTAGCTGGTGGTCAGTGCGGATATGGCGAGGATCAACGCGATGAAGTTCAAGGTGAGCGCGAGAGATGCTCTCCGCCGCCGATCCATCCCCGTTATAGCACGGAAACCGAAAAGACAGCGTCCTCCAAATTCAAGTGCTGTGTCCTGAAACTCCTATCAAATCCTTAAATCTTGTATGTAATAGGAGGTCCGCCAGGTTTGTCGGCTGAGTGCTGCGCAATCCTGAGATCAATGTATCTGCTCTCTCAGCCTCCCTCTACTCCTAATTCTTGTCAGTAGCAGAGTCAACGAGTTTTGCACACTGTGCTCCCTGTGCGCTTCATTTTTCATGTGATGTCATGTCAGACAGAATGAATGTGGTGAGGTCATTGTGGCCGGTCAAACATGTAAATCAAAGTGGATTCAGCTGTATCAGTTGTATCTGTATCAGATGACTCCAATGACACAGGTTTGACCTGTTTTTATTTTATTTTGTAGCCTATTGAACAACTGAAAAATATCCTAATGGACCATTCTAGAGTGTTTGTCACAGCCTCCCCTTTTTCCTCCCCTTTGCAGTAATTTTTAGAATTTCAGATCTACCCAAACAGCTTTAGGGAGTTTTCTTTTCCACTGTCACGTTTGGCTTGCTTGCTTGGTGCTATTCTTTATAAATTGCTTTGAAACAACTTGTGAAAACTGCTCAACAAATCAGTTGAATTTAATCGCTTAACACTGGTTCTGTTTAGGCTATTGCAAATGTGAAAATCCTTGATGTTGCTGACCAACACACTCTCACGGCGAAATCGTCACGATACATACGACTTTTCTAAATTTGCCTAATTCGTACGATATTGTGCGACTGCACTCGTTTGAATTCCTACGACTTTCACTACAGCCAATAACGTCACTGGTAAGGGCATATTAATAAGTATGTCCTCAAAGCCCCGTGCATGGAACTCGTGCTTACTTCCACATTAGACATCCAGGAATTTGCACGTGATGAAGTCATAACAGTTTGTGCCAACAACATCATGCAAGACCATATGAAATAGCCAACTCGTAAATTAAGTATGACTTTTCATGAGATTGGGTTGTGTTGACTCACCCAGACTGTTCATTCTTTTGTGGAACACAAAATAAAACGTTAGGCAGATTGCAGCTTCAGTCACCATTCACTTACATTGCATCTTTTTTCCCCAAATGATGAAAGGGAATGGTGACTGAGGCTGTGCACCCCTAGCATTCGGCATGTCTCCATTTGTGTCCTCAAGGGAAAGAAAGTCATGTGGGATTGGAACATGAGGATGTGTACATTTTATTTTAGGCTACTTTTATTTAATGTCTTCAATAGCACACCTTGTTGTGTAATTTTCTTAAATATGTCCACACAGATTATCATAATAAACACATTTGTATTTTACTTTTAACATTAACAGTGTTTTCACACTGTTCATGTCAACACATGGCCATGAAGCTGTGGGAAGCAAACTGCTTCATTTGCTTTCTAATTTATTTCTCTCTGTTGGGTATGAAGCAAGCTGATCAATATTAGTGACAGTGTGTTGACGGATATGAAACACCCTTATCTCAACTGGAGGTCTCTTGAGAATCAAGTCAGCATTATGTCTTACAAGTCCTTGTCCTGACAAGATGACACCCAAGGGCAGAAAACATACAAAAATGTATAACAGATGCATCACTATGACACCAGTTTGTGTTTACTGGGAGAGCATGGTGCTAGCAATATCAAGGTTACAGGTTTGAGTCTCAGGGAATAAAAATATGAATAAAATGTATAGCTTTAATCTACTGTATTGCTTTAGATAAAAGCGTCTGCCAAATGTTTTAATGTAAAACAATGTTGATACAGTCATTTTAGTATATAATGAATGTAAATTGTTTAAAATGTGTGTCTCAAAGGTCACAGGTTTGATTTTCCAGGGAAAACACATACTGGTTAAATGTATAACTTTAATGTACTGTAAATTGCTTTAGATAAAGATGACTGACTTGTAGCAAATTAGCTCAAAAGGGAAATATTAATAATTAATCATAACTCATTATAATTAATTATAAATATTTGGATCAGTTAACTTGTTGTAGCTGAATTAACATTACAATAAATTAATCTGTTCATCCAGCGAACATTCAGCATTGATCGTCTATCAACTCTCAGAAAGGATATTTTCCGTGGCCACAGAAAAATAACTATTTCTTAGCATGCAGCTTTGATCAAATCGTTAAATTGATGTTGATATACAAGCAGACCAGAATCAACTTGCAAAATCACAACAATGTACACAAAAGCTTTATTGAACTAAAGCACGAACACATAACTAATCTAAACAAACACATACACACAAATCACGCATATATGGGAAATGGAAAAGTGAAAGTGAATGAAACAGAACAGGGTAATGAAGCCATGAAAAGAGTCATTTAACCATCTGAAAGAACCATCAGTTTTGTTACTTCAAAGCACCTTTGTTAAGAAAGGGGTTCACAGCTTAAACTTAGCTTAAGCTTTAGCTTAAGCTAAACCTCTTGTTTCGTTAGTTAATTGTACGATACTAGCAATGCCTTGCTTGTTGAGAGAGCACCCGGATGCAGTCTCAGGAGAAAGTCTTGATGGTTCCTTGAGTCGATGGTGTTGAAGTTGCAATCAATTTCTTCTATGTTGAATGAAGAAATAATGATGAATTGCTGTGTTAGTTTGACTCTGTTATGGTTGAGGAAGTCACACATGGCTTGATGTGTTGAGGCCTGCCGGCCCATCACCTCGCGGTCGGACCGGGTGTTTCCGGTCCCACACGAACAGCAACCAGGAGAAGAAGGAAGAGAGAGGGAGGTCACTACAACAGTGCCCTTTAACTCCTGAGGGAGGTCACTCCTCTCGAGTTTGGCTTGACCAATGAGAAAGGTGCAATTTTCCAGCGGGAAAAGTTCCTTTGATTGGAAGCTGACTCATTTGCATGATTGGAGTAAGCTGGTAGTTTTGCCCCTTTATGCTCTGATTAACATAACAAGCATGCAATGCATGCTATAAGGAGGTGATATACACCAATGTGCAGGGACACACAAGGATTCATTTGATAGGAAGAATAAAACCAATAATTTTACATTATCTAGTGGTTCTGTCATAAGGCGTGCATAAAACGGTATACAGTACAAAAGACACTATACGAGAAAGTAATACTCATACACACAATGTCATGGGATATTCATGTTAACTTATAGGACAGTTTATCTATAAATTAATGAAGAAAAGTCTGTTCTACAGGCTTTATGTGTCTTTTCTGTGGGGAAATGGAGTGAGTTACTCTCCTCACAATCCTTTACTTTTGCATGTGGCTACCTTCCCCCACCTGGAATTTGTCTGAGGTCCACTAGTTGCTGGACCAGTGTCAGAAAGGGGGAGAAAAAGCTGATACTGATCAGTGGGAGAACAGACATCTCCGAGTCTGCTTGGGCCTACGTGGACCTTTGCTTGTTACAGTCTTGAGACGTCTGTTGGATTATTAATTTAATAATGAATTATTGCGTGTCTGATTGGTCCAGATGCTACAGCCTAATGTGTAAACATATAACAGTGTCATGTCATTCGTGTTTAAGCGTAAACATATAACAGTGTCATGTCATTCGTGTTTATAGTGAATTGATTTGTATCTAAAATTTGTGTCATAGTCTATTTTTACTCCAATGGAATAAAAGGTTGGGAAAATCACTTGTTTACACATTTTGTAATAGATTTTAACACCAATTTAGGACTTTGTACCTGGTGTGAAAATTGCTTGCAATATGTAGCTTGCAAATGTCATCTCGTGTTGCTGGAAACATAATTGTGTTTTAGAATTGCCATCGTTAAGTAAATGTATCTGTGGCCTAAAGAGCAATGGGACAGCCAGGAAAATATGGCATTATAGCTACAGTATCAGGGAGAAGAATGTTAGATTACTGTTTATCATACCTAAGGGAAATCACCAACATTATAAGCAGTTATGGAAAAAGGTGGGATGCACGCACTGAGAAGGTACATTAACAAAACTTACTAAATATATACATATATATATATATATATATATATATATATATATATATATATATATATATATAATATAATTAATAATAAGCTCCAAGCTTAACCTGGAGAATTTGCATTACAATGTGACATGAGAACCAAGTTTTTTTTAAGTGAACAATTTAACTTAGACTGAACATTAATGGTGTTTTAACAATTTTATATGCATTTTATAAAAAGGAAATTTTCTACATCCATCCATCCATCCATCCATCCATATAAAAGGAAATTTTATCCATGCAATTATATAATTACATGCAGAAAATAGCTTTTTTAACAAACAATTATCACTCAAAAAGATGACTTGGAATGGCAGACTTTAAGGCCATTTTTGCCTGTTCCCAGGGCAGCCCTTACAGTGAGGAAAATAAATATTTGAACACCCTGCTATTTTGCAAGTTCTCCCACTTGGAAATCATGGAGGGGTCTGAAATTGTCATCGTAGGTGCATGTCCACTGTGAGAGACATAATCTAAAAAAAAAAATCCAGAAATCACAATGTATGATTTTTTAACTATTTATTTGTATGATACAGCTGCAAATAAGTATTTGAACACCTGTCTATCAGCTAGAATTCTGACCCTCAAAGACCTGTTAGTCTGCCTTTAAAATGTCCACCTCCACTCCATTTATTATCTTAAATTAGATGCACCTGTTTGAGGTCGTTAGCTGCATAAAGACACCTGTCCCCATACAATCAGTAAGAATCCAACTACTAACATGGCCAAGACCAAAGAGCTGTCCATAGACACTAGAGACAAAATTGTACACCTCCACAAGGCTGGAAAGGGCTACGGGGAAATTGCCAAGCAGCTTGGTGAAAAAAGGTCGACTGTTGGAGCAATCATTAGAAAATGGAAGAAGCTAAACATGACTGTCAATCTCCCTCGGACTGGGGCTCCATGCAAGATCTCACCTCGTGGGGTCTCAATGATCCTAAGAAAGGTGAGAAATCAGCCCAGAACTACACGGGAGGAGCTGGTCAATGACCTGAAAAGAGCTGGGACCACCATTTCCAAGGTTACTGTTGGTAATACACTAAGACGTCATGGTTTGAAATCATGCATGGCACGGAAGGTTCCCCTGCTTAAACCAGCACATGTCAAGGCCCGTCTTAAGTTTGCCAATGACCATTTGGATGATCCAGAGGAGTCATGGGAGAAAGTCATGTGGTCAGATGAGACCAAAATATAACTTTTTGGTCATAATTCCACTAACCGTGTTTGGAGGAAGAAGAATGATGAATACCATCCCAAGAACACCATCCCTACTGTGAAGCATGGGGGTGGTAGCATCATGCTTTGGGGGTGTTTTTCTGCACATGGGACAGGGCGACTGCACTGTATTAAGGAGAGGATGACCGGGGCCATGTATTGCGAGATTTTAGGAAACAACCTCCTTCCCTCAGTTAGAGCATTGAAGATGGGTCGAGGCTGGGTCTTCCAACATGACAATGACCCGAAGCACACAGCCAGGATAACCAAGGAGTGGCTCTGTAAGAAGCATATCAAGGTTCTGGCGTGGCCTAGCCAGTCTCCAGACCTAAACCCAATAGAGAATCTTTGGAGGGAGCTCAAACTCCGTGTTTCTCAGTGACAGCCCAGAAACCTGACTGATCTAGAGAAGATCTGTGTGGAGGAGTGGGCCAAAATCCCTCCTGCAGTGTGTGCAAACCTGGTGAAAAACTACAGGAAACATTTGACCTCTGTAATTGCAAACAAAGGCTACTGTACCAAATATTAACATTGATTTTCTCAGGTGTTCAAATACTTATTTGCAGCTGTATCATACAAATAAATAGTTAAAAAAATCATACATTGTGATTTCTGTTTTTTTTTTTTTGATTATGTCTCTCACAGTGGACATGCACCTACGATGACAATTTCAGACCCCTCCATGATTTCTAAGTGGAAGAACTTGCAAAATAGCAGGGTGTTCAAATACTTATTTTCCTCACTGTATATGGGAGTAGTGCAGTTTGAGTAGCAGTTGAAGCGGATCATTTTAGTTAAATATCATATTCAGCTTTATATTCAGTGTTGTCAGTTGATTATTTATCTTTCATGAATGCTACTTTCTACGGTTTGACAACTTTGACAACAGTGGAATGAAGTGCTTGAAATTCCCAAAAGCATCGTTATCCAATTATGGTTGCAAGATCAACCGTTTGGTGTTTCCCGAAACCGTAGTTCCAAGGAACATTCGCAAACAGCATTGCAAACTTATGTGGTTAAAACTACAGCTCTTTACCTTTAGCACTCTTTAGCACAGTTAATTTGTTAGTTTGCTGTGTGGACATTATTTGACATCACAGAGTCTTATCTCAGTGATGTCAAACCCCACTATTGCAGAACAATGCATCTGTCGCATGACAAAGTACATGCCTCTTTAGTGTCTTCAGCAGCTTTCTCACTTTAAACGGCATTATGGTGTATTTGTAATTAAGCTATTATAATTTAATATTTGTGGAAGTTATTACTCCACCCCCTGAGTAACGTCATTAATGACAGCTCAACCAAAATGGTTTGAATGATGGATGTGCGACATAGTTACTATGGTTTCGGGAAACTCTGGAATTTCTACAATGATGCATTGTAAGCCTATTTTTGTGGTTTCGCAGTGAGTTACGTCATTGTATGGGAAACACACTCCACGTTGACCCTAAGCTTTCTTTGTGTATATGTGTTTTTATAACATAAGTAGGTTGATTTAAAGATTGGAGAGGATTGGATACTATATTTTTGGGAAATAACAGAATCTACATTTCCTTGAATTGGAATATATATATATATATAAAACTTTCGGAATGCTCCACCCCACAACTTTTTTTTCCCATGAATTGTTTCCAGTGGCTTTTCATAAAATCATTCACAAAAGAGTTCTAAGCCATGAACAAACCAACCAGCTCTGAGGTGAATCACAACATAGCCAAAATTGATTTGAAGGAAAATAGAATCTGAAAATTGGACAAAAAGACAAAATGTACAAGACTGGGTACATGCAGTCTTTCCTGAGGGCCTGAACCACATTCCCATGAAGCATTGCAAATGACATAATCAAATTAAAACTATGCAAAAATATAAAACTATTGATTTAAAGTTGCTGATTATAAATATAGTATCAGTATATTTAATTTTATTGCCAAATATTTAGATATTTGCAACAATACAATTGTGTGGTCGCAGCAGAGCTTGTTTGATGTACTTTGTTCTTCAGAATAATTGGTAATGAAGTTCTTCAACTGAAATTCCACTATTAACACAATTTGTAAAACATTAAGATGAAATAATGCGGGCCGATGGATTCAACAGAAGCATACACTGTACATCAATTGACAACCTTGGAGCTCACGGTAGGTCTGTCTCTAAGGGTTAATAAGTTATAATTAAAAACCAATTCCCCTATGGAAAAATATTTGGCATTTTTACTTCCTGAAACTATACAGGTGAAACTCGAAAAATTTGAATATCGTGCAAAAGTTCATTAATTTCAGTAATTCAACTTAAAAGGTGAAACTAATATATTATATAGACTCATTACAAGCAAAGTAAGATAGTTCAAGCCTTTATTTGATATAATTTTGATGATTATGGCTTACAGCTTATGAAAACCCCAAATTCAGAATCTCAGAAAATTAGAATATTGTGAAAAGGTTCAGTATTGTAGGCTCAAAGTGTCACACTCTAATCAGCTAAACACCTGCAAAGGGTTCCTGAACCTTTAAATGGTCTCTCAGTCTGGTTCAGTTGAATTCACAATCATGGGGAAGACTGCTGACCTGACAGTTGTGCAGAAAACCATCATTGACACCCTCCACAAGGAGGGAAAGCCTCAAAAGGTAATTGCAAAAGAAGTTGGATGTTCTCAAAGTGCTGTATCAAAGCACATTAATAGAAAGTTAAGTGGAAGGGAAAAGTGTGGAAGAAAAAGGTGCACAAGCAGCAGGGATGACCGTAGCCTGGAGAGGATTGTCAGGAAAAGGCCATTCAAATGTGTGGGGGAGCTTCTGTATTTAAAATCCTTTTTTTTTATTGATTTAATGTAATATTCTAATTTTCTGAGATTCTGAATTTGGGGTTTTCATAAGCTGTAAGCCATAATCATAAAAATTATATCAAATAAAGGCTTGAAATATCTTACTTTGCTTGTAATGAGTCTATATAATATATTAGTTTCACCTTTTAAGTTGAATTACTGAAATTAATGAACATTTGCTCGATATTCTAATTTTTCGAGTTTCACCTGTATAATATATAACACCAGAAAGAAAACTGTGCACATCAAGGCATTTCAGTGGAGTCTTTAAATTATTTTACAAGCAGTTTGCTCAAATACTTTGTAGCAACACTCTCTTATAACCAAAACACAAGAAGGCCTTTTTATGCTGAGTTGAATGCTTTTGGGAATGCAGAAAGAGCCTAAAACAACACTTGTTCTAGCAAGACAACTTTTTGTGCTAATGAGTTGCTGCAACACTACAACAATGTCTTTTAAATGTCCACCCTCATTTTAAAGGCAATTTTTTTTTTGTTTAGTCTGGTAGTCACTTTGAACACAGTGGACCATTTGGTGTTTTATGTTGGACAGCTGGCAGCACCCACACATTATTCTGTCCAGAGAGACAAGGTGGATTAAGCGAGGTCAGTATGTTTTTTTTCTCCCCAAAATGCTTCAGTGTCCTCTATGCTGCAGTAGTAATTCTGCTTCCACTCTCCTGATGAACCACCAGTCACTGAAGATGATTGCTGCCTTTTTGCTAATGCTTCACACATGTAATACAGATATTGGTTTATAATTTATTACTCAAGGTCACAACAAGAAAGCGGGATGAGGCAAAGGTCTTCTCAGCCCAAGGGGAGAAATGTGATGTACTGTATGTCATAACAGTATCATAAGGATTCTCAGATCACATTTTTCTTCAGAAAATCTGTATTATGTAATTGGTTCTGCTGCAATATCATCTTGTGCTATCTCTGATTAACTGGGTCTCCTAAGGCAAAAGTGCATTATTTACTCATTAACTTTGACAATAATGGAGACATTTTTGCTCCTATTTGTGTCTTCTTCTCAGCAAGCCATGGAACTCATTATTATGTCCCCACTATCATAGAACTGCATTATAATAAGTATGCCATTCATTAATCTTTTAGCAATGGCAAGTTATTATAACTAGATGGCCTCTGAGAATTGTGTGAAAGCTGGGTGGAACTGTTACTGTATACCATCACACAGGCTAAAAGGTTTAGGGTGACTAAGATTTTATATTATTTATGACTCACTGAAAGCCGTGAGACTAACAGAGTATGGCTTTTTGTTTTTAAAATCATCTCCCTCTACAGTCTGAAGGGATGAAGCTCCTCTCACAGGGGGTAGATAGAAGAAAGAATTCACACATTTCACTGGGCCACAGGTGGCTGAATAGACTTCCCAATCACTTCATAGATATTATGCCAGTGAGAATGAAGGAGTTCACAATCTCATAATGAAGTGCTGGATGTAATAGAAACCACCAGGAAACTCAGGAAATGCATGTGCGATCATGCGTCAGAACACAGTACAATGATCCAATCAATATGTGATGATGTAATGATGATGTAAAGATAAAACTTTACTTTAAAGGAACAGTTCACCCAAAAATTAAAAGCCCACCAGTAGTATTTACGCACCCTCATTTCATTCCAAAACTGTATGCTGGTCTTTGAATAATCTTCACGCAGCTCATTTCCATACAATGACGTTTCATAGAGACCACATCTATCAAGCTCATAAAAGGACTAAAACGCCATAAAAGCACATTAAAAGTAGTCAATATTTCCTAAGTTTTCAGAGGAAAGTTGTTTGCTTTGTTTGAGAACTGACTGAATTCAGTGTCATAATTCAATCAAAAAATTGCATCAAAATTGCCAAATAAAAAAATGGTGTATTACTGTTTCGCATCTGGATGACATCACTGATACCAAATGTCACTTGTTATCACATGCTCTCACATGGTTACCAAACACGACAAACCAATCTGAATATATGGAATGGAGAATGAGATTTGCGAGCTGCAGAGGAGAGGAAGATTTTCAGTGAGTTACAACCAAATTTTGATCTGTTCCTCCTGCACATAGGTGGAAATCGTGGGGGGTGGTCAACCCTATCTGAGGGTTGTCCCCCCTTAAAATATCATTAAAATATGTGTATTGTAAATAATACAGTGATATATTCTTAAAATAATTGTTTAAGAAATAAAATAATACAAATGCAAACGGGACAACAACAAAAAACCACTTCAAAAATTGCTCCTGCAATGCTATGTTTTTAATAAGACTTATAGGATATGATTCTATAAATGCATTTAGACTACTTTTAAGGTGTTTTCTTTTTTCTTTTCTTTTTTTGTGGTCACTATGACTTTTTGCTGCAAGAAGATTCTTCAAAAATTCTGCTTTTGTATTCAACTGAAAAAATGACAGAATATGGGTTTGGAACATCTTGGTGAGTAAATATAGTCACATAATTTTGTGTGTGTGCGTTAACTATTCTTTTAAGCTACTTTCTTTATACATAGACAATTTACTATTGTATCAGTTCATTATTATTTTCTGATCCATGTCTAATCTTAAAGGAATATTGCAGATGAAATAAAAGATAAATTCAATTTTTTTCATTTGTGGCATAATATTGATAACCACAAAAAATATTTTGACTTGTCCCTCATGTTCTTTAAAAAAAAAGCAAAAATACGGGTTACATTGAGACACTTACAATGTAAGTGAATGGGGACAATTTGTAAACATTTCAATTCGTACTATTTCAAGTGTATAGCCACAAGATATAAACAATAGGAATGTTAACGAGATTTTAGTGTGATAAAATCACTTACTAATATTTTCTGTGTAAAATTATAGCCAAAAATTATGTCAACAAACCTAAAACCCAAAAATGATTGGTAAAAAGATGATTTAAAAAAACTTTACATCTCAAATAATCCATGAGTTTTAACAAAAGAACTAACATATAGCACTTCTATAAAATCACAAGCTTCACATTCCAGTCTTTAAATCCTTCAAAAATTGTCCACATTTACTTCCATTGTAAGTGCCTCACTGTTACCTCGATTTCTGAAGTTTTTAAAGAAAAGGAGGGACGAGTCTAAATAATTTTTTGTGGTAATCAACATTATGCCACAAATGCTGTATGATTGAGCTTAACTTTTATTGAACCTGAAACATTCCTTTAGCAGTACTAGAGAAATGTTTCAGCTCAATCGTGTCAGGAACACATTTTCAAAAGGCAGTAAGTCAGATTGACATATCTGGGCTAAAGTTTGATTTCGGAGCCACCATTCTGTTGTCATAGACAGCCTATCTCTCTCCATTCATGCTGCTGGTGAGAACTGGCCAATACTGTGAAGATTATGGTGTCAATAGGCTCTTTGTAACTGTATAAAACGAAATATTTGGTCTTGCATTATCTCCAGGTTTTGCAGTGTTAGTGCTTTTGCTTTAGCTAATTTCATGAAGTTTATAGTGCAGATGATAATAAAGTTTGTTTTAAGTAAATTGGAATTGCAAAGATGTTGCAAAGGTGTTTTCCCCAAGAAGGCAATTTCCTTGGAAGTGTTTCCAATGTATTGTAAAGTTCATTAAAACAGGAGTATATAGGCTTCATTAAACATACATAAATATTTTATAGAACTCTAAAGAGATCTTCATCAAACCCTACCCGTATGAGGTTAAAATGAATTACTCTAAAGATCAGATTGAAAGAAATGCTGTAACAACATTATTCACAACAAGGTGAACTGTTGAACTGTAAAATGCAAGACAAATAAGATGCTTTAATGCTGCTTGGTCAACCTCTTTACAACATTTATAGCTAAAATGGTTTGATTGCAGAGCCTTTTTCTTTCTTTCTTTCTTTCTTTCTTTCTTTCTTTCTTTCTTTCTTTCTTTCTTTCTTTCAAATATTGTGTATTTACAGAAGCATTCAGAATTGTCCAGTCATGAACAAAAGGGTTAAAAACATTGGTAATAGACTTTGGCAAATGTATACTCTATGTAACTCATCCTGGATTAAGAAATGTGCAGAGCAAATATATAATGCATGTTATCAGTGATGGAGAGCAGTCAATGCATTGACAGGATTGAGCTGGCAGACTGGCACAGACACCTGAAGACTGATTGGCAGAAGGACGGGATGAGATAAGCACCTCTGCAGTCACATGTGAATTTTTTTTCCCCCTGTGGCTAGAAAAATACATATTTTTATGAAGCAAACCATCAAAAATGCAAACAGGGAATGAGTAATAATACTGCACATACATATGGTAAAAGTGATTGGATGATTTGCATTTAAATGCATACCATGTGCCAGTGGCAATTTCTCAGGGCCAGCAAATACTTTTCTGCTGGCGTAACATGCCAAAAAAATTCATTCTCAATCACCTTTTTGCCTATATATATTAAATCGCTTTCCACTCCTAATTCATCTAGAAACAAATAGCAAAAAATAAATAAAAGTTTATTAAATCAGAATTTATTCCTCGATGCTTACAAGCAAAGTGTGACATCTGTCTCACAAATCGCATGCCCGAAGCCATGCTTCTTAGCCGAAGCAGCATGTGAGTTTGAGCTCCACTCCGTCAGGCCTTCAGAATTTCCACAGAATCCCTCAACAATGCAAATGAATGAGCAAATAAAGTCAGACTGTCCAATTCATCATCCAATCAGATTGATTTGTTTGTTCTTGGTGGGTGTGGTCTTTAGGATATGTCCCAGTACAGGCCATCTAGCTGGCTTTGAGCGACGTAATCACACTTTAAGTGATGTAAGTCATTTGAAAGCAAAGAGTCGAGATCTTGCTGACGAGTCGGCTGTCATCACTGCTGTTACTGTTGAGAAAGAGATCCTTATGGATTTAAAAACCTGAGATGTTCTGCATGATTGTGCGATTGATTAATTAAACAGGAAAGAAGGGCTGATTTTCTCTTCAATCTAATTGGTAAGTGCTTTTTGCATTGTTATAGCAACATCAGGAGTTTTCTAAGTATAAATTAGGCTGCTTGAGCATTCAGTGTCAGAGGAAGATTTGAAAAGAAACCATGTACCCTGAAGAAACAAAATAAATTGCAAGCAAAATTGAAATCGAACGCACAAATCTGGCTTTCGTGCATGGACGTATTTTTAAAATGTCAATTGGTATTATTAGTTGACTGGCACGTAATGTTTAATAGGCATACGGTGTCTTTTTCATTGTGAAAATCTTTTCTTAATGGCATGAATCACAATGAAGGGTGATTCACGGGCCGCGGCTGCATTGTGCACAACGCATACTTTAGTAGGAATGCCAGTTAAGGTGTTTAAATGCAGAGCAAAATCGGGGTAAAGTGAAAAATATTTACGTGTGCAGATTGTTTATTTGCCTAAACTATGTATGGCCTTACAATAAGAAAAAGTGTTTAAGGCATTTACATGAAAACTCATGTTGGCTGATTAAGCATCCTGTAAAAGAGGTAAGATCATTCATGTAAACACGCTCAATATATGGAAAAGATGCAAAATTACATTCAGATAATTAAGTGTTATTTCAAATGCAGAAGCTCAAAAACAGATTATTAACAAACAGGTGCAGATTTGTTGTGACTTGTCACTTTTTACCCTATAAAGACTGTGAAGGTATGCAAGAGAGAAAATGACAGAGAAATATGAATGTGATTTGACCATGATAAGGGCTGAACACAAACTTACTTCTCCCACATGATCATAGACTAGATGTAAGTCAATGCAATAATCTCTATGCCATACTTCAGTACTGATGCTGTTATAAAAGTGATTGTACAGTCTATGTCAGAACAGGTAGTCACTATTCCACACTCTAATTATTGGTGTTTTTTTTTCAACATTAAAATGCTTTCTCATGTTGGAACTGTGACCTTCAATTGCTTTGAAATGTTAAGCCATGGTGTTTATGTGTGACCTGGGTTTAAGTCCAGTTGGGGGTCTTGTTCACTCTGCTCTTTACACTGTCTATTGATAAAAAAAAGAACATTTGTAAGTTCTCTTACGAGAGGTTCTCTCGTATTGCGTAAGCTAGCTTACGCTACGGGAAAGATTAATCTTTTCTGAGATATTGAAGCCAAAAAATTATCCTTAATTTTTGTATCCATTGTCAACGCAGTGCGGCAGCTGCAGACCTTGAGCGGGCTAGCTAGCGAGCTCATAGGTTGCTCTGCGGCAACTGCTGCAGCCTATAGAGGAGCTTGGGCGAACTCGCATCCAATGAGAGGCGTCCGCGCGCTCACTGCAACAAAGCCCGCCAAAATGGGCGTGACTAGAGTGCATATAAGCGTAGTTCAGTAGGCTGGAACCCTGATTTTCATCTCTTCAGCGAAGCTCTTCGCATCTCTGAACTGGAAGCCGCGTCGCCGTTCGAGGGGCATCAAGCAAGCGTGGACAGCGCTCAAAGAAGCCGGCCGTCTTCGCCACCTTCAGCCGTCCTGCGAGCTACGCCATCCGGCGACGTATCCTTTTAAAGCAAGCTAGTTCTTATGAACTTCACAAAAGAGTACGAGCGTCTTTTAAAGATGCCTCGCTCCACTTGCGCCTCATGCCGCGCCCCTCTCAGCACCGGAGACCGCCACGTCATCTGCGCTCTCTGCCTGGGACTGGGGCATGCAGAGCTCGCCCTCGCTGAAGGCGGATGCGATCTCTGCGAGGAGCTTCCGATGTCGACCCTGCGGGCTCGACTCGAAGCGCTCAGGACCGAAGCCACCGCGCCGCCTTCCATTCAGCCGCGCAGTAAAAAGCGCCGCTCTCAAAGGCTGCCGTAACCAGTGGTAGAAGCGATTGCCTCGCCGGAGCCCCTCCCTCGAGCATCGCCTTCACCCTCCCCACCCCCATCAGGCTCACACGCCGCCTCCTCGGCCCAGGAATCCAGCAGGACCTGCGCCGGAGTCGAAGGGGAACTAACGCGCCTCCTCACACAGGCCGTCAACCGCCTCGGGCTCGAGTGGTCACCGCCCCCTGAGCAGCCTCCCAACAGACTCCACGCCGCACTTTTGCCCGCCCTCCGCGAGATGGCGGTCTAAGCTGGTGCTCCCGTCTAAGGCCTGCAGAACTACTTCCGCCTGTGTTGGCCGCGCCTATACCGCCGCCGGCCAAGCCGCATCTGCTCTGCATTCCATGGCCGTCTTACAGACAGAGGCTGTTTCAGATCTGACTAGCCGACTTGGGAGAAGCTGAACGCACTACGCGCCGCTCTCTCTGTCCGGTCTCTTCGGTTCCGCGGTGAGTGGCATTGTTGACCGTTCTCGAAGCCCAAGCCATGAATCTCTTTCTGCCTCGTCGCGCTAGCTCCTCTGCAGGCCGCCCACGTGACCAGCCTCCTGCACGAGCCTCTTCACAGCGCCCAGCTCAACAAGCCAGACTTCTCAGCGTCGACAGGGCGGCCGCCCTCGATCGCGCTCAGACAGCCGCCGCAGACCGCCGCCCCCCTGCGGGCCTCGGCCTAAGATTGTACTGAAACCTGAGCAACCGAAGTCCTCCTAGCGTTGTTGAGAAAATGACAGCTCAGTCCCGCCACGGCCGGACCACCGTCAAAGCTTCGCCCCCTGTCAGTCCCCTTCTCTCAGGCTACTGCAGTGGTGGATTCAGCAGCCAACAAGCCGGTGATACTACCCGTTTGCCTGCACTCAAACGCTGTTTTCACGGCGACCCAAATAAATCTTGTAAAGAGTAAACATGCCTTATGTGTAGAAAATGTGCCCACAATCCAGTGCTCATCCCTACACACAAGCATTACACATCCCGTGTCCCTATCAGAGCACACTCACATAAGCGGTTACGACCCGCTCGAGTGTTAGAGTTAATAAACGCGCCCACAAGCCCGTGCGCGCGCCCCTCCTCTGCCCGCTCTGTCACATGGCCAGCTGTATGTAAGTCCCGTACGCCCCCTGTCAGTCCCCTTCTCTCAGGCTACTGCAGTGGTGGATTCAGCAGCCAACAAGCCGGTGATACTACTCGTTTGCCTGCACTCAAACGCGGTTTCCACAGCGACCCAAAATAAAGCCTTATGTGTAGAAAATGTGCCCACAATCCAGTGTTCACCCCTACACACAAGCATTACACGTCCCGTGTCCCTATCAGAGCACACTCACATAAAGCGGTTACGACCCGCTCGAGTGTTAGGGTTAATAAACGCACCCACGAATCCGTGCGCGCGCCCATTCTCTGCCCGCTCTGTCACACGGCCAGCAAACACTTCTCTGTATGTAAGTCCCGTGCCCGTGGCTATGCTTGCGCATCACTTAACAGACGTGACTCTTTCCCCATTCACCTCAATCGGGAAGTCACTCACAGAACAGCCTGTCCATGCTGTCTGCGAGCAGTCCAGCATAAGCACAGTAAGCGCGCTCACACATTCTGTTCAGCGCGCTGTGTGCGGCAATCAGAGAGATTTGGCCATTCACCCTCTAACATTACGCTTCAAAGTGTGGGAAGATATTCCAGGGATATCCGAATGGGTGTTAAGCACAATAAAACAGGGCTATTTGCCGTCCTCCTTGCTTCAGAGCGCGGCTCGAAACTACTTTGAACATGGAAGCAGCCTGCATGCTTCGTTCAGAAATAGCAAACCTTCTGTGCAAAAGGGCCATAGAGAGAGTGCCGCCTCCCCTAAGCGAGTCGGGGTTTTACAGCCGTTATTTTCTTGTCCCCAAGAAAGACGGCGGCCTCAGACCAATATTAGATCTCAGGGTTTTGAACAAAGCGCTTGCAAAAAGACCGTTCAAAATGCTTACAACCAGCAAACTCCTCGCGCATGTGCGCCAGGGGGACTGGTTTATTTCTCTCGATCTGAAAAATGCATACTTTCAGATTCAGATAAATCCCCGTCACAGGCCATTCTTGAGATTCGCCTTCGACGGCCAGGTTTCTCAATACACCTTCCTTCCGTTCCGCCTGTCCTTAGCACACCGTACTTTCACGAAGTGCATGGACGCGGCGCTCGCACACCTGCGGAGTCAGGGTTTGCGAATTCTGAACTATTTGGACAATTGGCTGATTTTGGCACAATCACATACGGAGCTTCTGTCTCACAGGACAGTTCTCCTCAGTCATCTGAACAGTTTGGGCCTTGCAGTCAATTGGACCAAGAGCTCACTACAGCCCAGTCAGGCAATTTCCTTCCTTGGAATAGAACTAGACTCAGTGGCAATGACGACTCGCTTATCTACACAGCGTGCGCCGTGTGCAGCGACTAGCCGTGTCATTTCAGATGAACAGCCTCACACCTCTGAAGAAATTTCAGAGAGTGCTAGGCTACATGGCCTCAGCCGCAGCAGTACTTCAGCTGGGTTTACTGCACATACGCCTGCTTCAGCATTGGCTAAACACCCGCGCGTCTCGCCGGGCTTGGGCCACAGGCCGCCAGCCCATCAAGGTGACTCAGACCTGTATTTCAGCTCTGCAGCCCTGGACAGTGGCCGAATGGTATCAGCGGGGAGTGACAATGGGAGCTGTATCTCGCCGAAAAGTCATCTCGACAGACGCGTCCAACGCGGTTGGGGCGCGGCCTGCGAGGGCTCTCCGGTTTTCGGCCTATGGTCAGTTCAGGAAAAGCTCCTTCACATAAATTGTCTGGAAATGATAGCGGTCGAGTACGCCGCGTGCGCTTTCTCCCGGTCATTCAGGGTCACCACGTCCTGGTCCGTTCGGACAACAGATCTGTGGTATCCTACCTAAACCGTCAGGGCGGTGTCAGATCCAGGAACCTCTTCCATCTGACGAAACGCATACTGAGTTGGTCCCAGTGCCACCTGCGCTCGCTGAGGGCGACGCACGTGCCAGGCCACCTGAACGACGGCCCGGACAGACTGTCCAGAGACAATATTCTCCCAGGGGAATGGTCACTGCATGCTCAAACAGTCCAGACGTTATGGCACCTATTCGGCAGAGCAGAGATAGACCTCTTTGCGTCCAAAGAGAACTCTCACTGCCCAATATTTTTCTCGAAAAGCGAGGACGCGCTGGCCCAGGACTGGCCCAGACGCCCGCTTTACGCCTTCCCTCCCGTCTCGCTATTGCCACAGGTAATGCAGAGGATCAGGGAAGCGCGTCACTCGGTGCTCCTCATAGCCCGCGTTGGGAGAATCAGACATGGTTCCCGGAGCTTACGCAGCTGTCACTGACAGCGCCGTGGCCCATCCCAGTGAGAGCAGATTTCCTCTCTCAAGCTCGCGGCACAATCTGGCATCCCCACCCAGAGCGCTGGGCGCTGCATGCGTGGGTGATCAACGACTACCCGTCGCTCTGCCAGAAGGAGTAATAAACACCATCATACACGCTAGAGCCCCTTCCACGAGAAGACTCTATGCGTCAAAATGGTCTGTGTTCTCAAAATGGTGCACCGACCGAGACCTGGACCCGTGGACTTGTGGGGTTTTCGTCGCTGCTCTTTTTTCTACAAGAGCTGCTGGATAAGGGCAGATCCCCATCCACGCTCAAAGTGTATGTGGCGGCCGTTGCGGCGTTCGCTGAACCCCTGCATGGCCAGTCATGGGGTAAAAACGAGCTGGTCATCCGCTTCCTCAGGGGAGCTAGAAGGATGAACCCCACGCGCCCCCATCGGTTCCTATCTGGGATCTTTCTATAGTTCTCGAAACTATGAAAGCCCCCTTTCGAACCACTTCAATCCGTGGATTTGAAATACCTTTCACTCAAAACCGCTTTTCTGACTGCCCTGTCATCAGTCAAACGTGTGGGAGACCTTCACGCGCTGTCTGTCAGCGCTGCGTGTCTTGAGTTTGGACCAAGTGACTCCAAGGTCATTTTAAATCCTAGACACGGCTATGTTCCCAAGGTGATTGGTACTCCTTTCAGAGCACAGGTCATTTCCCTATCGGCGCTGCCAGCACCGATAGCTGAACGCAACGCCAATCTCCTTTGCCCGGTCAGAGCACTGAGATTGTATACTGCGCGCTCCGCCGCTTTCAGACGCTCTGAGCAGCTTTCGTTTCGTTCGAGGGCGCACCAAAGGTCTCGCCGCCTCGAAACAGACACTATCTAGATGGATAGTGGACGCTATTGCTGCTGCATACGCGTCAAAAGACCTGCCATGCCAGTTGGGCATTAGGGCTCACTCCACTAGAGGCATGGCATCCTCGTGGGCATGGTCCAGCGGGATTTCCATTCACGACATATGTGTGGCAGCGGGATGGACTTCCCCCTCCACCTTTGTCAGATTTTACAATATGGAAGTGCCCGCTCTGCAGGCAAAACTACTAGTGGTTTAATACGCTACAGCTCCCCTGGTGAGCTGTACTGATGGGACACATTCCACACAGACCGGCACCGCCGCTCTGTCGTTCCCTTCCCACTATGTGCTTATGTATTACACAATCAATGACCCGCATTCTTGCCGGCCAAATATTATTTCCCCACTCATAAGGGCTCCCCGGGTCCCCCCTTAATTCCCTGGGGCTCATACAGTGGATGCTTGGTGCGCACGGCGTTGACAATGGGTTCCCATAGCGTAAGCTAGCTTACACAATACGAGAGAACCTCTCGTAAGAGAACGTATCGGTTACGTAACGTAACCTCGGTTCTCTCTAGATGAGGGAACGAGTATTGCGTAGCCGGCCGTGCTCGCGCCACGAGCGACTTTTCGCTTCAGTCAATGAAAACCAGGGTTCCAGCCTACGAACTACACTTATATGCACTCTAGTCATGCCCATTTTGGAGGGCTTTGTTGCAGTGAGCGCGCGGACGCCTCTCATTGGATGCGAGTTCGCCCAAGCTCGTCTATAGGCTGCAGCAGTTGCCGCAGAGAAACCTATGAGCTCGCTAGCTAGCCCGCTCAAGGTCTGCAGCTGCCGCACTGCGTTGACAATGGATACAAAAATTAAGGATAATTTTTTGGCTTCAATATCTCAGAAAAGATTAATCTTTCCCATAGCGTAAGCTAGCTTACGCAATACTCGTTCCCTCATCTAGAGAGAACCGAGGTTACGTTAGGTAACCGATACGTTTTAAAATGTTTACAAATATACATGGCATAGCAAAACTGGCTCACCAAATGGTGGGAGTTTGGTGTCAATTCCTTCATTTTTTTTAACGTTCAACTTAAAATTGAAATAGTTTGTTGCCAAATGAGAACTGAGTCATAGCAGTTCATTTGAAACTTGTGACAAAGGAAATGTTAGATGGGTCAAGATCAAGAGTGAATGTCAAAATGTTTCAGTGGGGAGAACTCTTAAACAGATATGGCAGAACACATAAATGTCAAAGGCACACCCATTGATTTTATAGGAACTAGCCACAGAAACTGTCATGATATATAAAAATTGTGAGTCAGATTTGTCAAACACAACCTCATGTTGCAACAAGTTGTTGCATGGAGCATCTTGAACCCTTACCTTGGGGCAAGAGCAGTCACAGTTGGCCTGGCGAAACCCACTTCATCACACTTCACTATCTGCCAGGGCACCTCACAGTTCCTGTGGTTGCACTCCATCACTGGAATGGAATGGATTCCTGAGGGTGCTGCCCTAGTGTGGAGACTGCCTGATTGCCTGAGACCTTTAATTTGCCGCTCTCCAACCCCAAGCCATGCTGCAGGGATTCAGCCTATGCTCATGCACATCACATGGTCTGAACCACTTCTGTACCAACAACACCATCATGCATTTAATTATGATTTAGAAGATGAAGCCATAATTACTGCTAAAAGCATGCTTTCCTGGGTTACTGAGGGTGAAAAAAAGATTTGTACATCAAAGATCAGAAATGTACGAGTTTACCAGATTTTATTAAGCATTACCTGAGGACAAAAGCCATGAACTACATATTGCTCTAGAGTCAAGTGAGATACAGTACTTTCCATAGATACAGGACTTCATCTCAACTTCTTTTGAGAATGCTGCCATGCCGGGAGAAACTGATACTTCTGCAAACTTCCAAAAACTCATTATTTCTGAGTCAAGAAGTAACTTGAGGGCTTTTATATTTTCTTTAAGAGCTCTGAAAACAGTGATTTTTTTTGGTTTGTTTTTTTAATGACGTTTCAGGGATACATCAAGTTCATATCACATTTTCATCAATTGCCCTACAGGAATATGGTCATTTATTTGCCATTTATCATTTATCTCATTATTTAGTAGGTGGGCTGCTGACAGACACATGTCCATGATCTTTTTTATCAACATCAGGATTTTATGTCAGGATTTATATGAAGGTATTAGGGAAAGTGTGTATTTTATGTGCTGTGATTGCTCACCATTTCTTTTAAAGGGGTCATGTCATGCATTTATTTTTTTTCTTGAGGTTAACTTACAATGTTAGTAGAGTTTTTTTGCATACAAGAAATGTCATAATGTAGTATTTCATGACCTTTTTCAACCATGTCTCTGGCTCTCTGTCTGAAAATGTCTCGAGTTGTGGAAAGAAGATGCAGACAGTCATATAAACCAAAAATCCTTATTTAGGGAAAAAGATACACAAAAGGCCCAGTCTCAGCAAAACAGGTAGGACCAACAGGGAAACTGGACACTTTAAATCAGGAACCGTCAAGAATCCAAAACCGAGGAGAACAACCGACAGAGATCTAACAGGGGACTAATCCACAACTTGAGACAGAAACACATCAGAGAAATGAAATTACCCGTAAGAGGGCAAAACTGAGAAAAGATTTGCAACTCACTACTTTGCAGCTCACTACTCCATATTTCAATTTAAGTTCCTTTGCTAAATCTAAATCTTTATAAATTAAACGAATTAAAGGTACTCATTCCTAACATTGGGATCCTTTTAAAGCTATGCAGAGTTGCAGTTTATATATTGTTTTTGCATGAGTGAAAACAATAAATGCTCATTTTGGACTGGAGAGAAAGTTTTGAGTTCTGAAACTTACAGTGTTTTCATAGTGCAATGAAGATCTTTAATATATAATATATAAAAATACAGTATCAAGGAAACTTTGATCCCTTTGGTAGTTTCTTAATATTTAATATTATAATATTCTTAATAAAATTATCATATTGCCTTCACTAGTAAATTGTTTAGCCCTGTGAAGTGACAAATTAATTTTGAAAGTACAAAAATTCCATGTAATCTCTTAATTATATGAGGACAGAAAAGCTGCATGCATTATAAATAAATATATATATATATACACACACACTGTATATACATACAGTATATAAACACAGAACATGTCAAGGGTTATGAGGTAATTTACTATAGCACAGCAGTTATAAGATGCGTTTAGTGGGTCATTTGATATTTTTGAATGCAGCCTTTAATTAATTACTTTATCTAATTTTTTATTTTCTTAAAGACTACCTATAAGCATCTTTTTATTATTAGCAGCATATTTAAAACACAATAATCATATACAGTATGTGTGTACATGCTCATTAGTACTGTAGCGTTTTCTTTTTTGTGTGGAAAAAGTATGCTTTTCATACTCGGAATCAAAAGCATTTAGAAAGTAAGTAATTACCAGGAGATTATTCTCATGTGTAATATAATGTAGATTAACAAAATGTGCTTTCAAAAAAGCAATCTATACATAAATGTATTCCATGCAAACCATCCCTTGTGAGGTCTGCAGGGTTACTGCCAGAGGGGTTGTCCAATGGGTATGACATGATGAGAAGTCGGCTTTACTTTTTCCCATCAAGCACTCGAAAATGATGTGATTCACCATTCATCTTATCATTGTCCTTCTGAGAAGACCGTCTAACTTCATCAGCGTGTGAGCTGGGCTGTTATTTTGATTACAAATCCTTTAACATGCTCGCTCATAGAGCTTAATCTTTGAATAGGTACACACAAAGAGTGCCTCCCCTCACCCAACATAAATCATATTTTCCAGAACTGCTGTAGTGCCCGCTCCCTAAATAGGCGTCTTGTTTTTGTTCGGAAAATAGGTCAGTCATGACTGGAGGAGATCTCAATCCAGATGTGATATTATTGAAGACTGTGACAACTTGCTAATTTATAAAGGAAAAACTGGCTTTAGGTTGGAAATGTTTAATATATAACATGGGCATCCAGAGTGCAAAGTTGATCAAAGGGAATACAACCTTTGATCTGCTCTTAATTAATTTAAATGATATAAGATGTTCAAATGATCAGTATACAAAAAGGTCCAATTCATTATTAAAGAAATATTCAGTGATAAATACAAGTTCTATTGGCAGCATCTGTGGTCTGCAGTTGATTTTCCAATGAAAGTAAATGTAATGCATTTGCAGCAATAGAGCTAGCAGCCAAGTGTCCAGAACTGTGGGAAATTAAATCAGATGACATTGGAATGGGTTGTGGGGGAGATTCATCATGCATCTTTTTCCAAAATAGACATTTGCCTTACTTAACCATTCATATCTTATAATAGAAATGAAAACCCTAAACCACCGAATATTTGGTTGTCCTTGCCAGCTTGTAGTATTGTCACTGTAATCGAAAAACATAAGCAAACAAAAGTATGCTGTGTTATTCTAGTGTGTCCAGTCAGCAAATACCACCCAAATATGAAGAAGGATTAACTGTGGGCCTAGTGGGATATGCTTAACAATCTCTCATTGAGTGTGTGCTTTCGAGGACTTAGTCAAATACAGGAATTGAAATCAGTGAGGCAATCTTTAAGCCCTTTCCTGTTGAATATTTTCCCTGGATCTGAGCCTCAAACAAACCAAGCTCATAAGCAGAAAGGCAGGCGACACAGCTTGAGTTTATCCATGCCAAATGTCTACAATATCAGCCATGACAAATTAGCCAATATATCTGCTAGCAAAATATGAATTGTGTGGCATTCCTCTAATGTAGAAGATATGAGTCAGTGCCTCTAAGACTGGTGGTGTTACTCTCCACACAATTTATAGATTGTGTGGAATATTATGCAGTGATACGTTCCCACATATTGTACATACACACTGATATGCACTGTGAAAATTATTCCATCACACAAATGTAATCTGTTTCTGTGTTTCATCACGCACTATTTTTGTACACATGCAATACAGTAATGAACACTTAAATGCATACCTCAGGTTTTTAGAGAACCAGGACCTCATTTCATCCCCTGTATCTCATCCATCTCTTGGAGTTGTACACAAACCTCTTTTGTATTCCTCAATCTTTCTCTTTTAAATAGTGTAACACAAATAAATGGCGAAATTGCGTGCGTATTTAATATTTAATATATTTTATTGTATTGAAAATATTTGATAAATGTACACCAACTGGGCATTTTGTAGATTCATTTTTGATAGATATAAGTTCTGAGTCTCTAAAGATCAGAATAAGTAAGTGTGTTTGGTGAAATTCTCATGCATTTAAGGGTTCAAGGAAGGAAACTTAATCTGCAGCTGTTATATATTTGGGACATTTTCCCTAGCGGCCACTAGAGGTCGCTAGAAATGTAAAGAATTTTGTTTGAAGTTTGGATTTAGGTTTTTGTTGTGTCCCTGTTCTCTGTACTTCTCTTTATTGCTCCCAGGTGTGTCTTGTTAATTAATCTTGTTAACCTTGTTAAGTCTTGCCCTCATGTATACTGTGTCTTTGTCAATTATTTGTCTTTGTAGGCTGTAGTGTTTTCTGTGTTTCAGTTTCTTTTACTTATTGCAATTTTGGGTTTGAGTTTTATTGAACACAGTAAGATCCACCTACTACTTACACAAAAGTAACAGTCAGAATCTGGTGTGGCCACCAGCTGCATTAAGTACTGCAGTGCATCTCCTCCTCATGGACTGCCCCAGATTTGCCAGTTCTTGCTGTGAGATTTTACCCCACTCTTCAACCAAGGCACTTGCAAATTCCTGGACATTTCTTGGGGGAATGGTCCTAGCTCTCACCCTCAATACAACAGGTCCCAGACATGCTAAATAGGATTGAGATCCAGGCTCTTCTCTGGCCATGGAAGAACACTGACATTCCTGTCTTGCAGGAAATCACACAAAGAACGAGCAGTATGGCTGGTGACATTGTCATGCTGGAGAGTCATGTCAGGATGAGCCTGCAGGAAGGGTACCACATGAGGGAAGAGGATGTCTTCCCTGTAACTCACAGCATTGCGATTGCCTGCAATGACAACAAGCTCAGTCCGATGATGCTGTGACACACCACCCTAGACCAGGATGGACCCTCCAACTCCAAATCGATCACGCTCCAGAGTCCAGCCCTCGGTGTAACGCTCATTCCTTCAATGACAAACGCGAGTCCAACCATCACCCCTGGTGAGACAAAACCACGACTCGTCAGTGAAGAGCACTTTTTGCCAGTCCTGTCTGATCCAGCGAAGGTGGGTTTGTGCCCATAGGCAACATTGTTGCCGGTGATGTCTGGTAAGGACCTGTCTTACAACAGGCCTACAAGCCCTCAGTCCAGCCTCTCTCAGCCTATTACGGACCGTCTGAACACTGATGGAGGGATTGTGCATTCCTGTTATAACTCAGGCAGTTGTTGTTGCCATCCTGTGCCTGTACAGCAGGTGTGATGTTCGGATGTACCGATCCTGTGCAGGTGTTGTTACACAGGGTCTGCCACTGTGAGGATGATCAGCTATCCTTCCTGTCTCCCTGTATTGCTATATTAGGCGTCTCAAAATACAGACATTGCAATTTGTTTCCCTGGCCACATCTGCAGTCCTCATGCCTCCACGCAGCATGCCTAAGGAACATTCATGCAGATGAGCATGGACCCTGGGCATCTTTCTTTTGATGTTTTTCAGAGTCAGTAGAAATGTCTCTTTATTGTCATTAGTTTTTATATTGTGACCTTAATTGCCTACCGTCTGTAAGCTGTTAGTGTGTTAATGACCGTTCCACAGGTGCATGTGCATTAATTGTTTATGGTTCATTGAACAAGCATGGAAAACATTGTTTAAACCCTTTACAATAAAGATCTGTTAAGTTATATGGATTTTTACTAAATTATCTTTTTTGCTGAGTTTAGTTGAAAGCTATTTGGTTAATTTAATGAAGCTTAACATTGTCTTTGTGTTTGTTTTTGAGTTGCCAAGGTACGCAATAGACTAGCATGTCTTAAGGTCAATATTAGGTCAAAACTGGCAAAAAAAAAAGAAACTTGAAACTTCGTCTGTGAATCATTGTTTTGAGGAATGAAGGAAATACAATGCTTGAAATTGACCTAAAACGTTTGGTTACGTATGTAACCTTCGTTCCACGAGGGAGGGAACGACACGTTGTGTCGGAGAAGCGACACTAGGGGTCTCTCTTGAGCACCGATATTCACCTCTGACCTATTGAAAAGGGCCAATGAGAGTTGGCAGTCAGTATTTGCATACCCCGCCCCCGCATACGGGTATTTAAGCGGGGCAAATACGGAAGTTTAGTCAGGATTTTTCTGAGGAGCCGGAAATGGTCCGGCCACAACAGTGGCTCGGTTCAGCGACATGGCGGAGGAAAGACACAACGTGTCGCATACGAATATCGGGATCCTTCTAGTTACCCTGAAAGGGGAACAAGGCGATGTTTGCCAACATGGGAACGGGCCAGCCTGGCTGGGCCTCTTTTCTCTCTATGTTTCTCGCATAGAGCAATCACGGCCGGGGCCCTTACACGCATATAGGGAAGGGGGTCTTACCCAGACCCGGCGGAGACCACACCTGCCCTTTTTCTTGGGGAGGAAAAGTGGTAGACATGTCACACGGCCGTCTTGGGGCTCGTGTGGAAAGTATGGTGTGGTGGTAGATCCAGCCTCAAAAGGGGGGAGTTGCTACAGCACGGCGACCGGGGCAGCTGTAACTGCCTAAGGGAGACACGGGGTCCGCTCGTAAGGGGACAGAACCGTGGAATTACACACAGGGGAGTCCGAGCAGGAGGCCTTACCTGTGGAGCACCTATACCAGTACAGGGTAGCCATCAGGGTACCCGCAGTGGCTTGGGTCGGCGAGTTCCTCCGCTGAACCGCGGACCCGAAGGCTGGGGAGGAATCGACCAGGGTCCCGACTCGAGTGGGCGCCCTGGGAAAAAAGGCGCACTACTTAACCTTGACGTCAGGAAAAGGCGCTGAGCACAGCGATCCACCCGGCCGGTCAGTCTACGTGTTACCGAGTTCTACGGGCTCGGACCTGACAAAACATGAGACGCAACCGACTCAACACGGAGGTTGTAAAACCTCGCGAAGGTGTTGGGTGTTGCCCAACCCGCGGCTCTACAGATGTCTGCTAGGGAGGTGCCCTTGGCCAGTGCCCACGAGGACGCAACACCCCTTGTTGAGTGAGCTCGGACCCGCAAGGGTAGGGGCACGGCCTGGGTGTGATAAGCCAGTGTGATGGCGTCAACAACCCAGTGGGCGAGCCTCTGTTTGGAGATGGCATTCCCTTTCTGCTGTCCCCCAAAGCAGACAAAGAGCTGCTCAGAGCGTCTGGTGCTCTGTGTGCGGTCCAGGTAAATGCGCAGGGCGCGCATTGGACATAGCAACGAAAGGGCTGGGTCTGCCTCCTCCCGGGGCAGACACCTGCTGCAGAGGCACTCCTGCCCGTAAGAAGCAGAGGTCTGTCCAGGGTCGGAGTGTTTTGAGGCAGGCGGGGGTGATCCTTACCCGATGCGTGCCGTGGTGCCATGCTTGTCTCGGGACTTGAGTCTGGAGCCAGTGCTGGAGTGGTCTCATATGCATCAACCCCAGCGGCGCGACCGCCGCGGAGGACGCCATATGCCCCAGGAGCCTCTGGAAAAGTTTTAGAGGGACCACTGTGCCTGGCTTGAAGGAAGCGAGGCAATCCAGCACCGACTGGGCACGCTCGCTCGTGAGACGTGCTGTCATTGAGACTGAGTCTAACTCCAGCCCGAGAAAAGAGATGCTCTGAACCGGAGTGAGCTTGCTCTTTTCCCAGTTGACCTGAAGCCCCAAGCGGCTGAGGTGCCGGAGCACCTGGTCTCTGTGTGTGCATAGTAACTCTCGAGAGTGTGCTAGGATGAACCAGTCGTCGAGGTAGTTGAGAATGCGGATGCCGGCTACTCGTAGCGGGGCAAGGGCCGCCTCTGCGAACTTCGTAAAGGCGTGAGGGGACAGAGACAGGCCGAAGGGGAGGACTTTGTACTGAAACGCCTGGCCGTCGAACGCGAACCGTAAGAAGGGTCGGTGTTGTGGCAGAATTGAGACTTGGAAGTACGCGTCCTTCAGGTCTACCGCTGCAAACCAATCTAGATGCTGAATGCCAGCCAGAATATTTCTCTGCGTGAGCATTTTGAACGGGAGTTTTAACAAGGCCCGATTGAAAACTCGCAGGTCCAGGATTGGTCGTAAGCCGCCGCCTTTCTTGGGTACAATGAAGTAAGGGCTGTAGAAACCCTTCCTCATTTCGGTTGGAGGGACGGGCTCTACCGCGCCCTTGGCTAAGATGGTCGCGATTTACGTGCGCAGGGAACTGGCATGCTTGCCGTGTACTGTGGAAAAGCGGACACCCCTGAAGGGGGGCGGGAGCCGGGCAAACTGAATTGTGTAACCAAGTCGAATGGTCCGGTGCAGCCAGCGTGATGCATTGGGAAGCGAAAGCCACGCTTCCCAGCTCTGCGCTAGGGGCACCAAAGGGACGAGTATTTTGGACGTACCCGGCGGGGCCTCGCAGCGGGGCGGAACAGGTAATGCAGCGTCGGGCGGCTTCGTCACGGCCTGAGGCTGAGGTGCTGAGAATAGACTCAAAGCACTTACCTTGCTCCGCACACCCGGCAGGGGGCGGGTTCGTGACTGAGGAGGAGGTCTGATGCTGGTGTCCTCTGGACTCGTCTGAACCGGCCAGCCGGGGGACAGTCGTGGGCAGGCAGAAGGCGGGATCGCCGTGTCCGGTGTACCGGGGCTGTCGTAATCTGAAAGCAGATTGCCGTGAGAACGGCATTTGCGGGCCAGGTGACACAGAGGCAAAGGAAATAGCTCTTATTGAGAATGTGGCTACCACAGCCCCCGTCAGGGGGTGTGGCAAATGAAAAAACAAAGGATTCTCCTCCCGGCCCTCCACCGGGGGACGGAGCGGTCTTACCACCTCCGGAGCTAACGTCTTCAGCTCTGGGTCGGCTGTCTCAGGAACGCTTGGGAGTCTTCTGGGTCCTAGAGGGGGTTCGTGAGACAGGGGGCTCGACGCTGGGGCTGAGAGCTGGGCCCGGGTTGAGGCGGAGCAGGAGCTGGTTTCTTCGCAGGGGGACGCCCTCGGCGGGCAGATGGGGCAGGGCCCGTAGCGGCAGGTCTGCGGCGGGGCATGATGCTTGAGAGATGGCCTCCGTCTGCTTCTTCACCGCGGAGAACTGTTGGGCGAAGTCCTCGACGGTGTCGCCGAAAAGGCCAGTCTGAGAGACAGGTGCGTCCAGGAGGCGGTTCTTGTCGGCCTCATGCATCTCGACCAGATTGAGCCAAAGATGGCATTCCTGGACCACTAGGGTGGCCAGGAATGGGGACGGACGGGACCAGCGAGGGGACCAGCGAGCGTGTCGGGGGAACGGGAGGTTCGCGGGGAGCTACCCGGTGAAACCACACCCGCTGCCGCCCCCAAATCGCCCCCAGCGCCAACCGCATCGTCCTCAGTCCCGTGGGAAGAAGGAGCAATGCGGAGTGCAGCTGGGGTGGCTTGCTTTCTGTTGAAAGCAAGCCGCGACCGCAACGTGGTCATGGTCATGTTCTTGCAGTGAGAACATGAACCATCCACAAACGCCGTCTCAGTGTGATCGCGGCCCAAACACACGAGACAGCGCCTGTGGCCGTCTGAAGCGGAGCGCACTCTACCGCATCCAGGAACAACACGGGCGGAAGGGCACCTTGAAAAAGACGCGTTCTGAAAAGAACGTTCAACGCCGCTGTGTTTTGCTCTTTTAGAGAAATTACTCTTTTAATAGGAATTTACTCTTTTAATACACAGTGTGTGTGTGTGTGTGTGTGTCTGCGCTGTCGAAGCGCTCAGGGGCAACAATGCACGCCGTGCAATGTAAAGGAGAAAGCCGCTGTTGTGCGCCGTCAAGATCCAACAGCATGCAAATCGTCAGAGGAAACAGGAACGTTTTAATGTGGTGTGTAACTCGCAGCAAACTGCAGACAGACCATCGGCTCCGAAGAAATTTTTGACTAAACTTCCGTATTTGCCCCGCTTAAATACCCGTATGCCTGGGTGGGGTATGCAAATACTGACTGCCAACTCTCACTGGCCGTTTTCAATAGGTCAGAGGTGAATATCAGCGCTCAAGAGAGACCCCTAGTGTTGCTTCTCCGACACAACGTGGAGAGAGCGACAGAAGGGGAACTGAAGATTTCATTTAAAGGTGTACGCTACAGTCTTCAAAGACAAAGAACAACTGGCTCTAACAATGACGGACAGAGATGTGGATGTCCAGATGTACAACTAAACAAGAGGATAAGTACATCAGAGTCTCTAGTTTGAGAAATAGATGCCTCACATGTCCTCAGCTGACAGCTTCATTGAATTCTACCCACTCAACACCAGTTTAATGTACAACAGTAAAGAGAAGACTCAGGGGTGCAGGCCTTATGGGAAGAATTGCAAAGAAAAAGCCACTTTTGAAACAGGAAAAACTAAAAGAAAAGTTTAAAGTGAGCAAAGAAACAGACATTGGACAACAGATAATTGGAAAAGAGTGTTATGGATCTTAACCCCATTGAGCGTTTGTGGGATCAGCTAGACTGTGAAGTGCCCGACAAGGCAGTCTATGGCAAGCGCTTCAGGAAGTGTGGGGTGAAACGTCACCTGAGAATCTGGACAAACTGACCGCTAGAATAACAAGGATATGCAAAGCTGTCATTGCTGCACGTGGAGGATTTTTTTTGATGAGAACTCTTTAAAGTAGTTATATATATATATATATATATATATATATATATATATATATATATATATATATATATATATATATATTTTTTTTTTACTTTTTGTTTGTAATTGTGTGCCACAAATTCTGTTGATAAAGCTTAACTTGTATTGAGCTAGGAATATTCCTTTAAGAATGACATGCTGTATTGGAACAGACTAAAAAGTAAAGATTTCTGCTAGCATCTTGATAAAACAACTAGAACTTAATTCCTTTGGCTATTAACATGTAATTCTCTAAATGTAATACCGGTCCTTAAAACCATAAACCTAACAATGGCTTTTAACCCATCTGCTTTATTTTAATTTTTCACAAAGAAACTCAAAGACTTAGAACTTCCACTTAATATATGCTGCACCTTTACAACATCTTATGTAAGACAATATTAATATAACACTGGAGAAAAAGTGATTAGTAAGTATTCATATGAATCACATTCATCTTGCTGCTATGAAATAAACTGCTTATAGGGCATCTCACTGAGAATATATTGATGAAATGTGGAGAAATATATACCTGTCCCTTTCCAGGACAGAGAAAAAATAATTATGGTCAGGATACAGTATCTAAGTAATTAAAGTTACACTGGCTTTGCGTCACACCCAGGTAACGCAAATAGTCCCAGCATTCATTTAATGCAGAAATATCAAACTTGGAGGTTCTTCAGGTCAGGCAGGAATATCAAAATATGCATGCTATTAAATGTGGAGCTGTGAGCTCTGAATCGCAAGGATTATGCAAGACTGTTGTATCCAGTAATGCTGTACATAGCAGTTTTCTATAATTCCCTGTTATGCACAAAATCCCCCAACTGTGGCATCCGATTGGGATCGATTCCACTTTACTGGTCACAACAATGGAATGGGTCTCATTTAATACAGTATATTGGAGCTTAACGGTAAAGTTGTAATTGCTCTCAAATACTTGAGAGAATTACTATACTGTTCTATGGCCTTGGACAGTCATTGTTAAATTGAATCTAATATTATAATAGCATGAACATTCCCGCCATTATGGCACTTTAAATTCAAGAGAAAATTTGTGAGTATCATGACAGTTTCCAGTGTGAGATAGATCTATTTTAACACCTCAGCTTGTGCAAGAGCTCACCTGCTGCCCTCCCTAATCTTTATATTCAGATGACCTCTCACCCCACGCCGTGTGGCTCAGCACTCAGGAGATGGAGTGGGATGTCAGGGAGACCAAGGGCCTGGAACAATTGGACGTGACAGCTCATTCATCATCCTGAGATATCTGTTCCAGTGACTAGCTCGTATTTTCCTTCCTGTAGTATGTTTTGCATTGTTAATTAAAAATGCAAAGTAGTAAACAACTTGAGCGATTTTCTCCACTCTTAAGTATTTGTATCCCATGACATGTTTTCCAATGAATTCTTTTATGTTTTGTGAATGAATGGTTCAATTTCAGAATATAATTTTTATTGTTAGGAAACCTTGTTTGATATATATTCTTCTTGCTTATTTTCTCATTTCTTCTTGGCACAGTGTAGCTTACTTTTTCATTAGACCCATAAAACACAGAGGGCTCTATTTTCGTGACCGTGCTAGGCGCAGCACTAAGCACAGTGACTGTGCACTACATCTTATCGAACTTTCATGTGAGTCCTAATTCTAAGTGCAATTTTATGCCAGCACAAGTTGGCATGGGAGGGAGTGTTTGTGCTATATGTGGGTGTATTGTATGATAATGAAGTGGTGCAAAGTTAGCAAAAATTTGCTATTTTCCTGAGAAATAGATAATTGCACTGAGAGACGTCTGAGAACCGCATCTAATGTCGGTGCAAAGTATAAAATCCATTTCTGCTTTTTGCAGATTGCACCAACAGATGATAATCTATCAAGGTGCTATCGATCATTTTTATTACTAGCCATGATTTGTGTGTCAGTATATCAATATGATGAATAATTAATGTTAATAATACTAATAATACTACATTTATTTTGTATAGCGCCTTTCCAAAATATTCATTACAAAACAATAAACAATTGGAGAGAAGCAAAAAAAATGTCAAGCAGGAGAAACACGGGCGAGCAGGACAAGAGACAACAGTCCAGGAGAGGCCAATAGAGAACATACATAGTGTTCCAGAGCAGGGGATAAAATGCATACAGCCAATTTACACAACCAAATTCTTATGAATGGGCTGTATTCATTTATATTGATGTTGCTTGACATAAAATTGCAAATATAATATGAGAAAACGGTGCAATAACTGGAAAAGAACCTCAGAATTAAATTGCACTTGCCCAGCCCATTAACATTTTGTGTGCGTTACTTAGAGCATGCTTGCATGAAAATATAAAAATGTATAGCCATGTCCACTGACTTTACACGTATGATGTATCGCATAGTACTCTTAAAATAGGGCCCTCATCCTCTTTGACAAAGCAACACTTCCTCTATCCACTTATGAAACCCTAACAATGCAAAACAAAATTGTTAATGTCATATGTCTGATCATCTTTGGCAGCTCAGAGTGTCCTTGTGCATAGGACAATATAATATGAATAAGTCATCTTGTGGCACATGGCCTGCTAAAAGAAATGAGCAATATCCCCTTTCCAGTTCACCATCTGGTCCATAAAACTTCTTGAATGCCAGCCCAGCAATAGTGAAAAATAACATAATTTTCAAACTGTAATCCATCAAAGTAATATACAGTAGCACAACATTTACTCTCAAAAGGTTGGCAATTATGACTGCCATGCAAAGAGGATCTTACTGTCGGAAGAAATAAATATTTTCATACAGACTGTGTAAATGAAGTCTTGTATTCAGGAGTAATGTCTGGATTATATCTAACCTTGTTGCAGCATACTGTCTAGGGGAATCGGCTGGGGGATTGGCTGGCAGTGTCCTTAATAGTAATATACAAAATATGAAAGCACTAAACCCTATATCAGCACTGCTTGGGTTTCCTGATAACATTGGATCTTACACTTTTAAGATCATCTTTGCTAATGTGGTACGTTATTTAACAATGGATTAATTCCTGTTTCCCAAACCAGCATGCACAGCTTGCTCATTATTAAGTAGAATTGAAATGCTTTGTTACAGGAGCTGTCCTGTCTAAAAGTGAGGCCAAAACGTTCACCAATATGTCCAGGAGTTTGTTTTCTGGATCAGATTTGAAGCAGCCATTGGAGGAAGGAAGAAGAAGAAAAAGAGGCGAAATAAAGAAAAATAATCAATCATTTCATACACTAAAGGCCTAGAATTTAAGTTTTAATCTGGAGGTTTGTCTCAAAATACTCAAACCAGCCCATCTGGCACCAACAATCATGCCATTTTCAAAATCACTGAGATAATATTTTTCCCCATTCTGATGGTTGATGTGAACATTAACTGAAGCCCCTGACCAGTATCTGCATGATTTTATGCATGACACTTCTGCCACACGATTGGATGATTAGATAATCACATGAATATGTAGATGTACAGGTGTACCTAATGAAGTGGTCGGTGAGTGTATCTCCACATTTGTAAGTCCTTCTTGGTTGTTTTTACCATGATGTATGTCAGCCTAGCTATACACAATGCAGAACTATGTGCAATCTGGACTGGATATGGAATAAGTTCATTTAAAGAACATTACATATAGTTAAACATTACCAAGTCATTTACTTATCTGTGTTAACTGAAAAATTTTATGAAAAACTAAAACTAAACTAAAACTAACAAACACAGTTGGTAAAATATCTGAAACTAAACTAAATAATAATCTGAAATTGAAAACTGAATAAAAACTAAAACTAAATTAAAAACCCAAAACTACAATAACCTTGCTCTCTATAGCCATTTTAGTTAGCCTGTCATAAAACATAACGCACTGTGCATTTAGGCCTATCGCGGTGCATGCACAAACTGCAGAGACTGCCTAATGTTTTAAATGTGATGTTTTCCACCTTTTTTCTCAGCTGAAATAGTATACATTGGTTTCGTATTGATAAATAATATATAACTAAAATTTCTTAAATGTCCCTTTGTCCCTGCTGTCTTTTTACCTGCTACTTAGATAACGATTATTTTGGGACATGCAGCGGAGGTTAAAAACTACTTGGGCGGAACTAATTTTCTACTTAGTGCTTCAGGAAATCCAGCCAATATCAATACTCTGGAATGTGTTTTTTCTTCATATTTGTCCTGGGTTGTTACTGTTTGTGTTTGACTTACTGGGCAGAGAAGTTATTTTTTGGGGGGAAAAAATACCAGAAAGTGAGCTCATAGGTCCACTTGTTATGTTAGATTATTCTCAATCATCTCCATCAAAGAGATTCAGAATATGTACTTTGTATTTTCTCTGTCCAAGTGTATTGTACATTTTTGGTGGCTGCATTTGGTCAAGAAAATTTTATTGATAGACAGACATTTTTTTTTTGGTCTGCAAGTGTAACGTTTGGTGTCCAATGAGTGGAAGAGGGGAGACGCAGGAGTAGAATCTTTAAATTAATTACATAAACAGGAGTGGAACAAGCAAAAGGCTCAACAATAGTAATCGATGGAGTGGAACAAATGCTGGTACAAACAATAACTCTAAACACTTCAAACATTACACTTCAAGGACTGACAAATCATGAACAAAACTAGAGGGTTTATATACACATGGAAACTAATGAGGGAATGGCATACTGGTGGGATAATAATCAACAGATGAATTGATTAGGGCAGTGGATTCTGGGAAGCGTAGTGCAGGGAAAAAAATCAAAATAAGAGTCCTTGAACACGGTGGAGACAAACTGTGACAGCTAGATGCACTAATCTAAAATGATTTACATAGGACACTTCACTCACTACTACTTGAATCTGTAAAAGTCACTTTAGGAGTGACTTTAAAGACTATAAACTATAGGGAGTGCCAACTAAACCTATCAGCAAGACAGCAAAGGCTATTCTCCAGGCTACTGCCTGTATCTCTCAAATCAATATAGGATGGATTTCAAAGATAATTAACCTTACAATTTACATTATGTTATAACACCTTATTCAATTTATAACTTTGAGGCACTTGAAATGTACCTTAAAGTTCCTTGGGTACATGAATAGGATATTTAATTATTTTGTTTTGAAATAATGCCAAAATACCTACACAAATAAAAAAAAGAGATCCTTTGAATATCTCAATTGTATTTCCTGGACAGCAATGTGTTTAAAATTGGAAACTTTTGTCTCCTGCAGTGTTACAGTCGAGACCAGCTCATCCAAATCCAGGCTGAGACCAGAGTAGTTCGAGTCCAAGTCAAGTCTGAGACAAGACTCATAATGAATGTGTAAAATGTATAGTTAAAGTTTAAATAGTATTGATTCTAGGATCATATATCAAATTTACCTAATATATTATTTGCTTAAGCTTATTTTGGTTAAATAATGTTAACAATCGAGAACAAAAAATGAAATAAATGACACATCCTAGGTTAAGTGAACACAATTGTATTACAATTACGACATATTGGGCTTAACAATATGTCAGTGAAAAACTCAGATTAAAGGTGCAAGGTGTCTGTGTGGCTTTGCAATGCAATACAAACCACCAGCTTCAGTGTTTTATTATTATTCAATTTACTGTAAGTCAAGTCAACATTTCTGCTATACAATCACTGCACTATAACTAAAAGGGACCTAAAAACCAAACAATACTGAATTAAAGGTGCATTCAGAGCTTTTGTCTTTGTGTCATCTTGGACTTTCTCTGACAACCAGCGGGTTGGATGCAGCATCATTTAAAATAAATAGTTTTCAGTTTCAGATGCCATTGTAGAAAATTAGTATTCACAGTCAGCCATGTGAAACATTAAGTAACTGGACGGTTACTGTGTAGTATTCATTTGGTCATGTGATTCTTACATGGCAGCCCCTGTGTGTGGACCCTCTCCACGTAGATTTAAACAGCTTTTATAAGGTTATTGATATGTCTGGAGTCTTCATTTTAATGTGAGTGGTCATGATTTCCTAAATATATTGCAAAATTACAATTCATGTCTTTAGGAGTTCAAACTGAATCTAAGCCTTTACTTTCAAATTTTGAATTGCACTATTATATTCCATTCATTATAAGTCAAGTAACCCTCTCTGCTTACATCTACCTGCAGGATTTAATCTTGTGGTATGCACAGAAACCTTTTTTATGTTTTATTTTTTAACTTTTTATTAAATTCTGATAAAATTGTATGTGTAGTATATATGTATCTAAAGGCTAAAGCATTTGCAAAAGACTTAGAAGCTGTTCAGATGAAAAAAAGAAATGAAAAACAGCATGGATGGACGCTAAAACAAATTTGTTGTGAACGGCCCCTTATTCACATGCAGGGTTGGGAGGGTTACTTTTGTAATGTATTCCACTACAGATGTAAATGTAATTTGTAACATATTCTATTAGATTACTCAAGGTCAGTAAATACTTTGGATTACTTCTTCAGCACTGAAGATTTTTTCACATGTTTTGACTATAAAAACTCTGTAGTACAGTAAGACAAAATACATTGTCTGGAAAACCTAAATATCTTATGCAGTGTTGTTTCTAAAACAAGATAAATCAAATTGCTCAGATTTCCCAAACAACAAAGTCAGCAATCAAAAGTCAGAGATTTCAATATAAAGGAATTCTAGGAGAAATAAAGTTGATCCTTAAACATACTGAGAACATACCAATGTCTCCATTGTCTCCTGAGCAGTAATGAAGTAACTGAGGTAGTGAAAAGACAGCCTTTATTATAAACTCTAAAATTCACAAAGCCTCAGTGGAATAACATATTTTTTCCTCTTTGATTTGTAACACCAAAAAACATCTCAGAAAATTCAGACTCAAAGGACGAGGCAAAGTTTGCACTAAATGTAATTTATGTGCACAATGCACAATGGGAAAACAGGAGTGAGACCTCTACCTTCATCCGTATTTACTGCTTTTACATTGATGTTCTACCACAAATAGAGGATCGAAGACCTTGGATGACATCATGTTATTTCCTCAGCAACTGTGGTGGGACAAACAATGTCATAAGAATACCCTCAGGTAGGATATATTTAACTAAATAATGGGTTGTAGAGCAAACCAGACTACTGTACACAAGGGCAGAAGGAAATCCTTCCCTAAATTTTAACTGGCTATTTCAAGTCATGATGTTCTGCTTAAAGGGATATTTCACCCAAAAAATAAAATTCTCTCATCATTTACTCACCCTCGTGTCATCCCAAATGTGTATGACTTTCTTTATTCTGCTGAACACAAATGAAGATTTTCACAAGAATATTTCAGAAGACATGGATTTAACCACTGGAGTCTTATGGATTACTTTAAATGTTGCCTTTATGTGCTTATTTGAGCTTCACATTTTGGTAAACTTTCAATGTGAGGACCCACAGAGCTGAAATATTATTCAAAAAATCTTTGTTTGTGTCAATAAAAAAATTAAAAGGAATACATATCTATGATGAATGAGGGTGAGTAAATTATTTTCATTTTTGGGTGAACTATCCCTTTAAGAAATGTGTCTTCAGAAGGAGTTTGTGATCTCATAAATGTGCATGTGCTGTGATTGGCCTTGTTACAGTGTGTTGGCCAGTTTTCCAGAGTTTTAATGTGCTCCACACTTATCACGGTGACTCTTAAATGTGGACTATATCCTGTGGTGCATCCAGCACCATTAAAACAAGGCAATTCACTGCAATCAGCTCACAATGCCAATTTCACCACACACACAACTACAGCGCAGTTTCCCCTCTCAGTGCTAAAGGTGTGCTAAACTAGACCAAGCAAGGCTCACTAAAAACCATTAAAGCAATGAGCTAAATGGCACAAAACTAGCATTTTAATATCTGAGGAATGTTGTGCCTGCGTGATAAATTGGCACTGTTGCGGTGTTACTCTACTCTTTTTGTCTAGTAAAATTCTCCATTAGTGATACAGTGATCTAATGATACAGTATCTTTCACTGTTGATTCATACAGTCTTTTGAATGAGTAAATTGTAATAATCAGGTGTTGCAATTGCTTATTTTGGAGAGAGTTGGGAATCTACTTTAACGTACCTTGCCAAAGCTATAAGATACGTACCATTTAAAGATGCACTCAGTAATTTGTTTCCTCATTTGATAGGTTTTACTTCTAAAGAAATGAACAGTTATTTTGAAACATATGTCTAAAATCACGAGAGATGAAGAGTTCATATATACCAGTAACCTTATGAAAGCTCTTTTATTCTACATTCTGTATGTATTCTACATACAGTCTGTATGGGTCCTAATGCCCCAGTATAGTGATGGGGACACTATACAGTAAAAATGCACCGTCTTTCAGATGAGATGTTAAACTGAGATCCTGACTCTCTGTGGTCATTAAAAATCCCAAGGCACTTCTCTTAAAGAGTAGGGGTGTAACCCCGGTGTCCCATCAAAATTCCCCCCATTGGCCTTTATCCATCATGGCCTACATGAAGCAGGAGTGCCTCATGGGGGCACCCATGTTTGTATCACATGACCAGCTAAATACTACTCGTTTAATCTCTGATATTGGACATGTTCATTCATGGATTAAATTAATCCTGCATATTGTGCATAGTGAATTTCTACAAAGGCACTGGTAACTGAAAACTACCCCATTTGATTGATGCAGCATCCAGTCCACTAAGTGTCAGTGTAAGTCATAATTCTACATTCTTCAAAACATTACAGAGTGCACCTTTAAAGTAAAATGGTTGCTCTAAAGAAAAGTTGTTAGCTATGCTTCAAGTTACTAATACAAAATAGCTAAATGCATCAAAGCTTTTGAAGTTACTGCTGGAAGAGTTATTAGGGAGGCCAGCAGGGGGTGCTCACCCTGCAGTCTGTATGAGTCCTAATGCCCCAGTATAGTGATGGGGACACTATACAGTAAAAATGCACCGTCTTTCAGATGAGATGTTAAACTGACATCCTGACTCTGTGGTCATTAAAAATCCCAAGGCACTTCTCTTAAAGAGTAGGGGTGTAACCCTGGTGTCCTGGCAAAATTCCCCCCATTGGCCTTTATCCATCATGGCCTCCTAAAAATCCATTTTTTTTTACCTCTTCTCTTTCTCACATATCATGATACAAGTGCTTTCCATGTCAAAACAACATAAAATTCGAAACTGAACTGTGTCTTTTCTGCAACACTAGTCACCAAGTGGAATTGCTAAAATTAACATTTAAAAATAGTTTTCCAAATACAATCTCAAATTTCCATTTGATGAAAAATGAATGGGTTAGGAGATAGTATTTTAACATTGAAGATAATTCCACACATCAGCTTTAAATAATCAAACCAGTCACAATAGTAATACACTAATGGTTATATAAAGAAAATTTGTTTTAATAGAGATATAAGATAGGCTACTGCTTATGACGGCAGTAAAATAAAAAGATTGTACTAGCAGCATCCATAATATTTTTAACACCCTTTTAAATCAGAATTTGATTTGTGTGTCTTTTAGTCAATATCTATCAGCTTTGAGGCCACCCTTATGCCAGTGTGCTTCTAAAAATTATCAAAATGAACTTTTAGCAGATATACACATGGAAGATAGAAGTCTTCCAGGAAAACAGACCAAAAATATTGATGACTCACCTTGCACTACACAGATGCTTGTGTGATCCAATGAATGCTCACATAATCAAATAATCTTTGTTCAAATGAGAAACTGCGCACGTCAAGTGATTTTATAGGATCTTTAAAGAATCACACCTGCCATAGTAATATACTCTACAAATGGTAATCTATTGATGGTGTTTATATAGAGTGCTTGTAAAGGCCATGCCATTGAAATTAAGTGGTTGTACTATAAACTTACAGAATATTTATTGCATAAAAATGAGAGACGAGGCAGAGAAAGAGGGTGTTTTATAGTTTCTGAAACCATGTAGCTCATTTTTTACAGTGGCCTTAATTCGCCATCAATCAGCAACGCATACTAAATAGCAAAAGATGTGAAGCAGGTCACACTGCTCCCCTGGAGAGAGATTACAGGTCACTAAGAGACCACTAATGGGATGATTCAGTCCACTGGAGGGCATGGCCAAAGTCCAGTCAGCAGAGCAATAGCAGTGGCCCAAACCCTCCTGATTATGGGAATGAAACTTATGACCATGCTGACTTTCTAATGGCTTTTGCTAGCAAGAAGTCTAGTTGTTTTACCTCCAGCTACTTTCATTATAGGTTTCAGTTCACCAGACAACAAGGTGCAGCTGTGCATTAACCCACTCACCCATGTTGTTTGGCTATAAATGGAGACTGGGTTTTAACACAAGGCAGGCCTGGGTAATGATGAACAACCACATGATAATGGATGAAACAGATCTCTTAATATCCACATTAACCCAGTCACATCAGGGATAGAGAGGCCCTGTTATGCCTCTGAGGAACATTATGGCTTCGGTGCTAATGAGGTAGTCTGCCAGGCTTGATCTTTTACAAAATGGATGTCAGTTAACCAATTCTGGAACTAATCATCCATAGAGGCACTGAGTCCTTTGATGTATCTTTTGACCTAGCAGAGGACGACATCTTTCCCTAAAAAAACAAAAAACAAGTTTCAAAGTCAACAGTGAGAGATACAGCACGTCTTTGCAAACCGAGCCACTGGTATCACTTGCAGACCTTACTAACTATTCCACAAGGATGATCCATTGTTTTGCTTGTCATGACAGGCCCTGATTTAAATTGGGGATAATGGCAGAGACATTCCAAAACAGGAAATCAATATGCTGCCATTTCTTGAGGGGCTGGAAGGGATGATGTGCCTCAGAAATGACCTGGAATCGCTACTGGCGTTCATCATCATTATCCACAGTCTCAGCATAGAATAAATTTTTTTCTATTTGCCAGCATTTGTCTTGTGCCTGGCAGACATGAACAAATCATCAATACACAGGCTGTGAGAATACAAGTGGGAATTGGAGTACGAATGTACAAAAGTGCCTTGTCTATTGACCGTTAACTAGACTGCTGGACAAGTGGTGCACAAATGCACTATGTGCCTGAAAGTATTTGACTATTTCAGCGACACCCATTACTAACTAGCGCAAAAATCAAGCATACAACCATGCAGTCTCATCTGTGTTAAACTCAGTTCTTGGAAGAGTTTAGAGTTTAGCTCTGAATCTGATCAAACAAACCTGAACACATGATTTTAAACATGGTTTTTGTTGTAAATAATAATAGAAGAAAACCCAAACTATGGTAATAAAAATAATTATTCTGCCAAAAAAACAGATATTCTTCTGGAAAAATTATTTAATTATTAAGGTCTGTTGAAATAAAGTCATTTAATCGTTCTCATATGCTATGTGTGGGGCAAGACCATCATCCTCCATGATAATCGAGGGAGATCTGGTGAATGTCCTGCATATTTGCAACAAGTGTTCAATGATAGCCCGAGGAGCATGTTTGCCTTTGCCCCTCAGCCAACCAAAAGCTTTGATTAAATTGATGTCAAGCTGACATGGTTCTCTGAAGTTCCCAATCTTAAGTGCAGACCTGTGTAGTAAATTTATTGGAAAGTTTTAAAAGCTAATTCTATTCAAATATGTTACTTGTTGGATTTGTGAAAGTGCACCGCTCATTATTTCAATGAATTGTGTGCCATTGCTTTAAGCTGTTGTCTGATTCGTTTTACATTACAATAACTGCAAAATATTGAGAGTCTTTCATTTTGATTTGTTTTGGTATGCTGTTCATGTGAGTTAGTAAGATATGCTCAGCCTTTCAATTTGCCTATATCTGTTTTGCTTTCAAGATCACTAGAGCTTTTTGGCATGGATGTTCAGGTTTTAGTGGTGTTTTGTGCCGAGATAACATTTTTAGGAATTTTTGGCATCATGTTCAGAGGTTGTGTTGCAGGACAGGTTCTAATGTGAAGTTTGAAATGCACATTTTCGCTGTCACTGTGTGGAATTATTTGCTTTGTGTATTTTTATTTATTTACTTTGTGTATATGCATTGTGTTTGTTTTATGTATGTAGCTGTCATAACAAATTCATTTGTGTTTTGTTACTTGCATCATGACTGGACTGGTCTCTCACAGATTATTATGACTGATTTTTTATTGGTAATTTCCCGAATTTACCTTTTCTAAATGAAGACTGTTTGGTGTGCTGCCTGCCGTTTGCCTGCTTGCTGCCCGCCCACTTAACATAATTGGTCTAATGAGACACATATTACCAGGTGTAATATGAATCAAAACTGATTTTTTTTATCTGGCAAAATGAAAGAGCATTTGGAATTACCCATCAATTTTCAAATAATTTGAAATAATTTTTTTTTTAACAAAGCCCCTGACATGTTGGGTTAAGTTATTGTTTGTTTCCCACCAGAAATAATGAGCCTAAGTTTGAGCCTTGGTTGCTTCAAAGTAAGGAATAAGACACTGCATCATTAGCTGAAGCTGTGGGAGCTCTTCCCAGGGCAGTGACCTTAAATCCCTATACCAGTTGTCACCAATTTGGGGCCGTGGTCCGAGTTCGGGCCCTGGCTTGGTTCCATCCAGGCTGTGAGATAATGGCAATGCTTGCCCTATCTTAATGTTTCTACAGTTTTAGCAAGCAGCACATCAAAACCACTGAGTTGTAAACACCACAAGTGCTCATGTGTGTAGATAGCACAGATCTTTCAGCACTATCATCTTTTTCTCTAGCACCAAACACGCTTCATTCCCACTCTGAGCGTGTTGCCTCTCTCCGTGGCTATATATGCAAGGTGTCGCAAAAAGCCTGATTAGGCTACGTAGAGTTGCAGGGTCGGTAATTTTAAAAACAGCAGCAGAGACACTGTGAGAAGCAATATAGATGGATACTAGGATATTTTGCTAAAACACTGTGCTGACACCATGATTTGGGAGTAAATTTGCTCCACTGTTCTGGCTCCCCAGTTTCATCATTGGCCATTTTTTCCATGGTGATTAATATACACCACCACTGCCGTGCTGTCCGAAAACATCAGAATGTGAGACCCTCGCATGTCTGAACAAAAGCGTTTCAGAGCCAAGGGGATTGCCAGTTCCAGGCAATTTATGTGCCACACATTTTGTGCACCTATCTAAGTGCCAAACGCCGGATGTCAATCGCACAGGGCTGCGAACTGATGCAAGGTGAATTGATCTGAACTGGAATGTAGTCCTGCATATAAATGTATGCCACTTTCAGGTTGACTGATAAAATCCAATTCAGAGGGCAGACATGAGACAGGATATGTCTCTGAGATTATTGAACGGAGACCTGAGTCTGATTCAATGGTCTTATTTTTAGTATGTGTCACAACCCACATCTATTTTTGGCGATCAGAAAATAACGACTGTAAAAGCCTTTCTTTTCTCGCCTTCCTTTTCTCTGTATTGCAATATTTGCAAGGAGATTCTGTACCTCTGAGCACAGAATAAGCACATCCGGCACTGGTACGGTGGAGGAGAGAATGCCATTGATGCAAAGCAGTTGCTCAGAATAACTGAGCTGATTAAAGCTGGAAATTTGCCTGTTTTGTGTGTATGTTTGTGCCTCGAAACAACTGCAAAAAGATTTGCAAACTTTATTGGGTCATGACAAACTTTTGGCAAGGAGCATGCAAAAACAGATACTTGATACGCAATCTCTCAATCTCCACAGGAAGAGTGAGAGAATTGTTGCAGGGACAAAGAGAAGTGTTACAGGCCTTCTTTGGGACTGGTGTGGACTGGTCAATGTTCATTCGACCCCACTTCATAGGTGCCAAATCATCAGGAACATTTAGCCCATCCAGAGGAACCTTTACAGCTGAGATGAAGTCCAGGAAGTGCCACCAAACACTTGGGTCCAGGCTGTTGAGGTTGCTTCGTCACAGGCGTCTCTGACACCCCTCAATGGGAAGGAACTGTGTTTGTTCTTGTAGCACTCTGTTTGATTGGGTGCTGCTCAGAGCAAGAGTGCGAGCAAACTGGCTAGGCTACAGAGCTACCCCACCTTGGTAGGATGTGTCTGTAGGCCAGTGATTGCTTTTTAGCCAATTGAAACCTCTTGGTAAATGTATCAATAGCATCACATAAGAGGCCCTGCTGACACACTGGGACATCAAGTAAGACGGCGAACACCAAGCTACCCATAGATCTTCCAATGGTATGGGCAGTAATCTTGGTAGTCCAAATGCCAAATCTGTAGTGCAGTGTAGTTCTATCTGGAAGACTTGCAGACTTGAGTGAAATTCAAGATGACATTTATTTAATGAATATAAAACAGAAAAGTAATGTCTCTCTTTGGTGTAGGCCCGTCTGGTTGTTCGAAGAAGTTGTACTCGGAACCGTCATATTCTGCCGGATATAGGAGGCAGGAGCGATGAGCCTACCCCCTTGCAGGATGGGACACAACTGGTGGTGGTGGGGTGGTGGAGGTTGCCGTGTTAGCTCACTGAAACAGCAATGTGATAGATTGTGAGCAGACTTATAAAGCAACGGCTTGCATGTGATTGGCTGGGAATTACCCAGCTAATGGTGCGATGATGTACAGCTGCTAGTCTTCCCGCTAGAACTACACTGCGCTTACATTTCTTGGAAGAACTTTAGGTCTAGACCATTCTCATCCAAGTCTGTCAGCAGATCTGACTGGTAGGCCTGCAACACCGAGCTTGTTGTTTTTTTATCTTATAATAACGGTAACAACTTGAAATACTTCATAATTTATGGTCATACAGATAAGAAGACATCATTCGAAATTGTAAAGGGTCTACATTTATTTTTGTCCACTCAGAATAAAGCCAAAATGCTGTTCTTTTCTAAAATACAGAATATAAACAGGGCACGCTTTATGCAGTCTTTATCTTCGTAAACTTTTTTCTGTAGCACGTCACAAAAATGAACCAGCATAACATTGTCACACAGACATGATAAATATGTCTATAGAAACCTTGAAATGTCTACTTTAAAATGAGCCTACTCAAATCCAAAGCAAATATTCTTAGATTATGTAATGCATATGAAACTAACAGTTTTTCTGTCTCATCTCATTAGCACTGTTCAGGACACACCCATTTTCAGAGTGCTCCGTTCAAATGGTAATGACCTGTGATGAACCTTACAAATATGCCTGGCAAGAAGCAGCAAACAGCTTCGAAATGCCAGGCATGTGACATTCACTTATGGCTTCAGTTGAACAGGAATGTAATTAATCAAGGAATGAAACTTCAGGTTTCAAGGAATGGCACAAATGTGTGTGATTCTGCTAAAATATGTGTGCTCAAAAATGTGCCTTTGACCCTCAATATTTATATTTTGATTATGATGTGAACTTTGTTGAAAAGAAAACAACCCCCCCTCCACCCAAAAAAATAAAGAAAAAAACTGTTTGCTCAAATGTGCCTTTGACCCTTATGTTTACATTTTGATTAAATTGTGCTCTTAGTTATAAATAAACTAGCCCCACCCCCCAAAGAAGAAAATCTGTGTGCTCAAAAATGTACAATTGACCCTCGTTATTTATATTATATTGTGAAATTTGTTGTAATTAAACTGCAAAAAAGTATATTTTTTTATTTTAGTCTTCTCGTATTCTTTTTGTTTACTCATAGTGGCATTCCACTTAGATAGCCCCATTAGGGATGGGCCATTATCACCCTAAGTGTGGAGGACATCAATATTCATGACCATTGACACGCCCTCTTATTTTTTTCTCTATTAACCAACATCTTATGGAGTTATGTGTTCCTTGCTCACTACACAATGATCACTCTAAGACTTTTTAGATATTACAGATAATTTTTTTGTTGTTGTTAATGCATGATTTCATGTAAAGCTGCTTTGAAATGATGTTTGTTGTGAAAAGTGCTATGCAAATAAAAATTACTTGACAACTGCGCTAAAAACATTCTAACTGACTTGAACTGAATTGAAAAACTGACCTGATCCCGGCCCGAAACACGAAGGGTTCTCGGGTACCATCAGGCCCAGGTCGGGTTGCAGACCTCTACATTACCCATGACTATAGTTTATTAGGTAGTATCCATGGATTTAAAAACTATTGTGCATGTACATATTTACCATGGTGTTACTATAAAACTGTAGTAACCATGGTATTTATGGCAGAATGGTTTTGAGATTAACAAAAACATGGATGTTGTGTTTGGGTGTCCACATATTTTTGGCCATTTAGTGTAGGCCGTCTATGAGTTTTAATTAAATACATTTTTTGTGAACTTACACAATTAAAGGATCAGTTGTGATGAGAAATGACAGCATCCATATGGCTGCATTGGATTGGTCCTCTTTTGAAATATTATGCAATAATATAATTTCAGACCTAAGGCAAGTCTTCTAAGTCTTCTAATCACATTGTAGGCCTACATCCTAATAATACATTTAACACAGAAACTAAACTAAATGTAACATAATACATCTGCCTACTGATCTGTGTAGGGTTGCACCAGCTGTGCATTAGGTCTCACGTAAGTCGGGACGTAAAGTTCACACTAAGGGCTTAGTAACTACTAGTTAGTTTGTAACTAAGTCAGTGCTTAATTTGGTTGCACCACCTGTTCTTAAGGCAAGACTTAACTAGTAGGTCGTAAAGTGAACTCTCTGTAAAGTGAAGCGTAGATGCATAAGTTTATCTGTATTGATCCAATAAACAGCAATCCAATTTGTACACGGATGTGTTAAAAAGCTGTGAATTTCAGCTTGGTCTTGTTATGCTTGATGTTCAAACCTTGTTTGCTCACATAAATGTCAGCTGTAAATGATATCCTCATTAAAATACAATATGTAATAAAAGTAGATTTGATAAATAGTATATTTGCCCTGTGTAAATAACAATATATGAAGAAGAATCCTTTATTGTGGTCACACATTATACACACAGTTTTTTGCATATATACAGTGAAATTTATTAGTTTTCACATATCCCAGCTAAGCTGGGGTCAGAGTGCAGGGTCAGCCATGATACAGCGCCCCTGGAGCAGATAGGGTTAAGGGCCTTGCTCAAGGGCCCAACAGCAGCATCTTGGTGGTGCTGGGGCTTGAACCACCATCCTTCTGGTCAGTAACCCTGAGCCTCAACCACTGAGCTACCACTGCCCCCAATATAGGAACTGTATCTAAAATAATAGGGGGTAATATATAAATACTAATACAACATGGTTGAAAAATAGACATTTATTATTTTGATATATATTTTGAATGTGTTGAAAATTGACACTGGGCAATGCACCCTGTTAGATCAGTTTCATGCTGAAGAGCCAATAAAAAGTTTTTGTTTTCTCTCTCGTAAATGTAAACAAGTGTAAATATTAACATCACACTGTATGTTGAAAGGATTTATGCAAAACATGAGCTCAGCGATGTCATAAAATATCAGTCTGCTGTTTATTCCATCCATTACTCCTGGTCGGAGGCTTTCGTAAATATTTAGTTTATACGTAGAGTTAGGCCCTACCTTAGTTTAATGGTGCAATGCAAATATTCAAATATTTAGTAGTGTGTAAATTATGACTACGCCTCAACTAGGCTAAGTTGTAATTTACGTATAGCTGGTGCAACCGGCCCCTGATTCCTAAGAATTATTGAACACTTCATAAAAAATGGCAACTGAAATAAATAAAAAGAAACAGCTAAATGAATAAAAAGTGAGTGTGCATTTGCAATGTAATAGGAACTGTTGTTCAAACTGATTTTAAGCATGCTTCTAAGCAATTTAATTCTCCATTTTCATACATTTTTATCATTAGCCCGTGGTCAGTGGCTGCCATAAACAAAAATGAATCCCACAGAATTATAATGAACATTCTAATAAATATTTCATGCAGGCGAATAAAAAAGTAGAAATGTCCATTGTGTACAGGCTGTAGACTGCTCCTAATGCCTTCTGTGGAATGCTAATTTCCACATGGCTTTAGTCCTCTTATCATTTACATGTTAAGACAACAGGTCCCCAAACCTCTTGTTAAAACTCCTGCTAGCTTACCAGAACATACTAACTCAAGAGCATCAATAATTCAGTGTGTCAGCCTGGCCCCACTGCATCAACTCTCCACTGCTGGGAATGACTTGAGCCTTCACTCAGTGGCACTGAGCCTTCACTCAGTGGTGAGTGGCACTGATAACACACCTGGGAAACAAGCTTTGAGAATAACTTTTTATTTCCTGTGTTCACAAGAAAATAGCCCCTACATTTTCTGTCAGTTTTCAACATAAAGAGTATGGTGCTATTAAGTGAGGTTAAAATGATCTATAAAATATTCCATAGAGATATGTATGTTAATTGGGATTAGCATGTGAATACAGTTATGTAGGCTAAACTTAAAATCATCTGATTCATCCTGATCAATTCAGGAAACCTGTTTATATTTGCAATTTGGTTTGGTGATGCTAGTGGTGGAAAAATGACACACTTCACATTTAAAGCTGATGTATCTTTATTAATGAAAAAAAAAAATAAACAATTTCAAAACAGTTCTTAATTAAAATTATTTCTTATATCCCTTCTTACAGTAATATGCAGAGTTAACTAAATGAGCCATTTGTAGGTTGATTTCCCCTAAAAGTCTAACAATGTGACTTTGCGGTACAATTAAAACATCCCTGTTTGTTTGAGCAGTCCCGTCCAGTCGGTCCAACACAACAACATTGACTATACCAATGGCATTAGTTTGGGGTGGAACTACAGTATCATTTTGTACAAACAATGGAAGACAGGGACAGTTTTCTGAAATCTGTTAAACAGTAATTAATTAAAAATTCCATTTGGTGACAGTAGTGGCACAGAAATTACACACATAAGCTTTACTTTTTCAGTTATACTAGATCAATTATGCAAGAGACACTTGCAATAAGTATAGAAACAATTAGATCAGACAAAAGCTGTACACTATGCACTTAACTTGTGGTGGGTGATAAGCAAAAATCAACATCACGTTACTTGAAAGTTTTGTCGCAATATACAAATTTTTATGGAAAAGTGATTCACAAACATCTGAAAAAAATAGTGAAAGTTTTAAAACAAAGTTCAAAGTTCAAAGCATTTATATATATATACAGTATAGGGTTTGGGAGTAACGGAATACGTGTAAAGGGATTACTGTATTCCACTACAGTTACAATTTAAATAATTGGTATTTAGAAAACATTACATTCAAAAAGTATTTTGATTACTGACGAGATTACTTTGCATTTTATTGCCATTTTTGAAACTTGTACTGTACCTGATGTGTTAAAACATGCCACAGTTTATCCCTTGCTTTAGAGACCGAACTTAGACTTTACTGTTTTAGCAAATATTAGACCTATTTCTAATCTGTCTTTTATTACAATAATCTAAGAGAAAATAGTTTTACAACAACTGCAATATCTTTGAGGTTTTTCAATCAGGTCTCAGAAAACACCACTCGAGTACTTGTGCTCCTAGATTTGAGTGCTGTTTTCGATACAGTCGACCATGCTGTCCTTCTTGCTTGTTTGGAGCACTGTTCTGGTATGAAAGGAAGTGCTCTTAAATAGTTTAAATTATATCTTTCTAATAGAAGTTTTAAAGTTAACATTGGTGAACATTCATCTGAGGCAGCTCCCATTGGGTTCTGTCTTAGGAAGCATGGGCTGTCGTTCCATTGCTATGCAGATGATACTCAAATCTATCTGCCCTTAAAAAAAGTTTTAATGGCTTGGAAGCACTTGACCTGTTTGTCTCATGTGAAGGCTTGGGTGTCTTTTAAATTGTCTTAATTTTAATGAGAGTAAAACTGAAATAGTAGTGTTTGGTCCGTCAAATTCTTTAAGTACTCCCAAAATAAATCTCGGTGATTTATCCTCTTCTGTGAAGCCTTGGGTTAAAAATCTGGGTTTGGTTTTTGACGATGGTTTGAAATTTGACAAACAGATAAATACAGTGGTCCAATCATGTTTCTTTCAGCTTTGACTACTAGCAAAGGTAAAATTTAAAAACATTTAAAAAAGTAATTCATGACTTTATTACATCTAGGCTGGATTACTGTAACTCACTGTAGTTGCCTGTGCGATATCGAGTAGATTAAAAAAAAATCTTCTTTTAGTGTTTAAATCTTTAAATGGTTTGGCTCCTCTTTATCTTTCGGATTTACTGACTGAACACTGTCCGGTTTTGTCTCTCCAGTCGTCAAAACCAGAGATTTTTGTGCATCCTGAAGTCGAAGCTGAAATGTAGGGGTGACCACACCTTTTCGGTAGCTGCACCCAGATTGTGGAATGCCCTGTCCTTCTGTATTAGATCTGCCCCATCACTATCTGTTTTTAAATCTAAGCTAAAAACCTATCTCTTTGATTTGGCATAATAAATTAGGAAGTTTTATTGCACTTATTGCAGGTGTCCCATTCCATTTTGCGCTGGCACTACTACTGCCAAAACACAAAGAAACGTGTCAGAAAGTTCATGTTGACGCGCCTGGTGTAGACAGCCTCAAGCCATTGCATTTTGTTGCATCAACGGAAGCACCCAGTGTAGTCAGTAATAACTGTCAGATAATTGTCTCGGTAACATATGTAACCTCGGCCCCATGAGAAGATGACCTAGTTGAAACCCTTCTACTATAATTCTGGGACATCAACCAACATATGTATGCTGCAAGTGAATGACCCTCATGGTGAGCCAGGAGGGTAACATTCTGAATGGATAAATGAACTACTGTATAGTCATATATTATGAATGAACCCCTTCACGATCCCAGTCATGAAGTTTTATTCATAATGAAATTGTGTGAGACTTTATGGGATATTACAGTGGCCTGAATGCAGGTGGTTGTTTAAAATGATATATGTTTGGCCAACGAAATAGCGAGTGCTCTAGACAGAGACGATTTGCGATGAGAGAAATGTTATGTCTATGTTGGAAAACCTTGTGACAGTGAAAACTGATTTTCAACTCTGGGTGGACACTCTTAATGAGCATCACGCTTCCATTAAACTTAAGTATGAGATCAAAGAGCAGGAAATTTACTTTCTTGATTCAACAGTATACAAATGTCCGAGCATAGTGGAAAACCGCTCATTAGATATAAAGGTATTTTTTATGCCCTGTTGCATAGGTGGAGCTATCATCCTGCTTATACCTTTAGGGAGATAGTGAAGGCTCAGCAGAATCTGCACTCGGAGGGAGGATTTAGAAAATGCGAATCTGATCTTGTTTGGAGCCCTTAGAAGAAGTAGTTACCATAATTTCCGGACTATAAGCCACAACATTTTTCCCACGCTTTGAACCTCACGGCTTATACAATGACGCGGCTAATATATGGATTTTTCCCGCTTTCAAATTTTATTAAAAAAAAAAAAAAAACATTCTGTGACGTGCTCAGTTTTTTGGCGGCGTGAAGCTTTCATTAGACCAATGAAATTGCCGAACGGGTTAAGGTCAAAACAAAACAAAAACTTTTTTTGTTTACTGTTTAATTAAATAGAGCGCGCTCAAACTTCCCATCATTCTGATTACGGTAGTAATTTTGTCACCCTCACCATGGCAAAGACATGGAGAAACGCATATGATGCTGCTTTCAAGTTGAAGGCGATTGATCTGACTGTTGGAAAAGGAAATAGAGCTGCTGCACGGGAGCTTGGTCGATGATAAGACGTTGGAAACAGCAGCATGAGGAATTGACTCTAAATCTGAGGCTATTCAACTCCGACACCGAAGGAGATGACTTCAGTGGTTTCAGTGCACAGGACGAGGAAGATAGTGACCAATGACTTTCTTGGTAGGCTACTGTTTACTGCAAATGTTTTATTACAAGCCGTGTGTGGCAGCGGGGGCGTGGTCAAGCGCCCGTCCGGGAGAGAAAAGCTGTAAGGGCGCTTACACCTGCGCTAAATTATGTCTAACACCGGTGTCTAATTTCAAGTGCCCTGCTTCACGTGTCCTTCTTGGGAAAACTGTCACACGGGCACCAGTGTGACAGTTTTCAGCAGGGCACTTGACGTTACAGGTAAGGCTTTTAATGGCCACAGCAATGTTTACAATCAATTTTATAAAGTTTCTCAATTCTTCTATGCGCCAACACTAGACTGACGTGTCACTCTCTCAGCTCTGTGGCTGCTGCCTTTTTATGCCGCTCTCCCCATGCTAACTGAAATTAGACACCGGTGTTAGACATAATTTAGCTCAGGTGTAAGCACCCTTACCGCTTTTCTCTCCCGGACGGGCGCTTGACCATGCCCCCGCTGCCACACCGTGTTTCGTTAAAGCCTATTTATTTTTGTTACAAGCCGTGTTTTGTTAAAGCCTGAGTAAAGTTAATTTGTTTCAATGTACCGGTAGGCACCTGCGGCTTATAGACAGGTGCGGCTTATTTATGTTCAAAATAATATTTTATTTAAAAATCAGTGGGTGCGGCTTATATTCAGGTGCGCTCAATAGTCCGGAAATTACGGTACTCAAGAGGTTTTCTGAGAGTGGTAGAAAAGTAGATGTATGCTGGCAGGAACTTGAGGGTGGAAAACAAGAAGGTAATACCTATGTTATGAGGTATAGGGATGAAGTGGCTAGCCTGGGGTAGGCACTTAAGAGAAACTTTGAGGTCGGAACCTCTGGTAAGTGGTTGGGTGAGGAAAGCAGAGTGATCATCACCTTTAAAAGGACTAGGAACTTGAAGGATATGTTGGTCCATAGTAAGATAAAGAGTGGAGATAAAGCAAGAAGGAATAGGTGAAAGGTATTTTTCAGGGCCAAAGAACAGAGCGTCATTAGGATCCCCAGTGTAGTCCCCTTGAATACTAGAAATGTCATATATCTGATTGAATGTAAAATCTGTGGAAGGAGGTACATGGGGGAAACAAGAAACTCTATTTTAACAAGGATGAATGTCCACAGGTATAATATCAGGCAGGAGATAAAAGGAAAGGGTCATTTGGTTGACCATTTTGTTTTTGTTTTTTGCATGGGGAGGTAGTTTGAGGGTATGGGGGATAGAACATAATCCGACATGGACAAAGAGGGACCGAATGCGGAAGGAATTGGGGTGGATTAGGAGATTAGGGACCTTCTTTCCCAGGGGTTTAAATGTAAATTTTACCTTGTTTTAATTTGAATGGGGAATTGTGGGTAATAGGTTATCACCGCTGTTGCGTACTGTAGGCTAGAGCTCGTAATGGACTGTTGAATGGATCGTTTGTTTAGTCAGAAGTTTTTGCAGCCTCCGGTTGTCTTTGTAAGGATGATGTCTGTTTGGCTTTGAAAAACATTTTGGGGGTTAACTCTAGTAGAAGCATGATGCTTTGGCATCCGCCAGTCATAGCCCTCGAGATGAGACCCTTCTCAGTCTCTTCTCGGGCAGCCTGTGGATACCTTATGGTGTTAACAATCAGGTTTAGCTGGGTTAGTTAACTTTTTTTAGGACCACCATTGCAACAGTAAATTTTTTGCACAACACAGCATTACACAAACCTACTCTGTTTGTCAGAAGTTCATTAGGCTTTGGGGTTTAGTTGGGTGGGGGAGGGGCATCATTTTTTTTCTGTAGATCAATAGATGGCAGGAGTAGTTTTAGGTTGCTTTTGGTGAGGAGAGCAGAAAGTTTGGGGGTTTGAGTATATATTTAAGTTAGGATGGCACTGGGTGGGCTCTTGAATCTTTTTGTGTAATGGATATTGTAAGAAGGTAGATATGGGTGATGCACGTGGATATAAATTCAGACTAGGGGACAAACCAGACCCAAAAATCCATTGTGGATCTGGATAGGATAGGTAGTAATTGGGCATTGTGACACACGCCTTGGACTGATCCCCTATGGCAGGCCTCCTCAGAGGAGGGTGTATAGGAGAGAGAGGCTGAAACACCTGACAATCCCGGTGTCTGCTACTGATGATGTGCCACTATTATTTCTCTGAAAACCACCTATTTAGGTTTAATTATTAGTAGTTCGGGTTTTATAATTTCTTGTCAGATGGGTCCTTGAGTAAACTATGTGTCAGTTAAAGTTTGCAAGGTTCTTTTTTTTCAACAGAAGCAAGGAACCATGTGGTATGAGCAATCCGGAGACCTTTTCTAAAAGCCTAGTCACCGGATGTCGCAAAGGCCAACTGGGGGGTACACTATTAGGCAAACCGGCTTATAATAAGGAAAGGCTGGGTGCACTAAGTGCTCCTTTTAGTACTTTTAGTAATTTAGGCAGAAGTCCATTAGTTCATCAGACACCTGCCTCGGCCAGTGCATTTCTTCGATTCCCCTAACTAAACTGTGGTAGTCTGGGGAGACTGTCATGGGGGAGAAGCACCAGAGTTAGGTCCCAAGTCTGGACCTTAGTCGGGCAAGGGGGATTTAACCTCCTCGTTCCCCTAGGAAAGTTTAGGATTAAATCATGTTTTTGTATAGAGGTGCTGGCTTCATGTGCATGATACACAGATGTAGTCACCCCACAACTTTCGTTTGTCCGAGCAAATCAGAACATGACAATTTGCTATTTTGGATTGAAAGACTTCAAGGTTAGGAAAACAGCCAACAGTTCCAGGCAGTTGATGTGCCAAGCCGTCCTGATGTGCCACGTTTTTGTCCAGGTGCCAAAAGTGGTGTGAGGAATCACAGCGAATGCTAAATTGTCATGTGCTTGGAGTAACACTGCTGTGGTTTAATAGCCTCTTCGGGATGCTTTGACTTTTAAATGATTTAGCATTTAACTTGTAGAAATATTGTCTGGTTTACCTTTTTCAAGCACTGAAAATTTCCCAGGTGAAAAACAATCTGGAATCATGTGTAACGATCACATTAAATCCTCATCTTCAGAATGTCAAATGTTTGTAACACTTGAGCTAAAAAAACTAGATGCATGCAACATATGGTCACACAAATATTTAAGTTTTTTTTCCACTTGACACTGTGTCTAAAAAATGCAGCAGTCCTGCGCGAGACGCTAAACAGTCAAAAAAATCCATCCAGCACGTTTCCATAGAAAAACTATTGATAAATAGTGCAGATGCATGCAAAATCACGTGTGAACAGCCCCTAACTCTCCATATACTTGAAAAAATGGCCAGAAACCTGACCCAAAACCCGAACTCTGAATAGTGATTTATTTTTTTTTATTTGAATAACAGGTACGTCAAATGGTTAACCAAATGTCGACTATCCATGCAGTCGTTACCTTTCTCTGAGTATTTGGTTAATAATAATATAAAATAATAAAAAAAGTATAAACAATCAATAAGTCAATCAATCAATCAATCTATCTATCTATCTATCTATCTATCTATCTATCTATCTATCTATCTATCTATCTATCTAGCTATCTAGCTATCTATCTAGCTATCTAGTGGAGACTTGGGGGGCTTTAGTTCCAAAAGGTTGAGAACCGTGTTCTGTTCAAAATCGTGCATCTGTTACTTTTTCCGATGTAGGCTTAATGATTCTGTGCTGCCTGCCATCCATCAGTGTGGTTTGGCGGAGCGTGTTGACTGTTGCAACTGGGGTTGTGCTAACTATAGAGATCGCTAAATCATGCTTATGTTTCAGGTGGTATGTCAAACTAGAATTGCTTTGATGGTATGCAAATTCCTTATTGCAGATAGTGCAAAAGACTTTGGACTTATCAGTGGTTCCATCTTGGTGCGTGGTCCGCAAGTGGCATTTGGCGTCGCCTTGCATTATGCTCGTCAATAAGCAGCTGCATGCAATGTAAGATGATGTAGAGGTGTGGGGTGGGGTGGGGTGCGTTAAATGCATGAATTATTTTTTCCATAATTAATTGCACCAAATTAACGCGTTAAATCGACAGCTCTAAAAAAAAATTATCTAAAACTATTGTTTTAAAATATAGAATCAATATATTTAGATTTTTAAATTCAAGATTTAAAGTAGATATATACAAATACACTATATAAGTAATTTGAGAGTGTAGGAAGACCCACCTGATTGCATCATTCACAGTGAGTCATGGAAGTGGGCGGTCACTGTTGATCTCTTTAGCTGTGATTCTCTGATTGGTAGATCTTTGCTCTTCAGGATTCACCGGTAGTGTAATTCATTACTAGAAATTGTGATATTAATTTCTAGTAATGAAATTACTAGAAACATAATTTATAATTTAATTAATGGTTAACAACCTCAGAGCTCACGGTAGGTATTACTGTAAAGGTTTATTGTTAAATATCGTTCCTCTATGGAAAGAAATTCATGACATTTTTACTTCCGGATCAAGACTGTTGTGATCTATATACCTTGATTTTACAGAGGTATTTATTTTAAACATGGGCACATTTATCAAAGTAATGCAGGTCAAGAAATTAGATACTGTAAGACATAAAGGCTGTTTTATTCAAATCGACCAAATCTCAAACACACTCCACTTATATCCAGAACCATTTTAACTGTCTTTTTCAACATGCCTACAATAGAAAGTGGAGTGGGCTGGTATACATTATTAAATTAAAAGTGCATAAATAAATCAAAGGTAGGTTATATAAAAGAGCAGCTAGTACTTTTGTTCAGTTTTAATCTGACTCTGTGCACTGTAAGTTATCTGTAACTCTTAGCATTATTATGAATGCTAAAATGTCAGAGACAAAGAGCACATGCATGCAACAGAATGAGCTTCAGGTAGAGGCTGCTTAGGTATGCAACAGATGGCCTCCGCTGAAGTGAATTCTCTATTAACCATGAGACTAAGGAGAAAAGCAGCTTTAGGGAAATTGTAATTGATTAAAAGAAAAGTAAAGGAGCTAGGCAGTCAATATGGGCTGACACATTGTCATTGTGCAGACATTTCTGCTGCATGCCTATAATTAGGCCATTTGCTTTCAACTTGAGCACGTATTCTAAAGACGTGAGAGGAGTTGCATTGATGAAATACTGTGCTCGGCTGCTTATCTTCCATGCGTCCCATTAATAGAGTAATAGAATGCATACAAATTAACGTAGAAGGACACATCGATCTAACATGCTCAATATTTTTTTTTCAGTAAATCATCTCTATTAGGACCTGTCATCTAGTTGAGACCTCCTATCAGGAAATATGACTCAGTGGGCACTAAAAGACCAATTTCTACTGAATGGCAGGTGTGTTCACTGAGGGATTAATCTACTCAGAGGTATCAAGCTCTGCAATGAGAATTTGACACAATGACACAAATAATCATCTGTTTGGAGCTAGAGACAGATGTCAGAGAATGTGTAGCACCTATCATATCAACAACAGAGAGGTGACATGTCTTCCTTCCTTCCTTCCTAGAAGTGGCAACTCTACATTAGGGGCAGGTTGGGCTAGAATGTGGTGCTATTCTGCAAAATGCATGGCATAATTACACATTTATTTTAATAAATAATATTTTCCACTTGTTTTATGTCAATTAAACAAGATAACATTATTTATCAAGGTAGATTTGGAGAACATCATGCACATGTGCAACGATTGTTCAAGGATAGCCTGAGGGGCACATTTCCATTTGTCCATTAGCCAATCAAAAGCTTTGAATATATGTATGTCAAGCTGATATGGTCCTTCAGAGTTTTCGCTCTTGGTCCTGTCCCAAATGGCACACTTGATGTGTACTTGCGGTCTCGGTGACAAGTCCGTATGGTGTTCCATTTGACATTTTACCACTCGTAAAAGTGCTCGCAAGCGCCTGCTTTGCACCCTTAATGTGCCCTTTGGTATAGCTTGCATCGGTGTGAGCTCCACAGTGGTCTACTATTCGACAGTCCCTGTTGCTGATCCTCTTGAACAATCACAGCAGACTGGAGCTTCCCTGCTGGAGGAAAAACATGGCGGACGAGGCGATCTCAATTGCAGATTAAATATTGATTTCAGTAATAAAATATTTTACTGATTGTCAGCTACTGATCACTTGGTTTTTTTGGTGTAAATAATATAACTAAAAGCGTGAATATACTTTATCCCCATCCCCCTGGAAACTACACTCCTGTCTGAATCATGTTTGTGTTTGTGCGTGGCATCATGTTCAGAGGTTGTGCTAGAAAAGTCATTTCAGCCATGATCTATTTTTATCCATAATTATTTTCATTTTATAAGTACAAGGGCAACATTCAGGATCGTAGCATCTATTATAAGGGCATATACATGACAGTATACTGTGGTATTGTACATATGGTAAATAACCGAGAATTTAGCTCCAAATGTAAAGTTTGCTCTTATATGTAATGTAATGTTAATTGGCAGAACGCTTTTTTTTGTTATGATAATTTTTCGCTTTATTATCATGCATTAACACACTGGCGTAATGATTGATGTATGCAGTCATGAGATCATAGACTCTCTCCTCAAAATCCAAACACAATTGTTCAAAAAAGATGCATGTTACCAGGTGTAAATTGCAATGGTGCCTGTTAATAAGCATCTTAACACCAGAGAATAAACGGGGCACACACACACATTAGGAGTGTGTGTGTGAGCGAGAGTGAAGTCAAAACAGATGCATTATGTTCAAATTATTTTCTTGTTTCTTTTTTATCTGTCAAAATGATGGACAGCATTTGGATTTATACATCAATGTTTCAAAACTCTGTAAATTATGTGACAGAGAATTTTCGATTAACGCAAACCATAATATTGGGTTAAGTGACTGTTTGTGCCCCACCAGAATTAATGAGACGCCAATGATCTTAAGCAAACCAAAGGTAGAAAAGAAAGTTTTCTGCTTCTAATTTCACCTTTTCAGTCACCTTTTCTTTCACCTTTGTTTCACATTCGGGTTTATCCTTTATACCTGGTATTCATACCAGCAGACAATGAAATCTCTTTAAAGCCAAATGCATGTCCTTTTGAACAATTGAACATCGAAGCATTGCATTGCTAAAGTGGATAATGTTTAATGTGCAAAACATTTTTACAGTCTTCAAAGCAAATTGTTAGTTTGATGGAATTAGAACTATTGACCAAGTATTTAGCTTTTAGTGCTGATTTACAATGTAAGTCAATTCTACTGTAGGTTCACTTCTTTAATGTAAATCCAATGTAAAGCACAGACCGATTTCAGCAGTAGATGCTAAAATGTAATGTGTGTTTCACTCATTTATCTGTGTGTGTGTGTGTGAGCGAGAGAGAGAGAGAGAGAGAGAGAGAGAGAGAGTGTGTGTGTGTGAATCGAGTATTTTTTAAGGAAGGATGATAAATACATTAGGATAAGTAAACGTTGCCATCTTTCTTCCAGACAAATACACAACATTTTATTTTGCGATTCACTGACTTGATTAAGAGGACATTCTACACACATAAGCACTGCAGTGTTTTATTGCAATGTAAAAGTAGGGCCTATTTAGTCACAGATTACAATGGTGGGTAACAGTTATCATACAGTTTAACGTTACTGTATATTTTTGACAAAGTGCAGTTTTAATTCTCCTTTCGATGGAAAACACAACAGCACACCTCTTCTGTGCAAATCGTTATCAAACTTCCTTTATCTTTTCTGTTAAGTGTAGTAGTAGTGTGTGTTTGAAGGTCAATTTCTCTGGATTTCCATTCTAATTTGTAATTTTAAACATTGACAATTAAATGAGAAGATGATTAAAATACAAACACATACTGAAACATTCTCAGCTCTTTGGATGTGAGAGGCTAAAAAACATTCCAAACTGCATCCCATATTGATTTAATAAAGAGCACAATTCTGACCCTGTTATTTGTTTTTATTATATAGGCCAGCTTTGGTCTGATTAATGTGTATACATGCTGGATGAAACTGATCTACAATCGCATTATCTAGGTCTGTAAATCGGACTAGTACAATTTAAGTCAGACTAAAGAATTTACATGACATGTCTTGTACATCTCTAAAGTTGTAAAAGGTTTTATGTTTTAGATGCTGTCAGTATGTTAAAATTGTATGTTTCAGTGTCAATCGAAATGTACAAAAATGTACTTGTACTGTACACATACCAGGTCAATTTGACACCCCAAAATACATTTTTCGTGCCACACACAAATCTGGAACAAACCACATGTTCTTAACTTGAAGGACCAGGCCTTTTCAGTGTTAATCTCTAGTCTTAAGATTTATATGAAACATATTTTTCTTTTACTTTTCCAACTTCCAACATCCTATTTATCTTATTTAGAGCAAGATTCAGCACACTGACGAGCTGAGAATATTCTACTTCGTTATTCTTCTGTTAAAAATCCACAGTGAAAACAAAGCTTTAAAGTGCAGTCCTCTGGGTTTGTATGTTATGTGGCTTGCACCGGTTAAAAAAAAAACTTGTTTTTTAGAGAGACAGTTGAATTCCCCACACAAAGAGAATCATGTCCCCTCAATTAATGAGACGCTTCTTTATCTATTTCTCTCTCTTTCTTCTCCTTATTCTCAGCACTGGGGACTTTAGGGATTTACATAGGAGCAGAATCTCTTTCAAGTGAACTTTTCCAGGTTTTTGAGTCCCAAATGAGGAAGAACTGGCATATGCTAGAACCTTTGCTCTAAAAATCCTCTAATAATCTCAATTATTAGTCTGTGCCCTTGACTTGCACAATGTGAACTTTAAAGCCATGGTCAATTACGATGATGAATTACTTTATATGAATATAGATTTCAATAATATTGTGGGGTGCTTTACAATCAAAGACTTTTGTCTTATTGGTTGTGCTTTAAACAACGTTGTTATGTCCCTTTTAAAGGATATTTCAGCCAAAAAGGAAAATTCAGTCATTGTTTACTTATCTACAGCATATGTTGTTATAACCCCATATGACATTCTTTCTTAAAACAAAGGGAGATATTTTGATGTGTGACTGTGGCCCAATGGCCCAAGCCACTGCCCCTTAGCACTCCTGGGCTGATTTTGCTGATGCTTTTTATCGACAACATCAAATCAGTTTACAGTATTTAAGATGAATAGCACTGTCTGTGTGATTTTTATTGTATTTTTATTGTTAGTCTATGTACATGTGTTAAAGGACAGTCTTCGGCTGTTGCGTTGCATCTGTGTTGTAAGTGGGTCCAATGCTTGACACTTAAATTGTTCTAAATGTGTCAAAAATGTGCATTAGTTCATAAGGTGAATGATCAGATTGCATAGCTAACATAGGTAAGGTAAGGTAGTTTATTTATATAGCACAATTAAAAACAATGGGTAGTTGACCAATGTTCTGTACAATTTGTAAACATATTTTTAGGTCTATAAAAATTTATCATTTTCTTTCATTTTGTTGTTATTTCAACTTAAATTTAGGTTGTCCAATTACTACAACTTCTGCACAGCAAAATCATAAAGTTATAAATAATATAAATGATAAAGATAACGTGAGCAATTGAACTGTTGCTGAATGTGTGTATGTGTGGCTCCATGGGCCTCATCCATCTCTCTGTTTGATGGTGAGTATTCCGGTTCAAACAAATAAGGCTGAGCATTGAAATGCATCTCCTCTTCAACTTCAAAGACATGTATTGTAAGTTTTGTTCTCTGGTTTGTTTGCAGCTTTGTGGTGTTCTGTTGTTACTATCGCTGTGGCGGACCTGTTTTTAGATTAACAAAAGGAGTTTTTCACTTGAACGCCCCATTTCGCAAGTGGGGGCTGTGTATTCTGATGCTCTCGTGCTGGTCACGCTCGGTCAAGATTTGTTTCTCAACAAACCTTATTGTATGCCTTCAGAACAAGGCATGAGTCACATACAATATTTGATTAGACTTCTGAATTATACTTGAGCGTTCTTTTGAAGCTTGAAGAGGTGGTCACCATAAACTATCATTGTATGATATCACTGAGCACAACATTGTTTCAAAATTTCTCCCTTTGTGGTAAGAAAAAGAAACCTTTGGGGAATATTATATTTTTCCACAAATATTTCTTAATTTATCTAAAGTCTAGGGAAGATTACAGGATTCGGTGACCTTACAACAGTTTCTGAGATTCTGCAAATTCGGTGTCTTCCGCTGGTGTATTACTGTAAATCACGATTTTTCTCAGTCCATTGTAGCATTTTCCCCAGTAAAATGTGCTGTCAAACCAGAGAGAAGCATCTGTGTTGTTCTAGAAGCAAGTTGCAAAAAGTGTTGAATTACGGTAAGCACTGATTTAAGTTCAAAGGCTTGCAAGAGTCATTTTGCTGGTTCATTTCAGCAACATTAGCCAGGTCTTTTGTGTCTTTACTTTAGAATGAAACAACAATACAAAGTCTTCACTAAAATCTGTGTTAACTTTGTCACTTACCTGTAACTCCTGTCACCCGACTGAACATTTCATCCAAGATGGTGGTAGCACGCAGCGGTCACTCCAGATCCAAAATGGTGCTATTTTTGTCACTTAGCCAGACTTTTACGGCACATGGACATCGGAGCAACCGGTGTTCGTGTCTACCATCGCCAGGCACTGATAAAATATAAGATTCATGCAACAACCAAGCTGCATGATGATCTGCAGGAGTTGCTACGCAAACTCGGCTTGCTGCGGAGACCAGGCCTCCAGTCCTTGGCATCGCCTGATGCCAATGACAGGGGGAGGGGACATCGTAAGCGGTGTGCGAGGAAGCGAAAGCACAGCAAGAGGGCGGGGGTCCATGCTAGGTTAAAAACAAACCTTAGCCGGCCGGCTATCCCGTGTATCCTGCTCTCAAATCTTTGCTCCCTGGACAATAAACTGGACTACATCCGATTCCAGCAGACTACACAGCGTGAGCTTAGAGACTGCTGCGTCTTTGTTTTCACGGAGACGTGGCTCAGCAACACCTGAGCTCACCTTCAGCTAGAACGGCTCGCCTCGTTTCGTGCCGAAAAATGCAGCTCTGTGCGGTAAGACTCGCGGTGGTGGCTTTTTTGTTTACATCAACACGGAATGGTGCAATAACTCTATGCTTGTCTCTAGTTACTACTCATCGCTGGTAGAGCTTGTGACTGTTAGATGCAGACCTTTTTATTTACCACGGGAATTCACCACTTTTATTATTACCAGAGTTTACATTCCCCCCAGCGCTAACGCTAAGGAAGCGCTCTGTGAACTGTATGGGGCTATGAGCGAACTGCAGAATGCTTACCCTGACGGACTGTTTATTGTTGCCGGAGATTTCAATCATGCGAATCTCAAGACAGTGCTCCCTAAATTCCATCATTATGTGGACTTTGCAATGAGAGGGGCGAACACGCTTGATCTTGTAAACACAAACATACCAGGAGCGTACCGGGCGGAGCCCCGCCCCCACCTCGGCTACTCAGACCACATCTCTGTTATGCTAATTCCAGCATACAGACCGCTTGTCAGACGCACAAAACCGCTCCAGAAGCAGGTGAATACCTGGCCAGCAGGAGCCATCTCTGCTCTTCAGGACTGTTTTGAGTGTACTGACTGGCACATGTTCAGGGAGGTTGCAACATATGGTGACTCTACCAACTTGGAGGAATACACAGCATCTGTGACCAGCTACATCAGCAAGTGCATTGATGATGTCACCTTCTCCAAGACCATCATCACACGCTCCAACCAAAAGCTGTGGATGACTGCGGAGGTGCATGTGCTGCTGAGGACCCGAGACTCCGCCTTCAGAGCAGGCGACAAGGCTGCCCTAAGAACAGCGAGGGCCTGTCCCGGGCCATAAGAGAGGCGAAGCGCGCACACGCCCAGAGAATCCACAGTCACTTCCAGGACAGCAGCGACACACGGCGCATTTGGCAGGGCATCCAGGCCATCACAAACTACAGGTCAGCATCAGTTGCCTTTGACAAGATGCCTCCCTTCCAGATGCGCTGAACAACTTCAACACTCGGTTTGAAGTGCAGAACGATGTGGTGGCGAGGAAGACCACCCCTCCTCCCAACGACCAGGTGCTCTGTCTTACCACGGCTGATGTGAGGAAAACTCTACGTAGAGTCAACCCACGGAAGGTTGCTGGACAACGTTCCTGGCAGAGTGCTCAGAGGATGTGCAGACCAGCTGGCAGATGTTCTTACCGACATCTTCAACATCTCTCTGAGCAGCGCCATCGTTCCAACGTGCTTCAAGGCCAACACCATCGTCCCCATGCCAAAGAAGTCTTCAGTGTCCTGCCTCAACGACTACTGTCCCGTTGCACTCACACCCATCATCACGAAGTGCTTTGAGAGACACCAAACTCTTCACCCTCCTGCCGCCTGGCAAGAGGTACCAACTGTGTAACAGCTTCTTCCCCCTAGCTTCGTCAAGAACACCAAATTCCTTGGTGTTCACCTGGTGGAGAACCTCACCTGGTCCCTCAACACCAGCTCTATTACCAAGAAAGCCCAGCAGCATCTCTACTTTCTTCGAAGGCTGTGGAAAGCACATCTCCAACCCCCATCTTCACTACATTCTATAGAGGGACTATTGAGAGCATCCTGAGCAGCTGCATCACTGCCTGGTTTGGGACTTGCACCGTTTCGTACCGCAAAGCCCTGCAGAAGATATTGAGGACAGCTGAGTAAATCATCGTGGTATCTCTTCCCTCCATCAAAGACGTTTACAAAAAACACTGCATCCGCAAAGCAACCAGCATTGTGGATGACCCCACACACCCCTCACACAAACTCTTCACCCTCCTGCCGTCTGGCAAGAGGTACCGACTGTGTAACAGCTTCTTCCCCCTAGCCATCAGACTCCTCAATACTCAGAGACTGGACTGTGACACACACACACACACACACACACACACACACATGTTGTGTTTCCATGTTTTATGGGGACTTTCCATAGACATAATGGTTTTTATACTGTACAAACTTTATATTCTATCCCCTAAACCTAACCCTACCCCTAAACCTAAACCTCACAGAAAACTTTCTGCATTTTTACATTTTCAAAAAACATAATTTAGTATGATTTATAAGCTGTTTTCCTCATGGGGACCGACAAAATGTCCCCACAAGGTCAAAAATTTCGGGTTTTACTATCCTTATGGGGACATTTGGTCCCCACAAAGTGATAAATACACGCTCACACATACACACACACACACACACACACACACACACACACACACACACACACACACACACACACACACACACACACGTGTCCTGAGTTGCACTTTAATTATTGTCACTTTATACCTGGCTGCTACCTCAATAACTGCTATGTGCATAGAACACTATCTCATAGTATGTTATGTTTACATTTGGCATTTTTAGAAACTGTCATCTTTATGCACTACTGTGTACTGGTCTGCGCTGCCTCTCACTGTGCCCATTGTCCTGTTAATTTTTGGTAATTTATTGTACTGTCCCATACTTTTCTCACACGTTTTCACGTGCACTTTATATAGGTATGTTATTTAGTCTGTGTAGTCTCATGTGGTTCTGTGTTTGTCCTATGTTGTTTTATGTAGCACCATGGTCCTGGAGGAAAGTTGTCTCATTTCACTGTGTACTGTACTAACTGTATATGGTTGAAACGACAATAAAAACCACTTGACTTGAACATACAGTATTGCTCTCTCATGCTGAGCTTCTCTGTACCCTTTTTACACTTTCTCTTTTCAAGTCATCATTCTATCCATTCTATCAATTGTGTCATATCTATTCTTAAAGGAATGTTCCAGGTTCAACACAAGTTCAGCTCTGTTGACAGAGCATTTTTTTCACATCATCTTTTCAGTATGATGTGTACCACAAAAAAATATAGTTTCACCTTATTTCTCATTTAGTAAATGGGGTCTGTCCACAAAATTTTAAAATGCAGACAGTTTCAAAAGTTTTTCCACAGAATTTAATCATAATACTTATGATAAAATCACTTACTATAACCTTGTCTGTGTCAAGATGACAAATCACTGGTAAAACCTGTAATCCCGGAAACTTTCACACCATGTCTGCACAAAGATACTAAGCAAGGAGGTAACATACTGCAACTTCCTTGTTTCCGTGGAGCTGATAAGGTATTTGCAACAAAAATTATGATTAAGGCTACTTGTCAAATATAAATATTTTTTTGAATTACTTATGTTAGTGCTTTATATAAAAAAATCTGCTTTATTTTTCTTTTCTTTTCTTTAAAGAAAATGAGGGTAGAGTAGAAATGATCTTACTGTTTTAAGACATTCGGCCCTATTTTAAGAGTGTTTGCGCTAAGCACAGCGCTATGTCTTAAGTCATACATGCAAAGTCAATGGGCATGGCCAGGAAGTTTTGGTATTTTCAAGCAAGCATGCATTAAGTCTAGGCACAAGTGTGTTTGGGCGATGTTGAAATTCAGGCATATTTCTATTATATTGACTCCTTTTATATTGGCTCCTTTTATAAGCATGGAATATGTGGTTCTCATCAGGATTTGCATTTACGCTCAGATAAATTAAAGAGAATGTACGTGTTATTAATAATTTTTTTCTACTTGCACACATCATGGCTAGTATTAGCAGTGTTTGTATTGGAATACACTTCACTTCTACTGGTCGATTTAATATTATATATTATGTTATTCATATTTGGAAAAACTTAGACCAAAAATATTTCTAAATTAAAATGACAAATGATTTAAAAAAAAAAGTGGTAAAAAAACAAAAAAGCAAAATCAAAATTTTTCTCTCTCAACTTCTTCCACTGGCCGCTTTAATAGACTTAAAAATCACTCTACGACAACAGGTGTAAAAATACCAATGCAATTTAGATCATAAATACAATTGTAAATATAAACACAATAATTATAAAAAAATAAACATGATCTAAATATAGATGAATGCAAATCTCATAAATATTTGTTTCATAAAATGGCTACAACAGTAAACATCATTAAAATATTTTGATGTTCCACTATATTTTCAGAGTTTGGACAGGACATTTATTCTATCGGGAAGACATGCAGGCTTGAGTGAGGTTTAAGATGCCATTTATTTGATCAATGTAAAACAGAAGGTAATGTTTCTCTCTTTGGCGTAGGCCCCGTCCGGCGGTCCGAGGGAGTTGTGCCCGGAGATGTGTCATGTCCTGCCGGAGATAGGAGGCAGGGGCGAGGAGCCTACCCCCAAAAAGAGAGAAAGTAGTATACTACCCCCAAAAGAGATGATCCTGTCTGATACGAACCAGGTCTTGTGTTAGGCGTTCATTCTGGAGAAGAAAAATAGAGATGTGAGCATCAGAATTGACATGGAATTTGTGATATCTCTGGTATGGTTGTGTGAAGCCTTTGCAATGGGAAGGTTTTTTTTGGTGCGTTTTTGGGCTCTCCGTTGAGGCCCCTGGTTGTGCAGAATCTGCCTAAGGCGAGCAGCGTGGTATGCGGCCCTACGTTAGCGCACAGCAACGCAGGCCTATCTTTGTTGAAGGACGACGTTTGATATGAAAACCCTCTGACGAGGGAGGAGTTGTTTGAGGTATCCTTGCCGAAGGTGGGGAACGTGTATAAGCCATACGATAATGGCACGTTGCGTGCAATCCCTTTGTTGAAAGGAAACATTTTACTGTGAAACCCTCCAAAACACACACACACACACACACACACACACACACACACACACACACACACACACACACACACACACACACACACACGGCTGTATGATAATGACGATGTTGCGTGCAATCCCTTTGTTGAAAGGAAACATTTGATATGAAAACCCTCCGACGAGGGAAAGTTGTTTGATGGTTATCTTTGCCAGAGTGAACGCATACATAAGGCCATGCGATAATGACGATGTTGTCGTGCCATACCTTGTTGAAAGCCATCTCGTTATGGTGAGAGTTTCCGGCGAGGGCGGCTGGTTTGAGCGATCCCTATGCGACGGAACTATGCTGGATTATGGAAGCCCGGCGAGGGGGGACATAGTTATGTGCTGTCCTTGCGAACGGTGAGCTTGCTTGAATTGAATCAGTGCAGGTAAGGATGAGCTGGGGAAGAGCCACCGACCACCACCAGATATGCATGAGAACTTATGGCTGATGGAGAGTTGAGCTTGTTTGATGATTTGGGTCAAGTTGACCATTTCAGGTATGATTAGGGAGAGCAGCGGCCGAGCATCTTCATAGTAGATTCCGGTATACCTCGAAGGGTGCCCATCGAGCTGGTCTGTGGAATTCCTGCGAAGCGAGGGAGGGAAGTTGAGGAACCCGGGAATGTGTCTGGCTGGGATGATGAAGTCACAGGAAATGCACTGCCATGTCAGACGTCTCATAGGAGACATGATGGTTCGAGGAGTGCCGGACTTTATTGATTGTAGTAACTACTGCGGAATTGTCGCATGACTACGATGCGTTTGAGGGAACCCATATGACGCTGGCCGTGACGATGGGTGTGGAATAAGGAAGGCCCATTTTAAACTTCTTTTGTAGATGTAGCTTGCTGCGTCATCGCGGAACGAGGCTGCAGTGGTTCTGCGAGTGCATTTTCCCATTTCTGAACTCGAACTTATATTTTACCCTGTATGGGGTAAAGAACCATTTCATTGGAGGGTAGAAGGGAAGGTTGTTTGCTGGACCGCATGGTGAAGTGCTGTACGAATGGCAAGGAAGGATTTGAAGCTTGGGTCTCAGTGTCATTTCTTTCTTCCCTCCGCTGAGCCGCATTGAGACTGGGATTGTAGGTCGAGATCATTTGTTAAATACATTAAATTATTAAATATCTAGCAATGGGAATACTTACGAAGAGAGCGTCTGGAGCCTAGGAAGCTATATTGAAGAGAGTATCAGTCTGGCCATTCCCCTGTGAACCATGGTCCTAGACGGCAACCCCTGAATCCTATGGAGGGAGCCATGTCCGAGAATAGGGGCGTGTCGTCCAGAAATTCATCGATTGGTGGGTAGGAGAGGCCGTCTATGGAATGAGCTAGTGTGAGGAGGCGGAAAAACGGCGGAGTGGCCTTGAGGAATGATAAGCATGGCAAAATTGAGGTGGACTGATGGGGCTGGAGATTGCGTTAGGAGACCCAAACGGACCAGGGAATGATGTGAAAATAGACCTGATCCTGTCATGTTTCTTTAGGGGGGAAGCTTGCATGGTTAGAGAAGGTGTGTGATGTCTAGAATTCTAGAGATGTGGCTTGTTGTGTGAGTTTTTTTTTTTTTTTTTTCCTCCTCTCTCTCGCTCTCCTCCCTCTTATTCCTCGAGCTGGAGCAAATAGGGTGGGAAGAATAATGTCTCAGCTTCATGATTTTAGTTGTTGGCTGTAAAAGGAACATGAGAGTCTTCATGTACTCCCGGCATAGAGCCCTGAAGATGCAGTGGACAGTTTAGTTTTTGGAGGTGTGCCCCAAAACATACAAGAATGTGTGCATGTTTGTGCGAGACTGCTTTGTGAAAGTGGATTGATATGAATCGGGATCTTCAGGATGTGATTCTCGAGCATGGATCAGTTCCGGCTGTTCATGTCCCACCTTTTGTCACAGTAATACAACGGAAGCAAGGATGCAAGTCACTCTTTTAATGTGAGAGGTCAGAACACACGAAACAGTACAAAATAACGGGAGGGTCTGGAGAAGAGTGAAGGAGTGAATCCAGTGCAGGTGGAATCCGGATGAGATGAACTATGAAGACATCGAACAAGAACACGAACCAGAAAGATAGCGGACAGGAATACAACCGAACAAACACTGAGGACATCAAACCAACGATCTGACAAAGAGAGGCGATAGAGATGAGTATAAATGCATGGTGGTAATAAGCAGCAGCTGGTGCAGGGAATGAGGTCAGCTGGCACGCTGATCAGTGGAACGAGCGGTAACGCCCACTAACACATGCTCACACACACACACACAGAACAACAATAAAACGGGACATGAAGGAAACAGCGAATTCATGAATCGTGACAGTACCCCCCATCCTAGGAACGCCTCCTGGCGTCCCCAGACTCCCTTACCTGTCAATTGTAATCATCAATAAGGGAATGATCCAGGATGTCTCTAGCAGGCACCCAACTTCTCTCCTCCGGACCGTAACCTTCCCAGTCCACCAAGTACTGGATTCCGCGTCCCCTCCGCCTAGAGTCCAGAATACGGTCAACCGAATAAGTGGGTTCCCCTTCTACGAGTCGCGGCGGTGGGGGAACCGGGGCTGGCGGGTTAATGCGAGAATAAAAAACGGGTTTGATTTTGGATACATGAAACACGGGATGAATTCTCCTGTACACTGGAGGAAGATTGAGGCGGACTGCCACCGGACTAATGATCTTGGTGACAGCGAATGGGCCAATGAATTTAGGGGCAAGTTTATTAGAAACGGAGCGGAGAGGAATGTTCTTGGTAGAAAGCCACACTTTGGAACCGACGACGTATACGGGAGGTCTCGACCGGTGGCGATCGGCCTTGGTGCGCGTTCCCGCTTGGAGTAGAGTCTCACGGGCTCTAGTCCAAGTGTGACGACACCTCTGGACGAAAGCGTGAGCGGAGGGGACCGCGACTTTGGACTCCAGACTAGGAAAAATTGGTGGCTGGTAACCTAGACTACACTCAAACGGAGACAGGCCCGTGGATGATACTGGTAATGAATTGTGGGCGTACTCCACCACAGACAATTGTTGGCTCCATGAGGAAGGATTCTTGGAGACCAGACATCGCAACGCTCTTTCCAGATCCTGGTTGGCTCTCTCTGTTTGACCATTGCTCTGGGGATGAAACCCTGAGGACAGACTAACAGTCGCACCCAGTAATCTACAAAACTCTTGACAAAATTTGGACACAAACTGGGGACCTCTTTTGGAAACCACGTCCGTCGGGAGGCCATGTAGCTGAAAGACGTGGTTGACGACTGTAATCGCTGTCTCCTTGGCTGAGGGTAATTTGGGCAAGGGAATGAAGTGGGCCGCCTTCGAGAACCAGTCCACCACGGTCAAAACTACCATGTTACCCTGAGAGGGTGGGAGGGCGGTGACGAAATCTAGCGCGATATGAGACCAGGGTCTCGAAGGGACCGGCAGCAGTTGGAGGAGCCCGTCTGGGGGTCGACTGGAGGTCTTACCAGTGGCACAAACTGAGCAAGCCAAAACAAAACTGTGAACGTCGCGAGCCATACGAGGCCACCAAAATCGTTGTTTGACTAAAGATGTAGTGCGACTAACTCCTGGGTGATAGGCCACATTGGAACAATGCCCCCACTGAATGACGTCGGACCGTAATCCCTCCGGCACAAATAAACGGTTCGGTGGACAGCTAACCGGAGGCATTACCCCTTGTAAGGCCGTCTTGACCTTCGATTCGACCTCCCATGTGAATGTAGAGATAATTAAGGTCTCTGGAAAAATGCACTCGGGAGTAGACGGGCGATCGGATTGGTCAAAAATGCGCGATAAAGAATCAGGTTTGATGTTCTTGTAACCTGGGCGGTACGAGAGAGTAAAGTCAAAACGTCTGAAAAAAAGTGCCCACCGAGCCTGCCTGGAGTTCAATCTTTTAGCGGTTCTAATGTATTCCAGATTCTTATGGTCGGTCCAGACGATAAAGGGTACCCCCGACCCTTCTAACCAGTGACGCCATTCTTCCAACGCTAACTTGACTGCCAACAACTCTCTATTACCAATATCATAATTACGTTCGGCGGGTGACAGACGGTGAGAAAAAAACGCGCACGGATGCATTCTGTCGTCAGAAGGAAAACGTTGGGATAACACTGCACCTACCCCCACCTCTGACGCATCGACCTCCACCACGAACTGACATGATAAATCAGGGGTAACCAGGATGGGGGCCGAAACGAAGCGGCCTTTCAGTTTGGCAAACGCAGTCTCAGCTGCGTCTGACCACCTGAACGTGGTTCTGGGGGAGGTCCAGGTGATCAGAGGCGAGGCCAGTTGGCTGAAATTGCGAATAAACCGCCGGTAAAAATTGGCGAACCCCAGAAACCTCTGTAGGGCCTTACGGGAGTCCGGACTTGGCCAATCTACCACAGCCTTAACCTTCTCAGGATCCATACGCATCCCCTCAGACGACACAATATACCCTAAGAAGGGAACCGACTGTGCATGAAAAGCGCATTTCTCCGCCTTGACAAAAATCCCATTCTCTAGGAGCCTCTGAAGCACTCGTCGAACGTGCTGCACGTGTTCCTGGAGAGAAGAAGAAAAAAATCAATATGTCATCCAGGTAGACATACATGAACTGGTCGACCATATCTCGCAGCACGTCATTGACGAGCGCCTGGAAGACTGCTGGGGAGTTGGACAAGCCGAAAGGCATGACCAAGTATTCAAAGTGCCCCCTGGGGGTATTAAAAGCAGTCTTCCATTCATCCCCCTTCCTAATGCGGACCAAATTATAAGCATTACTTAAATCCAATTTTGTGAAGACCGACGCTCCCTACAACCTCTCGAAGGCTGAAGACATCAGTGGCAAAGGGTAAGTATTCTTTACCGTGATGCTGTTCAGCCCCCGGTAGTCAACACAAGGTCGCAGGGATCCGTCCTTCTTCCCCACAAAAAAAGAACCCCGCCCCCGCTGGAGAAGAGGAAGGACGGATGAACCCCGCTGCTAGAGAATCAGAAATATATTTCTCCATAGCCTCTCTTTCTGGAACAGAAAGTGAATATAATTTGCCCTTAGGCAGAGACGTACCTGGCAGTAACTCTATAGCACAGTCATAGGGACGATGCAGAGGGAGGGAAGCAGCGCAAGACTTACTGAACACTTCCTTCAGGTCTAGGTACTCCGTGGGCACGTTTGACAAATCCACTGCTACCTCCTGAAACGAAGAGACAGAAACAAACGGACAAGCAGACACAAGACAGGACTCATGACATTTATTGCTCCACTCTGATACTGATCTCTGCCGCCAGTCTATCTTGGGATTGTGTTCAATGAGCCAGGGGTGTCCTAAGACAATGGATGCAAGGGGGGAGTCCAGAATATAAAAGGAGATGGTTTCAGTGTGGTTGCCAGATACGCAGAGTGTGATGGGTCCAGTGGTGAATGAGATAGTGGGAAGTGCTTGGCCGTTGAGAGCTTGAACTGCGATGGTGTGGGTAAGAGGCAGAAGGGGAACCTGATTCCTGATTGCAAAGGAGTAATCCATGAAATTACCTTCTGCCCCGGAGTCCAGTAGTGCTTGACAGTCGAGGGATTGGGCTGCCCATCATAGTCTTACCGGGAGGAGCATAGATGTTGATGAGGTCTTCTCAGCGGAGATCCCACCCGACAGTAGCCTCTGATTTACTGCCGGGCTTGCCCTTTTACCGGGCAGTTGAAAGCAAAGTGTCCCGCTGTGCCGCAGTAAAGACAAAGACCCTGGGATCTCCGCCTCTCCTTCTCCTCCCGGGAAAGCCGAGCTCGCCCGACCTGCATGGGCTCGTGATTGTAGACGGGGCTGACCGCGTCCCTGCTGCTGGCTCGCAGAGTCTCCACTGATCCACACAGCCGAGCGGTTGCCCTCCGGTGTTCGACTCGGGAGAGTCGGGAATCTACACGGAGCGCCAGTTCGATCAACCGGTTAAGGGTAGTAGGCAAATCCAGAGCATAGATCTCTCTTTGAACGCGGTCAGCCAGCCCATGCAGGAACATGTCCCACTGCGCCTCCTCGTTCCACTGACACTCTGCTGCCAAGGTCCGGAACTCGATGGAGTAATCAGACACGGATCTCTCATTTTGCTTAAGGTCCGCGAGAATCCGTGCCGCTTCTCTGCCCGCCACTGCCCGGTCAAAAACTCTCTTCATTTCAGTGGCGAGTGTCTGGAACGAGGTGCAGCATGGATCTTGGTTCTCCCACACCGCCGTTCCCCATAGCGCTGCCCTCCCAGTCAGTAGTGTGAGCACGAATGCGACCTTGCTTTGTTCATGGGCAAAAGTTCTGGGCTGCAGAGAAAAGTGCATAGAACAACGTGTTAAAAATGCTCTGCAAAAATTCGGCTCACCGTTGTAGGACTCGGGAACAGGTAGGCGGGGCTCTGACTGAGAGACATTCTCTGGTGGTACAGGGGAGCGGGCGGTGTGGGTGGCGCAGCGGGAGCACGCATAAGCTGAAACTGCTGAGTGAGCTCGGACACCTGCGTGACGAGAGCTGAAATAGCCCGACCCGTCTCATTCATTTTTCTCTCCTGGGAATCCATCCGTGCCATGCTGGATCTGATGAAATCTTCCAGAGAAGAGGAGGTGCCACTTGCTGCTTCCGTGCTTGGTCAGATCGTTCTGTCACAGTAATACAACGGAAGCAAGGATGCAAGTCACTCTTTTATTGTGAGAGGTCAGAACACACGAAACAGTACAAAATAACGGGAGGGGCTGGAGAAGAGTGAAGGAGTGAATCCAGTGCAGGTGGAATCCGGATGAGACGAACTATGAAGACATCGAACAGGAACAGGGACACGAACCCGAAAGATAGCGGACAGGAATACAACCGAACAAACACTGAGGACATCAAACCAACGATCTGACAAAGAGAGGAGATAGAGATGAGTATAAATGCATGGTGGTAATAAGCAGCAGCTGGTGCAGGGAATGAGGTCAGCTGGCACGCTGATCAGTGGAACGAGCGGTAACGCCCACTAACACATGCTCACACACACACAGAACAACAATAAAACGGGACATGAAGGAAACAGCGAATTCATGAATTGTGACACCTTTACGAACTGAAGATGCAGTATCGCACTTTATATTTTGTGAATATTTGCAAATCTCCTTCCGAATGTGCTTGATAGCGGATTTGACGGCTGCTGTGCCAAGTTACCATTGTCTCTGACATATTTCGGAGACCAGATACACGCACGCCTAAACATGTATGGCTGGATTCCGGCATTTACGCTGTCAATCATATTGGTTCGGATTAGTGGTTGCTGTAGTGGTCGGACCATGATGAGTGAATGATTTGTGTAGACATGCCAACAAATTTCTGCTCTTTGATGATGCCTGAATGATAATAAAATGAAAGTATGCCATGGATAGGAATTACTCGCTGTATGTCCTGATCATAGCAGAATGCCTTACGCTGGTGGTAGATAATCTGAAGAATAGGGGAAGCGGTGCGGAGCCTACAGTGGTGCTAGCGATGAAAACATGGAAGTACGTCTGGAGTAAGAAAATGCTGCGTTTTATGGATCGCCCTTGGAGGTGCTCTGGGAACCTCATCGAATGTTGTACTGAATGAAGTAAATTCTTTCACGAGGCTTGGTGGAGGCTATATTAACCCGTTGATACGTATTTGTTTGCGCTCGGGAGTGAAGTCACTCTGCTTACGTTTAATAGATTTGCATTCTGATATATGCATGCATGAATATGCAATTAATGATAACAGATTATATGTCTTTTCGAAGGTCTAAGTGTTCGACGTTGATATCCGATCTCTGTTGCATGATAACAGTCCTCCAAAAACAGCAATTTGTTTATTTGTGCCGGAAGTGCGGATGGCAACATGCAATATCAAAAACGGGACTTCATACCTTATGAAATAGCGATCACCAGATGAATCCAGTTCAGCCTGCTTGGGTCAATTGTCCGTGTCAAAATTCATTCTATAACGTCCAGTAGCACTTTTGTACGCAATTATAAATCTTAATATGTTCTCCATGTTTACATGAGATCTCACCTGGAAGAATTACACTTCATCGTTCTTCGACAGACTATGCAACCGGAGCAGCATTCTGTTGTAACCACTGTTGTCTTAACTGTTGTACAACTGTATATTATCTTTTATATGAAGTCTTATAAACAGAATGAGCCCATCTCAAAGTCCAAAACTTGTTATTTTAAAGCAAAAAAAAAAAAACATTAATTCTGAAACTTGAGAAGTGAAGCCCGAAGTGTCTTCTTTCAAAAGATACTACAACTGTGTCCATACTCCAAGGGAGCCAGTAGATACGGCCATTTAAGTTGGGTATGTAATTTGCATGGTTGGTGCTCGGGAAGGGGGGGCGCGCACATCGACAGGTGAAACTGATGTCATGCTCCCTCGGAATGCTCAGATCGTGGGCTCGGTCTTCCTAGTGAATAGGGCATAGGGAAGATGAATTGGATTGGAACACACTACGTGATTTGGGCGAATGCGGCCGCAAAATGCGGGGAATCTTACTGAATGAAGTAATGAGAGCCCGTATGATAAGCGTTGACTGTACATGATGATATGCATGAATAATTCTCAATTCCCCGATGGGGAACGCTCTGGCATGCAGACTGTGAATGACAAGTGAATGAACCTTGACCGAGTTGCCCTCATGAGATTACGCGATTGCCTGCCGTACTATGAATGAATGCGCTGTTGACGTGAAATACTGGATTTGATATTGATGCGAATGCGTTATGATGAACAGGCAGCGTTGCAACTTTGTGATGAGCAGGTTGAATGACAACGGAAGGTTTAGACCCATGACTAGATCTGAATGCATTTGATGGATATGAAAAATGACTTAGCTTATTTCTGATGGAAGCCGGCTGCTGCCTGAGCCGATGATTTTGCAGGATTCGTGGGGTGCGCGCTCCTTCCGCGACGGGTCGTGCAATCGGATTGAGCGAGATCTCCTGAGTGAATGAGATATGTTTGCTGGTTGTTTACTCCCCATGGGATTTGATGTTGGCAGAAGTTGAGATGGACTTACGATGTCGTTGGAAAGGGAAGGCGGGCTTCCGGAGAAGTGCTGTGCACTGGTTATATGTGGCCTGGAGATGTTGAAGCGCGTCTAGTTGCCTACGTTTTAGCGCACTGAAACAGCAATGTGATAGATTGTGAGCAGACTTACGAAGCAATGGCTTACATGCGATTGGCTAGGAATTACCCAGGTAATGAAGTGATGATGTTCAGCTGCTAGTCTTCCAGCTAGAACTACGCTGCACTACGTTGCACTTCCATTTACCACCATTAGATATTGCTGGTGGAATCTCCAAACTGCAAAACAAGAACTGAGTTTGAACTTTGCTCTGCATACAGACGTGCTTTCTTGTCTTAGTGTAATTACCTATTTCTCATGAAATTAGCAAATTGCACTTTGCACCACTTTATTTAAATACAATACACTCTCAGTTTGTGCTCATACACCCACAGATAGTACAAACACTCCCACCCACACCCACTTGCACTCTCACGAACATTAGATAAGATGTAGCACATGGTCGTAGTGCGTAGCTCTGTGCTTTGTGCACTGATGAAAATAGAGCCCGTTGTGTCAGATTAAAATAAACATCAAACTTTTTAAAGCACGTCATAAGACAAATGCATTCTGCTCTATTTGTTGTGCTGTGTTTATCACACAAACACATTTGGTATGAATGACCCCTAAGAAGGTCAGGGTTACTTGTGTGTATTTTCTGCATTACTAGTGTCACCAAATGAAATGAATGGTATTAATAATAATTACTTTTTCCAAGCATGTTTTAAAGCTGCCCTTTTTTGGTGACATTTCTGGCTGATACCAGTTCCCTATGCATTTGAAAAGAGCGTTACTCTGATAACAGTAACTGTAGAAACTTTCATGCAGAAACTATGCTTACCATTAGGGTCATAGCTAATAGGGTAAAAGGTGGGAACAAGATTCTGTGGACATCACAGAAATTTGCTGGTTTTGATCCACATGCATTACCAGTTGTTGTTGTTGTTGTATTGCTGTTTTTTTTTTTTTTTACTTTGCAGCTGGTTAAAAAATGACCCTTGAACTGTTCAAAGACAAGTTCTAATTACAGACCTGAGTGTGAATCTTCTTATGAAAACCAAACACATTCCCCATGAGGTTCTTCTCACTTATTTTTTGCAGGCCCTTGTTTTTTTGATGCGAGCAACATCTGCAGCAGGGGCGGTTCTAGACCATTTTGACTGGGGGATTGGGGGCCAGGGCGGGTCCGGCTGTGCTTGTAGGGTAGCAACTGTATTATACCCTAAATGTCCCCTGTTCACATTTAAAACATAATTTACTGTTTTAATATTTGCAGACTTGAATTTTTAAAGACATCCAAAGATTCACCAAATTTAAGTAAAAATGTAAAAATAAATTGTTTTAAATATATAACCAAACAGACTCATGACAAATGTTTCATTTTGTCAATACACCCTAACATTCTGGTTTGATGTGCTTGATGTGCGTCTTGATGTGCTAATATTAAGCTCTCCCTTGTGATGGGTGTGCAGCGCGTTAAGTATTTGATTTATAAATGGTGTTCATAAAGAGGATATTCTGTTTGTTATCTACCTTGTAAACTATTAAGTGCTTCTCTTGAATATAATTTGCAAGATAAGCAGCAGGATCAACTCTTCAGCTTTATTCTCTCTCTCTGGGTTAGTTGCTCATTTGCTTTTTATTCTTGCGCCTGAACCCAACACTACCAATATTAATCTGAATATATTATTAGGTTGAAGTGCAATGATGTGGTGAGCTTAGTGTGTAAGAGCCTTTCTCACTGAAGGCAAGTCATTTATTTGGGCTTTAGTGAGGTGGTTATTAGGCTTTGAATTTTATGTTCAAGTGTATTCATAACAAATTTGCCATTGCGGCTGTGGTGTGGCCCTTTATAATCTGATCCTGTGTGCTTTTTCATCAGAGTCGCTTCACTGTTTTGCCAAACTTGTTGCACTACATTTGTCTTCTGCATCGTACATTGCAAAGCATTAAATTAAAGACAGTGGAAAAAAATACCTCATTATTAATAACATAAGTGTGTACTGTATATTTTTCCAGAAATGAAAACCTGAAAGATACACATACAAATTTTTCTTTACATTGAATCCTTGCCAAATAAGAGTGAGCTCTAACAAGTTGGGCTCAGGTGCATTCAATAAGGCAGAAATTCAGATCCAGATCTGAATTGCACTATAAAAGTAATTTAAATTACACTTACATTTACATCAGCATATATAATCCACATTAAGTAGAACTGAATCTGGAGCTGACAGGTCCAAAGATGCGAAACTAATGCTGAAACTTCTACCTTATCTCCAGAAGTTGTTGGCTCATTATTCATTTGACATTCGGTTTTCTCCTATCCGCTCTCTCTGGAGCCGACAATTTAGAACCAGCCCTGATCTGCAGAGTGTCTCATGGTTTTGGATAACACTGATGAGTGCACTGGTGTCATGGCACATGATATCCCCCTCAGATTGGTAGGTTTGTGGCACTGACAAAATATTGTCCATCCTATTTTCATGACAGCTTGTCCCATGTACAGTATAGGTCTGTGCTGGACTTGTTGAAGCCAACAACGTTTCTTTTTTCCAGTCTCCTATAAGTGTAACTTCAAGGTTTCCTGATGCAACATATGGCAATCACTACCAATGAAACACTGTCAGATTTTCACAACCCCAATACACAGTGATGATCAATCATATTAAAATGGTGGTTTGGTAAAATTCAGAATTTGAGAATTGTCTCATCTTTAATTCACGAGTTGGAATCTGTAATGAACTGGCATAACCCCACAGTATGATGAATTGGAATGACAGGAAGAAAAAAATGATTGAATTCTAAGAAATTCAACACAGTCACAAAAGAGGAATTTAATTAAAAAATGAGCACATCAGTGGTTTTCACTAATTATGCCTATTATTCCCTACTTCAACCTTTCCTCTCTAAGCTAAGCTCAATAATGTAATATTGAACACATTTTTGAACAAATCAAAATTTGGGTTAATTTGGAGCATTCAAAGAGGTGTTCTTCCACCATGGTTCATATATATATATATATATATATATATATATATATATATATATATATATATATATATATATATATATATATATATATATGAATATAATGATATAATTTATTTTCATTTAATGTCATATAAAGTTGTTTAATTAAAATATAATATGCATCTGTTGCAGGGCTCCCTGTTATCCCTGATCTTCTATTCTAGTCTTTTCTGTTTGCTAAAGAAATGTTTGGGAGTTTATATTTCCTATTGACACACTAAAGCTGAAGATATAAATAACCATCTTAAGACAAATACTTCTGTGAAACATCATATGTGCCTAAGATTTTTGCACAGTACTGTATGCATATATATATATATATATATATACAGACATTTAAATACAAATGTCTATATACCTCTGCCATTTAAACATTGATAATTAAATAATCCAATGTTTCTGAAAATATCTCATATAACATATGGGTAATTCGTACCAAAAAATGCTTTTTTTTTAATTAGATTTACAGCAGTTTGCGGAAATGTGAATGTCATTCCATTTTAATTCAACTTCATACAAATAAAAATACATAAAATAAAAGTCATTGTCAATTCAATATTGAATAGCACATTATTTTTTATATTTGTGCCTGGATTTGCCTCACACCTCACATTTAAAGTCATTCCCACTGTGTTAAATATGATCTGATACAATCCTAAAATGTTTCCCTAGTGACACAGACAATATTTCTGCTGTAGAATCAGCTAATGCTTGATAAATGAGCTTGAGTATGATTGCAAGAGCGTATGGACAACTGTATGAACTGGAACAAAGTGTCCTTGCACTTCTCATAACCACTGACACCAGTGCGCTAGTAGAGAGAGACCCTAACAGTGACATATGGGAATTGATTTCAAATCTGCTTCAGGCAGCTATGTTTATCATGATGACAATTTTTAACAATCATTTATTACAACTGCAACTGAGTACAAGTAACCCAGTAACATCATAGCCTATTTAGTAGATAGATAGATAGATAGATAGATAGATAGATAGATAGATAGATAGATAGATAGATAGATAGATAGATAGATAGATAGATAGATAGATAGATAGATAGATAGATAGATAGATAGATAGCTGATTATCTTGAGTGGGACAGGGTCACATTAATGGTCACATTCCTGTTGTAATGTTTAATGTGTGTGTGTTCATGTATTTCATGTCTTTTATTTTGATTATTTATTTCCTGTTTCATGTCATGTGTCCCTAGTCATGTGATGTCCTGTTTTCCCTCCATGTTCATGTGTCTTGTTTTCATTGGTTCATTGTCTTGTTATCCTGTTATCAGTTCTGTTTGTTCCTTGGGTATCTTTGTCATGTGTTCTCACTTGTCCAGGCAAGGGCGAGTCTAGCCCCTTTTTAGGGGTGCTTCAGCACCCCTAAAAAGGAGCTCAGCACCCCTAAAACTTGGAGTAAGAAATGTTGTTATTCTAAAATGTTTGTTCATCTTTGACAAGGTTAAATAATGTCCAAAACATACTCCGTAGTTTGTGGTTTAAAATGTATGTGTTAAGAATGAAAATGAAAACATCCCTGCTTAGCAAATGGTGTCATCCTCTTCTCTTCTTCTACTTCTCCTCTGTACCTGCACCGCTCAGCACAACCGTCATCCAGCGCGAAACACACGCAGAGCGAGAACCCGTTATGTAGCATTGTGAATCAACTAAGTTGCTCCAAAGCTATGTCTCACACTTCTTTCCTTTTACCTAGAGTTGTTCCGATTCCGAAACCATATCGGTGAGTACTGGAGTCAGTATCCTGAATCACCATGGTACACCTATAATAAGTGTTTATTTTCGGACTATGGAAAGTAGCACAGGACCTGGGTGACTCGTCCATAGGCATAAACGGAGAGACGTAGCGCCGGTTACAATGTTCTTCCGCAAGACGCATGCAGTTCTGTTTATTAACTGCTGGAGCGTGAAACAAAAACAGCAGCGTGACAAATAAACTGCGTACCTGTGTAGTCCATAGGTGTGTCTCTGTTGTTAAAGTTTATCGTTAATTTGATACTCATTTTAACAATCGGGAGTCATGTAAACATGTCATCACGTGCATCTTTTTTGGTCAGTCGTCATGGAAACATGAATCCCTGGCGTTTGGACCAGAGTAAAACAAACATATCACTGTATACCACCAGTATGTGTGAAAACACTCACTGTGGCTTTTTAAATGAATTGTTATTCATTCCTAGATTTATATCTGTTATTTTTCAGTTGTGGCTGACTATAAAACTGGACAATAAAAGAAAGTTTAATGTTTTTCTTTTGCTGTATTTATTCATTCCTCACACACAGAGGATTTAACCTGAACCAGGCTTAAGTCCTGAACTCCTAACATTACTCTCTCTCTCTCTGTGTGTGTGTGTGTGGCCTACCAGTGAGCAATGGACATACGACAGTTCTTTAAAAGAAAAAAGATAGATTCAGGTGAGAGACTAGGGACAGTCCATAATAACCTCTGTCTTGTTTTTTGTTTTTCTTGTTCTTCTGAAAAGTGTTAAGCTAAAGTAACAGATAATGCAAACCAGCTATCTGTTGTTGTATCAAATTATTTATCTAGGCAATGGTCCCCTGCTTTTAGTTTTTTTATTTATTTCAAACCCACAATGGAGAATACAGCTTCTCTTGTGAAAGGAATTTGTGATTTAAAAAAGTTTCTAAGCCCAATAATAATAATAATAAAGACATTTAAAATGACACGCATCTGTGTGCCTTTTGATCATATCCTTAGAATCTGTAAATGGTCTCCATAACATTTTTGTGACATGACAAACTGACCTCAACTCTCCTGCCTACAATATATTTGTGTATGATTGTCAGTGCCAAGGGAAAGAGAGGGAGATGGAGAAGGAGAAAGAGAAAGGGAAAGGGAGAGCATGCAGGAAGATCCAGGTGAGGAAACAACAACAATAAATTGACATATAGTGAATAGTGGCAAGCAGAACAGTAACTACTCATATTCCTATACTAACTTATTGGCATTATGTAGCCTATATTACATTTACTTTTTGAAACATTATTTTACACCACATTTTTTCATAATAAAGGAGGAGGAAAACAACAGGGAGAGTCCATAAGGGATGAGAGGGAATTGACTAGTGAAAGAAATGAAGAGACAGAGGGAGTGCAACATAGAGACCACAAGCCAAAGCAGCAGAGACAGAAGAGAGCTGTTCAGACTTAGGGGATAAGGACACTGGTCCTAAACAGTTAAAGCTGTCTCAATACCTTCATACTCAGTCTGGCACACAAAAAAGAGCCTTTCAAGAACCATTTTTTGTAAATAATTTACAGAAGATGAATTACATAAGTACCTGTTACTTTGTTCAGTGACAATAAAGTTGAATCTAATCTAACCAATCTGATGACTGTTGATACAAAAGGAGGCACATGGAGTTAACGGTCAGGAAAACCAGCTGAGTGAAGGTTTTGTGTTTGTTACAGGGTGCTGTCTGTGTGAACTCTCACAATTAAGCTGGTGCTCTGAAAAGGTCTCAAAAAAAAACGAAAAAAAAAAAAACAGTTAGTTGAACCAATGTTAAAATGATAAAGTTATTTTTCAATAGACATATTTTTTGTTTTTGTGTGAAAAGAGGGTGGGTGGTGGCAGTGGGGCTCATTGGGTGCTCAGCACCCCTAAACCTTTGACCCTAGTATCGCCCCTGTGTCCAGGTATTTAAACCCTTATGTTTTCCATTGTCCTTTGTTAGGTATTAAATGTTTGGTAACGTTGTGTCACGTCACATCACGTCATATTTACAGTTAGGGTTATTTGGATATCACTTTTGTTTAATAAATTACACTTGGGTTCTTCATTCCATCATCATCATCATCATCGTCATCATTGTCAGCACCAGCAGCAACGTTACACCTGTCTTGACTGAACAGATTTCCACTGTCCTCTGCAGAGTGAATGAGACACGAGGTACCAACAAAAAACCCCAGTCTCAAAATTCAGCCTCTGATTAAACAGATCAAATGCTCATCACGTTTCTCTGAAAGTTTTTATCTATAATTTACACAGCTCAAGTCTGACTCCAGCTATGCAAAAATGCTGTAATAAAAAGAACTTCCATACTAAAAGAATAATGTTCATTTAATTCAAACGCAAAACGACATATATTTACAGATTATTTCAAATATTGCAGATATACAGTACTTAGTAATTAGTTTGAAATTTATATTAAAATAGCATAAACATATTTGTAACAGCTTATGATCTTTTTTCATGGGTGTTTAAATGCCCTTGGCATGTTTTAGATTTAAATATCTCTCCTGATCAACAAGATCTACTATTATTTCTAATAGAGCTCTTACAAAGTAAATTTAATGCAATATGCTACCATGATATACTCAGTGTTGTTGGTGTTTTTTCAGTCCTTGTTAATTTTGTCTCAGTGATTGATAATAAAGACACTGCCATAACCCCAAGTAAAACATGCCTTAATTCATCTACCAATGCTGCAGGGCTTGGATACAAGCCGTGCTCACGCTATTGAAATGCCATTGTTTAATAGAGCTTTACTCCCCGTGGCGTGTCAGCTAGTCAGACACATGACAAATTCAGTGAGCAACTGAGGTGATGTGTGCACTCTATCACTCTAACAGCTGTCTGTGGTCTCATAGCTCAGCAGTTATTACACCTGCAATGAGAAGTAATCTTGCTGCGAGTGTTTAGACAATGCCATAACTCAGCATTTTACCAGGTTCGTGTCATAGCCATTTCTATGCATGCCCTTGCAATTATGCATTTACATTCTTAAAGCACTTCTTGACATGGCATTGATAGAAATGCAGTGTTTAATACACCTTGTTTAGATTTATAGTGAGGTTCAAAAATTAGTCACTTGTGAAAATGCTTCTATTTTCAATTTTCACTATCCATTATTTTATCCATATTACAATTTGAGTAATATTTTTCATGAAATAATAAGAATAATATAAATACAAAAAATTCTGTTAAAACTTTAAAGAATGGGTTTACTTGTTAAGATTAGTAAATACATTAGATATCATTAAATAACAATAAACAATATTGTAAACAGCATTTATCAATCTTTGTTAATGCTAGTTTATAAAAAACTATTGTTCATTGTGCATTAACTAATGCTAACATATACAACTGTTGACTTTAAAAATGTATTAGTATATGTTGAAAGTAACATTACCATATATGTTTATTTGTATGTATTAGTAAATGTTAAATTAACATTAATGAAGATTAATACGTGCTGTAGGAGTACTGTTCATTGTAAGTTCTTATTAATTAGAGTAAGAAAAGTGTTACCAAATGTATTAGTATTTGGTATTTTGTATGCATGCATGCATTCAAGCTGGCATGAACTCCACAAGTTTGTGCAAAACCTGATGATCCATGCTTTCCCAGAACATTTCAAAGAGCATCTTGTGTGCATCAGTGGAAGCAAAGGAAATCTAAAGGTTTGTGTAAAGAAGTGAACATGGTCACACATTTGCTTATTTGATTTGTAACCTATAAATGGTGCTGAATCTTAAATATTTACAATTCACTTTAAGTCATAACATTTCGATGTAACATTTCAAGCATGGAAACATAGCATTTCAAAATCATAAATCATTGTTTATTCCCAAGTTTACAATAAATTACATTTGGACTCCCACTGTCTCAGAGGTAATGTCACATCATTGTGTTTTTCTCCTAACAACTGCTCTGTTAAGATTAGGAAAATAAGTAGCATGCCATTTATAATGGTTTTTGTTACACAAACATCTAATTTTAAGGATAAACCTTTTTAATTCAAACATTTTCATTTATATAACTGCCCAGAACACAGGCCCCAATAAAATATAGCTAGCAAAACAAACAAAATAATATTTTATCTGTCAGTATATTTTAATACTGACTAGCCACTGTATGTGTTGATGAGACCACTGTCTCGTCCAGCTCGTCCTGTTGACCCCATCTCACAATCCACTCTGAGCCCCTTCTGAAACAACTCATGTTTTTTTCATTCCATTTGACGACACTACAGCAATCAGTCTCAGAGATTATTCATTCTCTCCCTATTTCTCTCCACATAAAATGACAATGCTCCAACACCTGGAACCTGTCATGTGAAAAGTGTTAAATTCTACACCCATCTCTACTGAAAAGAACACTTGGTCAGGGAACATAACATTCTGTTCATTTAATGGTGTATGTTCTAACAAACATCCACTTCTTCTATTCTGCAGTTTTTTTCTGATGTTGTCACTTCATTTTACATCTTTTGAATATGTATGAAGGTTTGAGAGTACAGAATTCATTCATTCTTATGATGTAGTTCTTGTGTATTCAAACTTTAATATAATATATTTTAAGGGTTGTCAGTTCACACAATCATTTAGTGTATTTCATTATTTAAAAATTTACATAAACAATCATGCCTCCTGAAACATTCATAAATCCCATTAATAAAATATGCATTTTACTACCATCTGTAAATGTAACTTTTACGAGCCGCATCAGCGGGGGGCAGTCAGCGCACCCCAACAAACCTCACAAGCATCACAGCCATAGAATGAGAGCCGGTCACACATGACGCATCCTTGACAGCTAAAAGAAGCAAAACAGAATACAGGGATCTCAAAATTTTATTTTCAAAGTTTCAACTACTTTTAACTTGACACAGCATTCTAAAAACACAATGTTTATAATGCTGAAAACAAGTGAGATGCTCCAAAAGCGTTCATCTGGCGTATATTTACAGAGACCGACAGTATATGTAAAAATAGACAAAATATGAAAAATAGATAAACCATGTGTGACCATGCGTGGATGATATATTTTGCCTTCACTATATGCAACACATAATTTAAATTAATTTAAACCAACTATATACTGTTCACAAAACTTTAGACTATCATTTCAGGGTTAAACGTCTGCCGCACCGAGTCACGTGACACAACAACATGACCTTGATTTCTGTGAAGAGCTTCTACGGTAGGGCTGCGCAATTAATAAAAAAAATAATTGCGATTACGATTACGGCTGCCACAATTATGTAATTGTGAAAATTGACGATTACAGCGTTCAATTTAAATCTGCTCCTATTGCATCAATGGTTTCTATTTACAACATGTTTTTGCAGCGGTTGAGTGTTCTAACCAATCACTAACATGTCTGTTGAGCAATGAAAAGACAATGGCCAATCAGATCCACTTAGATTAGTCCTCCGTCCTATCTGTAATGACAATTGATCCTAATGCGCAAGTTTTAAACCATCTGAATGCCCAGATGCTTGCTATATGTTCTAGCTCTGTTCGCGCGGCACTCGAAAATGAATACTGAAGTAACATCACCTGACACTTGAAAAGAAGCTGTAGAACAAGAGCGAAAAATAACTTTGTAATTATTTTCATTCGATTCATTGCATATTGCCCCGCTCGCTTTGAACGTATGTTAAATACACTGCAAATGAGCAACACGACAAAACGAAAATGATCCCGTTCTAATCGAGGCACAGACACGATGTAAATAATTGATATATTTTGCTGATTAGACAGCTTTGTTTTTAATGAGAGCATTCGTGAGAGTTCAGAACATTGTGCGGAGCGTCACTGAGCTTTCGTCGATATGTAGATCTCAAATAGTGTAAACCTGCAGTGAGTGACAGAAGTCATTGTAATGGGAGAGTTTGTCGCCTTGTTCGATTTCTATGTACATTTATTAATAATGTAATAATAGATTTGTTTTGTTATGTTAATAAGTGGGCCTATGTGAATTTGATTTGTACAAAATAGCAATAAATTAATTCAGCTTAACTGTTCTAAGTGTGTTTTGGAGGTGTAGCCAACATAATGAATATGGCATGAATAGCATATTTCAGGAATCACTGTCATTGTTATCGCGTCTGCTGTTATAAGAAGGAGGTTAAAACACAAGCAGAATGTTAGAACTCTGTCACGATCCTGCCACTCTGTCAGTCTGGATTTTTAATGTGACAGGGTTGTGACATCATTGTTCTGTGTCTGTCTTGTGTTTTGTCTTCTGTCTTTGTGTGAGCGTATGGCTTCAGTTGTGGTTTCCCTGCCGTGCGCTTTTCGGTCGGCCTCGTGTCTCATGTCCGGAGCATGGTGTCTGGATCCTGACATCCATGTTTGGATTCAGTTTTGGTGTGGGGATCATTACACTCACGTTCCATGTCTTGTCTTGTCTTGGTGTGATTGCGTTGTGTTTATGTCACCTTGTTGATAATCTATGTCTGTATCATGGGACCGCACGTTGCGCTTGCTTTGCACTGCGCACCCGGTCACGAGCTGTCTTCATGTTGTGCTAAAGCAGTGTTTCCCAACCTTTTTTCTTGCCATGACACACTTCTTACGACTAAACAATTCTACGGCACACCACTGTCCCACATATGCTAACCATCCTCATTTTTCCTTTTCAAGAACTTGTCCATGTTTTCTGTCCATCTAAGTAGCGCGTTTACTTGTAATGTTTGGAATTCGGCTGTGAAAAATAACAAATCACATAGGTAGGCTACGCTGTGTGAGGTCACAGGTGGCAAGAGCACTAAATGGGTAATGAAAAAACAACAAATTTGCTTCTTTTCTAATTTGTAGATTTGTTCTTGCAATGCCACAACAAATTACGGGGATGCAAACTCTTAAGGGGTGAAAAAGGTAAGACAATCACTGGTCCATGATAATTTTTTCTGGGGATATTTTTTTAAAGAATAAACTAAAAGCACCAATTCTATCTATTGTAGTGATTAAAGTTTATTCAAGTTTACAATTGTACAGAATTAGCTCCAAAATAAAGAGTATTTTGGTGAGGCTTGCTTCTGTTTCACAAATTTGTTCAATTTTATTAACTGATTAGTTCAGTGGCCATTCTAGTGTCAGTGTTTTGTGAGAGCATGTGGCTTTGTTTTGTTTCTGTTTTTCCTGGTGTCTCTATGACTTGCATCATACCCTGCCTCCTTATTAGCTTTTTATTAGTTCATTACATTTACATTTTACATTCATGCATTTGGCAGACGCTTTTATCCAAAGCAACTTACAGTGCACTTATTACAGGGACAATCCTCCTGGAACAACCTGAAGTTAAGTGCCTTGCTCAAAGGCACAATGGCAGTGGCTGTGGGATTCGAACCTGCAACCTTCTGATTAACAGCCCTGTGCTTTAGCCACTACGCCTCTCCGCACTTCTGATAGATAGACTTGGTTTAGATAAAAAGTTAAACCTATATTGGCTAAGAAGTATTTTTCATTAGTCACACCTGCTCTGCTTGTTTACCTGTTTGTTTTCTCTCCATATTTTAGCATGAACTTCGAAAACATCGTCCTTACCTCCAGGGTGAACAGACCAACATGAGATCACCAGTTGTAGTCCTTAAAAAAGTGGCGTGCTTTATAGTCCAGGGTCACTTGTAGTAATAAAGCAACCTCATCATCCATCCAGACAAAATTGCTTGATGCTTTCGCCATCTTCATTGTTTGCATTCACCGCTCTGTGGAATAATGCTTATGTGTGCAGGCGCGTAGTGTTTCTTAACATAGTGACATCGCCAACTACTGGCCTGGCATGCATTATACAGCATTTTTAGTCGTTATTGCAGATCCATGTGAAAGGGAATCGTTTTGACAATGTTGTCTGTGCGCAAAACATTTAAAAAATGCAAAGGAAAATGTGTTCAGTTTTTAGTACATCGTTGTGGTGTAAACGTACCCTTAGTCTCCTCGTGTGTGCTGTTCAGTGTGAGTTGGTGTTGTTTTGGGTGTATGTCAGTCTGCTTTTTCCTAGTTCCAGTTCGGTTCTAGTCGGTCCTGGTTCCAGTGCCTCTGTTCCAGCCCAGCTTCAGAAGGTGCTTGCCTGGATTGTATTGTGTTTGTATGGTTCTGTTTTTGGTTAAACAAATTCCCTTTTTCTCACTGCATTTGGACCCTGCCTCTGACAAACACACCATGTTTTTATATATTTATCAGAATAAACATTATATATGAATCAGAATGTCATATTACTTGATTCAATTAATTTGATTAACAGCCCCACAGTATTTACATTCCATAACACCTACATATAATGTATTAATAATGTGGTATCACCTTTAGTTAACTTATTGGTTTGGTTAAACAATTGGTTTACCTGTGTTACAACACTCACTGGTCTCCCCTAGTCAAAGCTTTCACATCCTTTAAAATAATACTCGTAGTTGTGGTAGGAGGGGCTGAGTATGAATAGCTTATCTTAAGTCTACAATTAAAGAGTGTTGTGGCAGCAGGAACCCAGACAAAACACATCTTTTGGTTAATGACTTAAGATGCACTTTCCATGACATGCACCTTTGCACCTTTGCCAATTGGACTGATGGAGCTATCACCCATGCTGTCCTCTCTCTGCATCATGAATCATCCCTTCATTATACCTATCTGCAGTTGGGGCCACTCAATTACAAGAGGTCTTGGTGTTGATTAAAGGCTGGGCATTTGGAATGTGCTTTCATTAATTACATGAGCACTCTATCTGATCAAAACTATGATTTAGTATGGATTACAATTTAGCCCTTTGTTTGTAGATGGCTGGGGCAATCTTAAAGGTGCTATATGTAAGATTGACAACAAGAGTTTGATATGGGAACTGCAGTCCAAATTCAAAATATTGGAGAGTTGTCTGCCCCACCCCAGACTTTTTTGACATGCAAATTTGCCAACTCAGCATCCATTTTAAAGGATTTCTGGGCTTTAAGCTGTCTCCATCTTCCAAAGGCATCTCCAGTATTTATCCTTGTTTTACTACGCCTCTGGTCACGGTGGTTTTTAGACGGATGGTGAGGCTTTTTAGGTCGGGGGAATCTGTAATCTCTGATCCAGTTTGTTTGTTGGCTTCCATTGCTGCTGCTGCATGCAGTGTTGTTTTCCTGCCAACTTTATCAAATCTGGCAACCCGGCGGTGTCGAAATACTAGTGGTGAGTGGGCAGTGGGCGGGATCATACAGGCCAAAACATAAACAGAAATTCTGGCCTGGAATGGAAACTTCAAAGTAGACTGGCTGTAGCACTGTTATCGGAGAAGCCAGTATTTCAACTTGTCTAATTCTCTAATGACATATTATGGTCATTTTGTGATTTAGTACAGTACAAATATTACATATAGCACCTTTAACATTTTACTCTACTTGTACCACTATAAAAAGTCTGAGTATTTATCATTTAGGATGAACTTAATAATTAATTCACATTTTGAACGTGATGCACAACAAATTTTACAGCTTTATGTTATATACAATACACAATATTTATAAGATATTAAAAAAAGAATCTAATTACTTCATCATCTTTAATGGTGGTTGCTAAGGCAAGTAGCGCTCTTAATTAAAGAAACTGCCAACGGTTCGTATTAAACTTTGGCATGTAACTTATTCTTAACCATTTTTCAGACATGCAGGTCACCACAAATCCTAAAACTGGTACACTTACGCTGATGGTGGGACCCAAGCCGTATAGGGACCAGAATATCACAGTGACTTGGCGGTGGGCTCTTTTGACTTGGGTCAGTAAGTAACTACCTAGTAACCAGCAGAACAACCAAGCAATCACACTGTGATACGCTAACATCACTTAGAAGTAAAAAAAGCAAAAAAAAAAACAAAAACAAAAAACACTAAGGAACTGCATATCAATGTCATGGAAGCCACCCACATCACCCTAGCACCATGGTGATGATTTTTACACTGGCAAGAACTTCTCACATTTTCTTCAGAAATGTAAAAATCAAGATGTAGAGTAATAAATGTTGCAGTTGATGTTTTGGATTACACTGCCCCCTGTTGAACACAGATTTCTCTTGCTCTGGGTGTTTTGCTCCATGTTATACTGACCTTGTTTTAGAGTGAATCTTGTCTATCACATAATGTACAGAAATGTGTGCATATGGATGATAAAAAAATACGTAGTGCATACAACATGTTAGATAGTGTTTTTATTTGTATTCCATTAATTATTTGGCAACTGACATCTTGCATGCATTGCTAGATCAATTGGTCACTAACTTAAATGGATAGTTCACCCAAAAATGAAAATTGTTTCATCATTTATACCCTCGTGCCATCCCAGATGTGTAAGACTTTCCTTCTTCTGCTGAACACAAATTAAGATTTTTTCAGAAGAATATAGGTGAGAAACAGATTAATATTCAAGTATTTTTTATTATAAATTCTTCTCCCTGCCCAGAAAAAAAATATTTAAATATGAATCTGTTTCTCACCCACACCTATCATATCACTTCTGAAGATATGGGTTTAACCACTAGAGTCTAATGGATTACTTTTAGTGCTTTTTGGACTTTCAAAGTTCTGGTCACCATTCTCTTGCATTGTATGGACCTAAAAAGCTGAGATATTCTTCCAAAAATCTTCATTTGTGTTCACCAGATGAAAATAGTCACACACATCTGGGATGACATGAGGGTGAGTAAATGAGAGAGAATTTTCATTTTGTGAGTAACTATCCCTTTAACCTATGCTTTTGAAAAAAAAAAGAAGAATTTATTTATGTATATTTTAGTGAATGTGTTCAAGATGATGTCACAAATCTAATGAAAAGTATGTTTGCTATGCAGACAACCTACAAATGTAAATTATACTGCTGCTACAGGTTGTGTAGGACAAACAGGGCGTTGCCTTGAACTTGGAAGAATATAATTTCCTGAACTCATCACTGGGTGGAGCTATTTCATAAAACAATGACCCAAAGGTCTTTGGAATATGGTAACATTGAGAAGATGCCGTGTGACGACTTCAAGTTGTATGCCTGGCAATAAAAAGTGTTTACATGAAACATTATTTAAATATTTTACATGTAATTCACTAAGCTTCATGCTTGCATGATTTCCTCTATGCGTCATAAACTATTCATGTAAGCAGAGACGGTTAAGCAGATATGGGCCACTTTTATTAAAATGAATGGGAGATATTGGACCGCCCAACCAAGGGACTCTAGCTCTAGCGCCCAACAGCCAAAAGATGTTGAAAGGAAGTCCCACCTTACAGGTAAAAGAGCCAATCACCTTTTAGATACAGACATCGCCGGTCACTCATCTGGAGAACGTACATTCAGAACAGATCTGTGACTCAATCATTGGATCACGACTCACCAGTTTAGGACAACTAACTGAAGATTCCAGGTGCTGGTATTAGTCCTATTGCTGCAATGGTCACAACATGATTTCCTATTGGTTAAGTAGAAGGCAACTGAACACATGTGGCCAAATCTGGTCATGATAGGAGATAGCTCTCAAACCCCATCAAATCCTCTGTGTTTGGAGTCGGTCCAAACGAGAGACACAGAATTTATAGTGTTTATATAGTAGAATACATGGTTTGCATTTTTGTGACAAGATGCGGCATGAGTGTTGATTTTGATCGCAAGCTAATAATGAATGTGAAGGCATGTAAATCCATGAAAGCAAAATAAAATTTATGAAAACATACAGTGCACTACACATGTTGTTCAGTTGGAGCAGCAACAGATTATGGGTGCTTTTTGATGTCATACTAACACAGGTTTTTTTTTTTTTTTGATAGCTCATATGATCTATCTTTCCAAGAAATGCACAGACCAACATTTTTTCCCACTGAAAGGTTCATCGCTGTGATTTATGACGTAAGCTTCACCAACTCCCTGTAAGATTATATATTTTCAGTAGCCAGACGTTGTCACAGAATTCAATTTCAAAGGTACGACTGGACACATTATCAAACATTTGTCTTGCTGTGATTCAGCCCCGAAGACATTAGACACAAAACTCTGTGCAATGACAATTTCATCTATACCTTTTCAGCAGGCAGTGTGCTATGAAGAATATTGTATATGTGTGAATACAGCCAGCTGGGACTGCGTTTCATCCTGTGTGGATGAGAGTGTTTCTGCTTTATATCAGTGGGCTCTGGGGGTCAAATAAGAGCTTTAAAAAGACACGTACACCACACCATGGCCTTATAAGTAATTACACTACACTACACACACTCTCTCTATATATATAAATACACACAGTGCATTCAGAAAATATTCAGACATCAATCTACACTCCATACTCAACGACAAAGATATATTTTTGATAATTTTGACTTTGAAAATGATTTAAAAATAAATAACTGAAATATCCCACTGACATAAGTATTCAGACCCTTTGCTATGACATTTGAAATTTAGCTCAGGTGCATCCTATTTGTCTGGATCATCTTTGAGATTGTTGCACCTTTGGCCAATTCAATTGATTGGACATGATTTGGAAAGGCACACACCTGTCTTTGTAAGGTCTCACAGCTGAAATGAATATCAGATTAAAAACCAAGCCATGAGGTCAAAGGAACTGTCTTCAGAGATTAGAGACAGTACTGTGTTGAGGCACAGATCTGGGGAAGGCTACAAAATATTTTGGTTGCATAGAAGGTTCCCAAGAGCACAGTGGAGTCCATAATTCTAAAATGGAAGAAGTTTGGAACAAGCAGGACTCTTCCTAGAGCTGGCCGTCTGGACAAACTGAGCAATCGGGGGAGAAGAGCCTGGGTAAGAGAGGTGACCAAGAACCCGATGGTCACTCTGGTTGAGCTCCAGAGATCATGTGTGGAGATGGAAGAAACTTGCAGATTGACAACCATTACTGCAACACTCCACTGATTTGGGCTTTATGGCAGAGTGGCCAGACAGAAGCCTCTCAGTGCAAGACACATAAAAAAGCACCTAAAGGACTCTCAGACTGTGAGAAACAAGATTCTCTGGTCTGATTAAATAAAATTTTAACTGATTGGCCTCAATTCCAAGCATCATATCTGGAGGAACTGCTCATCACCTGCACATTACCATCCCAAAAGTGAAACATGGTGGTAGCATTGTGCTGTGGAGGTATTTTTCAGCGGCAAAAGAAAGGAAAGCTTAATGCAGCAAAATACAGAGATATCCTTAATGAAAACCTGGTCCAGAGCACTCAGCACCACAGACTGGGCAGAAGGTTCACCTTCCAACAGGACAATGACACTAAGCACACAGCCAAGACAATGTAAGAGTGGCTTAGGGACAACTCTGTGAATGTCCTTGAGTGGCCCAGCCAGAGCCTGGACTTGAACCCAATCGAACAACTCTGGAGAGATCTGAAAATGGCTGTCTACTTACCCTTCCAACCTGACAGAGCTTGAGTGGATCTGCAGAGAAGAATGGCAGAAAATCTCCAAATCCAGGTGTATGTAGTGAGTGAAACAGTTAGCAGTATTACAAGTCTAATCATCATCTAGGTGATAAAAATGGCTATTTTGCATTTTTAATCCAATTATTGTGTACAAATATCTTAGCCTAACATTTGGCAGTCCAATCAAATAATTAGTCAAAAAGAGATGGAAGTTGTTTCAAGTGCATTGCAATGTGTGATACAGTAAGATTTTATGTATGCTGCACATTTTGGAAAATCTAGCAGCCCTAACAGAACATTTGCATACTGTGCACAGTATACAGTACATACTATATACTGCAGCAATAGAGCACAACAGCGCCGGTCCACCTTTTCAGCCATCTGGGTTCCGGAAGTATTTTCACTATTCTTTTCTTCCATATTGGTTTTCATAAAATCCTTCACAAAAGAGTGAATCCATAAACCAAACCAACCAGCTCTGAGGTGAATTTTGACGTTACAAACTTTAAATTGGAGCAAACAAATATTTGAAAATTGGACAAAAAGGACCATGGACCATGGGTTGTGTAGTTTTTCATCAGGAATTCCACTATTAAACACTATTTCAAAAACAATATGTTGAAATAACATGAAATTACCTCAGAGCAGATAGGTCTGTCTTAAAGGGGTTGTTCACACAAAAACTTTAATTATACACAATCCCTCATGCTTCCCCAAATGTGTATGAATTTTGTTCTTCTCCTGAACAAGTGTTAAACACAAGCTCTGTAGGTCCATATAATGCAAGTGAATGGGTACCAAAAGTCTGAAGCTCCAATATCCCATAAAGGCAGCAAAAAAGTAATCCATTAGATTCCAGCAGTTAAATACATATCTTCCGAAGCAAAATAATAGGTATGGGTGAGAAACAGATCAATATATAAATTCGTTTTTACCATAAATAATCTCCCTGCCCAGTGGTTGGCGATATGCACGAAGAATGTGAATCCCCAAAAACTAAATTAGAAGAATGTAAAGTGGAGATTGATTGTAATTGATTCTCACCCACAATTTCAGTATATCACTTCTGAGGATAAGGATTTAACCACTGGAGTCATATGGATTACATTTATGCTGACTTTATTTGCTTTTTGGAGCTTATAAATGTTGGTACCCATTCACTTGCACTGTATAGACCAACAGAGATGATATATTTGTCTAAAAATCTTTGTTTGTGTTCTTACAGAAAAATAAAAGTCATACACATTTTGTCATGGTCTCTGTGAGATTGCCAGTCGATCCTGTCTCATGTTTTTGTGTTGGTTGCCAGTCTCTGTCTGAGTGTCCAGATTGCAGTGACCATCCAGCCTGCAGCTGCGCTTGCCATCATACTGCCATGGCACACACTCTCCTACGAACACACTTTACACCTCAGGATTCCTCACGGATCTGCTCTTCATACTGCCATGACGCACAAACACCTACGAACACACTCATCATCATCTTCACGCTGCAGTATGTGCCGGGTTCCTTACTGTTTGCCAGCCCTGCTGTGCTTCTTAATTTGACATTTAATACATTCTGTGAACCGTTCCCCTGCATTTGGAACTCTTGCTTTGTGTTCCTGGCACATCTGGGATGGCATGAGGGTAAGTCAAATCTGAGAGAAATACATTTTTGGGTTAACATAAAAAAAATTATGGAATTTCTCTAGTGATGTGCAAGGGTGGTTGACTAATCGACCAACAACTGACAGGTCATCTATTGAGTTCGATCTACTAACATGAATATTTATAGTGGTGGTGGTTTTAATGGGAGATGCTATTCTTACATTGTTGCATGATGATAACTTGCGGGTTGTAACAGTGAATAATAGTCAGCACATTTAAACCGTCTGGCAGAAGTTTAGTCTCTTTAATGCTTTAGGTTTAGCCTTTGCTGTGTCTTATCTGGAAGGCTGCGTCCTCCGGAGGTTGCATTTGTCAGCCGCATACGTCATCTAGGCTGTCTCGTTTCATAAAAGCGAGTAGGACATTTCGAATGCAACATTCTTGCACAGGAATTCGGAGGAGGCAAGAGGAGTATCCTTCATGGGCACTCATAACCCACAATCCTTTGCTTTAATGGAAATGTTTAAAAAAATAACCACAATTTGCCCATAGATATGATGTTCAAACACAAGTAATGTTAATTACCAAGTTTAAGTACCTCAGTAGATGAGTGCAGAGTATATATTATGTATAATTATATTAATATTTAATTAAAATATATTATTATACTAAAAGTACACCTGTACACCTTTACATCATTATAACTCTCCTAAAATGTACCTCATACTTTTTCACTCAAAGCGCTTGTTGAAGTGTGGTGCTGTCATAGCAACCATGTTACGTTACGTTTCTGTTCTTCCTACGAAGGCCGTCTCATTTAATCGAGATTTGTTTAAAGGAGGATGCTCTAAATAATGCAGCCTTCAAAGGACACATCCTACCTAGCACTCAGCCTTCAAAACAAGACACCGCTCTTGTTTTTATGTGCTGCTGTTACAGCAATCAAAGCACGGAATCAACATTACATTTCAAGACATCACTGTCGGACGTTAAATCCTCTGATTTGAGTAATACTCCTGTATTTAAAAAGCATTGTGAAGAGATTACAGTTTTTTGCTGATTCCGTCTGATGCTGATTAGATGCAGTAAAAAAGGTTTAACCTTGTGCAACCCCGCAGCCTCATACGAGGACTCACTATTTTGGATTCGCTATTCAAAATGCATAATTTAAATGAATTTAAATCCATTGCATGCTGTTCGGGACACTCTAAGGAGTAATTTAAGGGTTAAACTTCTGATGCAAGATTCATGTGACCAAACACCATGGCTTCGATTGCTATGGGCACAGCACCAACAAAAGTGTCTCTGGTAAGAAACCTTTGCAAATGATCCATTTTAATCTAAAAAAATATATATATTTTTGTTTGTTAACACTGTACAATAAGGTGCTTTTCACTAACACAAGTAAATCCATTCCTATTTATTTACTCTGCATTTTCACATTGAGAATAAATGTATTCATACAAAAGCTTAAAAATTTTGCTTTCAGAGGCTTGGAGTTAGGATGAAAATAAGGTGCATTTCAAACTGTCCTCTGACCTTTGCAGATAGACAGCATACTGGAGGTTAAGTCATTCACTAAATAGATAGGAAGTGTGCATCCTATAGCTTTCCTAAGTGCATTCACTCCTAAAATCTGACCAAAAGTTCAGTTTCAGGCTGCAGATGATGTTTGGACCACTCAACATTTTTGGCAAACACAGGCCAGTGATAATCAGTTCATAGATTCCGATATGTAAAACATCTCAAAAACATGAATAACCAGCACACCTGGACACATAATAAACTATTTGATGAGAAAAATCTGACTTTCTATAGATTGGCATTTCTTAAAAAAAATGTTAAAGCATTTTTAGGAAAACGTTTTACTCAAAAAAACTTTTTTTCTTTTTACAAATAAAAACATTAAATGGAAAATGCACAAAGACGTCAGCTCTGCACTTATGAATGTGCAGCGAGTATCATTTTGAAGCACTCTGGTTACATTGAATTGCGTCATTCTGCGATTAGGATGTGCATAAGCGGTTTTTGCTTGTCAATATTGGACCCTTTCTTATTTTTTACTTTGATAATTTTATGAAATATGATGATATAGTGGTTTATCTTATTTATTTGTTGAATATTGTTCGCTACCATGTTGAAGTGCTGTGCTTATGCTGCATTCCATTCCAAAGTTTTGCATTGCCAGGTTCAATTGAGTTGCTAGGAAATGTCTCTGGTGACAGTCGAACCCCTGCTAAGCTAACAGCATTACAGTTTTGTTTCCTTACATGTCATCTTTCCTTACAAAAATTGCGAGTTCATGACAAATTTGCAGCAAAGTTACCACTGATTATTTTCACATGCAAATGAGGTTACCTGATAACGCATTTGAACGAAGTCACAAGAAAATAACAGAGCCTACATTATGGAGATACATTATCCTTAACACCGACTAGTTGACTAGCACTTCAAACAACCAACTGACTAGTCAATAATGAACATTTTTAATTTTGCACATCCCTAATTTTTACTTCGGGAACCTGACCGTTGCACTCTGTAGTAAGAGTAGTAAGGTAGCATGATATAATGAGGACAGACAATTTCATTCATGTAACCACAGCATGGATTTTAATTTATAATTTAATGAAATAAACAAGACTTACAAGATGCAAGGATTTTGTGTCAGTTTAAGTTGGATTTCTTCCCTTGGCTCAATTTCAGCAAAGAAGAAAAAAAAAATCAGTGACGCAAAACAGCAACTTTTTCTTGCTTTGGAATTTGCACCAGCGCTTCCCAGTTTCTACATCTGTGTACTTTTGTGTCAGACTAATACACAAACTCTCTTGTTTGAGGAATTATAATGACCTGATGGTTATCATCTGGAGGAAAACTAAGCAGCGTGAATGCTTCATGTCACAGAACTCAAATCGCTTCCTGGAGCAATTTTATATTTTTTCAGCCAAAATGCTGACACAAAAATGTCAAAACATTTTCTAATGCTGTCTTCACACTGCAAAGGCGGCACAGAGGCTGCATCTGAATTATTAAACCCCAAAACAGACTGCTTGTGTTTACTGCACAGAGATGGCATAAATGTGTTTACACAAGAGTTACAATAGCAGAAATAGTGTTTTAAAATAATGTTTTAAATATGAAACTATGAAAAGGCTATATCATCACAGTGGTCTATGACCTCATTCCGCAGGTAATCACAACTGTGTCAACACTGAGTGCGAGTGTACACTTAATTTATACAGTTCAACAAACAAGTAGGCTAAATAATGTTGAATATCTTACATTTCAGAAAAAAATGGTCAATTATTTTGTACTGTAGGCTACAGTAAGAATGCCAGAAAAGAATAGAAAAGATGCCAATGTATCAAGCACAACTCGCTCTCTGTACTGATCTCAAACTCTCTTTTTGAACTAGTACCGTTTCATTCGTGAATTAATCTGTGTTTTAAATAAATATTTTAACCTTTTTGCAGTGCATTCAAACCAGTTTGTTTACACTAGTCTGGGCTCAGAAGCGTACGATCAGACTGATGTGATCTGAATTCGTGCAGCTGTTTACTAGCAAAAGAGGGACTGAATCATTTGTCATAATGAACTTGCTGCTCAAATAGCCTTTTCAACATCACAATATCTTTATTTTTATATGTTACAAACATTAAAATAATCACTAAATAAAAGTTTAAGCCATTACCGTCAGAGCACACTGTTTAGATGTTTTCTGACGTCAAACAAAGAATATAATAACTAGTCAGTCCACATGAGCCTTCTCCCATTCCATCCATCACACATTCCAACCACTTCTGGTGCTGAGAAAGTGGAAGGACTAGGATTTTAGAACCTTCAATGCTTCTATGTTATGACGAAATCAAAATCCCATGCTGCATTGCAATGTAAATAACATGGGGGCATGCATAGCTGGGAGGCACATTCGTGATCTCATCTTATCTTTTATAATCAATCATTATATTATAACAAGATGGTGCCACAGATGGCTTCTTCGGTGTGGAACTCTCTAGCGTTTTTGTTACTTTTGTTTGTTTGTCATGTTTTTTGTCACTTTTTGATCTTGGTCTCTCTGATCACTGGTTTATCTTCTCCCAACCTACAAGCAGAAACTAAAATCAGCTAAGTCTGTGGTAAGGACTGTAAATATATGGACCAATGAAGCAGAGCTGGAACTACAAGCCTGCTTTGACTGCACTGATTGGAGTGTTTTTGAAGCTGCAGCCACAGACCTGGACGAGCTCACAGATACTGTGACATCATATATCAGTTTCTGTGAGGATGCTTGCATCCCTACTAGGACATTTTTACCATACATTAACGCTAAACCATGGTTTACAGCAAAACTCCGACAGCTTCGTTATGCCAAAGTGGATTCTTACAGAAGCGGGGATAAAATATTGTACAATCCAACCAGAAACACACTGACTAAGGAAATTAGAGTGGCTAAAAGAAGCTACTCTGAAAAGCTGAAAAAACTATTTTCAGCCAATGATCCTGCATCTGTGTGGAAAGGCCTCAAAAGCATCACCAAGTACAAGACACCACCCCTCACTCTAAAAAAATGGCTTTTACTGCAGGTTTAAAAAGCTCAGTCTTAAACCCCTCCCCCACTCTAATCTTCACTTCACAGACACACCAACACATACCTGTTACTCAACCTGCACTTATAGTCTGTGAGGAGGATAGTCTGTGTGAGTTTTTCACCAGCCTGTCTGAAAGTCTGCACTGACCAACTGGCCCCCATCTTCACACAGATCTTCAATAGAGGAGACGGTGAAGAGCATTCTGGCCTCTGGGACTTGAGGGCATGTCCTTCTAAAAGTATTATTGGGAGGTGAATGGTGTGTCACTGCTGAATAATTCCTTGTGAATGGCTCACTCAGTCTTTCTCTGACATGGACTGCCAATCATAGCACCTCAGAACTCTCATCACTGCTTTTATTGGCCTATGTTGCCACATTTATCTTCTCACTTATCCAAGGACTCAGGCTGAGGAAGTGATGTGTGAATCAGACTTTATAGACAAGGCACATTTTATATGGCATACAACAGATCACTCACATTTATTGGTTCTTTTTCATCTACAGGCAGTTTTATTTTACATTTACATTTATGCATTTGGCACACACTTTTATCCAAAGCAACTTACAGAGCCCTTCTTACAGGGACAATCCCCCCCCCCCCCAGAGCAACCTGGAGTTAAATGCCTTGCTCAAGGACACAGTGGTGGTGGCTGAGGGGTTTGAACCAACAACCTTCTGATTACCAGTACTGTGGTTTAGACCACTACACTCCATGTGGTTTTATGTCCCAGGTGTTGCATATTTACATGATTTAACTATTGATTTCTTTAACAGAACTTTGCAGAGCAATGACTTGCTATTTTCATGTCATTTTTTAAGCCAGAAACGTACTTCGATTACGTAATACTACAGCTCCGCCCTAATTTTTGCCTAGAGACTACTGCTTTGGTGCTTCTGCGCTGAAACAGCATGATACTATTTGATTTCTGATGTAAAAGTTTGAGTTAAACTGCTGCTGAATTCACAGTGTGATCAGTCAAACACCATACATCATTTAAAATGTAATGGAAATGAATTCTTTAGTGATATATGTACGTATATGCACAGGGCTGTGCACAGGTGTTTTGGGGGGCAGGTGCCCATGTGGAAAAAGAAGTCACCCCTCTCATAATCCTTTATAAAAAAATAAAGTTACAGACAGTTGCATATCAGTTTTATTACTTTTATATTTCAATACCCATACAGTCATGCAAATGTTTAATACTCAACAGATTTCTACAGATTTTAGACTCACACCGAGACTATGGTCTTTAGTATTCCCTATTATCAGTGTTTCCCACAGGATTTTGTGAGACTGTGGTGGGTGGACATTGGACCGTCTAGGGGGGTCCTGGGCATGGCCCAGAACATTTTGTACATTTTAAAGTTAAATCCATCAATCTGGTCCACTTTGAGAGCAAAATTAAGAGGCTAGGTCTATGAAGAATTTTGTGCTCTGGTGAACAATTTTGTGCTATTGTAATTTAATCATTAACTCCATTGTATAGATATGAATGGTGATGACACGGCAAAAAATGTCAAATCCACAAAGCATAGTAAACGAGACAAAGTTTAAAGTAGTTCACAAATGGTCAAAACACAAAATAGACTACGAGCATACAGATATGAAGCAAAAGTGGTTACCGGTGTTGAACTTGCTCCTCAGATGCTGACTGGCAAGAACAGGCAACAACAAAGAAAACAATGCCACATTGTGCATGCTTTAGTGGTCTATAAAATAAATAACCATTCAACATCAACAAATCTTAACACAAAAATTGAAAAAGGCTGTTCTCTGAATAAATAAAATAATAACCCAACCAATCTACCCTCCAAACTACAAAGTAGGGCTAATGTCCAAGTAAATGCTAAGTGTGTTCTGTATGCTGAGGTGAAGGGAGCTGAATAGAAAAAAAAAAAAAAAATGTCTTGCAAAATGGGCACTAATCTAGTCAGAGGCCAAAAGGGCAGGCGCTTGAGCACCACCTGTGGTCTATATGTGCACGTGTGTGTATACGCATGTATTTGTAAGTGTGATTTTATTTATTTTTTATTTATAAAAGTTCACTGGGCCAAAAGGGCTTATATTTGAAGAGACACTTTTATATAAGGTCAGAGGGCTTAGCCTATAAGCCTTCTCATCATCTACATAAGACACACAATGAATGTAGCATACAATGTGGCTTCCACAGGAAGCAACGGTAGAGACAGAGAGGTGGACCTGTGCCCTCAGGTGCTCTGGAGTGTGTTATTGACTGAAGCTGGACAGGATGTTCAGATGCTTGTTTGTTTTTCCTCCTTGGATTGGACATATTCAGTGGTCTATCTGCCTGGGGGCCCACCAAAGCTCTCTTCTGCTCAGAGAATGTAAACAGATGACCGAGTCGTGCAAGCAACCAGTCCTCACAATTCTGTGCATAAAGTGGATGTGGAGTGACTCTAATGAAACAGCTGCAGAATAATTACCTCAACACTTTACATGCAAGTCACAATCATGGCTAAATATTTTTTATACAGTGTATCGTCTTTTCAGAAGACTTGGAATATAATGCATGAGCCAGCTTGCATGGACTACTTTTATCAATTGCTGCTACTTATCAATTGCCAATTTAAAAAAAATGGATTTGAAAAGACATTAAAAAATGTATTTTTGTGTTCTGCATAGGAAAGGATGTCATATGCCTTTGGAGTGACATGAGAGTGAAAATTTTGAGTGAACCATTCCTTAAAGATCAGTTCAAATTGTATTAATAATTTATGCACAAATCCAGGGAAATCCCAAGGTTTCACATATTTTTAATGCAACTGCAAATTTTATTAAAGACCCTGCTTATCTATTTAATGCATCATAGATCACAGGCATTCACAAGCTTTCTAGGAAGAGCCCAATGAGCATTTGAAACCGTCTTCTGGCAGATGTGAAGATGTCAAGCTGGTAACGTCATTAGTGTGGTAACATATACACAGGGATACCAGTCTTAGAATGTAACAGTGACGCATAATTTTGTAAACAAAATGCTGCTTTTTGGCTGCTTTTGTAGAATTACCGGGAGCTAAAAATGTAAAAAGGTTAATATCAAAACACACAATCACTTTTTTTAATGACTGTGTGGGCTAATACATTTTTAACCAGCAGGCAAAGTGTTTGCATTTTTCAGATACCACCTCTCCCTTGCACCAAACACACTTTCACCCATTTACAGCTAGTCATAAACAGTTTCAAGCAAGAGTTGAAAAGAAAGCTTAGTAGTGCACCTGAGTATCATGATTTAAAACTGCATCTTTCTCTGTATTTGGAGACCCAAATTTACAACTATTTATACTACCATCTTAAATATTTTTTCTCTATATGGACAGCTATTATGGAAAATCATAAAGACCCCTCTAAACATTTCATTTCTGTAATTAAATTGCTGTTTTTACTGTTTGCAGTCATTGGTCAACAGTTGAAGACTTTATTATTTACTTAAAATGTACAGTGCAAGGGCAGTCTTTGCTAAAATAACTTGCTTGACCAGCATACAATTCCCATGCTGTCTAGGCTGGTTTATGCTGGTTAGTGGTGGTTTGGTACCCTAACCTTAACGAAATGTGTTGGATCTGAAGACACACGCATCAACCAGTCCCACCAAACCAACAAATCCTCCTTGACGGAATGCACATGTGCACCACCTCCCCCGTCCCGTCAACGTCCCTCTGTTATATGCTATTGTCTCTGAAGTAATACAGGAACTAGAAGTCTGAAGAACTGTGGTACATGATTTGGTATCATCAAGCAATAAGCCATGAAAGGCTGGGTGTTACAGTGATTTTACCATTAAGGGTTGCGAAGTGAATGCTAGGTAAACATGCTTTGGTTGTCAGTGGTTTTTCCTTTGACTACAAAACAACATTATTTTACATTTACTGATGGTTGGGTGATCCATCAGTGGAACTTTTATTCACATTTAATTGTGGCCGAAGTTTAAATGTAACAACAAAACAGTTGTCGGTGTCAGTATTTGGGTCGTTGTTAGCATGCTCAGTGCTCACTGTTTACATATGGCTTCACACAGTGCTAATGCAGTCATTTATCTTTGTAATGTTGTAGAGGGCAGCAATGAGCGTGTTGCTGAAATGTACTCACAGCCACACCATGTGCATAGCTGCTTTGGTCATATCCTGATTTGGGTGGGTTTAGCCTGGAAAAAAAACAGGAAAAATGACTACGGATAATTTGGGTCATTTGGAATCCAACACAAAAATGTATGACTTTGGCATGTTGCATATGCTTCCCGACCTCTGTTGCAACTCTTCCTTTTTCATATAATAGACCGCTTCTTTTAAGTATTTTTGAAATGCTTGATGGTAAGGGGATTGTTCACCCAAAAATGAAAATTATGTAATAATTTCCTCATTTAGGAAACGATTTGGGTTGTTTCTGGCCAAAACAGTATAAAGACTTCTGAATATGACGCACAAGTCGAGTGGACTACTTTAATGAAACTTTTTGTTCCTTTTTTAAGCTTTAAAATGAGGCTCTATCCACTACCATTGTGATGATTAAACAGACCATAATATTCATTAAAACATCTCCTTATAAGAAAGAAAGTTATACAGATTTGGAATGACATGAGGGTGAACAAATTATGATAGAATCTTCATTTTTGGGTGAACTGTTCCTTTAAACAAGGGTACAACAAGCATTGATGGTGTAACTGTAAGTTTGCATGTTTCTGCACTTTTGTTTATCATTTGTTTATGTTTGTATATATATCTTCCTCTCATCTTGACCCTGCAAGAGAGATAATGAGAACTCACTTGAGCTTTAAATAGTCATTACAGCACAAGTTCGTTGCCCATTTTGTTTACATCTCCAGGACATGTAGTACCACATGGAAGAACACTGAATGGGTACTGTGTAGCGCTTATGATTCATTTATATACCCACAGACAAACACTTTTCACAGAGCACTGTAAACATGAGAGTTCTTGAATGCAAATAATTTTCTTGGAGAAAAATGCATTATCAAAGAATTATTCATGAACTGTCTATTCGGTTCACATTAAAGGATAATGGCAAATTCACAGGGATCATTTGAATCTTTGAATAAAACCTGCTCATAATCAGAGCCATGTGGTGTACATGAAGAATCCTCGTAAGTAATTCTTCTTTTTTTTTCTTCATATTAGAAAGTAAAAGTTACTGCACTGTAAAAAGGCTTTTATTGTAAGGATGACATATTTGTTTCCATCCATTTTACTTGTCACAATAATTTCTGTCATTTATACCTGATTTTATTTGAGATATATATGTATATATATATATATAGATATATATATATATATATAGAGAGAGAGAGAGAGAGAGAGAGAGAGAGAGAGAGTTTTCAGAGTTTCATCTCAATTTTCTTTAAATATGTAGATTAATTATTTATCATTAATTAAATGTAAGTTTTCAGGTTTAATGTAATTTTTAAGTATAAAGTGTTAAAAATAATTTATAGCGCCATATTAAAATTTTTGTTGTAAAAGCAAGTATACCTAGTTGAATTGTTGTAATATGTGAATGACATTTAGTGTAGACATTTACATAATACATGACAGTAGTGGAAAGTGTTATTGATATTTTAATAACTGTGTAATGTGCATGCATTTAAAGTTGAATCTCCTTGAACAGAAAACAGCATGTGCAAAGGCATTCGGTTTTTGTCTGTGAGTGGATGCAATGTATAACGAATCGGTTACCTTACGTAACCTCGGTTTTCTCTAGAAGAGGATCTCTCGTATTGCATAAGCTAGCTTATGCTACGGGAAAGATTCATCTTTTCTGAGATATTGAAGCCAAAAAATTATCCTTAATTTTGTATCCATTGTCAACGCAGTGCAGCAACTGCATACCTTGAGCGGGCTAGCTAGCGAGCTCATAGGTTGCTCTGCGGCAACTGCTGCAGCCTATAGATGAACTTGAGTGAACTTGCGTCCAATGACAGGCGCCCGCGCCGTCACTGCATCAAAGCCCGCCAAAATGGGCGTGGCTAGAGTGCATATAAGCGTAAGTTCGTAGGCTGGAACCCTGGTTTTCATTGAATGAAGCGAAAATCGCTCGTGGCGCGAAGCACGGCCGGCTACGCAATACTCGTTCCCTCTTCTAGAGAGAACCGAGGTTACGTAAGGTAACCGATTCGTTCTCTTACGAGAGGTTCTCTCGTATTGCGTAAGCTAGCTTACGCTCACGGAACCCATTGTCAACGCCGTGCGCGCCAAGCATCCACTGCATGAGCCCCGGGGTGGGGGACCCGGGGAGCCCTTGTGAGTGGGGAATAATATATGGCCGGCAAGAGTGCGGGCCAGTGTGTGTGTAATACATAAGCACATAGTGGGAAGGAAAAGACAGAGCGGTGGTGCCGGTCTGTGTGGAATGTGTCCCATCAGTGCAGCTCACCAGGGGAGCTGTAGCGTATTAAACCGCTAGTAGTTTCGCCTGCAGGGCGGGCACTTCCAGATTGTAAAATCTGACAAAGGTGGAGGGGGAAGCCCAGCCCGCTGCCACACATATGTCGTGAATGGAAATCCCACTGGACCATGCCCACGAGGAGGCCATGCCTCTAGTGGAGTGAGCCCTAATGCCTAACGGGCATGGTAGGTCTTTTGACGCATACGCGGCAGCAATAGCGTCCACTATCCATCTAGACAGTGTCTGTTTCGAGGCGGCGAAACACTTGGTGCGCCCTCCGAACGAAACGAAAAGCTGCTCAGATCGTCTGAAAGAGGCGGAGCGCGCAGTATACAATCTCAGTGCTCTGACTGGGCAAAGGAGATTGGTGTCGCGTTCGCTATCGGATGCTGGCAGCACCGATAGGGAAATGATTTGTGCTCTGAAAGGAGTACCGATCACCTTGGGGACATAGCCGTGTCTAGGCTTTAAAATGACCTTGGAGTCACTTGGTCCAAACTAAAGACACGCAGCGCTGACAGACAGCGCGTGAAGGTCTCCCACACGTTTAACTGATGACAGGGCAGTCAGAAAAACGGTTTTGAGTGAAAGGTATTTCAAATCCACGGATTGAAGCGGTTCGAAGGGGGGGGCTTTCATAGCTTCGAGAACTACGGAAAGATCCCAGATAGGAACCGATGGGGGGTGCGGGGGGTTCATCCTTCTAGCTCCCCTGAGGAAGCGGATGACCAGCTCGTTTTTTCCCAGTAACTGGCCGTGCAGGGGTTCAGCGAACGGCGTGATGGCCGCCACGTACACTTTGAGCGTGGATGGGGATCTGCCCTTATCCAGCAGCTCTTGTAAAAACACGAGCAGCGATGACACCCCACATGTCCGTGGGTCCAGGTCTCTGTCGGTGCACCATTTTGAAAACACAGACCATTTGGACGCATAGAGTCTTCTCGTGGAAAGGGCTCTAGCGTGTATGATAGTGTTTATTACTCCTTCTGGCAAAGCGACGGGTAGTCGTTGATCACCCACGCGTGCAGCGCCGAGCGCTCTGGGTGGGGATGCCAGATCGTGCTGCGAGCTTGAGAGAGGAGATCTGCTCTCACTGGAATGGGCCACGGGGCTGTCAGTGACAGCCGCGTAAGCTCCGGGAACCATGTCTGATTCTCCCAGCGCAGCGCTATGAGGAGCACCGAGTGACGCGTTTCCCTGATCCTCTGCATTACCTGTGGCAATAGCGAGACGGGAGGGAAGGCGTAAAGCGGGCAGTTGGGCCAGTCCTGGGCCAGCGCGTCCTCGCTTTTCAAGAAAAATACTGGGCAGTGAGAATTCTCTTCTGACGCAAAGAGGTCTATCTCTGCTCTGCCGAATATACTCCATAACTTCTGGACTGTTTGAGCGTGCAGGGACCATTCCCCTGGGGAAATATTGTCTCTGGACAGTCTGTCTGGGCCGCCGTTCAGGTGGCCTGGCACGTGCGTCGCCCTCAGCGAGCGCAGGTGGCACTGGGACCAACTCAGTATGCGTTTTGTCAGATGGAAGAGGTTCCTGGATCTGACACCACCCTGACGGTTTAGATAGGATACCACAGATCTGTTGTCCGAACGGACCAGGACGTGGTGACCCTGAATGACCGGGAGGAAGCGCACGAGCGCGTACTCGACCACTATCATTTCCAGACAATTTATGTGAAGGAGCTTTTGATACCATTCGGCCACTGCCCAGGGCTGCAGAGCTGAGATACAGGTCTGAGTCACTCTGATCGGCTGGCGGCCCGTGGCCCAAGCCCGGCGAGACGCGCGGGTGTTTAGCCAATGCTGAAGTGGGCGCATGTACAGTAAGCCCAACTGAAGTACTGCTGCGGCTGAGGCCATGTAACCTAGCATCAGAGGCGTGAGGCTGTTCATCTGAAAGGACGCGGCTAGTCGCTGAACACGGCGCGCGCGCTGTGTAGATAAGCGAGCCGTCATCGCCATGGAGTCTAGTTCTATTCCAAGGAAGGAAATTGCCTGACTGGGCTGTAGTGAGCTCTTGGTCCAATTGACTGCAAGGCCCAAACTGTTCAGATGACTGAGGAGAACTGTCCTGTGAGACAGAAGCTCCGTATGTGACTGTGCCAAAATCAGCCAATCGTCCAAATAGTTCAGAATTGGCAAGCCCTGACTCCGCAGGGGTGCGAGCGCCGCATCCATGCACTTCGTGAAAGTACGGGGTGCTAAAGACAGGCAGAACGGAAGGACGGTGTATTGATAAACCTGGCCTTCGAAGGCGAATCTCAAGAATGGCCTGTGACGGGGATTTATCTGAATCTGAAAGTAGGCATCTTTCAGATCGAGAGAAATAAACCAGTCCCCCTGGCGCACATGCGCAAGGAGTTTCCTGATTGTAAGCATTTTGAACGGTCTTTTTGCGAGCACCTTGTTCAAAACCCTGAGATCTAATATTGGTCTGAGGCCGCCGTCTTTCTTGGGGACAAGAAAATAACGGCTGTAAAACCCCGACTCGCTCAGGGAAGGTGGCTTTCTCTCTATGGCCCTTTTGCACAGAAGGTTTGCTATTTCTGAACGAAGCATGCAGGCTGCTTCCGTGTTCACAGTAGTTTCGAGCCGCGCTCTGAAGCGGGGAGGGCGGCGATCGAACTGTAGCAAAAAGCCCTGTTTTATTGTGCTTAACACCCATTTGGAAATCCCTGGGATAGCTTTCCATGCTTTGAAGCGTAACGCTAGAGGGTGAATGGCCAAGTCGCCCTGATTGCCGCACACAGCGAGCTGAACAGAATGTGTGAGCGCTTACTGTGCTTATGCATGACTGCTCGCAGACAGCAGGGACAGGCTGTTCTGTGAGTGACTTCCCAATTGAGGTGAATGGGGAAAGAGTCACATCTGTGAAGTGATGCGCGAGCATAGTCACGGGCATGGGACTTACATACAGAGAGGTGTTTGCTGGCCGTGTGACAGAGCGGGCAGAGAAGGGGCGCGTGCACGGATTTGTGGGCGCGTTTATTGACTCTAACACTCGAGCTGGCTGTGCCTGCTTTATGTGAGTGGGCTCTGATAGGGACACTGGAAGTGTAATGCTTGTGTGTAGGTAGGGGTGAACACTGGATTGTGGGCACATTTTCTACACATAAGGCATGTTTGCTTTTCACAAAATTTCTTTTGTTCGCCGTGAAAACGGCATTTGAGTGCAGGCAAGCGGGCAGTATCACCGGCTTGTTGGCTGCTGAATCCACCACTGCAGTAGCCTGAGAGAAGGGGACTGACAGGGGGCGAAGCTTTGACGGTGGTCCGGCCGCGGCGGGACTGAGCCGTCGTTTCCTTAACAAAGCTAGGAGGACTTCGGTTGCTCAGGTTTCAGCGCAATCTTAGGCCGAGGCCCGCAGGGGGTGGCGGTCTGCGGCGGCTGTCTGAGCGCGTTCTAGGGCGGCCGCCCTGTCGACGCTGAGAAGTCTGGCTTTGCTGAGCTGGGCGCTGTGAAGAGGCTCGTGCAGGAGGCTGGTCACGTGGGCGGCCTGCAGAGGAGCTAGCGCGACGAGGCAGGAAGAGATTCATGGCTTGGGTGGCTTTCTGGACTTCCGAAAAACGGTCAACAATGCCACTCACCGCAGAACCGAAGAGACCGGACGGAGAGAGCGGCGCGTTGAGGAACGTGGAGCGCTCAGCTTCTCCCATATCGGCTAGTGTTAGCCATAGGTGTCTCTCGGTCACAGTCAGCGTGGCCATGCACTTCCCTAGGGCTTGAGCTGCAGCTTTGGTGGCGCGAAGGGTGAGAGCCGTCGCGCTCCTTAGATCTGAAACAGCCTCTGGGTGCCTGCCTTTCTCATCCCATTCTCGGAGAAGGTCCGCTTGGAGGATCTGTAAAACGGCCATGGAATGCAGAGCAGATAGGCATAGCGGCATAGGCGCGGCCAACACAGGCGGAAGTAGTTCTGCAGGCCTTAGACGGGAGCACTGGCTTAGACCGCCATCTCGCGGAGGGCGGGCAAAGGTGTGCTGCTACCGAATCCTCGACCGGGGGGATGGAAGAGTAGCCCCTCTCGGTGGCGCCGTCCACCAGAGCAAGAGAGGTGGAGACGTGGGTTCGGTTCCTGGCCGAGAGAGGCGAGTTCCACGATTTAGAGAGCTCGGCGTGGAGTTCCGGCAGGAAGGGCGCGGCCCGGGCCGCGGGCACCGCGCGGCGACAGCTCTGAAGAAAGCAGCCGTCGAGTCTGTTGGGAGCCTGCTCAGAGGGCGGTGACCACTCGAGCCCGAGGCGGTCGACGGCCTGTGTGAGGAGGCGCGTTAGTTCTTCCTCGACTCCGGCGCGGGTCCTGCTGGATTCCTGGGCCGAGGAGGAGGCTTGGGAGCCTGACCACTCCTTGCTGTCCGAAGCCATGATGGAACAGCAGCCCTTATCCTCCGCCTCGTCATCCGAGATGGCAACAGTGCGGCCGCTCGGCGGCAACTGCGCGTCCCGGGAGGGCGGGGAGGGTGAAAGCGAGGCTCGAGGGAGAGGCTCCGGCGAGGTAGTCGCTTCTAACACCGGTTCCGGCAGCCTTTGGGAGCGGCGCTTCTTTCTGCGCGGCGAAACGAAAGGCGGCGCGGCGGCTTCGGTTTTGAGTGCTTCGAGTCGAGCCCGCAGGGTCGACATCGGAAGCTCCTCGCAGAGGTCGCATCCGCCGTCAGCGAGGGCGAGCTCTGCATGTTCCAATCCCAGGCAGAGAGCGCAGATGAGGTGGCGGTCTCCGGCGCTGAGAGGGGCGCGGCATGAGGCGCAGGTGGTGTGAGGCATCTTAAAAAAGACACTCGTTGCTCTTTTTGTGAAGTTCGCTGAGGAACTTTCTTGCTCTAAAAAGGATACGTCGCCGGATGGCGTAGCTCGCAGGATGGCTGAAGGTGGCGAAGACGGCCGGCTTCTTCGAGCACTGTCCAAGCTTGCTAGATGCCCCTCGAACGGCGACGCGGCTTCTGCAGTTCAGAGATGCGAAGAGCTTCGCTGAATAGATGAAAATCAGGGTTCCAGCCTACGAACTTACGCTTATATGCACTCTAGCCACACCCATTTTGGCGGGCTTTGATGAAGTGACGGCGCGGGCGCCTGTCATTGGAGGCAAGTTCACTCAAGTTCATCTATAGGCTGCAGCAGTTGCCGCAGAGCAACCTATGAGCTCGCTAGCTAGCCCGCTCAAGGTATGAAGTTGCTGCACTGCGTTGACAATGGATACAAAATTAAGGATAATTTTTTGGTTTCAATATCTCAGAAAAGATGAATCTTTCCCGTAGCGTAAGCTAGCTTACGCAATACGAGAGAACCTCTCATAAGAGAACTGTTGTTTTATTCCAGTAAGCACTCATGCCAGTCAATTCATTTCCATTTTGTTAATGCATCATAATTGCCTTCCTGAATGAAGGGCATTAAACTATTGTCTTTATTAGCACACAATTTTAAAAGCTTTTAATGAATCATTACAGCAGTTAACCTAACAAGTGAAGTTCTCACATGTTGCTGTCCCTCTTCTGAATTTGCAAAAGGTCTAGTGTGAAAGGTATTTCTAATATATTTCCAAGGCTGCAGTACAAGAAAAGGTCAAATCATTTCTCTAGTGAAACAGAAGAGATGGTGTTTACTTATTTATTTATTTTATTTCTATTTGTAAAATGACTGGTACACGAAGTTTCGAATTCAACTCAGTGTCAGTTTGAGGCATTTGTTAAAACAAAGAACATTTGAAAGTTCATTAAAAATTTAGCTGAACTTTATCAGAACACAGCATAAATGCATTTTTTATTTCAATTTCAGATAAATAATAGCATTTAATTTGAGGAACTGACCAAAAGGCTAATATATGAAGGGTGGCTCATGGTATTAATTTGTTGTGACATTAGTTGCAATAATTTGAGAAAAAGCAATAGACACCATAATCCTCCAGCTTTGATTTGGTATAATTTTTAGTTAAAGCTTTATTGTTTTAAATCATTTGTTCTTTGATCTTGCTTTTTCTACAATAACATTTAATTGATAATTTTTTTATTTTAATAAATGTCTTAGTTTTTTCTCGTAAAATACTTAATTAAATACTAAAAACTAAATACAGAAAAACAAAGGACAAAGTCCTTGATAAGTATAAGTATATAGAGATGTTTGAGTTCATATTGAAATCTTTAACTTTAAGTGAAAGTCTCCCTTTGGTGTCTAGAAAAAACAATACATTTTTTGTGTTAAGGAAACAAATAATTTTTCCCTTCATTACTATTCTACATATTACATTTATTATGATATTTATAATATAAATATAGATTATTATTATTATTATTATTATTATAGAAATAGCACAACTAATAACACAAAGAAAATGTTTAAATCTGTTTGTTTGAATAAAAATAAACCCCTGGGACACAAAAGTACACAAGGTTGAAGAAACACTCAGTAAAACAGATGTATTTATTTGTTTATTTTTTTAAAGTGACTTTATATTATTATTATTATTATTATTACTATTATTATTATTAGTTAATTTTGATTCTCCAATAATATGGATTAAACTATTGATAAAACAGCTCAGCTAGTGTGATTGAAATGACAAAGTTATTTTAAACAAAGGCTTTGTGTCAGTGATTTTTAGATGCTTTCTTTTTGAAAGCGCTTTTCTCCTGTATCTACAAAGTTCCATGCCTGAAGATCTCTTGCCTTCTCAAGATTGGCTGGGGAGGGCCAGGAGTGAGGCAGGAGTGAGTGAAACAACACAGACATTCTCATTCGAAGATTTGGCAACCAGAAAGAATGGAGTCTGGGAACTCCCATTAATCTGAGGGTCCCTGTCTTACCAACATCACCAGTTCTGCTAGAGGTCCTCCATGTCCAGATCATTCACATTGTATAATAAACAGGAAATTGAACGTAAGGCCAGATAACCTCTATGAGTGACAGTGGGTTAGGTGGCATGAAGTCGTGGAGCTCTTTTCGCCTCACAGGCAGGTGAACACTGAGCCATGTTCACAGTGCTTGCACCCTGGACAGGGAGAAGGCTTGCGGACAGGGGCATTCTGCATTGTGGGATTTTTGTGGTAGTCTACACAACACAGGTAAGAGTGAATGACTTTTGCACATACAGTAGAACTCAAGGCAGTCTGAATTGTACTTACAAAAAATTCAGTTCAAATGTTGATATGTCCAATAGCTATTTTATTTTTTACTTTATACATACAATTTAGCTGTTGAGCAAAACATAGTTAGTTTATGAATTAAGTAACTTAATAAAGATTTAAACAACATAATAAAATAAGATGAGTTTTTAAAGTCTTCATAGAAGAAATACATCGCTAGGAAAACAAAAAAATATGTGATTCTATTTGGAACATCTGTTTTAAAAACAAGCATATGGGTGTTTCTTCAACTTCGGACACTTTCATGTCCCAGGGGTTGATTTTTATTTAAATAAAAAATTCAGTTACATGGTCACTTTAAAACTGACCAGGAAATATTTTACCATGCCTCTATCATTTATATTTTGGTATTTATATTTTACATTTTCAAATGCCTTTTATGTATAGATTTGACTGTTTTAAACAAGTACCAAGCATAGACTTTTAATAGTAATCTTCAATTATTAAATGTTATATTATTATCTCATTACATGTTTAAAACTATGATAATCTAAACAAAGAGTGAAATAAACATAAACCACTTTAAGTTTTATTGTATGAAAATTATTTCTATCAATATTGTCCCAAATATTTTTTTTGAAAAGTTAGTATGCTTGTTAATTAAGTCAACAAAAGTGTCAGTAAAGAGTATGCTTGAGATGAAATATGAGACAAGTTATGTTTGTAGAAAAAGTATTTTTTTATTTTATTTTTTTATTCAGGGTCCACAAAATGTTAGCTATGAAATTAGCCTTAGCAAGACAAAAGAGTCTGTATAAAAGATGTACATTTTTGGTAATGCTTTAGATTACAGCCCGCAATTTACAGTGTAAGTTCACCGAATTTACTGCGTACCTTTATTGTATTATTAGTGTAACTACACAGTACGTACTTGTAGTATAAGAAAACAATATGCAAAGTTTGGGAAATAAAGGGGTAACAACCTGGAAAATTACAAATAATTATATATTAAAGTATTTTATAACTATGGGGTAACTATTCTAATATTATGTGGTATATGACCTTATACTATGCTAAACAACAATCTAACATTGAAAGCAATTAAGCAAGAACATACACAGCATACCTTTTTATAATAATAATGTACCTACACATAAAGGCTACTGTAGGTATTTTTTTTAACTATGGGGTACATACTCTATTATTACAGGATACATGAGTTACCTGTAACTACATGTAACGAGGGGGTAACAAGCACCTCTTCAATTTACAGCCCACACATGTTGCACTTACCCTAAAACTACATGAAAAAAGGGGGCAACAAGTTGGACTTACACTGTAACAAGACATAATCATGGTATATTTACACAGTAACCAAATAATTTATTTTGCAACATCAGAATTTAGTGGACAGTATTCATAATGTAAGTAGCCTACATTGAAAATTCGAAATAAAATCATAGCAGAAACTCATTAACTCATTTCCCTAGATTTTATTTTTCAGTAATCTCCATCATGTATCCTGTAATAATAGAACATGTACCTCATGGTTAAAAAAAAAAATAGATAGATAGATAGATAGATAGATAGATAGATAGATAGATAGATAGATAGATAGATAGATAGATAGATAGATAGATAGATAGATAAAGATATATAATAATATAATACCTATTTATTATTACAAAAAGGTACGAAGTGTATGTTCTTGCTAAATTGCTCGCAAACATAAGATTGTTGTTTAGCATAGTAGGTCATACATACCACGTAATATTAGAATAGTTACTCTTTAGTTATAAAATACTTACACTATACATTTTTTTGTAATTTTCCTTTATTCCCCAAATGATGCATATTGTTCCCTTATACCGACTAAGTAAATTATAGGTACACTATTATTACAAAAAGGTATGCTGTAAATTCTGTGTACTTACGCTGTAAATTGCAGGCTGCAATCTAAAGCATTACCACATTTTTTATATTTATATCATAAGTATTTATTTATGTCATTTCCACCCCATAATTCTTTTAAACATAATACAGAATTTGAGATTTATTTACTGTCAAATATCTCTGTCCATGTTAGGTTGTAAAACCTTGCGAATGTGTTTTGAGAAGAATGCAAAACATGTCTCGTAAGACACACCATTCGTCCATGCCCATGAGGAGGCCATGCCTCTAGCTGAGTGTGCTTTAACACTAATTGGGCAAATCTTACCCTGCAACTCATAAGCCAGGGCAATTGCATCAACGATCCAGTGAGAAAGTTTTTGCTTGGAGATGGACATTCCTTTCATGCATCCTCCACAGCACACAAAGAACTAATCAGACAGTATTAACTGCAGTGTGCGCTCAACATTTGTACGTAGCACCCGCACAGGGCATAACAAATGCTAGGATTGCTCCTCATACCAATTAAATGGAGGAGGGAAGAAGTCTTTAAGGTGAACCACCTGCGCTCTGAAGGGGGTGGATAGAATCTTAGGCACATAGCCTTTTCTGGGTTTGACAGTGGCTTTTAAAAGTCCGGGAACAAAATCTAGACATTAATTAACGATTGATAGTGCATGTAAATCACCGACCCGTTTTACAGAGGACAGAGACTTAATAGAGAGCACGCGAAAGGGAGGGGGGCCCTGCGAGCACTTTTAGGACCAAAGTTAGGTCCCAAGTCCGGACTGTAGCTGGCTGAGGTGTATTTAACTGTCTTTCTCCTTTAAGGAACTTTAGGATTAAATCATGTATGCTTATTGTGGTGCCGGCTTCAGGTGTGTGATATACACATATAGTCGCCCCATAAGCTTTGAGCATTGATGGAGTGAGTCCTGCGTTTAATTGCTCTTGAAGAAATATGAGAATTTCAGGTATGGGGCAGTTCACTGTGTCTTTACCATGTGAAAGACACCAATCACACATTCCATTTTAGCATGTAGAGGCATCTTGTGGACAGTGCTCTGGCCTGAAAATTTAAGTTCATAACTGAATGCATCAGGGCCACACATGCAGGTTCCACAGCTTGGACAAAGGATACTAGATTGTGCCTTGCGCATGAGAGAGGAGATCCCTCCTCAGCAGTATTTCAATTGGAAAACCATCCAAAATCTCTGTCATTTCCAGAAACCATGACTGATTAGGCCATTTTGGCAAAACCAATAGAATCGCTTCCTTATCCTCTTTGAATTTGCATATGACAGACTGAAGGAGGCAGACTGGGGGAAATGCATATTTCCAAAGGCCATTTGTGGGCCATTGTGTCAGCTCTCAGTGGGGTTTGGGACTTCGAGTACCAGAGGGGAAACATCGAGTGATTTCCACTTTGCCGAATATTTCCCAAATCCTTAGGACAGTCTGAGGATGAAGTCTCCATTCACCCAGTATCACATAGGGCTTTTAACCGGGCGCTGGCTCGAAAACGGCTGTGATGTATTAATATGTATTATGTTGGCATAAAGTGTCTCATAGATTGAGTGTTGCTGTGTTCCGATGAAACGTTCCACAAATGTATCCACAGAGCTGCTGAAGAGGCCACACGAGATCAAGCTCTTCAAAGGCCCTTGAAAGGACGCAAAGTATCTCCTTTTTAGTGGTGCAAGCACGCTCCTCGCCCTCACTGGAGGAAGGGGTGGCAGCGTCATTCACTGACCACTCGCCTGATGCAGCGAGAGACATGACCCAGCGTCAGAACCGTCAAATGAGACGAGGCCGTGCACTCCTGCAGAGGGCCGCAGCTCATCACGCTCATGATGTTTTGGCGAAGATACTTTACATGGAGATTGAGGGGCTTGGGGGCATGTGCCGGCACGAGGTCCACCTCGCGGTCCTGCTGTGCCTCCTTGTGTGATCCCTCAGGTGTCACAGAAGGGAGGCTGAATCGTCCCTCAGAACGAGGTCAATTCGCGATCGAAGTGTCTTGAGACTTATGCCCTCGCAGAGAGGGCAGTCTGTCTCCTCGAGAGCTGACTGTGGATGGACAAGGTCTTCAAAGTGATTGCAGCTCTCATGCTGATCTGACGGTGGGATGTGCCTCTCGCACAAGGAACACTTACGGAACGACATCTTTAAAAAGATATGAACATGTAAGTGACTCTTTTATATATATATATATATATATATATATATATATATATATATATATATATATATCGGCCTGTTCACCAGCGAAGTGTCATGCGGCAAGGTGGAGTGATGTTTGCCAGAGCACTGCAGGGGAGCAGAGAGTCTTCTTGTTGCCGTGAAGATCCCATTCGATGACTCGTGTAGTCGGCGGCGTATTAGTAGAGGGCTTCTAGATGAGAGATGAATTGTTGTCTTGAAGGAAGAAAATTCTGAGGAATGGTGTTTAAGCGCCTGCTTTCATAGCGGACAGCTTAGCGCCTAAAAGGGCGGGGCTCAAACACCATAGCCAATATTAGAATATTGCCATTATTGTAGAAGGGTTTCAACTAGATCATTTAGAAGGACACTCCCACATGTAATATCAGAACGCAATGTCAAGTGTATTGAGTTGTAAGAGAACTGGTTTCTATTTGTTTTACAAATAAAAACAAAATATAGCTTTAACACATTTAGAAACACAGTAAATACAGTAAATGCTAATAAAAAAAACTCTTATTATAGATTATTTCGTATAAATATTTCCATCAATTACCATAGTTACTGTAGTGTTTTTATCGTAAAACCATGGTACATATTCTAAGAGTGTTTTTATACTTCATGTTGTATGGAATTTAAATATGCATTTAAATAGCACAGAAGCATCAATATCAAGCACATTATAAAGAGTGTATCTGCTGTTAACTTTGATAAATATTGTATTTGTGATGTTCCTATACACTTAACAATCCTGTACTAAACTGACAGAAACATTGAAAAGCTGCTGTTTTAAAAAGGAGGAATTTAAATATGTATTTGTTCATTGTAGCAGAAATAAAAATGTGTTTATAGCACCCCAGATCCAGAAGTGGATAGTAACAAAATAAATTTACTTGAGTACTGTTCTTAAGTAAAGTACAGATACTCAAAAAGTGTACTTGAGTATAATTTTTTCTGGAAACTTTTGACTTTAACTTCACTACATTTGAAAGACAAATATCGTACTTTTCACTCCACTACATTTCTATCAAGTCCTCGAGTAGAAAGTTGTTACTATGTAGCAGCTTCTCTAAAACGTGATTGTTTTTTTGCAGGTGACAGACAACCTATCAATTATCACTCTTGTAGGGTCACGTGCAATGATTTACCAGCATTTTTGGAACACTGATCAGTTGTCAAAATGGAAGACGGCGTTCCTCGGCGCAGTGCATGCACCCATGGCCATACTTCTCATATATGTTTCAGTTTTCTGAAAATGTTCAAGATTAATTTAGTTTGAAATGTTTTCTTGGCCTAAAACAAACCATATCACAACCTTAAAAAACTCGCCGTCCAACCTGCGGAAGCATATCTGTGCTTTAGAGCTAAAGTTTCAGTATGAAGTATGGTCGGTCAAATTATTTGTTATGGATTTTCCCACCAAGTTGCCATAACCTTGTGGATACACCGCTAGGTAAGGTTCGACAATGATGTTAGTTAGCATGCAAAAGTGTGAATTCAAATGTAAATGAGCTTAAAAGTTAAATAAGTTAATATCTTTTAACTTTTATAGTTTTTTGTTGTTGTTGTTACCTTGCATAATTACTATAGTTATGTATAGATTAAATCATAAAAAGATTGCGATCTCGATTGAAACACCCACACAAGCTCTTTCCTAAATGATAACGATTTGCCGTTTATTAAACCTTTGACAAAAAACATACCGGAACATTTAAATCTGCGTTGGTGCTGCCGCTGAGCCAGAGAAAGCAGTTATCATTTATAGGTATGAAACAGCTTCACAAACAGTCTTTTCTAGTCTTGGACTTACAGCCAATGGGTGTGGTCATGTCTGTATCTACAGCAATTTCACTGTCCGCTTGATTAATGTATACACATAGATGTGTGCACACTGCCAGAGCTGTGTGAGAACTCTACCATGCTGCTTTATTGGGAGTGTTAAATAAAAAAATGAAGATGATTATGATTCTTTTTTTTCAATTCAGGTGTTTTATTTCTATAGGTTTTGTAACATCCTAAAAGCTCTTTATTCCACAGATACTACAACCTAGTCAGTGTATTCAGTAGGTTGCATCAGAGGCATAAGGTATTGTAAGTATTACATAAAACAATGCAACAATAATAAAACAATGCATTGACATGAAAAATGTAATTCATTTTTGACACAAAAGTACTTTTAAAACCAAGTACTTCTGTACTTTTACTAAAGTAAAAATCTGTCTTTACAACTTTCACTTGTAATGAAGTAATATTTGACCAGTAGTATCTGTACTTTCACTCAAGTAATGGAGTTGTGTTCTTTGTCCACCTCTGCCCAGATCATTTGCACACATGGCTCTTAAATATTATAATTATGTAATGATAAAACTATTTAAATTTGAGTCAAACTAAAAACGTAATGTTTTGTATACATTTTGGTATAGCTTGGTAAGTTGTTGCTTAAAAGGTAGGATAATATGTTTAAAAGTACTACATAAAGTAGATTCTGTCCCTTGGCCAACTCTCTCATAAATACTGCCATCTTGTGTTCAAAACATTTTCTTTATAAATGTTCTACAGTTAATAATTTCATAAAGTGAAATTCTGTCAGTTGGTTTCAAGTTTACAGCACATAATCCATACATAATCAGCATGCAAATGCCATGTTTTTATCGTGTTTGTAAAGGTCATGAGCTCCGTGCTAGACGAGTTGATCTACAAACGTGCTGAATATCAAGAGAATTGCACCCAAATTCTGAAATCAGCTATCCCTACTGGAACTGGTGAGTAAAATATAAAGTTTATTCAATAAATAAGCTTAACGTCACTAAGTCACTATATTTATTCCTTGAACAAATCACTCCATAGGAATATTCTGCAATGGATCATTTGATGTTTTTGCCTGTTGGCCACATTCATCTCCTGGAATAGTATCTGTACCTTGTCCATCCTATTTACCATGGATCAGAGAAGGTCAATTATTTTCTTCTGTTTTATCCACATTTTTTCCTCTTAAAGATGTACTGAGTTGTATAATGATATTGAAAGTTTGTATTTTTAAACATTTATTGTGGTGAGTTACCATTGTTACGATGGTCCTGTGAATGCAGAGAATCATAAACGTTCCTTTCATAAGCCAAAATAAGCCATGTGACCTGATAATAATCATTGACATTAATATTGATTCTTGGTCATACAAATAATTACCAGTTCTATGTCAACAAATACATTTCCAGATGAAATTCCAAGACATTTTAAACATTGTTGTTTAATAAGACTCACCAAATTTTTTTAGTGGTCTTGTCATTCCAGGTAATTCTGGACATGTGTACAAGGAATGCACAATGAATGGGACCTGGAAAACTGAGGAGAACTCCAACAGTGAATGGAGAAATCAGTCTGAGTGTGAACACCCTCATTTTTTCAAGTCTGAGGTGAATACTGTTGCCTCACATTAAACTATGGCCACCATCATAGTAATATTTTTTACAGTGGAATTCTGCATACACAGGAAGACGAAGTATTCCGGCAGTCTGTGTTGAGGGTCCTGTCCATAGTAGGATATTCACTGTCTTTTTCTTCCCTTTCCTTGGCTGTCCTGATAATGAGTCTTTTGAGGTGAGTGGAGTCCTGCAGGGTCATGGTTAGTTCACCCAAAAATTGTAATTATGTCTTTCGAACCTGTATGTATTTCTTTCTGGAACATAAGAGGTGATATATGGCAGAATGTTAGCCTCAGTCACAATTCACTTTCATTTTACGGAAAAAAGAGCAGTGACAACATTCTTTAAAATTATCCTTGCATTCCATGGATGAAAGAAAGTCTTATGGGTTTGGGATGGCATGAGGTTGAGTAAATACTGGGTGAACTATCCCTTTAAGAATGTATCTACAAGACTACTTGAAAAACTATGCACTATACTATCAGTCATGTTGATGACAAGCCGTTGAAGGACTTGGAATGTTGTCATTCTCTGAATAATCACTTCTATATGCCATGTTTATTTGACATTTAACCAATGTTCTCTATTACAGTTAATGTACTTACATAATTGAATTCATCTTCATGTGTACATTTCCAAACCGACTCCAGAGCACCTTCTCACTGTTTTCACTGATCAAATACAGTAGATTCATTTCTATAGGGTCATTTATTTTTGTCCCAGCCCAGAGCTGGCTCGAAATACCTAATTTGCTCATTTTACTTCTCAAACCAAACAATGAATTATTTTTTACCTGTTGTTCCAGGAAGCTTCACTGTATGAGGAATTATATCCACATGAACCTCTTTGTATCATTCATATTTAGAGCAACGGCAGTAATAACCAAAGAGATCATATTACAGATTATGTATTCTAACCTGCCCAGTGATGAAAATGGATGGAACAGCTACACAAACTCTGTGGTACAGAATCATTCATTTATCTTTACATTTATTTTTGTGGAATTATATCAAGGAATCACATCTCTGCATGTATAATTACTCTAATTCCATGTTGTCTTATTCAGAAGCTACTTTTATTGTGCATCAAAAAAGAAAAAGAAATGAAAAGAAAAAAATACATGTGTAATATATATTTGATAACCTTCCAGATTTCTGTGATCTGCAAGGCCTCAAAGGTGTCCATGGAATATTTTGTGGGGTGTAATTACTTTTGGCTTTTGGTGGAGGCAGTATTCCTGCACACCCTTCTGTTTACTGCAGTGCTGGCCAGGACTAGACTTCTGAAGAGATACATGATTATTGGATGGGGTGGGGCCCATTCTTATTACATACACTATTTGATTACAATTTCTCCATGTTTTTCTGTTAACTAAATAATCACTATATATATAAAAACACATATATATCTATATATCTATATATTAATTTATTTTCCAACCTTATTCAAAAATCATACAGGCACTCCATTATTGTATTTGATTCCCTGGACAGTAGTCAAAGCTTTGTATGAAAATGAAGGGTAAGTGCTCTTTTGCATGTAATATGCTACATTTATTGTGTGAGGTCTATAAAGTTTTTTATATAATGCATTATAATACATGATACTGTATAATGCAGTAAATTGGGTGTTTATCATGTGTTATAAATAATGTATCATGTTGTTTAAAAGTATGACTATGACTATGAATATGTAATTGTTATAATGTATTATAATAGTGGTTACAATTATTAATAAGAACATACAAAAGATTATAAATTCTATAATAAGGCACTATGAATGCAAATGTAATGCATTAGAGAAATAATTTTAGGTTCAACACAGGTCAAGCTCAATTGACAGCTTTTGAGGAATAATGTTGAATTCCACAAAAAATAATTTAGACTTAATTTATTTAGACTTAATTTATATCATGCTGATCAGGCCATAGAGTGCAGGGAAAATGGATGGAGGACTGCCACCTACCCTGTGGAGGTTGGGTGCTGAGGATTTATGGGAACATCAATGCAGCACCTTTTTAGAGACATTGGCATCATAGGAGCAGCTTCAAAAAAGTGTTTGAAGGAATTGGCAGAGGAAGCTGAGAAAGGGAGTTTCTGGCCATGGTTAAGAAGGAAGGACAAAAAGTGGGGGTTTTAGAAGTAGGAAATTGAGGAATAGGGAACCTTGGTGAGGTAGTAAGCCATACGGAACCGATGGCACTGAGTTACGGAGAGATACGGTGCCAGTGCCATTAGGGCACTGAGTACGCATTTCTGTGCCAGTTGGCCAACGGGCTGGCGCGTATGGTGTCGAAGGTATTATGACACGTAGAACCCCGGTTGCAAGTATTTCGTGAAGGATGTCTGGATGGGAAGGCAAGGATGATAGGAGTTGGAGGGGATCCGGTGTCCAGCTGCGTGGGGTGGCAGGGAGACTTCCCTGACCACTGCCCCACCACCAGGAGATGTTACGGGATTAATGGGGTGAAACACTGAAGATAGATGGCTCCCGGCTGATGACCCAGCAGCTGGGCTGATGGCACTGGTGGAGGTGTGGCAGGCTATAATGCGTGGCAAGTTATTACAGCTACCTATGCATCGGTTTTGTTTGTTTTTTTAAAGAAAAATACACAGTTGCAATAATGCACTTACAATGGAAATAAATGAGGCCAGTCCATAAACATTGATATAAAACAGATAAGTTTAGTCAATAATTTTATTACACGAAAATGAACTATATATGTATATTAGCATTTATGGACTGACCCCATTCACTTACATTGTAATACCCTTACTATAACCGATATCTTGTATTTGTATTTTTCATAAACAAGGAACAAGTGGAATTTATTTATTTATTTTTAGTGATAATTAACATAATGCTACAAATGTTGTTTAATGAGCTTAACTTGTATTGAACCTGGAATATTCCTTTAAGAATACCTTTATATTGCATTATACTGTATGCACATGCTTAAAATAAAGTGTTACAACTTTGTTAGTGTCATTCATTTTTGTTAAATATTAATTTATAACAAGATCTCCTTTTTCTAAAGCTGTTGGTCGATTAACATCAGATGGATCTGGTGGATAATCAGAGGTCCAATAACATTATCAGTGATTGTGAGTATGACGCCTTGTTAATTTTATATTATTTGAAATAACTCTTGTTTTCTCTTGGTGACACATTTCCGGAATAAAAACTGTGGAAGGAAAAAAGCAGGGTTACTTGGTTCACTAGAGCAACCCTCATTAACATATGTTCTGCTGCCACAGTTTAATGACAATTTCACAGCAATTTCCTCTAAAAAATGGAGCCTCTCCTCGTGCTGTCACCATGTCCCATGCTGGTCACAAGCAGTCATGATAGGGATCAGTAAAAGGGATATGGACATTACAATGTATCATATCAGTCATTCTGTATCAGTACTGACTCTGTACAAGCACTTTGCATGTATAGGGTACACTTTGGTGTCCTATTACTTATTTGAAAGCATACAATGGCACACCACTTTTTTGTTATTGTAAAACTATTCGATATGTTTGAATTAGTATAAAATTACATATTTAAGTAAATAGTTTGGCACTTGGCCAGTGCAACCTCACTGGTCTTAACCTTCAAGACTGCTTCCAATAAATACAATTTCATAATATTGACATAATCTGTTAAATTGATATTCAATTATTTTTTGTAAAATTCATAGTATATTTAAAATAAATAACAACTGTTTTAATTATTATCTAACTTTAATAACCAAAAATATAATGTTTAGCTGTGTCCCACTTTATAGCATTCACAAAGCTCAGCCATTCAACCCGTTTAACAACATTTTTGGACAAACATTTATCAAATAAATGTACCCTTATTTTTATTATCAACTGAGTTTCATGGATTTAAACTCTATTGATATGTTCCACATCTTTATAACAGATCATAGTATTTAGTTTGATTTCCTGAAGTTTATGATGAACATTTCGAAACCTGCATGACTTTCTTTCTTCTGTGGAACAGAAAAGGAGATGTTAGACAGAATGTTAGGGACAAATAGCCCCAGTTACCATTCACTGTTACTACCATCTTTTTCCATACAATACAAGTGAATGTGACTGTAATTCTTCCTAGAGAGTTTCAGATGCTATATAGGGTATATTGAACCCTATTCATGGAAAGTGCTGACTACAAATCTCTCAAAAGTAATGTGTTGCTTGGGGTAAACCTGATATGATGATGTACTCAGCTTTTCATTTCGCTTTCAGGTCATTTTTTGCATTTTTCTCAAAATCATCAAACTCTTGCTCTCAAAGTTAAAGGCTGACCAGGTGAAGTTCACCGACTACAGATACAGGTATAAGTTGCTGCTATCCTAAAATAGCTGTTGATATACTTACCGAAGTCTTTTGCACATAAAAACAGTTTTGCATGGTTTGCATCTGTCTCACAGTTTAGCCAGAGCAACAGTTGTGTTGATTCCTCTGCTTGGGGTCCATGAGATTGTCTTTACCATAATTATAGACGAATCGGTCGAGGGAAGCAACCGCTATGCTCGAAACTTCGTCCAACTGACCCTGAGCTCTTTCCATGTGAGAAAAACTGCTTATTTTTCCTTGTCAGCTTGTAATTAACCTCACCTAAAGCCTCTAACCATCAGTTTTATTGTTCAATAGGGTCTTTTAGTTGCAGTGCTGTACTGCTTTGCTAATGGAGAGGTAAGTTTCTTGAGCTCAGATTTTTGTGATATAATGAATTCTTCATGATTTAGAAAAAGAAGTGATGTGAGGAAGTGATTTACTGTTATTAACTGCTAGAACATAGCCTACTTTAAGCCTGTACCTCACCATGGCCCTAAAATGTTATAGAAAGTGTTGGAAACCAAAAAGGGAACTTCTGTCATAATTTATTCACCCTCATGTCATTCCATACTAGCATGACTTTCTTTCTTTTGTGAAACTCAAAAGGTGAATTTTTAAAGAATATACTGGCCGGTCTTTCCATATAGTAGTCCGTAAAGTCTCTTGGGTGTGAATTCACTAAACAGTTGTGCCACTTTAACACATGGTATTTCAGTGCAAAAAGCTGCATCTTATTCATCAGCCACCCGCAATCTAGTTTAAGAAGGTGCAATTAGTGCTGAAAAAGCACAGCATCTTGAGTTTTTAAATTAAGTATCTGTAATTCCTTTATGCACAAACAAAGCTCCTTTATATGCAAATAATGCTCATAGATTGTGCTTCATTTATCGGTCGCTATTCATTCTTAGTAAATTCCTCCCTTGGTCTATATTTTATGTCTCAAGAAGACATATGATAGATATTGTGAGAATCAGACCAAACTGTATGCTGTTATTCATCAAAATTCTTACCCTTCATTGTAGCTCTTAAATCAAATTCAGGACCATTAGACATACAGTATCAGTCTGAAATTGTACAATTTTATGCAATGGAAAAATTGACTACAAAAAACGTATGTGAAATAAATGAACCAATGGATTCAATGTTACACAATTTTAGTTTAACCCCTAAACCAAACCTAAACCTTACCATAAAGTCTAACCCCTTGCCTAAACCCTAAACATACTGATTTGCCATGATTTGCATAGGAAAATCACTGTATACCGTGGAAGAAATTATTACCTTCATTAAATGTTTGACTGCAGTTTCCCAGTGAAATGTCCAGCGGGGGCGCCCAAAGCAAGTGAAATGGTTTCATAATAAGACAATGTTTTTAAGGTTAATGTTAAATGGAGGTTTTAATGAGTAAAATGTACCACCCTAACCTAAATATTTTACCTAAACCTAACCAATAGTGTCCTTAAAGAAAATGAGAGGTAAACAAAACAGACATCCTTACCCTTAACCAACACCTAAACCTAACCGATTCCATTCAAAAAAGCAAATGCACCATGACAAGCCCATTTTCTGAAGCAACCACATAATTTTGTGTCAACACTTTGGTCTCTTGTGTCAGCTTACGGGCTTGGGTGGGCTCAAGTCTCGGTCCAATGCCACGAGTCCAATGCCCAACACTCCATGATGTAAGCTATTGTGCAAGCTAATCACATTGGAATAAGTGTGTAAATGTAGGTGGGTCTGTAATACAAGCATTCAAATGTGTTATTTTAAATGATGTGTTAAGAGTAAAAGTCTTTCGATATCATAACAGAGTGAAAAATAATTGTTTATAAAGTCATAATCAGCGGCTGTACTCATGATTTGTGTGAAAGTGAATTAAACGCACAATAAAAAGCCTCTAATGTTATTTTTACCACGGCAAACTGTAAAACACGGCACGTAAAACATGTAAAAGTTTAGTTGGTAATACAGCTTATTTACATATTTAGTCATTAGTATTGCAAAATAGAAATGTGGAATCAGTACCAAATTTGTTCACTGATGTTTCCTTTCTTGAAATAAATATTTGGATTGGAGGCTAGCTAAAATTTAATCAGTGGCACATCAAGGATTATTTTTATGGGGTGGCCAGAGGGGATCAGTAAAAACTTTAGGGTGGCACACCAAAAATATGTGTGCGCGTGTGTGTGTGTGTGTGTGATTAGGCCTAATTAAACAAGTTCAAATAGGACAGTGGTATTCAATTAATATTGTAAGAGGTCCAGTTTCTATATTTTCTTATCAGTAAAGTCAAAGTCATAACTTATATTCAACTTAACTTAGCAGATAATATGTTTATAGTTAAACAATTGTTTTTTCAATCATTTATTTGTGTAAAATGCCTACTTTTCACAAACAAAGAGCAGCTTTACATAGAATAAATGCATGGTTTCCATTTTGTTCATTTTTGGGAACCAATTCTTTTTAGGTTATATTTTAAAACCATACACTACTTGTAATGGTTATTTTTAGGTTTTATTTTTTTGTTCACATTTTTCAAAAAATTTTATTATCACATTCATTGATATTTGAGGTTGACAGACAACAATGAAAAGAGAAGTAGGCTCGTATTTAATTAAATGCAGAAAATAGATAGGCTAACAGTAAATGCCATTTGAATGCATTATAATGAACAGATGAGAAAAACATTCTAGAATAAACTACCTTCCTACCTTAATATAATTTACTATCTTAATACCTAATTACCATTGTCACTGCTGCTATACTGTATCCACCTTATTTTGCAATGCAGAAGTAAACAGCGGCTGCATTTTCAGGGAAGTTCCACTGGCATTGACCGCAGTGTAATTAATTAGGTTATAATACCAGAATTTAGTGATATGGAGTTATAAACTGTCACACAAGCACTGGTTGTACAGCAGAATTATGTGACATTGTCGGATCATTTTCTAAATTCAGCAATTACAGTAAAATAGTAAGTTAATCATTCACCTGTTGCTGTGTGTTGTTGTATTGAAGAGATGGTAATAAAACCGAGATTGTTTACTGAGATTGTGACGATGCAGTCTTTCTTTTCTCCACGTTAACCTCTGTTCATACCTGCATAACCTTCGATGATGCCTTTATTTATTTATTTCCAAAGGCAATGTTTCATAAACCATGCTGAATACAAGATCTGCGTGTCTGTTTACTATACACCACTAAGGAATTGAGAATGCTCTCTGACAAGAACGGAGAAAAATGCGTTTACTGTTTTGCCAAGATTAAATAGAGATACAGTTTTGGTGCAAAGAAAGTTGAAGCAGCATTTTATTAGCAGCTTTCTGCTCTCTGCTGGTTGTGTAAAGTTTGTGGAGGCAAGTCAGATGGCAAGGAGGACTGTCCTGTCAGCGCCTGATTGAATTAATTCTGCCTGTGCAACAGTGTGATAAAACAATTGAAAAATGAGATAAACGGTAAAACTCTATGTGCTCAAAACCAATTAGTATATGAAAATCCTAATTAATGATAATAATATGACGACGTTTATTGCCAGCCTGTAATATAAAGCAGCATAATATAGTATTTTTGTATCGCTAAAATAACTGTAAGTGGCTTATACCAGAAGTGGTCCACATTCAAGGCGGCGCCCTAGTTTCACTGAAAAATAAGGTGGATTTGAATGCACATTTGATCTGCACGTATTGATTCAGCCACAGAAATTAACGCTCTTGCGCAGTTTAAAATGATCGTTCATTCGGAAACAGACTCACTGACTGACATTCTTTCAATCGCTTTTCTCAATAAGTAATGAGCCTTTTATACAAGAATCGGAAACTATGACACCGCAAGGTAAAACTACTTCAGCTATGGGTTTGTGGCTATTGCCTGTGTTTACATTTGCCTCTAATAATGCTTCTTACCTCTTCTGTATGGCCTATTTTCTACACAGAAATTATTTATCATCTTTTTCCAACTGATTCGGCTATTCAAGCTGCTGTCTTCTTTGAGTTTATGTGCTCAAATGCAGCGCTGCGATGGTTTCTTTGCCAGCTCCCGTCTCATTATCAGGAACATTCATTCAACCGTCTCCCTCCTCTCATCACCGTATCATGGGACGCAAAAATACAAGTAAAATTCAATATGTCTAACTGAAGCTCATACAAGAAATTCCCAAAAATATAAAATGCCACTTTTAAAAGTATAAATAATCAAATGTAGTAATGAAACCAGTCTTGTAATAAAATGTATTTACCTATTTTCATAAATTATACACAATTAACAGTAGTCTCACCATCCCAAAAAAAAAAAGATAAACAGAGAGCAATAAGAACTAGAGGCGTTTCCAGCATTGAAGGACATCCGGGGCTTAGCCCAGACAATTTTATTTTCATACTAGCAACCACTTCTCTGTAGTTCAAAGCTGGTGAGAGGGTATTCTTTGAGTTCTGCTCTGGCTGGGCCTGTTTCTACAGTTCCTAAATCTTCCACTGTAGTACTATCCTCAACATCCTCTCTCCTCCCTGAATCATCTGTGATGCAAAAGAACAGATACAGCACATAACTTATTGCAAATCAGCTTCAAACAACTAATTCATCAAGTGCTACATATTTCAAATTGTGGACCAATACCATTGAATTAAATGTATTGGAAGAGCAGATCAGTGGGATTGCCCTAAGATCTATCATGATTCTTGAATTTTCATGTACATTACCATAAAGTCATCACAAAAGAGTTATATTATAGTGAGTAAAGTGAAGTAAAAAAATTTTTTTTATATAAATAATTTAAATTTATTTACATAAATAGTCAAAATGGTGTATAAGATCCTAAGTTAAAGCAATACATGAATAACTTTAGTCTAAGTTCATTGACACACCATGGCATCGAATTGTATATAATTCTCCATGTTCATCTGTCAAAATCCTTTCATTAGGATCATTGGGATAAGAAATGTTTCACTTTTAACTTTCTCTAAAGTAAAGTGACTGATTAATTGTTACCAGTTTCCATGCCTGATTCTGGCACATCTTTGCTACCCTCAAAGTGTATATTTACTACAAACTAATATCACAAAACAAGTCACACATACATTTTATGCTAATGCTTATTGGTTATCCTTAGAGAAAATAACACCTGATAAACAAGAAGTTATGCTGCAAACTGGACTCGACCCGCGGTCTCCAGCGTGAGAGGCAGATACGCTAACCACGAGGCTAGAGGTTAAGGACAGAAAGAAATGCGAATTCTTACCCACTGACTTCTTGCGGAAATTTTAGAAGCCTCTTTGCTTCATTTTTGCTGTCTTTCCTGCTAACTGCTGTTAACTCGCCACTAAGTAAAGTAAGTTGATGTCAGCTCCTCCCCTACCTGCTGCATATTCAACAGAGAGGAAGAAACGGAGTCGCCCATAGGCTACCGACAGCAAAGGAACTTATTCTATAGGCTAGATTATGCCTATGTCTATTTTTACAGGCTGTATGCAGTATGTGCAAAGCCAAAGCACAATGAAATAAGGCAACTTATGATTTCGGAGGTTTACATAGGCTATTGTCCGGTTTCATATTTGTCAGTCAACTTTTCAAAATACATTCGGGGCTACACTCAAAACATTCGGGGCTGAAGCCCCGGCAAAATCGGCTGCCGCCGCCTCTGATAAGAACTGTGCAATAAACAATGTATTTAATACTAATTATAACAACAATGTGCACATAATGCGGCATAAGCACTACATTGAATATTTCAGTGCAGGTTTACATATTTTAAGATAATGGGGCCCCCCTAGAGACGCCACTGAATGTGATAACAGGTATTGTATCGATTTAATGTATCGATTTGAAATTCTGTTTGTCTTTTAGTTGGTCTAATAAATGTCAAGTCATACCATTCATTTTTATAGCATGGCAATAAGCAGCCAGGATATTTCTTCAAAAGTTCATCTTTGATTTTCCATAGAATTAAGAAAGTCATTTGGGTTTAGAACTACATAATGTGAGTAAATTATGGCAGAATTAAAAAAAAAAAATTGGGTGAACTATCCTCCAGGTCCAGGCTGAGCTGAAGAAGAAGTGGCAGGTGTTTCTTGTTAAAAACCACTTTGAGGTGCACAACTGCTTTGCAGACGTACACCCAAAATATTTGTGGAAGTGCTCACAAAAGAACCCCAGACAAACCACAGAACAGAGCGAATCGAATGAGGAAGGAAACTACGCCCCCACCCAGGAACATGCACTCCAAGTTCCTGTCCAATTGGCGGAAGATGTGACTTGTGGGCGGAGCACAGGCCTGGAATTTTACACAACGAAGAGCCTCTCCAGCAGTGATGGGGAAATGACTTTAGGGGAGACAATGGAGGAGATTATAGAGGAGAGTGAGTTCTAAGAGTGAGCTCACCTGCTTGTGATTGATGTATGTTTTATATATGTAATTTAAAATGTATATACAGTATCTACACTTAAACAACTGTAAAAGCTTCCATAATGTTTTTGATACCTTTTTATTATTATTATATATACACACACTCCATAATGAAGGTTTAGAAAATTATTTGGCGAATTCACCATTTCTTTCTTAAATTAAAAATGTATCTGGTTTAATATAGGACACAAACAAATGAAATCTTTATTTATCACTCAAATATTTGTCCTGAGAATCACACCTGTCAGCCCTACTATTTTTAAACAGCAAAAAAGAGTCAAAGGTGTGGCCCACGCTATTTTAGCCAATCAGAAACCCTCTCTGTCTGGGAATGATTTTGCATGGTTAAGTTTGCTAACATGACTGTTACATACAATGTTTTTATTAAAGAGCAAATGCATGTGAAGTATTAAAAGTTGCATAGTTTGTGTATGGTTACACAACACATGGATGGTGATGACAATAATAATTATAAGTGATTGTGATGTCTTTTGATTTGCCAATTGACTGCTTGTGTCAGTTTATTTCACTGTAATAAAATGTCTAGATATAAAGCTTATCTTATGAAAATTAAATGCATTCCTGATTATGTACAGAAACCATTTTTAACATTGTAACTTTTAATATTTTATACTGTACTGTATGTAAATGGTAATAAATTAAAATGTTACATAAGTATTTCATGGCACATACAATTGAGTTAATATAATTTAGTTTGATAATTAATTAATCTAATTTTCCAAGCTGAAATGTTTGCTTTCTTTGTCAATACACTAAACAACAATAACAAAAAAATATTAAAATAAAATAAAAAATATAACAGTGTACAAAAACTCCACATACAATTATTTAACAGAATCAGATAAAACTAAAAGATCTTAAATATCCATAACTCCTTAAATTAAGTCTCCCTCTGTTATTTTACCTGTCAGGCAAGTATGTGATCAGTTTAACCTTTTTTTACCGGGGGATGTTCACTTGATGATGATGCGCTACACAGACAGATTTAGCTGTTGTGCACCCTCTCTATGTTTAAGCCCAAAATATACTTTGCCTGTCTGCGTTCAGCAATGGTCCGCGCAATGTAATTTTCGTCATCAGGAGTGTCCGTGGATGTCCGTATGATGTAATTTTTATCATCAGGAGTGTTCATTGATGTCCGCGTACAGTGTCCGCTTGCAGCCAGATTTTCTGTCCGCCACGAACTGTGTGCAGACAAACACGAATGCGTGAGGTTGGCTGCTGAGAAAATTCCACTAGGTGGCAATATGCACAGTTGGGCTGTACTGTCAAGGAGTAGTTGAAGAACATATCCTTCTCCATCATTTTGTTGTTGTTGTTGTTGTTCTTGTCACTGTTGTCACTGACTGACACTTCCTCAGTTTTTCTTCTTCTTTATCCTTCAGAGCGGATGTCCTGTAAATAACATAACCCGGTGGTGCCCTCTAACCTTTGGTAGCATATATCAAAGCAATTGTACTGCGCACATGTCAAATGTGTCCATTCACACTCATCCATGTGAGGTATACTTTCAAAGCTGTGCACACACAACTGTGTGCGAAACGGAACGAGCAAAGTGAAGTATAACTGGCCCTTCACATAAGCGTCTCGAATTCTAAGAATATTTTCATGTCAATTACGCACGTTAATACAATTATTGACATCAGACGATCATTATGATATTCTCATTACTGCAATGTAAAAAAATAAGTATTAATCAAATTGTATTTATACATCATAAAATATTCCCTTAACTTTAAATTTTGCTAATTTTAATTAATTAATTCTTCTTATTTATTTTTTTACTGTAATACAGTAATGTAATGCATTGATTTGGGGTTAAATATGACCAGTTCATTTTTTAACACGTTTCATGAGAATCACTCATTTATACATTAACATTAACCAAGATTCATGAATGTTATAAAAATGTAGGCTACTGGGGGGAGATGGTGGATGGTCGTAGGAGTTAAACGTACGTGAGTGTCGCTCCCGCTGCGATGTAATATATTGGTTTGGTTTTGAGGTCTCCCGCCACAGATTGTTAGATATATTTGATCAGCTGAACTTTCAGACCATATTACGCTTGAACCATGACTACTAAACAGTCCAAATAACATAAGAAAGACCCAAAGCCCGAAGCTGTGGCAGACGAATCCACCAAGTTTAGCATGGCGGCTGTTGCTAAGCTGATTGACCAGCACATGCAAGCACTATCCTCAGAGTTTAAAACCGCAATATCGCCACTGGAGACAAAAATCGATCTGATTTGACCATTTCTGATCATTCTCAAAAGATTTCCTCACTGGTAGCTAATGCTAACTAATGCTAACATAAGGATATTTGGCCTACCGGAGTCGATTGAAGGTCCTAGCCTGTCAGCATTTTCTATCAAGTGCTGGTGGTTGTTTTTGATGAGGACATCTTTCTTTCTCCACTGGAGATTGACAGAGCCCACAGAAATCCTGCCCCCAAACCAATGGCAAATGAAAGGCCACGAGCGGTCATCATTTTCCTCCATTGACACCAACAAAAGGAAAAAATTCTATGCGAAGCCAGGGCCAAGAGGGGGACACTGACATATCAGAACAACCCAATTGCCATATTTGAGGATTATACACTCCAGGTAGCTGCGCAGAGGACTAAATTTTATTCTCTCATGGCAGATCTCTGCAAGATGGGACTGAGGCCGGCGTTACTTTTTCCACCAAGGCTCTTTATCAGAACTCAAGACGGGGATCGGAAATCTTTCACTTCGCTGGAGGAGGCAGATAAATTTATTTCATCAATGCACGCTGTTCCGCCATAGCAGGAGGATTTCACCCATCAGAGGATTAAAATGTTGGTTTGTCTTTCTTGACTTTGTTTCATTTTTAGACTTCAATGCATTGGTATTTAGACTATCTGTGTTTAATACTGTGGACTTTTTGTGAATCTAATATCACAAGTTGATTTTCTACAAAACCGTGCCACGCCCAATTGATGCAGACTAAGCCGAGTGTGCGGTAATTAAGCTTAACATTTTCAGCTCACACTTGGATATTAGGTGCATCTTGGATTGTTGTCATGTTACATTTTGGCTCTGTTTTTGGCCCTTGGTCACGGGAGTTGAACTTTCTGGAGGGCAGAAAAACTGTCTGTTTCTCCTTTCCCTTGTCGGTCTTTGATGTTCATGGATGCCTGTTACCCATGCTCTCTGCCTTGGTTTACTTCCCGTTTTACCCGTTGTATGCCCTCCGTGTTTTGTTTTACCTTTTCCCATCGTGGATGTTTTCTTTGTTCGTGTTTTGTTATTCAATAAAAGCCTTCCGCTGCAAGTAGATCCTCGTCCTGTGTCTGCCTTCACCGTTAATCGTGACAGAAAGACCGATCACTAATGGATCTAGCAGCGGTTTTCACCGAACTGGCCCGGGCAAATTTTCCCGTCCGCGAGTACTCACGGCTCTTCTCCACAGTCGCCATCCACACCGGGTTCGACGACGCTTCCCTGAAGACCATCTACCGGGTCGGGTTATCATCAGCCCAGTGGTGGGAAGCGCCGGAATTCGGAGAGCACACGTGGAGGGAGTACGTGAGTCTCACCCTGAGGAAACTCGCGGCCGACGAACCACCCCTCGAGATTCCGGCTCTCGAGCCTGAGCCCATGCCTACCCAGATCAACGAGCCAGCGCTGCCAACTTCGTCTGCCTGGAGGAGGAGAAGAAGACAGGCTTTCACCTCCCGGCTCATGCCTATCACGGTGAGCGAACCAGTACCCACGCATATCACTGTGAGCGAGCCAGAGCCCTCGTCAGCTACGGTCAGCGAGCCAGCGCCCACGCCTTCCACGGTGAGCGAGCCAGTGCCCACGCCTTCCACGGTGAGCGAGCCAGCGCCCACGCCTACCACGGTGAGCGAGCCAGCGCCCACGCCTTCCACGGTGAGCGAGCCAGCGCCTACGCATGTCACTGTGAGCGAGCCTGCGCCAATGCATGTCACTGTGAGCGAGCCTGTCGCCTCAAAAGTCAGTGAGCCAGTGCCTGTCGCTTCAGAGGTCAGTGAGCCAGCGCCTGTAGCCTCGACCGTCCCTGAGCCAGCACCTGTAGCCTCGACCGTCCCTGAGCCAGCGCCTGTAGCCTCGACCATCCCTGAGCCAGCGCCTGTAGCCTCGACCGTCCCTGAGCCAGCGCCTGTAGCCTCGACCGTCCCTGAGCCAGCGCCAGCAGCCATGTTCGTCCAAGAGCCAGCGCCAGCAGCCATGACCGTCCAAGAGCTAGCACCAGCGGCCATGACCGTCCAACAGCCAGCGCCCCTCGAACCTTCTAGGGCTGTGCTTCCCGAGCCTTCCAGGGCTCCGCCTCTCAAGCTTTCCAGAGCTCCGCCTCTCCAGCCTCTCGGGCCATCCAGGGCTCCACCTCTCAGAAGTCCTCTCGAGCTTTCCAGAGCTCCGCCTCTCGAGCTTTCCAGAGCTCCGCCTCTCGAGCTTTCCAGGGCTCCGCCTTTCAAGCTTTCCAGAGCTCCGCCTCCCGAGCTTTCCAGAGCTCCGCCTCCCGAGCTTTCCAGGGCTCCGCCTCTCAAGCCTCTCGAGCCACCCAGGGCTCCGCCCCTCAAGTCACTCGAGCCTCCCAGGGCTCCGCCCCTCAAGTCACTCGAGCCTCCTAGGGCTCCACCCCTCAAGTCTCTCGAGCCACCCACGGCTCCGCCTCCAGAGCCTCCTACGGCTCTGCTCCCAGAGACTCCAGCACCTACTAGAGATCCGCCTCTCGAGCAGCCTTCGGCTCCACCTCTCGAGCCTCCTACAGCTCTGCTCCCAGAGACCCCTGGGCCTCCTACGGCTCCACCTCCTGAGCCTCCTATGGCTCCGCCTCCCGAGCCTCCTACGGCTCTGCCCCTAAGGGCCCCTACGGCGCCACCTTCCTCGGCTCCACCTCCTGAGCCTTCCTCGGCTCCACCTCCTGAGCCTCCCTCGGCTCCACCTCCACAGCCTTCCAGAGCTTCGCCTCTAGAGCCTCCTACGGCGCCACCTCCATTGGCTCCGCCTCCAGAGCCTTCCAGGCCTCCGCCTTCAAAGCCTCCTACGGTGCCACCTCCCTCGGCTCTGCCTCCAGAGCCTTCCAGAGCTTCGCCTCTAGAGCCTCCTACGGCACCACCTTCCTCGGCTCTGCCTCCTGAGCCTCCCTCTGCTCTGCCTCCTGCGCCTCCTTCGGCACCGCCACCCAAGTCTTCGTCTGCTCCGAAGTCCTCCTTGGCTCCGCCAGCTCCCCTAGTGGCCACTCTTCCTCCCAGGCCCCTTGAATCAGCCCTAGCCCTATGGCCACCGCCTAGGTCACCTAAGCCTGTCCCTGTCCTGGAGCCACATCCCAGGTCCCCTGAACTGGCCCCTGTTCTGCGGCCACCTCCCAGGCCTCCTGGACCTGTCCCTGTCCGGTGGCCGTCTCCCAGGCCTCCTCGACCTGTCCCCGTCCTGTGGCCACCTCCCAGGTTCCCTGAACCGGCCCTTGCCAAGTGGCCAGCTCCCGGGCCATCTGAACCGGCCCTTGCCTTTCGGCCAGCTCCCGGACCACCCAAACCTGTCCTTGCCCGGTCGAAACCTCCCTGGCCTCCTAAACCTGTCCCTACCCGGTGGACGCCCCCCAGACCACCTGACCCGGTTCCCTTCGCCCCCAGGCCACCTGACCCGGTTCCCTTCACACACCCCCTGAAACTGCTTACCTGCCCTCTCGGCCTCCCTGGTCTTCCGGTCTGCCCCTTGTGCCCCTGTGGACTGTCTCATTTCCCTTCTTGCCCCCGTGGACTGCCTTTCCCCCTGTGCCCCCATGGACTGCCTAATTGTTCCGTGTACCTCCTTACTCTGTCTTTGTGTGCCTTGTGTCCCCTTTGGTCTGTTTGTTTTTCCTCCCTTCTAGCCCCTCTCGCCCTGTACATCTGTTTATTCCTGTTGGTTTTTCACTCCCAACAGGAACAACGATGAGTTTTTTGGTAAAATTTTTCACTAGTATCCCAAACATGGCTAATTATCACTTAATTCTAGGAGCAGACTGGAGGTCATGCGACACCATGCGAGGAGCAGACGTGTTGACTGCGATCTCTGCGCACTTTGCTATTTTTTTTTTATTATTTTCATGTTATAATCTGGTGAGATTCGATACACCTGGTTACATATTTGCACTTTGAGGTAAACATGACAAAGAAGTCAAAATCCTCGGGCTCTGGAGACATTAAAAGACACTTACGTGCTCAAGATGAAACCTCTGACGGGTCTGCGGACAGGGGACTCGGTTTGGATGGCGTGACCGGGGAAATTCAGCGTCAACTGTCCAACATGTTTGTGATGCTGACGAAAGTTGTTGCTGACTTAAAAGGTCTTGCTGTAACACGTCGATCGATTATGGCGATAGAAAAAAAATCACTGAGTTGGTTACAAGAGTGGCAGATGTTGAGAAATTGATAATCTGGAGTCGTATTCTTCTTATCATTTGCATTGTGTGCCCAGCCACAGAACAGCATCTTGTCCAGCCAGGTGTAGAGCCTCGAGTCCGCCATTGAAATAAGTTAGCGGACACTTGTTGACAATGTTCTGCATGGTTTCTGGTTCCCCACAGAAATTTTTACTTCGGCCATTGATATTAATAATGCTTTTAAAGAATTCTATCTTGACCTTTATAGTTCCACGTATTCGTCTACGGATGAAGATATTAGAAATTTTGTGGAACCATTAGAACTCCCTAAATTGACAACTGAGCAAAAAAATAACTTTTTTGATTCTGAGATAACCTTGGAGGCACTTGGTGAGGTAATTAAGGCCTTAACTACAGGCAAGGCTCCGGGACCAGATGGTTTTGTAGCTGAGTTTTTTAGATCTTATGCTACAGAACTGGCTCCACTTTTGTTAGAAGTTTATACGGAATCATTAAAGAATAGAAAGCTTCCGCCAACCATGACACAAGCCCGGCTCAGTCTGATTCTTGTCCTCTTGTCACTTCAGTCTGAAAGGACAAAGGTCCAAGCGAGTGTAAATGTTACTGTCCAATTTCCCTGATCCAGCTAGATGTAAAAATTTTGTCAAAAATTTTGGCTAACCAATTAAGTAGTTATGACTTCTCTTATACATATAGATCAAGTGGGGTTTATTCGGGGTCATGGCTCTTCTGATAACATTAGGCGTTTCATCAATATCATGTGGTAAGTGGCAAATGATCAGTCTCCGGTCACTGCCATGTCACTTGATGCCAAAAATGCAGTTGATATGGTAGAATGGGATTATCTTTTTAAGATTTTGGAAATGTATGGGTTTGGGGAGTAAGGTAGGAGTCAAGTTTATAGACACCCTGTAGCAGCGGTACAAACAAATGGATTTATATAATGAATAGGGGCACCTGTCAGGGTTGCCCTCTTTCCCCATTATTGTTCTGTCTTGCCCTGGAACCATTAGCAGCTGCAACAATAAAGGAAGATGATTTTCCAGGGGTGATGGCGGGAGGTGTGGCGCATAAGCTTCTGCTTTATGCAGATGATATTTTATTATTCATCACTGACCCCACTAGATCTATGCCTTGCCTCCGCAGAATTATTCATTCCTTTTCCAAATTCTCAGGATACAAAGTAAATTGGTCTAAATCCGAAGCCTTGGCTCTGATAACGTACTGTCCAGTAATGGCCCTCCAGCCAGGTTCCTTCCAGTGGTCCAAACAGGGCATTAAGTAATTCGTTTTTTTTTTTTTTTTTTTTTTAACAAATGTGTCTGATTTAGTTAGAGTTAATTTTGACCCATTAATAAATATGTTTTTGAGCAATGTTGACAGGTGGCCTTCATTATATTTATTGATGATTGGGAAGGTTAATGTTATTAAAATAAACTGTATTCCAAATTTAACTACCTGCTACAGTCTCTCCCGGCAGAAGTCCCACTCGCTTCTTTCAAGCAATTTGAGAGTATAGCAAAGTTATTCATTTGGAATGGTAAGCGCCTCAGATAAAATTTTAGTAAGCTGCATAGGCCGATTGATAAAGGTGGGCTTGGCCTACCAAAGATTTTGCTTTATTATTATTAAGTGTTCGGTCTTAAACATTTGGCTCATTGGTCGCTTCCACCTGAAAGAACCCCTCCCTGCTTTTGTATTGAACACGAAGTTCTTGCTCCTATTTTGCCATTGCAAAGCCTTTCTATCAAACTAACCAGAGAAGTTAAATTACACCCCGTTATTTCACATTTTATGGACAAAGGTGTCCAGAGTGTTTCATTCAGATATTTATATAAATGTTGCTTCGAGCTTATGGCTAAACCCCAAACTATGCATTAATAAGTCCTCTTTTTTTGGTCAGAGTGGATTGTCAGAGTGGACTCTTTATGTAGACACATAAAGAGTTGGGTTTTAACCACTGTCATGATCACCAGGCAGATTATATTAAGGGGCTGGAGGTTAGCTGGAGCGCCCTCTTTTCAGGAGTGGTTCTCAGAGGTGGGAAGGGTGGCAGCCTTTGAGGAAGGTGCATTCAGAAGAACGGGGAGGTACAACATGTTCGTGGTGAAATGGGGCAGTAATTTGTCATTTATAGATATGTGATTATTAATATTAAATATATTTTAATTATTTGTTTATTTATCTATTTATTTATTTTTATGTGTGTGTGTTTGTGTCTATATTATTTGAGACCACTGTGATTTTTTATGGGGTCAGGGTGGGATTGGGAGGGGTAATAGTGGGGATTAAGATTGATTCTATGTATATACGTTTTGTTTTACAGTGTTCATATATGTAAATCAATACAAATTGTTAATCTGAAAATGATAGGAGGAGACTTTAATCTAGTTCAAGACATTTTGCTGGATAGATCCTCTATCAAACAGTGTAACCTGTCCAAATCAGCCACCGTAGTGCTCAATTACTCTTCCCAAATTGGCCTCTTGGATCCTTGGAGACTTAAGATCCCTGAGGGCAAAGTATTTTCATATTTTTCTCATGTTCACCATACCTTCTCCAGAATATATTTTTTTCTACTGGATAATAAATTATTCTGTGAAAATGTGATCTGCACATATCACCCTATTGTTGTTTCCGACCACTCCCTGGTATCTCCTCTGAAATTCTGAAATTTCTGGTAGCTGTATGAATATACTATGGAGATTCCTTACTTGCAACCTATCAAACAGTGCATTTACAGATTTTATACAGACACAAATACATTTATACTTTGATGATAACTCCACCCCAGACATCAATTCGGACACGCTTTGGGAGGCTTTTAAAGCTTTTATTCAGGGACAAATAATATCTTACACTGCATATTTGAGAAAAATTAAAACTAATAGGATTACTAGTTTATCGCATGAACTGTGGGACTTGGATACAGAATACGCTTCTACCCCCTCCATCCCTCTACACTAAGCAGACAGCAGTTTTTTGAGCACAAGGAGAAGGCCGGGAAGCTTTTAGCTCACCAGGCAAGAGCCGAGGGCGCCACTAGATGGATCATGTGTGTAAATACTTGCTTCCTTCTTAACTCATTCCATCAGATTTAATCTGCCTAAAAGTAATTTGTTTTGCTTTTTTCAGGTTAGACATTTTATACAGAAACTGTTCCCCCATTTTCCAAATTGCTCCCCGGAATATGAGTTGGATGATTTACTGTCTCTTAAACTGGATACTAGCCACATCATTTCGGGAATTTATAATTTAATTAACTCTTTGACTCCTGACTTATCTAGCCCCTTAAAAGGAACCTGGACACCCGTATGTCTATATCAGATGATCAATGGCAATATCTAAACCAAGTGGATACATCATCAATTTTCAACAGACATGGCTTGCTACAGTGCAAGGTCCACTACAGAGCTCACCTGACAAATGTCCAATTGTCAAAATTTTACCCTGATTTGACTGACTCCTGAAATCGCTGTGGACAAGCCCCAGCAGAACATACCCAAATGTTCTGGGGGTGTCCCAAGCTATCAGTCTTCTTGTCTTTTAAGACATTAGAGAAGGCATTGAATGTAAATCTTGAGCCCAACCCTTTGACAGCCATATTTGGCATCACACCACACACAGGATACATGAACCCCACGGCGCATGTGGTCACATTTACTACCTTGTTAGCTAGAAGAAATATCCTCCACAAATGGAAATAAGTTTTCCCTCCTATGCAAATAGATGGAACATTTTTGATTTGTGCTTGTAGGTCTCTTAAAACCTTCAGCAAAATCTGAGACCCTTTCTTAAATCACATTAAAGTTTTGCTGTGCCCTCCAGATCCTGAAAATCTAGGCCCCTAAAGTTTTTTTGGTGGGTAATTTACACCTCTGTAAAGTCTGTGTAGGGCATTTCTTTATTTGTATACTTGTTTTATTTATTTATTCTCAGTGTTATATATGCCAACAGATGTGTATGTTACGGGGTATGGGGAGGGTTTAGGCGGTTTAAAAAATGGCTGTTATTTGTTTGATGTTTCTTGCTGATCTGTCTAAGGCTACTGCCCTGTGAAAATAGCAATAAAAATAGTGGAAATAAAATTGTAGGCTACTGTTCATTGTTAGTTCATGATAACGTGTTACCCAGCCTTTATTAATCAGTATTCCTTATTAATATTCCAAATAAACTGGTAACTTATTATTAACTTAATACTATAGTTTTTTTTTAATTACCAAAGTCACAAAATACATATTTAGGTTTTTTATGTTATTGTTAATTAAATCATCCATATATGAAGCCTCTATAAAGATTACAGGCACCAAACAATGGTACCAACAATTTTTCAAAAACGTGAATAATTAACCTCATATGAGCATAAATAATGCTCATATGAAGCATCACGCACGTGGAAACTGCTGATGTCAAACTGTAATCGATTAAACATGTAATGCCCTACAGATGAGAGGCGGCCCCTTTAAGCCACACCTCCACTAAACCGAAAATAATTTGAAATGCGTGTTGTGCTTGGATAGTGCAGTTTATGTTACTTATATAAGGGATTATAGACAAGAACAGTGTCCTAATCAGGTCTGTAAGAAGAAAATGGCAAGTATTGAGAATACAGCTGAGCGTATCGGGTACATCACACGAGTGCAGAGTTTCTCCGCTTGCCATCGATTACACAGGTAATATAATAAATACACAAACGCTAACAAACAGTGTATGGCTTCTAACACATAATTTATGCAGTTTGTAGTTAATGGGTCTGCAGTACTTTCAACCCATACGTCATTATTCCAAAGACCTGTTTAGCATTATTTGTGACCGTTTCATCTGTTGTCGGTGTTATGGATCAACTGGGGATCATGTTAACTGGAAGTGCGCGTGCATGTGAAAAAATTTACTTGCCTTTTCAGCAGATTCGTTCAGTGTGAATTTTCAATGAGTAAAGACTTTTTGCACATTAAAAAAAACGTTGGTATCATTATTAAACAGCTTTGTTTCATCGATGTCTGTTCCGTTATATTTGACAATTTTAAGGGCGATTTTAACGGTTTCACAGGGTAACAAATTTGTCAGACCAGTAAATTCAGGGCCGTGCACAGGGGGGTGGCCCGGTGGCTAGAGCCACTGCCCCTCTGCCCTCATCGACTGAGGTGCCCCTCTCGCACCCCCATCTCAAAGCGCTGTGTTGTCACTCCGTTAGATCCACTGATTCCGGTAATCCGCTCCGTTTTTTCCCGCTCGCTCCGCAGCATCACTCCTGTATGTGTGTCCACGGGGCTCTCTGGTATTTTCGCATAGCTCTCTGGCTCTCTAGCATAGTATACTATATAATATAGATTTATGCTGTATAATATGAAATGAAATGTCTAATACTTTGCCTCATCTTCGATGGAAGTATGAGGCAGGCTCAGAGAGTGAGGGAGAGCCCACTGAACATCAGCCAAATCAGACATTTACAGGTAAAACGGTTAATCTGGCTGACAGGAAAGGAATATGCTTGAGTGGGATAAAAAGAAAGATAGACATTAAATGATTTGAATGGAAGAGTAATTGCATTACAGAAACATAAATTGAAGTAGCAATAAAGCCTAACAATTGTATTTACAATATGATTGTAAAAGGTTTGTTATTCAGCTCAACAGAGTAAAAGTGAAGGTCTTGGAACTGAGCCAGAGACAGAAAATGTTCAGATTGAGAAAGAAAGGCAATACAATGAGACAGGCATTTTGGAACATACCAATCATAAAAGATGAGGTTATCAAGATAACTTTCAGGACATGGTACCAAATAAAAAGATTTAGCTGTAAATGGAACAGGTAAATATCAAAATGTAAAACAGTAAATTGTTTCTGTTATTATCAGCGATGTGTAATTGTGGTGTTAGAGCATGTACACTTTTAATTGTATATTTGTAACAACTGGATAATTTGTATTAACAAGCACCCACCCCCAACCCACCCTCTTAGTGCCACTGCCCTTCAAAATGGCCCTGAGTAAATCGTAAGTGGAATTATTTTAAATGCAACACTAAAGCATTATAGGCTGGTGTGTGCCAATGATATACTGTTCAATACACCTTTTTTCACTTCTTCTTCTTTGTTATGACTAATGGTTTAATTAACCATGACAGTTTGTGTAACTTTCTCCTAACTGGAGCTGGGACACTGGTTCAGTGGTTAAGGTGCGTACACACTGCCAGCGACTTTATCGCTCCAGGTCGCCAGTGGCTGGCGGTGAAGTCGCTAGTGGGCGTTCCCACTACTGGTTGCCTAGTAACGTTTATAAATGACATTCACGGATGCCATTCCATTGCTGTTGACAGCGAATCTCTTTTCTTGCCACTAAAAACAAACATTTTGGAGGGAAAAGACTAAATATAAATGGAATCAGTACATAAAATGCTTTAAATCAAAGATGAATGAGAAACAAGGCGTGCTGTTTGCCATAGCGGCTGTTTATCTGCGGCGAAAATGCAAATGCCGGTCCATAAAATCCCCGCGATCTCAGATACACCTTTCCACGCAGTATTTTTCTGAAAATGTCCTTGTACGTGGGAAGAGACATATAATAGAGCACTGGGAAATTTCTAACAGCAAGAATTAGCCTTTCATCCATCTTTCCGTTACTGCAGGAGCTGAGAGAGAGAGAGAAGGATCACGTGAGCTCTCCCGTCGTCTCTCCTATTGGCTGTCGCTTCCGTTAGTCGCTCCAAAGTTGAACTTTTCTCAACTTTGTCGCGTCGCTGGACACGCCCACATCTAGCGCCAACGGTCACGACAGCTCGTGTCGCCGGAAGTCGCTGTGCTCGCATTAAAAATGAATGGTATTGAGTTGCTGTCGCGCGCGACGTCGCTGGCAGTGTGTACACACCTTTAGTCACGTTAATACATCACTCAGCGATCCGGGTTTAAATCCTGATTTCTAAAAATCAATAATTAATTAATTTATCATTGGTCAGTTTGGCCTTTGTACATGCTCTCCAGTCTCCACACAAAAACAAACTGAAAAAAATAATCTTTTGGCAGTGTCATCATGGGTAATCATAAATATACGACATTGTAATGCACAGAAACATATGTCCCATTAATGTCCCACGTCAATATGGGAAACCAGATTTTACCCTGTGATACCGTTAAATTCGCTCTTAAAATGGTGTCAAATTACTTGGAACAGACATCGTTTAAACGAAGCGGTTTATTAATGATACCAACCTGTATTCTTTCTTTTTTTTTATGAACTAAACATATTTTCTTTACTCATTGACAATACACAACGAATGAATCTGCTGAAAAGGCAAGTGAAATTATTCAAACGCGCACATGCCCAGTTGATCCATAACACCGGAAAGCGGAAACCTGTTGCGTCAAAAAGGAATTATGGGAAGTGTATTTTTAAATGACCCGGCGTCAAACCTATCAATAAATTGTTTGATAATCATTTAGCAAAGAAATCTGACAATTTTGTTTTATTAATTGCAGTAAATCATTAAGTGATGAGGAAAATAAAAAAATCTTTGGAAAATGCAACAACCCTAATGGCCACGGACATAACTATAAAGGTGAGGTGCATGTGCCACTACATTGTGGTTACATTGTTAACTTTAGAAATGTGATATGTCATCCTCACGCAAAAATAAAATTGTAGTATTATTTGTTTTTTTACAGTTGAAGTGACTGTTCGGGGAAAGGTACGGCACAATTATATCTACTTGCACAATTAGCCTTACACACGATTGCAGCATGCCCATTTAGCATGTTACATTGGAGAAACTAGTGGAATGATGTACATTTATTTATAAAGACACACTTATCTATCCTCGTAGATTGACAGAAACACTGGAATGGTAATGAACCTTACCGATCTAAAGGAGTATATCGAGGTAAGGCCATCCTTATACATTCCAATTTGTTAAGAATAAACAAGATTACTTAATTGTGTATAAAATTTAGGCCTACACTGAATATAAACTTGCCTTTTGTAACACTATGGTGTCATTCTTGCATAAAGAAACAATAAGAATAAGGACTTTAGAAACAATACAATAAGGACTTCAACTAAATTAGACTACTTTTTCCTGACATTCTATAATGACCTGGCTAGAACATTGAAAAATGTATTTAATATAATTAATATTAAAAAATATTAACTTGTGCAATTGTACAGGGACTTATACATATGCAAACACTTTTGATTTGTTTTAGGAGGCCATCATGAAACCACTTGACCATAAAAATCTGGACATGGATGTGCCATATTTTGCCAATGTTGTCAGGTATGGCTACGCACCTCGAGCATGTTTCTTTATTTATTTTTTATTTCACATATGTCATGAAACAGTTATTTTAATGTTTATTTAATCCTTTTTATGAAATTTTTTTTTGTTGTTGTTCCATGCAGCACCACCGAAAACCTGGCTGTCTATATTTGGGACAGTATGGCAAAGCTTCTCCAACCCAACTTGCTCTATGAGATAAAAGTGCACGAAACAGACAAAAATATAGTGGTATACAGGGGTGAATAGACTATAATTAAGCTCCAATACCAATTGTCTTCAGGCTGCAGATATTAGAAAGCCTCAATGGATTTTAGAAAGTATAATATGGGATTAATGTAAATCACTAAGAATTCGGCTCTGCTGCCGACCATGCAGCAATGATCCTATTAAACACAGAGAGATTATGCACACACAAAATGTTTTTCCAAATTAATTAGCAGCCTTCACCTCAGAACCCCTGTCTTTTGTATGGACCAATATTCTCTTGCAAAGTTGGAAGCCTATTTCAAATCAAATCACTTTATTGTCACACGACTTGTGTGCAGTTTTTTAATGGAAACAGACCTGTTTGTTATTGCAAAGTAATTTTTTCTTACTAATGAATATGTATAAATGATTTCCAGTTTTAGTTGGAAAATCTGATTGCATTTAATATTGTTTTATTGTTTTTACTAAATGTTTACTGAGAGAGAAAAATATTCTGGTTCATTGTTCTTCCAATAGATGGCGCTTCATGTTTATTGCATTCCATTCCAATTAAAGTTTGCCAACAAAATCTTTTTGAGTCTAAATATGATTGAAATTATATTTACATAGACCCGAAGATATGGAAGATATGCTATATATTTTCATGTTAAGATGTGCACATAATTTTTCACATATACCCCATCTTTATTATTATAGATGTAATGCTAAATTATTTGACTGTGCCTTTGTTGGAAATGATACACACTACCGGCAACACATGATTCTGTGCTGTTTTGGAGTGACGGTTAACTGGTGAGACAGACTTCCTGCTGTACATGCACATTCCAGTGGAATGTCTTCACTTTGAATCATGGCACCATAGCAGGCCCTTCCAGAACACTGGTGCATGGTCTGGTCACGTCTCTCCCTTAGGTGCTAAGATATTATTGTGGGGGATCCACCGATGGTGATCCTGTGCTATGGGTTTCAGCCAGGTGTCTTACCTCAGCCAGTCTGTTCTTGGTCGACAGATCTGTTGGCAATGTGGTCTTGTGATTTTTTTCTCTTTCTCTCACTTGCAAAAGAAAGAAGGGGGGTGAAATACTAAATAAATTAAAATAAAACAAAGGAGTGTAATTAGATTATAAGTAATTGTAACAATAACATATCTAAAATCACTATTTTTACATTATATTTTTCAGTTTTAGAATACTACCTCTACAAACCCTTATATCCATGCTTATTTCACTTATCTGGTGGTAATACCATGGTACTTTGAGATACAATTACCATATTTATGTACCGTTTTGTATTTGCATTTGCATGGTGCTTCAAAGTACATCAAATAATACCATGTTACTACCATGGTAAATTGATATATGATTATATGATCATATACAATTGTATTTACATGGTGCTTCAAGGTAAATAAAAAAATACCACGGTACTTCACTATATGATTCCTTTATTCATAAAGCCTACCACTGTATTAACATTGTATTGCGTCCAGGTAATGGTACATGTCCAAAAAACATAGCAATGCCATGGTACTTTTTTATGTGTTGGGCCAATATGTGTTTTGATACTCATTTGGTTGGAAAATGTATTTACCTGCAGAAGTCATTTACAAGCTGCAAATGTGTTGAACATTATAAAGACCTTCTTCATCACTGGCAAACGATAGGATGCATTTGTAGGTTTGTTTTCCATTGATTGTAGATATTTATTTTCATTTTATAAAATACTATGTGATCTTATTGGCATGTGAGAGCGTGCACAAATGATTCAGCAGGTATATCGCATTGTTTGACCCACCTTACAAAAACGTTGGGTAGGCCAGCTGTCATCTTAGAAAGGCTGTCTTTCAGGGCAAGTGTCTTAGACATCAGGACTTCAATGATCTGTATGAGAGTGCCATAAAAACAGTGATTCTCCCATTATAAGATGTCTAATGCAACAGTAACCGGCTTCATGACAACTCTATAATGCCCTAGGACTTGGTACTCCTTGTCGGTTAAGCCCTTTATTCCCAGTCTGACACACAGGCCATTCAGGTCACTGATGGAAGAATTCCACCTTGTGGACATGGGCACTAGGAGCTTTCTACGACTCACGTCCTTCACAAGCTTTGATGCTATGTGGAGCGGCTTGCCTTGATCCAGAGTGCTGTGCACTTGGCTATACCACTTCTACAGATAGCTTTAGTATAAGGACTAGCTGACACCACTATTCAACATCATTGGTGGAGATAAGTTTGTTAGTATGTGATGCACATCTGTGATGAGGTTGAAGAAAAAACTGATCATCACTTTCATTGGAGAGGGCCTCTGTTATGTCAGTAAATGTGACTTCATCCTCATCCAGGCCTTCCTCTTCAGGTTCAGAAACAGAGTCAACAGGCTGGTGCATTTTAAATGCCTATACACAATTTGATCCATTATCAGTTACTGTGGCCGTCACCTTGTTTGAAGGTCCATAAAATGAATGGATCTGTTTGATCTCTGCACCGACAAACATTATATGTCTCCCCCTGATCTGTTTGCATGCCACGGCAGCTTTCTCGCGCTGAAAACTCGAACTGTTGATCCAACGAACTGTCATCCCGAGAAAGCTTTTATGTTTAGCAGTCCAGATGTTGGCAGTTGTAAAGACATAGTCTATCTCTTTAAATACTTTCTTCAGCTCAGCTTGCATCAATGTGTATTCCATCTCTAGATAGCTTACAAATTATATTTTATCTGGAGGTCTTCTGTTGCCTGTGACCGGTATTTACTGAAAGACAGAGAGTCAATCGTGGAGATGGGCAGCATTTCATTCACCTCATATCCTGCCACAAGCTTTATAAGTTCTTTTCTGCTTGTTATATATAGCCTGCTGTCCACAATAAAAATCCAGTTTTGGCTGTTTAGCCATTGTAGGGCTATAGCCATCCTCCGTGGCCACAGAGGGCTCATCTTTGGTGGGGTGTATTTCCATGAGCTTCATATTGTTGTGCTGTCATGTCTTTCAGGAGGTTTGAGGTTGTGTTTTTCACAGTGGGAAGAGTAGTACCGCTACCTGCACAAAATTTACATTTGACAACAATGTTTTTGTCAGCTTTTCTCCCGACAAAATAAAAATAATGGCAATATTTCCAGCCACTGAATGAAGCGTTTCCATCTTTCACGCTAACTTGCTGCAATGGTGACGTCACATGCACTTGTGATGATTAGGAAAATGAATCTGGGGATGATTGGATTGTTGGATTTCAAATAGGTAGCGGTTGTGACAACAAAAGTAAGATTGTAATGCGATTTTTTATGTATTTATTTGGGATGGTGACTGTAATATTATTACTGAAATGTTATTAGTAATCAGTTACATTACTCATTACTGGTGAAAGTAATGTTTTTACTGTAATGCGATACTAGTAACGCATTACTGCTAAACACTGGTCATGTAATCCATGATTAAACATGTGATAATAAGGAAAGTTTGGTTTTGATAAGATGTTCAGAAAATCTTTACAAAGCTTATTTTAAAACCATGAATATCATATTTGCAAGTAACAGAAACTGTGTTTACCAGCACAATTGAGTTAAATTTACTCACTCACATTATTCAATACAATGTCCTGAAGTTAAAGGTGCACTTTAACTTTTACATTTGTATCTTTTTGTACCTACAGTAACACCTAGTGGCGTGGATGCCGCATTATTCAAAATCAATATTTTTTTAGTTACAGATGCCAATAGTAGAAAATTACTATTCACAGCCAGCCATGCTTAATTGTATCCAAGACTGAAAGTGTCCAATATCAAGATGTTTGCTGAGATTAACCGAGTAGTAATGTGATTCTAACATGGTAGCCCCCATGAGGAGACCATCTCCATGTAGAATAAAACAGCTTTTATAAGGTTAATGATATGACTGGTATGAGTCTTCCTCTTATGTGATTGCTCATGATTTTATACCTATGTTTAAAAATGACTATTAATTTCTTTAGGACTAAAACGTTTAATTAATGAAACATTAGGGAGTTTAATTAGGGAGTGCACCTTTAAATAGATTTGACCTAATTTTATATCAGTGGCAAAGAGTAAAAACTGATTTACAATCAAAATCCAGTTAAGTCACACACAGGTCAAAATTAAGCTTGCTTTTCCAGAGTTGACCAGTTTATGTGGAAATTAGGTTGGTTTGTTGCCTGGATAAGTCAGTAAAGTACCTTTGACCTGCTCCATTGCTGTATTTGAAAAATGAAGCCAGAAACAGGGTACATTAGCATGCCAGTATGTGTGTTTACACTTATAGGCCATCTGGACAAGATCACCATTATGTTGAGTATAATTTGAAACAGAAATGTTTTTAGAGACCTTTATTTCTATTCCATTGATCTATCAGTATAGATCAATGGAATAGACATTTCATTAAGACATTACACTTCACAGAAATAGCTTTCTGCAAGAGTGGAGTGTGTGAGGAGGCCTATGATTATTTTGAACACGAAATAAGTAAAATGGCTGCAATTAAACTTTTAAAGCCTGTTATTCCTGTTATGCTTCACCAAAACAGCGTATGTCTTTACACATTACATAGCCAATCAGTATACATTGCTTTATTGTGAGATCTGCAAACCAGCCATTACATTTCATTTTTGACCAATATTTTGTTAATTTTCAACTGTCCAGCAAGATCACTTCAGTCTATTATGATGGACTTCAGAGGATGAAATGATGCCAACTCCACCTGCATCACCTCGGTCTATTGATGCACTACGATCTTGAAATGGAATGCTTAGACTAACTATTGCCAACAAAAGCCTTCATCAGCCAATTAACAAGGACAATTGCATCTATGTGAACTTCTGCAATTAATCAAGATGGACTTCAAAGACTTTGGTCATTAATCTTACAGTTCAAACACAATCGATGTTTAATCACTGACCCGTAACACTTAGTTTAATAATTTTAAACCATGATTTTACCTATACATAATTAATATTTACATTACATTCATGATGTTAGCCAGAGGGGAACTGGCCCCCACAGTGAGTCTGGTTTCTCCCAAGGTTATTTTTCTCCATTAATCAACATCTTATGGAGTTTTGTGTTCCTAGCCAGAGTCGCCTACAGCTTGCTCACTGGGGTTATTAATACAATTATCATTTAATTATTCTTAAACACTATTAAAAATCGTATTTTATCTAAATTACACAATGATGATTCATCGACATTATAGACATTACAGTCTTATCATCTGTTAATGCTGATATTCTGTAAAGCTGCTTTGAAACAATGTGTGTTGTGAAAGGCGCTATACAAATAAAATTGACTTGACTTGACTGTAAAATATAAATTTTATTAAGCTTTGTTACACACCTGTTAGTACAATGGAAACTTGTCCAGGCAGAGTTTTATAACTCTTTTTAGAGTTCTATAAGAATTTTAAGCCAGAACTATTTTGGGGTTGAACAAAATATAAAGTGAAATCACATTAAAAGCAGAAAATAACAGAGGATAAAAGGTGTATCAAAGATTTTCAAGACTTCAAGATTATATGTATTTACATCTCAAAATTTTATTGCCTGTGGCTATTTACACAGGTGAAAGGGACTCGTGCTTATGTATGTTTGTATGCACAAGAGTTAACAGCACACTGGCATTACTACACAGAAACAAAATATGGGTTATCATTTAATATGGATAGTTCCCCAAACAAAAGCACCATTGTGTGAGAGGTGGCACGGATCCAGAAAGCAGTCTTTGCCTGATGAGCAGTTCTACCTTGTAAGCCATGAACAATCAAATATTCTGTCACTGTCTAATTGTATTTAACGGAATTCTACTTAATGTTGAGGGTATTTTGATTTATGTATCAGTCATTTAATACCATTCATTTAAGTATAAGAAATAAAAGCTTTCAGTTCAACCAGTAGCTCTTGTTTGAACACATGCTGAGGATGTGTTAATAAAAGCGGAAAAAAGTAGAATACTGGACATAAATCTCTTAGGTATACCAAATAAACACAAGAGAGTAAATCCTGACAATATGGTGTAATACATCATGCTAATCTTAACAGGGAGAGTCAGGTTAGGTTTTACAATGAACACTTGACCTATATAAAGTAAAAGTCCAAGTATAAAGACCAGTATAACACCACATTGAAAATCTGGGAATTTTCATTTAAATCTGGAAATAAATTTTTTTGGGAAAAAAATAAGTTATGACATAAAATTAAGGAGAAATATTTACCATTCTGCTCTACTTCTACGTCACTTATCAATTGTAACAGATTTGTGTCATTGACCATGTTAAATCCATGGAACAGAAGGTCAGATTCTTTTACATTTTCAAATCTTGCTGGAATAACACGGATCATCATGTTTTGCACAGCTTGAGTGCATGCTGTCCTTCAAGCAAAGGTTGGGACTTAACACACCTTGCAACAACCACTACCCCCAAACATAACCCTAACCTTACTTTACAAAAATTAACCATGGTTTTACTACCCACAGTAAACTACAAATTTAAACATGGCTTTTATATTAAGACCATATTACAGTATGTTACAACATGTTTAATTGATCAATACTATGGGTAAAGAGCAAGGTTACTACACTATTACTACAGTAAAAGCATTACCTGCATCTAAACTGTCTCTCAACTCACCAACATTTTAAGAGTGGAGATAGGATGGGTAAATCAGGAGAATCGAACCTGGGACGTCTTCTTAATAAAAACTCATCCACATCATCTTTACACACTATGCTATTTCCATGACACTAGGGGAGCAGTTTATTTTATGTGTTTCCACCAGACTGTTGGAGCATAAATAGCCCCACCGTGTGGCGTATATAGCACTATTTACACCTAGTGCAAATAGTCACTCTGTAATATAATTTGGCCATTTATAATTTTTATAAATTAGAAAATAATGCAAAATAAATATTGTTGATTTTTCTCTACAGTGGACTCAACATTACTTTATTTCTTCTACTGAACACCAGTAGAGATTTTAAGAAGAATATTTCAGCTCTGTTGGTCCATACAATGCAAGTGAAGGGGTACCAAAATTTGGAAGCTCCAAAAGGACATAAAGGCAGTGTAACATTCACCTTGTCTCGTTTTGCCCTTACCTCTTCTTTGCCCATTTTGTCCCTTTTGGTCTTCCGTAAGTTTTACTTTCGTCCCTTATTTAACTCCACAGTCCCCTTGTTAGCGTTCATGTTCTCTGTTATTAGTTTCACCTGCACCCGGCCCCTCTGGCTCTCGCGCTCGCTCACAATCATCAGCGTATTAGTTTCACCCGCACTCGTTCTAATCACTAGATTATTAGTTTCACCTGCACTGTTCGTTTTCCCCTATATACACGCTGCCCTTTCGTTTCACACTTGTTGGTTATTGTTTAGTTTACCCCTTCGCTTTGCCAGCTCTAGTGTTCCCCTAGCTTCCCCTGTCTTTTCCTCTCGCTTGTTTTGTTTTATGATATTCTGATTCCTGGCTTCGACCTTACGCTTCCCTTTATTACGTTCCTTTGGATTTGCCCCTTTGTTATATTCTGATCTCCCGGCTTCGACCACACGCTCCCCTTGACTACCCTTCTCTGGATTTGACCCTTTGTACTGTTGCCTGCTTTTGGAATAAAGCCTGTTTTACCCCGACATTGTGACTGTCTCGTCTTGTGTGTGCGTTACAGAATAACCAACCTTATACAGAACAGTCACAATGGATCCCCCGGTGGATTTTCGCAGCTCACTAGAGCGGATTTTCACGGCACGTTCTGCACGAGGATCTACGGTTGAGAGAATTGACCAAGTGCTCACGGCCCAGGGGCAGCAGGTACGTACTATTTCCGGTTAATTTCACCCTGTTCTACCTGTGTCTGTCCCTGAGCCCGTTGATGCTCTCAACGCATCCGCGAGTGCCGTAAGCTTTCCACCCCAGGAGAGGTTTGATGGCTCTTCGGACGCTTGCCAAGGGTTTTTTATGCAGGGCAGCGGTTGTAGAACTATAAACCTTGCCCGTAACATTATGGACCCAGCGGCCCAACTCTTGGTTTTGCGTCAGGGTAGTCAACCCTTGGAGGCTTATGTGGTAGACTTTTGTGCCCTGGCTAACCAGGTGAACTTTGATGAGGTGGCTCTGAAAGACATTTTTCAATGTGGACTGAATGAGCCAACCTCATCGTTCATGCCTGGTGGTCGCTGCTCCCTCGACCTGGCTCAATTTATTGACCTCGCCCTACTGTTCGCTGGTTCCTCATATACTGTGGGGGAGGCAGACACTGAACCAGAGGCCCCAGTCTCGAAGCCTGCCACGGCCCCAGTCTCGAAGCCTGGCACGGCCGCAGTCTCGAAGCCTGGCACGGCCGCAGTCTCGAAACCTGCCACGGCCCCAGTCTCGAAGCCTGCCACGGCCCCAATCTCGAAGCCTGCCACGGCCCTAGTCTCGAAGCAGGCCACGGCCAGCGAGCCGGCGCCCATGCCTACCAAGGCCAGCGAGCCAGCGCCCACGCCTGCCACGGTCAGCGAGCCAGCACCTGTAACCTCGACCGTCCCCATGGCCACGCTCCCTGTTGGCGGAAGGAGACAGAGAAAGAAGTGGGCACCTTCTCCCCAGTCTCGTCTTGTGCTCAAGACCACAGAGGTTCCCTCAGAGTCTTCCACGGCTCTGCCGGCCCCTGTTTCGCCCTCAGAGTCTTCCACGGCTCTGTTGGGCTCTGCTCCGCCCTCAGAGTTTTCCACGGCTCTGCCGGCCCCTGTTTCGCCCTCAGAGTCTTCCATGGCTCTGTTGGGCTCTGCTCCGCCCTCAGAGTCTTCCACGGCTCTGCCAGCCTCTGCTCTGCCCTCAGAGTCTTCCATGGCTTTGCCTGCCTCTGCTCCCCCCTCAGAGTCCTCCAGGGCTCCGCCTCTCGGGCCTCCCTGGGCGCCGCCTCTCGAGCCTCCCATGGCCCCTCCTCTCGAGCCTCCCAGGGCTCTGCCTCTCAAGTCTCTCGAGCCTCCCAGGGCTCTACCCCTCGAGACTCCCAGGGCCCTGCCTCTCGAGCCTCCCAGGGCTCCTCCTCTCGAGCCTCCCAGGGCTCTGCCTCTCAAGTCTCTCGAGCCTCCCAGGGCTCCGTTTCTCGAGCCTCCCAGGGCTCCGCCTCTCAAGCCTCTCGAGCCTCTCAGGGCTTCGTCTCTCCAGTCTTTCAGGGCTCCTCCTCCTCTCAAGCCTCTCAGGGCTTCGTCTCTCGAGTCTTCCAGGGCTCCTCCTCCTCTCGAGCCTCTCAGGGCTCCGTCTCTCGAGCCTCCTAGGGCTCCTCCTCCTCTCAAGCCTCCCAGGGCTCCGCCTCTCAAGCCTCTCGAGCCTCTCAGGGCTCCATCTCTTGAGTCTTTCAGGACTCCTCCCCCTCTCAAGCCTCTCAGGGCTTCGTCCCTCGAGTCTTTCAGGGCTCCTCCTCCTCTCAAGCCTCTCGGGGCTTCATCTCTCGAGTCTTTCAGGGCTCCTCCTCCTCTCAAGCCTCTCAGGGCTTCGTCTCTCGAGTCTTCCAGGGCTCCTCCTCCTCTCGAGCCTCTCAGGGCTCCGTCTCTCGAGTCTTCCAGGGCTCCTCCTCCTCCCGAGCCTCTCGGGGCTCCGTCTCTCGAGTCTCTCATGGCTCCCCCCCTCAAGCCTCTCGAGCCTTCCAGGGCTCCGCCTCTAGAGCCTCTCGAGTCTTCCACAGCCTTTTTCCCCAAGCTTCCTACGGCTCCGCCTCCAGAGCCTCCTACGGCTCCCCCTCCGGAGCCTCCTACGGCTCCACCTCTCGAGCCTCCCACGGCTCTGCTCCCAGAGACTCCAGAGCTTTCTAGGGCTCCGCCTCTCGAGCCTCCTACGGCCCCGCCTCTCGGGCCTCCTACGGCTCTGCCTCCAGAGCCTCCTACGGCTCTGCTCCCAGTGACTCCAGAGCCTTCTAGAGCTCCGGCTCCCGAGCCTCCTACGGCTCTACCCCCAGAGACCACAGAGCCTGCCTGGTCTTCGCCTCAGAAACCTCCCACGGCACCACCTCCCTTGGCTCCGCCTCCAGAGCCTTCCAGGTCTTCGCCCCTAAAGCCTCCTTCGGCTCCACCTCCAGAGCCTTCCAGGCCTCCGCCTCTAGAGCCTCCCACGGCGCCACCGCCATTGGCTCCACCTCCTGAGCCTTCCGGGCCCCCACCTCTAGAGCCTCCTACGGTGCCGCCTCCATCGGCTCCGCCGCCAGAGCCTTCCAGGTCTCCGCCTCTAGAGCCTCCTGCGGCACCACCTCCCTCTGCCCTGTCTCTTGGGCCCCCTATGGCACCGGCTCCTGAGCCCCCCGAGCCTTCCTCGGCGCCACCTCCTCAGTCTCTCGGTGCCCCGCCTGCCGAGTCTCCCACGGCTCTGCCTTCCAGGACTCCGTCTCCCAAGTCCTCCACGGCCCCGCCTTTCACGGCTCCGCCCCCGGAAACCCTTCCTCACTTGGTTCTGCCAGCTCCCCCAGTAACCTTTCCTCTTCCCGGACTTCCTGACCCTCTTCCTGTCCTGTGGCCTTTTTCCTGGCCTCCTGACCCCCTTCCTGTCCTGTGGCCTCTTCCCTGGCCTCCTGACCCTGTCCCGGCCCTGTTGCCTCATCCCTGGCCTCCTGACCCTATTCCTGTCCCGTGGCCACCTCCCAGGTCTCCTAGTCTAGTCCCTGTCCTGTGGTCACCTTCCAGGCCCCCGGACCCAGTCCCTGTCCTACAGTCGCCTTCCAGGCTCCCTGACACATTCTCTGCCCTATGGCTGCCCCCCAGATCTCCCGGCCACCCGCCTTTCCGCTATGTTCCCCCAGACCTCGCCTTCATTTCCCTTTGTGCCCTTGGACCTTCTTATTCCCCCTCGTTGCCCCCTTGGACTGCCTGTCTGCCCCTCGTTGCCCTCTTGGACTTCCTGCCTACCCTCTGTGCCCCTTGGACTGCCCTCATTTTGTTTTTGGATTTTTGTGGGTTTTCTGTTCTGGGGTTGTGTTCGTTGGGATCGTCTGGTATCCGATCCCTTGAGGGGGGGATATGTAACATTCACCTTGTCTCGTTTTGCCCTTACCTCTTCTTTGCCCATTTTGTCCCTTTTGGTCTTCTGTAAGATTTACTTTCGTCCCTTATTTAACTCCACAGTCCCCTTGTTAGCTTTCATGTTCTCTGTTATTAGTTTCACCTGCACCCGCCCCCTCTGGCTCTCGCGCTCGCTCACAATCATCAGAGTATTAGTTTCACCCGCACTCGTTCTAGTCACTAGATTATTAGTTTCACCTGCACTGTTCGTTTTCCGCTATATACACGCTGACCTTTCGTTTAACACTTGTTGGTTATTGTTTAGTTTACCCCTTCGCTTTGCCAGCTCTAGTGTTCCCCTAGCTTCCCCTGTCTTTTCCTCTCTCTTGTTTCGTTTTATGATATTCTGATTCCCCGGCTTCGACCTTACACTTCCCTTTATTACGCTCCTTTGGATTTGCCCCTTTGTTATATTCTGATCTCCCGGCTTCGACCACACGCTCCCCTTGACTACCCTTCTCTGGATTTGCCCCTTTGTACTGTTGCCTGCTTTTGGAATAAAGCCTGTTTTACCCCGACATTGTGACTGTCTCGTCTTGTGTGTGCGTTACAGGCAGCAGAAAAGTAATCCATACGACTCCCGTGGTTAAATCTATATCTTCATAAGCGATATGATATGTGTGGGTGAGAAACAGATAAATATTTAAGTCCTTTATTACAATCAAGCTGCTCTTTCATTTTCACTTCAACATTCTTCTTCTTTTGTTTTTGCTGATTCACATTCATCGTGCATATCGTCACCTCTTGGGCAGGGAGGAGAGTTCATAGTAAGAAAAGACTTAAATATTGATCTGTTTCTCACCCACAATTTCAGTATATCACTTCTGAGGATATGGATTTAACCACTGGAGTCTTATAGATTACTTTTATGCTAACTGTATGTGCATTTTGGAGCTTTAAAATTGTGGTACCATTCACTTGTATTGTGAAAACCTATAGAGCTGAGATATTCTTCCAAAAACCTTTAGAACATTTGTGTTCTGCAGAAGAAAGTCATACACATCTGTGATGGCATGAGGGTGAGTAAATGATGACAAAATGTCCCTAATAGTGTTTGGGATCAATCAAAAACACATGGGTTAATGTATTTTAATTTAAAATGCCAACAGAGGTACATGACCACAAGGATTAGATCACTTCCACATGAAAAAGAAGGATATCTTCCTGCCTGAGATAATGGGACATCACCCACGACCCACTGGACGTTATCAAACATCAGTTATTATTTCGAGCTGATGCTTCTGGTTTGGATGAAAATTCACAGTGTCACTCATTTCTGTGTGACCACAAGGATGTTATATTTTCCACTTCAGGGATAATTACCAGGCCACGTCTTTCTGACATTTTTCCATGTCTAAGGTAAATATAATTTCATGCCTGATGAGCTGTTCACTGTTGCCTCTTTTTTGAGCTTGCATAAGCCCAGTGGGATTTTTAAATCATAGGGATGAGCTTTGGATAGCAGTGTCAGCACTTGAGGCTTATCAAACATTACGCGTGCTGTACACCCACTAAACATTTCTTACCACCAAAGAAATTTACATTTTGTCCAGTTGGGAAAGAAACGAATGCCACATCATTCCTAGGCTGGAGATTGCCTTTATAAATGACTGATATCATACTCAGTTGAAAAATAAATAATCCATTACAGCAAGGGTAGAGACATATTAACGCATGGGTATTCGACATTTATGCATTTGGCAGATGCTTTAATCCAATTTGCAGAGCAACCAAGGGTTACAGGAAGGTACTTATAGTGGAAGTGAATGGGGCCAGTCCATAAACATTAAATTACGCACTGTTTCAAAAGTAAAGCCACAAAATGTAATTGTATGTGTTAACATGATTTTAGTGAGATAAAACAGCTTTTATAAGGTTACTGATTTGATTGGAGTCTTCATTTTAATGCGAGTGCTCATGATTTCCTAAATATATTGCAAAAGTAATATATTTTAGGAGTTAAACTTTTTTAATGAAGAAAAAATTACTGTGATCCTTTAAGTAACATAGAAATAACTCTATTTACTTCAATAAATCTAACTGAGATTGATTAATCCAATGCTATTTAGTTGAATCAAGTTAAATCAAGATTCTCACTTTCAACCAAAGTACTCTTGTACAGAACTCTTGTTCAATCAGGACAATGACTCTACAGGTTTGTAATGCTGTTCCTCCATGTAGTTTTAACCTTCTTTGCTGTGATTAGCACTCTAATTACTCATTTGACAAAATAACACTTAATTTTAACATTTAGTCTGTTTCTCAATGCGAAAAACACAGAGAATGCACTTGGATTTTATGAAGACCAGTCTTGCCAAGCCACCTTGGAAGAATGAACTCGGAAGGACAGGAGAATGTAGAACGCATCTATTTGACAGGAGGATGTAGAACGAGACTATTGGACAGGAGGATGTAGAATGCATCTATTTGACAGAAGGATGTAGAACGAGACTATTGGACAGGGGGATGTAGAACGAGACTATTGGACAGGAGGATGTAGAATGCATCTATTTGAAAGGAGGATTTAGAACGCGTCTGTTGGACAGGAAGATGTAGAACGAGACTATTGGACAGGAGGATGTAGAATGAGACTATTGGACAGGAGGATGTAGAACGAGACTATTGGACAGGAGGATATAGAATGCATCTATTTGACAGGAGGATGTAGAACGAGACTATTGGACAGGAGGATGTAGAACGAGACTATTGGACAGGAGGATGTAGAATGCATCTATTTGAAAGGAGGATTTAGAACGCGTCTATTGGACAGGAAGATGTAGAACGAGACTATTGGACAGGAGGATGTAGAATGCATCGATTTGACAGGAGGATGTAGAACGAGACTATTGGACAGGAGGATGTAGAACGAGACTATTGGACAGGAGGATGTAGAACGAGACTATTGGACAGGAGGATATAGAACGCGTATATTGGACAGGAGGATGTAGAAGGAGATTATTGGACTGGAGGATGCAGAACCCATCTATTGGACAGGAGGATGTAGAACGCGTCTATTTGAAAGGAGGATGTAGAATGTGACTCTTGGACAGCAGAATGTAGAACCTGTCTATATGAAAGGAGGATGTAAAACGTGACTCTTGGACAGGAGGATGTAGAACCTCTCTATTGGACAGGAGGATGTAGAACGAGACTATTGGACAGGAGGATGTAGAATGAGACCGTTGGACAGGAGGATGTATAATGAGATTATTGGACAGAAGGATTTAGAATGAGACTATTGGACAGGAGGATATAGAATGAGACTATTGGACAGGAGGATGTAGAATGAGACCATTGGACAGGAGGATGTATAATGAGACTATTGGACAGGAGGATGTAGAACGTGTCTATTGGACAGGAGGATGTAGAACGAGTCTATTGGACAGGAGGATGTAGAACGAGACTATTGGACAGGAGGATGTAGAACGAGACTATTGGACAGGAGGATGTAAAATGAGACTATTGGACAGGAGGATATAGATAAACAATGAATGTCCTTCATCTTCCACCATAGTACTGGGTTCTTGCCCACAACCCACCATCCGATGCATCCTCGATATTCAGCCTGATCGAGAACAAATCCTGGTAATTTTATGCATTCTCTGTGCTTGCATTCTTGAGGATTGGAATTGAACTTCGGCAGTGGATGACATCGAACGAGTCCACGGGAACATACGAACGTATAAGAATGCACACTGAGAAACATTGCAAAGCATGCTGGGATCTTGAAATCTCCTGTTTCAGTTAACCAAAGAAAAAAATATGTATGTTGTCCCATCACAAAGGGATTAAGTAAAGCTGACAATACTTACACTTTTTAGTAATATGAACAAGGGAGGATTCAGTAAATAGACGATAGTGAAATGTACTTTGTTTTGAGTGTAGAAGAGAATGGAACATGCCTTGCATGTGTAAATTTAGCACCACCTGTCAACCAGTGTGCAGTATTACAGAAACAACACAGTTTCATTCACCCAACTTGAGATATCTGTGTAATTTAACTTTAAATTTAACACAACCATTTCACTTTTAACGTACATACATGACTGCATTGTTTAGTTCAATCTTAATTTACTCTCTTTGGCCAACAGCAGCCACGTTTTTTTTTTTTTTTTTTTAATCTTAACTTTGTAAAGATAAATACAATATCACAACTTTGTTGTCATGTAGACGCAATGCCGGTAAACTACACGGAATTACGGTAACTACCGTAATGCCAGTTGATCCCTGATTTTATCACACTTAAATCATGTCAAAGCTAAAGTATGTAACTTTTTGCATTGTTTTCTATGACACTCTTTAAAAAGCAGATTTTTTTCCCTCGCTCTTTTCTAAGCAAAACCCATAACAAGTCCAAATGGTGGACTTCTGCCAGCTGCGCTCGGAGATCGTGGTCCTTCTGTAGAAGGACGCAATAAAGCTTGTCCCACCAGCTGAGATGAAGAAAGGGTTCTACGGCCCTTTATCATGTCAAAGAAAGGTGGTGGGTTACAGCCAATCTTGGAACCGCAAGTTCTGAACCGGGCCTTGCAAAGACTCCTGTTCAAGATGCTGATGCGGAAATGCGTGCGTCCAGCATAAAGATTGGTTAGCGCCGGTAGACCTGAAGGACATGTACTTCCACGTTTCGGTTCTACCTCAGGCGACTCAGATCGCTGCAGACCTCTCACATCCCAGGCGACCACCCCCAGGTGGTTCAGCTGATTTGGAGTCGAGTCGGTGAAGCACAGGTAGACCTGTTTGCTTCGGACGTCTTGTCCTGGATGTCATGTCATGCCTTGATTCGATCCATCCAACTCTTCTTTGGTTGCCCGCGTGGCCGTCAAGCTCAAGCTCCACTTTTGTTTTATATTTAAGTCCAGCCAAGTCTAGTTCTAGTCAAGTTCATGTTTAGTTCACGTTTATTGTTAGAGTTTTTGGATTTCAAGTTTTGTTTAAATAAACTGCACTTGGGTTCATCTTCATGTCTTTGTCATTACTAGCAACGTTACACATTGATTCAGTGATAAACTAATTTCACACAAGACACTCATTTGTCACCATCTTCTGGCATCAACATAAATAGTGACTGAATCATTCATGATCTGAACAAATTTTGGTGAACGCAGTCGATACACTCCAGCCACTTGGATACATTTAAATCCCACAATGAATCTTTAAATTACTACAAATATTAAAAGTATAATACGTATATGTTAATATATCATATATATCATACTTATATCATACTTATATATTAATATATGCTGTAATATATTAATATTGCAACCCCCCCACACTAGCTACAGGAATAGTAAGTTGTAGAAGCTTGAGTCAAATGGTCTGTGTTTCAAGAAATTAAGGAACTCCCAAAAAGCCAGTACAGGGTAGCTGGAAAGTATAAGGAGCGAGTTAACCTGTGTGAATCAGGGTGGCCCTATGTCTTCATCTGACAGTGGGTGGTGGTGGAAGGGTGGGGAATGTCAGAGGGAGTCTAGATGTTTTCTTTCTAGAAAGCTAGTTCCCACCCCCTGCGAGTGCATTGTGAGTGTTCAGAGTCAGGTAACCGAGGACTCACTTCCTCTGCGTATGTGGAGGAGAGAGCAGGATGTGGAGAGTGTGCTCATGCTGAGGATGGAGAAGAAAGTGTGTGTGATCCAGACTGATTTCCACCAGTACCGTCCTATCATCGCCATCCACAGCAAGCCACTGGCGCATGTAAGACATTGCCTTTTCTCCTTTTTGGGTGTAACACATGGCGTTGTGTTTGACACACTTGTTTGGGCCACAAGTTTACACACAAACATAAAAAAAATATTTTCTGTTCCTTAAATTGTCATTTTAATTACTATAGCCTAAGCCTTACTAAAACCTTAACCCTCATAGAAAATGTTTAGCATTTTTAGAATTGAAATGTTTTATACCTTTTTTATAGTGAATTGATTTTCCAAATGAAGACATCTCTCACTGTCCCCAAAGGTACTGTAGTCAGATTTAGCTGACTTTTGAGGACAATTTTGTCTTCAAACTTTAGCTAAGTACATACAAAAGCACAATCAGTGTTGGGTAGAAAATTATTACATGTAATCTGGATAATGTAATCAGATTACAATAATCAAGTTATTTTATTAAGACTACATTGCATTTTAAAATGTGTGTAATCAAATAACATTTACTTTAGGTATTACATGTGTATATGTTATATTAAATGACTAATCAGCCCATGGCATTAACTTGTGTGTCATTTACTTATGCTCCTCAATTCAATTGAGTCAGAGGCTAATACAGGTGAAATACAAACAGCTTGACATTTATTTGTGCATTAATTTAGAAACCTAATTTAAAACAGAAACTAAATGACACAGAAATCTGTGTGTATTTGTGGGTTGTATTGCAATATTTTAATGCACACTAAAGTAATCAGATTAGATAAAAAGTGTAATTTAAAAGATTATGTTACTGATTAGATTTTTGTAATCCACATCCTCCACAATTTTAGCAATAAATGTGTTTATTTTTGGTATTAATACAAATTGACATACCAATTCTTATTTGCTGAAATGATAACTTTCCTGACCCCTGACGTATAAAAAAAAAAAAAAAAATGTATATGTGAAAAATATTTGTATTTTTATCTTTTTGATTATTTGTCTCCTTTATCTTATTTCTGTATACATATTGGTTGGTATGTGTATTTATTTTCTTCCTTCACCTGTACTTGTCTTGATGTATTCTTACATTTATTGATCTTATTTAACGTTTAGAAAAAAATCCGCAGTTTTAGCACCATTTGTGGACATTTCGGACAGTCCTTTACCCACCATAGGCACATTTTCCAATTTATATCAATTTTAAATTAGCAGTCTGGAACGATTTCACCATGACACCATCTGACCAGCTTTAATACGGGACAAATAGCGTCCCGTATTGATTTGATACGGGATGCATAATTTTTTATCTTTACATACGGGACGATCCCATATTTTACGTGATGGGTGGCAACCCTACCCTAACCCTAACCCTACTCCTAAACCTAACCCTCACAGAAACCTTTTTGCACTTTTACATAAAAAAAAAAAAAAACATTGTTTAGTATGTTTAATAAGCCATTTCCTTCATGGGTACTGCTGGCTGGGCCCCACAAGGTAGGTGATCTCAGGATTTACTGTCCTTGTGGGCATATAAACATGTACTTTCGCTCTCTCTCTCTCTCTGTGTGTGTGTGAGTAAGACTTGCCTAACCAGCATTTCTGCTCTGCTTATTGGGTTCTATCTTTTTCTCACAGGTAACAGGAAGACTGACTATATTTGCAGTTTTAAAAGAGTGAAAGAGCATTTTGTTTAGAGCTGTAGGGATTGACAGGTAATAATGTGCAGGGTGAGAGCAGTCTTATGCATGCTTCTCAGGAATGCAAACATCTCTGAACAAAAAACAGTCACAAAACACATCAGGGTCTTCTCCTGGGCTGCCTTATGCTACATTCCATTCAACTCGGAAAGTCGCATTTTCCAACTTCCTGCTGGGAAAAGTGCAATGGAACACCACTGGAAGTCGTAATTTCAACTTGGAATGTTCAACTCTGATTTCGCTGAGATGTAGGTGCGTGACATCACACAAACATGTCAGCACCCTGGAAGATATAAAATAAGTTATAAACATTCACTTTTATTAAATTATAGTGATAAATGAGTCAAAGTTCCTAAATTATATTATAAAAAGGCTTGTTTAACAAATGTTAGCAGAGTTGCAGGTGTTCAAAACATGGTAAATTATGCTCTCTTTTGATAATCATACACTTGTAGCACAAATGCTAGCGTTGCAGATTGTTTATGAATGGGGTTGCTAGGACAACTCTGGTTACAGTCAAACACCTGCTAAGCTAACAGTAGCGTTACAGTTTTGTTTCCTTAAACATCATCTTCTGAGCATTTGGCAATGGAATGCATTTATGGTTGGAGATTGAAGATATCAAGTAGGAATATGCCACATCCAACTTGAATGGAACGCAGCATTAGCCCCGGCAGGACATGAAAAAGAGCATAAAATATGAAGTGATGCAGGGTCAGAAATTAAAGGGACAGATCACCCAATAATTATTCACTCACCCTCATGCCATCATCTCTAAGATGTGTATGACTTTCTTTATCCTGCTGAATACAAAAAAAAAAAAGATTTTTAGAAGAATATTTCAGCTCTGTAGTTCCATATAATGCAAGTGAACGATAATCAGCACTTTAAAGACCCAAAAAGGAGATAAAGTCAGCATAACAGTAATCCATAAGACTTCAGTGGTTTAATTAATGTCTTCTAAAGCAATCCAGTTGTTTTTGGGTGAGAAGAGATTTCAAGCTCGATTATAATTCCTAACGCTTGACGCACAAGATGGCGCTATACAAATTTTTAATTGAGCTTAAAATCACGATCGCCAAAGAGTCTGAAGTCGCTATAGGAAGTGTAATTGATCTTAAAATCATGATCGCCAAGGAGATATTATTGTGTCATAGTTAATTGAGTCACAAGTGTCACAATATTCAGTGGATGACCACGAAATTTGTGTTCACGAGATACTGATTCACAACACAGGGAGCTGATTGAGATGCGCCACCTGTTAATTCAGTGACAGGAGGTCAAAAGTTCTTCTGCTGAAAATTACAGAAATTCTAACCACTCATCAACGGCCGAAGCTGAAAGTGTATTTGAGGTGAAATATCCACATGCTGGAACCAAAATTTAGTTGTATTTTTAGCTGTAAATTATTTTAGAGAGTTTATTGGAATGCATATTTTATATACCCTAATTCCTAACCCAAACCCCAGCCTTTTTACAGAGTCAAACTGTAATTTTACAGAGAAAATGCAACTTCAAAATCAAAATCAAAATGTCCTATTGGAAATGCCGCTGTTCAGTAATTTGGCAGAATTTGGTCGATTTCAGGGTATATATTAACATCAGGAAGCAGAATGTCAATTTCCCTTATAATCATATTGAACGAAGTTTATATTACGCAGGCTATGTGTTTTTATTTATTTTTAAGGAGCAGATTTTAGGTTAAAATTTATGAATGTATAAAAACGTTTGTAGACTATCTTCCTTTAGCAGGTCACAATTTCATGTAATTAAGTTTTTTCTTTTTTTGCCTTTGTTTTATTTTATTTTATTAATTTTAAATGGTAATGTGGTATGACAATTGCACTTTTTTGTCAGATGTACTGAAAAGTGCTAATGCTACGTAGTCTCTGACATAATGTGTATTATGCTGCATGCATAATAATTATAAAAGAATTGGCTAATTCCAGTTTACTGTAAAATATTAGATGGAGTATCAAGTCACACCACAGGACACTTCCCACAAGTATTTCAACTTCTGTCCTGCACAAATGTAAGTGGAGTAAAAATACTAAGCATCTGCAAGACAAATGCATTAGGAATAGCTTTGATGTGCTTGCAGTTTATAATATGTGAATATTTGTATGTCTATTAAATCATGCATGAAACATCTGTTTTTTTAGTGTAACAAAATTATGTCAGAGATTGTAATCTGCAGTATATAATTGATCTGCTTTTAGTAACAAGCACATGACAAACATATGGATGTTTTCTGAACTAGCTAAAAAAATGACTCTTGCTCTTAGAGCATATCTGTTTCTGATTCATTGTGACAGAGAGAGATAGAGAGAGAAAGAGAGAGAGCATACTGGGAGGATAAAGGGTAATTTAGAGTTGAACTTGCAAAGGAGTGAGAATTACAAAGATTTGTCACAAGATGAGAATTTAAATGAGATTAAATTAGAACTAATTAGATGTTTGCATAAACATGAATTCATATAAATGGCAGAGTTTATATTGAATTAATTAATTATCAATTTCCATTGAATGCTTTAGCTAAATTGTGAAAGGAGAGGGGGAAGTGCCAGACAGCTGTTCAAATGCTTGTAATCAGGGTGTGTGTGTATTTGTGTGTGTGTGTGTGTGTGTGTGTGTGTGTGTGTGTGTGTGTGTGTGTGTGTGTGTGTGTGTGTGTGTGTGTCACCTCTGTAGAGTTGGAATGCAATGTAGGGGAACAAATTTATTTGGAAAACTGCTGCTCATGATCTGGGCCTTAAACAATTGACTGTGAAGGCAAGAATGTGCAAAGCCTGTTTACCAGAGTTTAACAATTCCTTCATGCAAACGGAAATCAATTTAAGGTTCTATATCATTCATAGTAACTTCGTATATCACAAATAATGCTATTTGGCAATTTTTGTGTTTTGACACTGGTGTTAAGATGTGGTCTGACATATATCCTCCCCTCTCAAGTTGAAACATGAAAACTTTGCTACAAGAACAGTCTGATTCATGGCCTTTAGGGGAATACACTGTAACTATTTGAAGAGCATTCCCACAAACAATTTTGCTGTCAATAAAGACATACTTGGAGGTTGTTTTTTTAGGACACAATTTATATTTCATAAAGTATTTTTGTTATATCTTAAAGCTCATGGAGCCATTAAACACATTTCGATAATCTAAATTGGCAATTGTTTTAATATTCCTCGTTAGTCTACAAAACATATACATAAGCATTTTTGTATATACAATATAGGAATGTTTATCCTTTGCTCAAGCTTCAACAAGCTTTCTCATTCTTTTTTTTCTGCTGTTTTATTAAACTGTTTTACGAACGTTTCTGAGAAAATTTGTTGACATCCGTTTTCCCATGTAAGAAAACTATAATTGCGTGCTTTGATTGCAAAGGCAGAATTACTTGTTAAATCTTTTAAAATTAAGATGAGAAAAATGATTGGCGGTATGGTAAAATTTCTGTTGAAGATACATTTAGGATATTAAACAGATGGCAGAAAAGATAATTTTGACATAATATGAATGTGTTCCTAAATAACTGCTTGTGCAACTGAGCAGTCAGACTGATGTTGAAATCATTGTGATGAAAAATTCTGTACCATCCACAAAACAATGAGTATTGTCATACTGATCATGTAATGAAATCATTACACAAAAGAAATTAGAGAATCTCACTGTAAATTTGGCGAGGTCAAATGTGTCGTTGAAATCGGTCTGTGCTAACCAAAATTTTAGGGACAGCCCCTACTGGCTGAAGCTGGAAGTGTTGTTGAACATATGGGCACATGTGAGTTCCAGTGTCTTGTTCAATTGTCCTTTAGGTGGCGCCTAAACCGAGTTGCATTTTTAGATGTAAATTATATAGCATAGTGAAGTTATGTAATACATCAACCCTACTGCCTAACCCAAACTTAAACCTAACTTTCAGTGGACTAAATATTTTACTTAATGGGAAAATGCCATCTCTGAATCACACTTATCCCTGTGTATGTGGACGCAATTACTTTCTGGTTTCAGCAGCGCCACAGGAAAAATCTAACATGTTTGAATTGATGCAAAAACGTCTTGGCAGTAATTCAGCAGAATGGGGTTTATTTCAGTATACTGGAACATTTGGTAGCAACATATCGATTTCCAGTGGGATCATGTTGTGAAAAGTAAAGGCAAAAGACATGATAATGTATAGTGAGATGGATGTCAAGGTAAAATTTTTGTTTTTACGTACAGTAAATTGAATATTTGTTATTCTGCCTACAAGATTTCTAACTCTGATGTGGGAGTCAAGTACAGCTGTCCTTTGCTTATAATATCTGTCAGAACTGTTATTAATGCAAACACCGTTCAACTTTAACCATCAATTAACCTGTCATTGACTGAGAAAGTGACAAAGAAAAGAGCAACGGATATCTTCTCCATGAAGCTTGTCTGCACAAATAGACTATTCCCCATCACCTGGGTGCTTTATAGTGCTAGGCACTGTGTTAAACTTACTTTATGACATTACATCACAGCCATTGCTGAGAATTTTGTGAGTGATTTCCAACCAAGGGTATGCGTACCCCAGAAGGCAGTTAAACATGCTGCTTTGTTAAACATGTTGCTTTGTTAAACCTATAAAAACGTAATAAAAAAAAGATTTAGATTTGTGTCTAAATGTGATAAGTTCCATTCATCACAATCAAAATGTGTGTGAAATGTGTGCAAGCATTACACATTTGAAATAATGGCATCTGTATTAGTATACAGTATGTGTTATTTGGTGCGTCTGTTTGTCTGTATGTCACTTTAAGTAACTTTAATTATATTAGTTATAATGCCAAATGATATCCAGTATAATATGAGTTTACAGCAACTCATTTCTTGTTTAGTGTCAAAGATGGGCTACTAAGGCCTTATTAGCCATGTTTTCACTATCGGGTGAAATGTGGGTATGCTAGTGCATGTAAGGGCCAGTTGCTTTCCCACTGTCACTTTGTCATCATGCCTTCATGGGGCTTCCATGGGAACAAAGGCCAATGGCTAAAGACATTAGGCCTGTCAATAACTCTTCTGCCAAACAAGGGATTGAGGCTTGGTCAATGTCAAAGGCTAAGTTTTGCTGAGCCAGGTCAGAAGTTTCAGCACCAAGATACTCATTTCCCAATCTTTCATTTCTAGATATCATCTTACCTTTACAGACCAATGGAGAATGGAGAATCATCAGTACTGGTCAGTAGATGAAACCAGGGCTCTTCTAGGGATGCTGAAAATGTGCAACATCAGATCGACAGCTCACAAAGGGGCAAGTTGGGGAAGAATTACAAATAAATTGCAGGCACAGTACAAATCAGTGATCGTTTCAAGGGCTAGCTAGTCTCTAGAGTCTAATACCTCAGGCTGAGTTTCCCTTCTGCTTGTAAAATGGGTGGGGTGTGTGAGGTTGGCACCATGGTCATGTATTAAAGGTGGGTTTTAGGGCAAAGCTGCAGGGCTATAATTGGCCCGATGGTGGGAATTCAGATCATTGTATTGGCCCTGGCTGACCAGTTGATAGCCCTGGCTCGCATTGGCCTGATGTTGAAAAAGTGGCTATTGAGAGGGCTGTGAGGGTATGTACTGTAAGGCAAGAAAGGTTGAGAAGCCAACATGATCATACGGAAAATCAAAATGTTGCTTCTAAAAGTTCATGTACCCTGTAATCGACCCCACTCTGCTGAACTACTGACAAGCATCATCCCTCATCAAACGTCTTTGCATCAATTCAGTTGTGTTCAAACTTTCTCTCTGGCATTACTGATAGTGTGTTGTGTGAGTAACTTCTAAGATACTAGTTCTAGTCTCATCAGAACCAGGAAGTAATCATGTTCACATAAACAATAGTAAGCATGATTCAGAGGTTTAATTTTTGCTCTAAAGTGTTTACTGACGGGTATGTTTATGGTTAGGGTTAGGGGGTAAAGTTAGTAAAATATGCATTCCTGCTGACTGAATTAAAATTTTTTTCAACTAAAAAACTAGTCGCTTTTGGCACCCCTCTGTGGATATTTCACCTGGAAACTGGAGCTCACACATGCCCGTACATTTCGATATCAGCTGAAGAACTTTTGACCTTCTGTCACCGAATTCACTGGGTGAACAATCTAGGGAAACACGGGTGCAAGTTACCTGTAATGTATAATCAGGGTTGGGAGGGTTACTTTTGACATGTATTCCACTACAGATTACAGAATACATGCTGAAAAATGTAATTTGTAACATATTCGATCAGATTACTCAAGGTCAGTAACTTATTCTAAATACTTTGGATTACTTCTTCAGCACTGGAAGATTTTTTCTCTTCTTTTGACCATAAAAACTCTCCAGTACAGTAAGACAAATTACATTCTCTGAAAAACATAAATATCTTATGCAGTGTTGTTTCTAAAACAAGATAAATCAAATGTATCTTATTTTAAGGATGTTGGGATATTTTTACGGGAAAACAATACAAAAATGATCATGAATATGATTTTTGCCCTAATATCAAAGGTCTTACTAGAAAAAAGAAATTATGATCCAACGTGAATTTTCTTGATAAAAATATATGATCGTAACTGGTAACGTGTGTGTAAAATGGCTAGAAATAGCATTTTAGCTTAGCGTAAAGCTGACAATTTACACAAGGTTTATTTCTATTTCTTCTGCTCCAAACTTACTTCAAACTTACTTCTCTCTGTCTGCTCGTATGAATGTAACACATCATAAGAAAGTGTTTCACTACTGTTCAAATGTAATTTGGATCACATCATTTATATGTATAAATGTTTTTATCTGAAAGGACTAAATATTAAATAAAACAAATGACAATAAAATGCAAAGTAATCTCTTCAGTAATCAAAATACTTTTTGAATGTAACTGTAGTGGAATACAGTTACTTATATTTTGTATTATAATACGTAATCCTGTCACATGTATTCCGTTACTCACTAACCCTGAGTATAATGATTGTCACACGTTTGTCAGTAAATTGTCACCTCTTAATATGTGTTTGGAAAAGAGGCAGAGTGGGAGACTAAATTATCTTCTTGCAATCATGTATATGACTGTCTGTTACAATGAATAACACATGATTACTTCAACAGATGGCCTCTTGTTCCCCATATACTGTAACTACTTAATGCAGAAGTATTATAGCTTTTTCTCATGAGTTTTTATTTGAAACCTAGTACACTGAAGCATAAACTGGGTTTTTAATCCAGGAGTGTTAGTGGAACAGAATCAGTGGAAGATATTTGGGATTGTTTTAAATTGGGCCAAAAGGCCCTAGAAGTAGGAGGCAGGGCAGGAGGGGGAGTGTTACTCCAGACAGAAGTCAGACTGAAGGGAACTGAATTTCTCCACTGCTCAGGTTAATCCACTGCAACCCGGTTCACAGGCAGGGATGAGGGAGAGAGAGGAGCTGAAGAAAGCCATCGAGCAGACGGACCGGCTACTGACCCGTGTTCAACAGCTGGAGGGGGAGAACTTAGAGCTGTGCAAGGAAAAAAATGATGTTTTCATCAGGATGCGTGCTGTAAGTCAATTGATGGTCTTTCTACTATGTGGTATTGACTGAATGTACAGAAAATAGCTAAATTTGTTTTCCTTTTAGATAGAAGTCAAGCCTTTAGGTTCATTATTAGCACTGAATAAAAGATATTACATATATAGTTTAGTTCCTGCTGTTTCATATGAAGGTAGTAATTATTTACTCTGCTGGTAGACAGTTTACAGTGCATAATAATATGCTTTCATTGACAAGAGCTATTCAGCAAATGTGCACGATCCGCCTCCTTTTGTGAAACGATACTCTCTTTGACTTTTGAATTACAGTGTTGACTATTTTCTGGCCTAACATTTTACTGTGAAATTCAGTTCTGTTTTATTGTGATGGAGATACAGGATCTAAAACTTTAGCATCAGGCCTTGTTTAGATTAAGTGTGTGTCTTAACAGGGATATAGGGACTCCATTGGTCACCCACCCCACTTAGATGAGCTATGGTTGCCAGTGTGTTCACAGCAAAAAAGGGTCTGGATATGTTAAAGAGACAAGCATGTTATATTGCCAGTGCTTGCAGAAATGCCACAGTGCAGCTAGGCCAAGATATTTGATTATTTAAGTTGCTGATTGCATTAGCAGATGCTTCAGTCTAAGGTTAAGCTCTGTCATAAGTATCTATCTACTGAATCTGTGGTGCTCTTTATTTCAAAAAGTTATTTTACTGAAACTTGGACTGAGTAAACAAGTTCATTTAAAAGTGTTTTTATGCAGATGCCTGTTTAGCTTAATAATACATTTTCAAGGATGCAGTTTGTAGTTTACCATGACTTTGTCCCATAAGCAGCTTTTCGAAAGAATTGTTTAATGGTTATTGTCATCTTAATTAAGATTAATCTGTAGCATAATAATACATTTATTAACATAATAAAACATAATTATTGCATTAGGTATCAAGGGCAAAATATGAAGAAAAAAATTCTAAAGCATTTTTTAATTTTAGCTAATGTTAATGGTAACACTTCAGAATCTAAGGTCCTATTCATTTACATTAGTTAATGTATTATATATCATTAACTAATGAACTAACTGACCAAGTATCTTTTACACAATTCATTAATCTTAGTTAATGTTCATTTATCAAGATACTTTAATTCTTTTTTTGTTCATGTTAGCTCATATTTCATTAACTAATTGTAACATGTATAACTTTTAATATAAAAATGTAATAATATATGTAGAAAATAACCAATATTGTTTCTTTAAAAGTATTCTTCACTGTTAAGTCATGTTAGCTATTACAAACATATTGTGGAGTTGCCATTTATAAATAATGTATTGTTCATTGTTAGGTCATGTTACGTATGTTAATGTTAAAATGTATATATATATACAATTTTATTATGAGTGTATTAGTTTAGTAAGTTTTTTTAAAGATTAATAAATTCTGTTTAATTATTGTTCATTGTTAGTTCATGTTAACTAATGTTTACTTTTGCAACCTTACTTTAAAGTGTTACATAATACATTAAAACATCTTAGTTAAGATTAAATACATACATGAAATAAGAAATACATATTTCTTATTATATTTATCTGGTTTGAACCATGTGGGAAGCAATGAGGGCCTACATACTTTGCCAAGCAATTTTTTTTGTATATTTTATTGGAAAAATTACATTTTACTGAATTTGAAATGTGAGGTGTGTATTGACTTTTCCTGCAGCTTGCTTAGCTATTAAAATATTTTTGAGTAAAATGTCTTTATTAATAATGCCAGGTCCAAATGCACAGCACCAATGTTGGCACAAGTTTTCTGATTAACATAATTCTTCACGTTTAGCCAGTCATTATTGGATAGTGGTCAGATGGCATTTTGCCCTTTTCCATGTGCAGGAATAACAATTTGACACAAACTGGACACCAGTGGAAAGAAATGGCAGTAAAATAGATGTATCTTATGTCAGGTGTGTATGAATCATGCAAAGCATTTGACCCAGTGTCAGGTTATTCTGGCTGATCTTGTATATTTCCAGTGTGGTTGGAAAATTAATTCCTTTCTATGGTCCTCTTTTATTTCATCCTCTGTCAAGTTCTTCAGGAAATCTCTTTCTATACTGTAATTATATCAGATCTTGATTTTACACTCCTATATTTCATCTGTCCTTGCTGTCAGGCCAGAACCACTGATTGCTAGGTAAGATATATTAATGACTGAGTCTTATCATATCAGACAGTACATTATTTCAAGCCACACTTCACATTTTGTAAATCTAATATTTTTAATATCAAATTTATGGCACTTTTTGGAGCATGGAACATTTTGAGTCACTCAAATCCAAACAATGAGCGCGTTTTATTCCATTGAAATTTCCACTGTGACATTATTCTTCATGCTATTGAATGTTTGTTCTAATCACCAGAGAACTGGAATTTATAATGCCACCAATTACTTACAATTGACCATCGAGTGCAGATCAAATGCAAGTACATCAAATGAGGTATATACTTTTCTCTCCCCTTTTCTCCCCAATTGGGAATGCCCAATTCCCAATGCACTCTTAGTCCTCATGGTGGTTGAGGAGAAATCTCAGTTGCCTCCACGCTTGAGACCGTCAATCCGAGCATCTTATCACGTGGCTTGTTGAGTGTGTTACAGCGGAGATGTAGCTTGCATGGAGGCATCAAACTATTCTCCATGGCATCCACAACTCACCACGTGCCCCACTGAGAGCGAGAACCACATTATAGCAACCATGAGGAGGTTACCACATGTGACTCTACCCTCCCTAGCAACAGGGCCAATTTGTTTGCTTAGGAGACCTGGCTTGAGTCACTCAGCACAAATACTCCACTTTTTACAGGTTTATTTAAATTCAGAGTTGTTAAAACATTGATAATCTGTAATCCTCGTTAATAAATGATACCCTGATGAAAAATACCTGTGGATTAACTGTAGTAATGTTGTATTAACCATGACTAGTAACCATTACTGTAGTAACCATGTTTTTTTTTTACTATTTTTTTTTTTTTGGCAGTAACCAAGGTTTTGATACAATTAACATTGGTTCTCTTACGAGAGGTCCTCTCTTATTGCGTAAGCTAGCTTACGCTACGGGAAAGATTCATCTTTTCTGAGATACTGAAGCCAAAAAATTATCCTTAATTTTTGTATCCACTGTCAACGCAGTGCGGCAGCTGCAGACCTTGAGCGGGCTAGCTAGTGAGCTCATAGGTTGCTCTGCGGCAACTGCTGCAGCCTATAGACGAGCTTGGGCGAACTCGCATCCAATGAGAGGCGTCCATGCGCTCACTGCAACAAAGCCCACCAAAATGGGCGTGACTAGAGTGCATATAAGCGTAGTTCGTAGGCTGGAACCCTGATTTTCATCTCTTCAGCGAAGCTCTTCGCATCTCTGAACTGGAAGCCGCGTCGCCGTTCGAGGGGCATCAAGCAAGCGTGGACAGCGCTCGAAGAAGCCGGCCGTCTTCGCCACCTTCAGCCGTCCTGCGAGCTACGCCATCCGGCGACGTATCCTTTGTAAAGCAAGCTAGTTCTTATGAACTTCACAAAAGAGTACGAGCGTCTTTTTAAAGATGCCTCGCTCCACTTGCGCCTCATGCTGTGCCCCTCTCAGCACCGGAGACCGCCACGTCATCTGCGCTCTCTGCCTGGGACTGGGGCATGCAGAGCTCGAAGAGCTCGAGACTCGAAGCGCTCAGGACCGAAGCCGCCGCGCCGCCTTCCATTCAGCCGCGCAGTAAAAAGCGCCGCTCTCAAAGGCTGCCGGAACCAGTGGTAGACGCGATTGCCTCGCCGGAGCCCCTCCCTCGAGCATCGCCTTCACCCTCCCGCCCACCCGGACGCGCAGTTGCCGCCGGCGGCTGCTCTGCTGCCATCTCGGACGAAGAAGCGGAGGATAAGGGCTGTTCCATCATGGCTTCGGACAGCAGGAGTGGTCAGGCTCACACGCCTCCTCCTCGGCCCAGGAATCCAGCAGGACCAGCGCCGAGTCGAAGGGGAACTAACGCCTCCTCACACAGGCCGTCGACTGCCTCGGGCTCGAGTGGTCACCGCCCCTGAGCAGGCTCCCAACAGACTCCACGCCGCACCTTTGCCCGCCCTCCGCGAGATGGCGGTCTAAGCTGGTGCTCCCGTCTAAGGCCTGCAGAACTACTTCCGCCTGTGTTGGCCGCGCCTATACCGCCGCCGGCCAAGCCGCATCTGCTCTGCATTCCATGGCCGTCTTACAGACAGAGGCTGTTTCAGATCTGACTAGCCGACTTGGGAGAAGCTGAACGCACTCACGCCGCTCTCTCTGTCCGGTCTCTTCGGTTCCGCGGTGAGTGGCATTGTTGACCGTTCCGAAGCCCAAGCCATGAATCTCTTTCTGCCTCGTCACGCTAGCTCCTCTGCAGGCCGCCCACGTGACCAGCCTCCTGCACGAGCCTCTTCACAGCGCCCAGCTCAACAAGCCAGACTTCTCAGCGTCGACAGGGCGGCCGCCCTCGATCAGGCTCAGACAGCCGCCGCAGACCGCCGCCCCCCTGCGGGCCTTGGCCTAAGATTGTACTGAAACCTGAGCAACCGAAGTCCTCCTAGCGTTGTTGAGAAAACGACGGCTCAGTCCCGCCACGGCCGGACCACCGTCAAAGCTTCGCCCCCTGTCAGTCCCTTCTCTCAGGCTACTGCAGTGGTGGATTCAGCAGCCAACAAGCCGGTGATACTACCCGTTTGCCTGCACTCAAACGGCGTTTTCACGGCGACCCAAAGAAATCTTGTAAAGAGTAAACATGCCTTATGTGTAGAAAATGCTCACCCCTACACACAAGCATTACACATCCCGTGTCCCTATCAGAGCACACTCACATAAGCGGTTACGACCCGCTCGAATGTTGGAGTTAAACGCGCCCACGAGCCCGTGCGCGCGCCCCTCCTCTGCCCGCTCTGTCACACGGCCAGCTGTATGTAAGTCCCGTACGCCCCCTGTCAGTCCCCTTCTCTCAGGCTACTGCAGTGGTGGATTCAGCAGCCAACAAGCCGGTGATATTACCCGCTTGCCTGCACTCAAACGCCGTTTCCACGGCGACTCAAAATAAAGCCTTATGTGTAGAAAATGTGCCCACAATTCAGTGTTCACCCCTACACACAAGCATTACACGTCCCGTGTCCCTATCAGAGCACACTCACATAAAGCGGTTACGACCCGCTCGAGTGTTAGGGTTAATAAACGCACCCACGAATCCGTGCGCGCGCCCATTCTCTGGCCGCTCTGTCACACGACCAGCCTTATGTGTAGAAAATGTGCCCACAATCTAGTGTTCACCTTTACACACAAGCATTACACGTTCCGTGTCCCCATCAGAGCACACTCAAAAGCGGTTACTGAACCACTCGAGTGTTAGAGTCAATAAATGCGCTCACGAATACGTCGCGCGCCCATTCTCTGCCCGCTCTGTCACACGGCCAGCAAACACTTCTCTGTATGTAAGTCCCGTGCCCGTGGCTATGCTTGCGCATCACTTAACAGACGTGACTCTTTCCCCATTCACCTCAATCGGGAAGTCACTCACAGAACAGCCTGTCTATGCTGTCTGCGAGCAGTCCAGCATAAGCACAGTAAGCGCGCTCACACATTCTGTTCAGCGCGCTGTGTGCGGCAATCAGAGCGATTTGGCCATTCACCCTCTAATTACGCTTCAAAGCGTAGGAAGATATTCCAGGGATATCCGAATGGGTGTTAAGCACAATAAAACACGGCTATTTGCTACAGTTTGATCGCCGTCCTCCTTGCTTCAGAGCGCGGCTCGAAACTACTTTGAACACGGAAGCAGCGTGCATGCTTCGTTCAGAAATAGCAAACCTTCTGTGCAAAAGGGCCATAGAGAGAGTGCCGCCTCCCCTGAGCGAGTCGGGGTTTTACAGCCATTATTTTCTTGTCCCCAAGAAAGACGGCGGCCTCAGACCAATATTAGATCTCAGGGTTTTGAACAAAGCGCTTGCAAAAGACCGTTCAAAATGCTTACAACCAGCAAACTCCTCAAGCATGTGCGCCAGGGGACTGGTTTATTTCTCTCGATCTGAAAAATGCATACTTTCAGATTCAGATAAATCCCGTCACAGGCCATTCTTGAGATTCGCCTCGACGGCCAGGTTTATCAATACACCGTCCTTCCGTTCGGCCTGTCCTTAGCACCCCGTACTTTCACGAAGTGCATGGACGCGGCGCTCGCACCCCTGTGGAGTCAGGGTTTGCGAATTCTGAACTATTTGGACGATTGGCTGATTTTGGCACAATCACATACGGAGCTTCTGTCTCACAGGACAGTTCTCCTCAGTCATCTGAACAGTTTGGGCCTTGCAGTCAATTGGACCAAGAGCTCACTACAGCCCAGTCAGGCAATTTCCTTCCTTGGAATAGAACTAGACTCAGTGGCAATGACGGCTCGCTTATCTACACAGCGCACGCGCCGTGTGCAGCGACTAGCCGTGTCATTTCAGATGAACAGCCTCACACCTCTGAAGAAATTTCAGAGAGTGCTAGGCTACATGGCCTCAGCCGCAGCAGTACTTCAGCTGGGTTTACTGCACATGCGCCCGCTTCAGCATTGGCTAAACACCAGCGCGTCTCGCTGGGCTTGGGCCACAGGCCGCCAGCCCATCAAGGTGACTCAGACCTGTATTTCAGCTCCGCAGCCCTGGACAGTGGCCGAATGGTATCAGCGGGGAGTGACAATGGGAGCTGTATCTCGCCGAAAAGTCATCTCGACAGACGGCGTCCAACACGGGTTGGAGCGCGGTCTGCGAGGGCTCTCCGATTTTCGGCCTATGGTCAGTTCAGGAAAAGCTCCTTCACATAAATTGTCTGGAAATGATAGCGGTCGAGTATGCGCTCGTGCGCTTTCTCCCGGTCATTCAGGGTCACCACGTCCTGGTCCGTTCGGACAACAGATCTGTGGTATCCTACCTAAACCGTCAGGGCGGTGTCAGATCCAGGAACCTCTTCCATCTGACGAAACGCATACTGAGTTGGTCCCAGTGCCACCTGCACTCGCTGAGGGCGACGCACGTGCCAGGCCACCTGAACGATGGCCCGGACAGACTGTCCAGAGACAATATTCCCCCAGGGGAATGGTCCCTGCACGCTCAAACAGTCCAGATGTTAAGGCACCTATTCGGCAGAGCAGAGATAGACCTCTTTGCGTCCAAAGAGAACTCTCACTGCCCAATATTTTTCTCGAGCGAGGACGCAGCTGGCCCAGGACTGGCCCAGACGCCCGCTTTACGCCTTCCCTCCCGTCTCGCTATTGCCACAGGTAATGCAGAGGATCAGGGAAACGCGTCACTCGGTGCTCCTCATAGCCCCGCGTTGGGAGAATCAGACATGGTTCCCGGAGCTTACGCAGCTGTCACTGACAGCGCCGTGGCCCATCCCAGTGAGAGCAGATTTCCTCTCTCAAGCTCGCGGCACAATCTGGCATCCCCACCCAGAGCGCTTCCCTTCCCACTATGTGCTTATGTATTACACAATCAATGACTCGCATTCTTGCCGGCCAAATATTATTTCCCCACTCATAAGGGCTCCCCCGGGTCCCCCGGGTCCCCCCTTAATTCCCTGGGGCTCATACAGTGGATGCTTGGCGCGCACGGCGTTGACAATGGGTTCCCGTAGCGTAAGCTAGCTTACGCATATACTGAGAGAACCTCTCGTAAGAGAACGTATCGGTTACCTAACGTAACCTCCGTTCTCTCTAGATGAGGGAACGAGTATTGCGTAGCCGGCCGTGCTTCGCGCCACGGCGTCTTTTCGCTTCAGTCAATGAAAACCAGGGTTCCAGCCTACTGAACTACGCTTATATGCACTCTAGTCACGCCCATTTTGGCGGGCTTTGTTGCAGTGAGCGTGCGGACGCCTCTCATTGGATGCGAGTTCGCCCAAGCTCGTCTATAGGCTGCAGCAGTTGCCGCAGAGCAACCTATGAGCTCGCTAGCTAGCCCGCTCAAGGTCTGCAGCTGCCGCACTGCGTTGACAATGGATACAATAATTAAGGATAATTTTTTGGCTTCAATATCTCAGAAAAGATGAATCTTTCCCGTAGCGTAAGCTAGCTTACGCAATACTCGTTCCCTCATCTAGAGAGAACCGAGGTTACGTTAGGTAACCAATACGTTTTACTACAGCATTACTGTAGTATCCATATGGTAACTTGGTTTTATTAATAGTAACCATATAATAATATCTATGGTTAATTTTGTGGTTTTATGTGTGGCTTATACTTACTAATTTTTAAAAGCTAAACAAAGCAGCCTAATAATTTTATGCTTAGGCCTATAAGTATATAAAAAGTTAGTTTAAAAAAAACAAAAACAATGATCGACAAAAGCCCGGAACCTGAATAAAGAGCAGCCCTGGACCATGGATAAAGCCAAAATTAATGAAAGTGTATGAGGGCACGCTGGCTTGTTGTCACTGACATTATGTGTTGTTTGTAGACGTTTGCTGAACCATAAAGAGATGTTCCATTATCAACAAGTCCAGATGTTTATGCAAGTAGTTATAACTTTCATGATATGACTTATATGACAATCGTAGAATGACCATCTACTGTTTGCACAGTGTTAAAACTGATTGCACAATGGTATCAAGCTTATAAATTAAAATAACTGTGTTTTAAAGCCTATGTGGGTTTCGTGTTATTCTTCTTTCAAGAGGGATATTTGTCTTCATTCACTGTAAGGCAAGATTTATATCGAAGATCAGTATTGAAGTCAAGTATTGCTTTGTATCCTATTATAGGGGATGAGGAAATAAATGTAACCCTTACCTCTTCAAGTCACACATTGTTTAATGTAATATGCTGCTTTAAAATCAGTATAAAACACAGGGCATATTGTGTTTGTGTAACGTTGCTGAATGCAGACACAAACAATAAAAGACTATAACATTTTATTGACACTTTAAAAATAGGGACCCATATAAGTAAACGCAATTGAGCCAATACAGTGTTCCAGTACTATTCGAAACCGAAGTAGCTGCCTCATCAAATGTGATCTGTGAATTTAATGGTGTATAGCCAGTCTCTACACATACTGGTGGAGGTATTTGTGAACTGTGAATATAATGGCGAATAGCCATCTCTCTATGCCAGTGGCGTGGAAGCAGATTTGAAGAAATGTTAGATTACATCAACATTTGAACCATGGATATAGATAAATAACTAATCTGTCACCGTGATTTTAACAATCTTGGAAGCTCCTCTAGTATAAATTGACCATATTAACTGCTAAATGTTGTTGTGATGACACCCCCCACAATGAGTGTATAACCCTGAAAATAAAGAGTAATATACAAATGTGCTCGAGAAATTGGTGAACCTGAAGTCACGAGCCAGAGCATTCTTTTATGAAGAACCTCGCAATCTGACATATTTAGCTTATTATACTGTGTACAGCTTAGAGCATATACAGCCTGCTATCTTTACTAATGTAAAAACACCAGATGAAGCAATAATAGGCTATAAATCTGTCAATTGAAAACAATGTGCGTTGAACTATGGAAAGCCGAAAGGGACAACAATAGTGGGGGGTTTTATCACGTTTTAAGGGACACAGTGTTAAAAGCATGCAACTTCTGATCTTTGACCGTACTGTATATGAAGCTGAGACAAATGTTAGTGGGACCTTTTAGTTTTAGTTTCAGTAATATTAAAGATTTACTATACAAATAACACCTGGTAGATATCACATTTAAACTTTTTATCCAGAGGTCTAGGCTAAGTCCTGAATATCCACTGACCCTAGAACCACCCCTCGGTTATCATATATAGGCCAATAATACAACAGAATCATTGCCAGTGTGATTTTGCTTAAAACATCTCTATGAAGAAGATAAATCTTTAGATTTATAGAAATAAATAAATATTGAGTAACTTAGATTTTAGACAGTTTTCATTAGCTAATGAAAGCAGTTCTAAACAAAAGAAAGCAGAGTGATACAAACAGTGAATCATCCCAGTGCTATTATACTAAATATCAGCACTCTTTGTACCAATCTCATTAGAGGATCAGAACTAGCTATTGATAGAGTCCTATCTAAAAGCAAAATGCAGAGCGTACTAATTCTGCAGCCAAATGTCAAAGAAAATTGCTGAGAGCACATTGTTTGCCCTCTAATAATTGATAATGTGAAATAAATGTGGAACACTTTTCCAAAAATATTCAGATGCCCTACTTAAGCATGTGGAAAAACTTTAAGGTCTGGATTGCTTTTAGAGTTCCTGAGGCCCAAGGCTAAATTTTTGAATGAGGCTTATGTCTACTTTCAAAGTCAGCAGGAGGGAGATAGACGAAAATATGGTACACAAAGCATGACAACACTTTAATAACATTTTAAAAAGCTCATTATCAGTCATTAACTAATCACTTTTAGGTCAAGAATCCATTTTCTCTAATAAAGTAATTGAAAACAGATTAACAGGCGGTAAAATCTTAATAGGCACACTTTAATACAAGACATAAAAATCTATTTACTGATGTTTTATACAACTTTTCTGTAGTTAAATGCATACAGGCAAATATTTTGAAAATGTTCAAATACACATCACAGATTACATGCGAAGTATAGAGATAAATATGTTTCATATGCTAGAAATATGTATTTATTAGTTTATTTAATAATGCAGGTTAATGAACATCAGTATAAAAGTACAAGAAGTAAACATGCCGGATTTTAGCAACATTGCTAATTTACATCCGTAATCCCTAGTCAGGCAACAAAAACAGAGATATTACAAGTGATAATATACAGATACAAATATACAATCCTTAAGTGACAACATAGTTACAGATAAACCATACTCAAGTAGAAAAGGGCAAAATACATTCTACAACATACAATATTTAAAGTGATCACAGATCTGATTCACCTTAAACCCTTGTTTGTAATGGGTCATGGGAGATGAATTAAGTGTAAATGTAAAGTACACAAATAGAGAGAGACAATATACATTGTGCAGCATGCCAAGTTATAAGTGATCACACATCGGGTTTGCCTTATGCCATTGTTTGAGTTTAATCTTAAAAGTGGTACAGTATTTGTAGAGCACTCCCTTATTGCAAGTGGTAAGCTTTTACTTCGCTTTACTGACAGCACTGTTTGTCCAAATGTGGTACACCTATATCGCACCTCACAGTCTCCTCTAGTGATGGCCCTTGTGCCAATGCCATTGTTAGCCCTCTGTTTAATTAATTAATTTAAAGGGGGTGGGGCAAGCCCATGCAAAACCTAATATATATAAAACAAGCATATTTTAAACTTTTATAATTCTCAAAGCTCAAAGATTATATTTCTAAATATATCTTTTTTTATTTTTATTTCTATTTTATTTATTTTTTAAATCAAAAACATTTATGGCTTTCTTAAAAAGTGATTCCAATGAATTAAGTGTCGTACAGCCTGTAAACGACCAGCTAGTGAAGCAATACTCAATGTGTGAAAAAATCATTCAGTGTACAGTTAACAACTATAAGCAAAAAACAAAGCATTATGTCAACAGTCTCAAAAGCGCATCGGACAGCAGTTTCATATCAACAAATGCCTGTGCTGTAATCCGTGGCTAAAGTGTAATCACATCTGTACTGCCTCTACGCTATTTCCTATCATACTTAAACTGAGAAATTAGGAAATTATGGTTTAGTCTAACTCTTTGTTTTAATGGACCACATTTTATCCACTCTTTTTAAATATTTACAGCATTTGAGGAGTTTGTCAATGTTTTCCAATTCTGAACTGGTATTATGTAGTGCCACAAAATCATGAACCAAAAACATGGCAAATATTACTTTAAGGGTCAAAAGTACTGTTTATTCTACCACTAATTCTCGGGAAAAACTAGCTTTATTATTACAAAATCTACACTTTTTAAAAAATAGTGCTATTCATTTAACAAGTTAATTTAGTGTGATTAGTTATATAAAAAATAACGTGTTCAAAAATTAAAAAGTATTCAGAAAGCTGTTTTGAAAAGTTTGATTTATTTTTGCCATTTCATTTGGTGGCGCCAGTGGCACAGCAATTACACACTTCAGCTTTAAAGTGCATGTCTGTATGTGAAAGCTTGAAGTACAAACGGTGTCACCAGGGGGCAGTCGGTGCGCCTCAACAAACTTCACAATCAGCACAGCAACAGAATGAGAGCCAGTAACACAGAATGCGTTCTTGACAACTGTACGAAGCAGAATGCAGGGATCTTGAGGCACGATTTTCAAAGTTTCAACTACTTTTAACTTGACACAATGTCCTAAAAGTGTGGCTTTATGATACTGAAACCAAAGAGATGCTCCAAATTCATCCGACAGACTCATATACAGACAGACAATTAAAAATTGCAGAGGTGGAGCACAAGAACACGTCCTGTGAGAACTCGATTGCAAAATGGATTACTGTTGACTGTAAGCTTATGTTTAATGAGTAAAGCAGAAAAAAAAAATTATTAGTAGCATTGCTACTTTTAAATAATTACTCCCCAATACTGCTTTATGGATTTTAAAACTCAGGGCATGGACTCTTTTGTTCTTAGGATACATCCACATTAATCCAGATACAAAGAAATCAGCATTATCATTTTTTAAATGCTCTCCGTTCACACTGCCATTTTCAAGCATTTTCCAAAAGTTTCTCGTCAACACTGAAATGGGTGAAAACTCTTAAATCCCCTTACTACACATGCAAAAAATAAATAAATACATTTAAAAAAAATCGCTGTCCCATGTATGGTCAGAACCACAACAGTCCTTGTGTCTGTTGCCGGAGAGCAATTCTGAGTAAACTTTGAAGGATTCACCTTTGAAGGAATGTGATGTGAAGGTTTTATAAAGAAACATTTATCTTTAAAAATGCAATCAAATTGAATAACTGGCACAACAACTTGGCTACGACATGGGCTGCCATCTTGAATGTTTTGGGTGGAATGGATCACATGACTGCATCACATGACAACAAATACATCATCCGTTTTCCCTGTCCACACTACAACGCGAAGACAGCATTTTCAAATGTATCCACTTGGGTGAGTTTTTTCGAAAAGCTCAGTTTTCAACATACTGTATCATACTAACAGGTAACATAAAAACAGCATCAAATCTGGGAATGTGTGACAAGAAGAAGTTTGTTTTCAGAAGTTCAAAAGGTTGAGTCAGAGGTTTGTTTTTCTACAAGGACTAATTCACTTCTAAACATGTCCTCTTTGATTCGGAGAAACATCTTAAGGCCCCCAGTGAACCTATAACCTCTCTAAGAGCCCCTGATGCCTCTAAAAGCCTGAGGAGACTACATCAAATTTCAGCTTACACTATTCTTTGAAACTGAATGGGTAGTTGAATGAGGACTATTACAAAGAAATATTTCAAGAAGTGAACATTATCTTGTATCTGCTGACAAACATGATTAAAAAGAAGTTGCCAAATTGCTTTTATGTTTATCATCTCTTTGAAACATATCTAAGGCCACATCCAAGCTAATATGTTTCCGTTTGATCTTTTTCTATTCAAAAAAGGCTCTGAGGCTGACAGCGAAAATTGTGCTTTTCGAAAACACTCTCCCAAGTGTATAAATTTGAAAACGCTGTGTTCGTGTTGTAGTGTGGACAGGGAAAACGGAAATGTCTGAAAACGTTGACATATTTGTTGTCATGTGACGTAGTCATGTGCTCCATTCAACCCAAAACAATCAAGATGGCAGCCCATGTTGTAGCCACTTTGTTGTGCCAGCTATTAACTTTGATTTCATTGTTAAAGATAAATGTTACTTTGTACAACCTTCACATCACATTCCTTCAGAGGTGATGGGAAGTTATTGCTGTCCAGCAAAAGACATGAGGACAGTTGCGTTTCTGACAGTACATGGAACAGCGATTTCTTTGCATGTGCAGTAAGGAGAATTAAGAGTTTTCACACATTTCAGTGTTTACGAGAAACTTTTGGAAAATGCTTGAAAATGGCAGTGTGGATGTAGAGCGTTTCAAAAATGAAAATGCTGTTTTCTTTGTATCCAGGTTAATGTGGACATAGCTCAAGAACAAAAAACTCCATGCCCTGAGTGTTAAAATCCATTAAGCAGTTTTGGAGAGTAATTATTTAAAAGTAGCAGCACTTTAAAGTTGAAGTGTGTAATTGCTGCGCCACTGGCGCCACCAAATGAAATGGCAAAAATAAATCAAACTTTTCAAAACAGCTTTCTGAATACTTTAATATATATATATATATATATATATATATATATATATATATATATATATATATATATATATATATATATATAATTAATCACACTACATTAACTTGTTAAATCAATAGCAATTTTTTTTTAAAGTGTAGATTTTGCAATAACAAAGCTAGTTTTTCCCAAGAAGTAGTGGTAGAGCATCGCAGAACACTACATTTGTCACATTGTATTGTGCTCTCAATAATACAGCCAAGGGGAATAATCAGATTCTCTCTCCTTTATTGCCCTTTCTCTATTTTATCGTTGAGAAATCCTTTAAGTAAATCAAATTGTTCTTACATTTCATGGATGTGAACTGGTTGAAACAAACGATTCACCGATTCATATTGTCCTGGGAAGTTCAATTCATTTTAGTGAATTAGTTCATTCGAACGATTTATATAAATAACTATAGTTCAAGGAAATTAAAGTAAATAAAAAAAGTCCTGCACAGAATTAACTTCACTTCTTTTTTTAAAGCAACATATTAAGTTAATTACTGTTGTTTATCACCATGTTTTCAACTCAAAATAGTGTTTTCTAGTTTTATTTATTTTTAATAAGAACAGCATTTAAATATTTAACTATTTTCAAGATGATTGTATAAATAGAATCTAACTATATTTATAGTCCATATATCAATATTTAAATGGAATAAATATATTACAAGATCAGAACCTGATTCTGATATCAAATAATATCATTAAATAATCAAATTAAATAATATCATCTGATAGTTGTATACTGTATTTAAAAAGATTTTCTTCCTTAAATAGCTTTAAAGTTAGCTATATTTTGTTAGAAGCTACAGTTTCAAAGTAACTTCCCCAATACTGACATTAAGTTAAAAGTGATGCATGTAATTTCTACAGCCACAAAAATAACCAAATGTAATTGCAAAAATAAAGTTTTTTAATAAAAGATTTCCCAAATACTCCCTCATCACACATTGACAAACAGATAGTCCCGCCACAATCTCACAGCATAGGTTGAGCCAATGTTGCTTTGTCAGGCTGGTTGGGATACTCACAGAAACAGCACAGAACTGGAATGCTAACACACTTTTCAGAGAAATCAACCGATGAATGGCGTACTTATAGTTGTCTCTGTATATTATGCTGGTGTAGGAAAAAACTATTTAACATAAAATAAAAGGTCATCAGCCATAATCAGAGGACTTTTCTGTCTCTGTTGTCCACAAGAGTTAGGTGGTCACTGTCTGTGCCTCTGTCTCATCTGTGTGGTATGATTACCATTCATTTTTATGAAGAGTCCACTCTACTATTGAAGGCAAGGGTTAAATGGCCACCATTATTTTGCCCAAAACTCTTAAGTAGTTGAATCTCAGCCAATGCATAGAGTGGGTGTTAAGGCATAAATTGCTTGTATGATATGAATATACCATGTAAGCCCCCATAGATTGCATGTGCTGATACAGCAACACCTGTTCAGATATAATCATTATCTGCCAGTAATTCTTGGTTCACATTTTGTTGATTCTAAATTGCTGATGTCTAACCGCAAAATGTTTTGTCTGTTGATTCATGTAGAAAATGAATGGCAAACAGATTTTTTACATTGATTACAATAATAGCTTTGTTCTTCTGACACACACAGACATTTTCCAGAATGTGGGCATGAATCCTTTTTAAATAAATGCACAAGAGTGAGACCATAAGTCATTGGCTGTGTGGTTTCTTGTACAGTACAGATATTTCTCTTGAATCCGTTGAAAAATACAAGATCTCTTGTTAGTGATAGGTAGACCAAAAGCATTTGCACTATTGTTTTATGTAACACCTTGGACGGGAGTGAACCATCAATGCACGTGGTCCATACAAAAGCACCTATATCTGTCAGCAGGTACCAGGCTGGGGTAGGAGTTAACTGCTCTGAACAAAACTGCTGGTGGATTAAATATTTCCCCAATCGCGTCCATTTAACAACTGGAGGATTAAAAACAGGAGGTGGCCAGCTGTTTGCTGAACAGACTGAAGAGAGAGACACAGAGGTAGAGAGTGAGAGATGAGACAAGGAGGAAGGCACTGCAAGTTTTATATATTGTAGTTTTAATAGTCATTATTTCTCTGCTATTGCTCAGAGATGGAGAGTATTTGTCAAGGGCAGATACAGGTTATTTCTCTCAGGCACGCCCTGTCTGTTGACATGCAGGGGGCCTGTGAACGACAGTCAGAACCTGATCAGGAAGACTTGGATTGGGATAGCTTTACCACATCCCTCCCATTAAATCAGGTAGAGTTTGTGTTTGTGTAATCTTTAGAAATTTTGTTTTTATCTAAAGATTTGTGCATTACTGTTTTGCATTTCCCTTGGGGTGCTCCTTGCTAATAGTATGATTTAATTGCAATTGCATAGCTACATTGACACTTTTGTCATTAATGGTGTCATTTGTACATAACTAGGGTTTGTGGTTGGTTGCCAGGACATTGATATGAGGTTGCTAATGTGTTTAGAATATACTGACAATGGTTTAGAATATATTGCTGCAGTATGTGGTTGCTAGGGAATTGCTTGGTGGTTTCTAGGTTGTTACTTACTCGGCAAAAGAGCCTATTCCCAAGTCTCTATGACATTCTGATTCCTAGATATGGTTCGGGTCCCACCTTTAAAAGGTTAGTTCACCCAAAAATGAAAATTCTCTCATCATTTACTCACCCTCATGCCATCCCAGATGTGTATGACTTTCTTTCTTCTGCTGAACACAAACAAAGATTTTTAAAAGAATATTTCAGTTCTGTAGGTTCTCACAATGCAAATGAATAGGTACCACAATTTTGAAGCTCCAAAAAGTAAATAAAGGCAGCATAAAAGTAATCCAATCTCCAGTGATTAACACATATCTTCAGAAGCAATGTGATAGGGTTGGTGAGAAACAGATCAATATTTAAGTCCATTTTTACTATAAATTCCCCTCCCTGCCCAGTTGGTGGCGTTATGCACAACGAATGTGATTCACCAAAAACAAAAGAAGAATATGAGTGAAAGTGGAGACTTATAGTAAACAAGGACTTAACATTGATCTGTTTCTCACCCACACCTATCATATCACTTCTGAATACATAGATTTAACCACTGGAGTCTTATGGATTACTTTTATGCTGACTTTGTGTTTATGGAGCTTCAAAATATTGGTATCCATTAGTTTGCATTGTATGGACGAACAGAGCTGAAATATTCTTCTAAACATCTTGTTTGTGTTCAGCAGAGAAAAAATTCATACACATCTGTGATGGCGTGAGGGTGAATAAATGATGAGAGAATTTTCATTTTTGGGTGAACTGTCCCTTTAATGAGAGTCTATGGGATTTCTTCACCCAATCTATCAGCTGCCAGACGAAAGTCTATCATCAACCAGCCACACAATTTAAGCTATACATCTTTAATGCAGCACAAATGAAGTGTAATACCCAAAAGTAAAATTCTGTCATCATTTTCTAACCCTCATTTCATTCCAAATCCATATGACTTTATTTTTTGCCTAATTTTAAAGCCTTAAAATTATAATTATTATTATTATTATTCTTTATTGGTCTCCATAGATAAAATTGCCATGGGCATCAAGTTTGCTATTACAAAAACACAGTAAAAATACTCAACACATATTCACATAATGTCTTCCTGTTACATATGGACAAAAACAAACCATCAAACAAACATATACCGACAGTACCTTTATATCACAGCATACCAAACCATAATCAACATATACCATCAGTATCTTATACCTTCAGTATCTACTTCTACCTTTCTTTGTTCAACAGCTTTGTTGATAATGGCATCATAGAGAACTTGTATCTGTTTGTTATACAATGTGGTAGCTGATGCCTTCTATCTAGAGGCATTAGGTCATACTCTTTATGCAAGACACAATTTTCTTACCCTGTCGAATAACCTCTTCCTCAAACATGTCCTGCAATGTAGGGAGTGAGGTGCCTATAACCTTCCCTACTCTTTTAATTAATCATACAATCTGGGACTTTAATTTTACTGATAAATTACCATACCATATCGACATCCCATATCGCAATATGGATTCAGTGTTTGCTCTATAGAATATCAACATGATACTAGTATGTATTTCTAAAAGCCTTAATCTGCACTGGTAATACAGGCACTGATTAATCTGTGAAGAAATGCAGTATGTTCAACCAGTCCATTTCATGCTAGAGTCTAAATGAATTACTAAATATGTATACAGTGTTACCTGTTCTATGTCTCTTCCATCAATTACAACTGGTCTATGATCACCAATGGATTTTGTGTCCCATATAATTTCTTTAATATTATCTATATTCAAGAGCAGATTATTCCCCCTACATCATTCCACAAAATCTATAATTTCCTCTTTGTATATTTTAGTATCAGCATCCTGATGCATCAGTCCAATTATAACCATAATCCGCATATTTAATAATATAATTATTCTCATACCGCTGTTTACAATCATCGGCATAAAGCGTAAAAAGTATTGGGGAGCTGACATGTCCTTGAGGGTCTCCTACAGAGATTATATGTTTTTCTGAAAGAGTCTGATTAACCTTGACTTGCTGCACTCTAAGAATCAAAAATGAGTAATACCATATAGTCAAATTAGGGTTAACATACATTTTTTGCAGATTCCTTAGAAGAGTTCGAGGTAACATTGTATTAAATTCTGAAGAGAAATCTATCAAACTTAGGCTGTGCGCTGCTCAAGGTGTTCAAGAACTAAGTGTTCAACACATCATTATTACCCCTACAATCTCTATATGCAAATGTATATGGATCCAAAGTATTTCCCACTTCCCTGCGTAAGCAATTAACCATTATGAGTTATAAATTTTTCATAACAATTGAGGTCATTGCTACAGGTTTGAAGTCATTATTTTCCTTAGGATATATATTTTTCGGAATAGGAATAACAACAGCAGCCTCAACCTTGGTATATAATGTTTATCAATGAACAGTTGAAAAAGAGGTCTCCAGGCCTGACCCATCTCGTCCGCAATAGTTTTTAAAATAAAACCCGAAATGCCATCGATTACATGTAAAGAGTTTTTTTCTGCCTTAAGTCTTCTGAAAATATACACATTTTGTAAGAAACAACCTAGAATTTTAGTAATTTTAGGTAAGGAGTCATAAGGTTAGGGTTTGTCAAACCCCTATGAGCATGTACTGTCTTAGCAAAGTTTAAAAGTTGTGCCTAAATTACTGATTTCAATCAAGTTTCAATCACTCCCCGTCTTCCATTGCTTGGACAGACAGGTAGTCCCACCCAAAGTTGTTATGTCAGGCCCGGTCAGGCTGCTCAAACAATGAGATTGTGTTTGGTGCCTCTTGAAATTACATACTTCATCTTCTTCAAGGCTGCTTATCACTGCTAATAATGTCTTAGTTGATAAGTTCATGTTAAAAAAAGTTTTCTTTAATAAGTCTAACACGTGTGAGCGTGGGCACTTGTCAGTGTGACAAAATTCAGAGCAGAACAAGCACGTTAATGGAAAAAAAAATAGCCCGTCGCCAACTTTGTAAGGACCTACATATTTGTGTGTTTTGGTACAGACACTTTACTGATGATGGCATATATCTAAGTAGAAGCAGAAACATTTCAGAAATTAGAAAGCAGTGAGTGACGACTATAAATAGGGCTCGTTTTTTGTCCTGTTGGGACTAGTTTGATAGATAATCCATTTAATTGTTAAACAGGCTCATCAAGGAAAGTTTATTCTGTCCTTCTCAGGTTTTTAGAAGCCACTGTCTTCTGAGCACAGGACAGTTGTGAAGAGCTTTGCTGCGGGATAATTTTTTGTAAACAGGGCTTTAGATTTTAAGCCTCTGTTGTTTGCCTTTGTGCTTTCTTATTTAATCCTCTGAAGTTCTTACTCTGAAGCTGCCATGCAGTGTGAAAGGAAGGGGTAGGCCATTCACCATTCTGTCTCCCTGTCCTCCTCTCCTGGTTCTTCTTCTATGGAGCAGGAGCAGGAGAGCCTCCAGCAGGCTGAGCAGCGCTGCATGCAGCTTGCCCAGGCAAGGCGGGAGCTCGAAGCCCAGGTAGTAGGGCTGGAGGAGCGTCTGGAAGAGGAGGAGGAGGCCGCCGCTCAGCTGGCCTCCCAGCGTCAAAGGCTAGAAGTTGAGTGCTTTAGTCTGCGCCGAGATCTGGAGGAGCTGGAGAACACATTGACATCAGTGGAGAAGGACAAGCAGGTGGGAGTGACGTTCACACACAATTGTGCTTGACACATATTTGACTCATGCTTTTAGTCTGAGTTGTTACAGGAGTGCATAATTGTCTGTTTTTTTGTTAGGTATTAAATTATGATAAAGAGGGGTGTTTCTTTCTTTCTTTCAAATTTGTTAGCATGCACTTGGGTAATTGATGTTTTTGGAAGTTGACATCCGGTTGTCTGCTATAGGTCATATAAGAGCTATTAAAAAACATTTTGGTAATTCTCCATGCAGTTTATATGACCTCATATTAATAATGAGACTTTTTGTCATTTTTCGTGCTGCAAGACCATTTGAAATGAATTAGTGAAATAAATAAGTGATTTAAAGTGGTAAAACTTTAAAGGAAAGATATACTCTTTGCCTTATACATTCATTGTCACTTGTTGTCTTTTCCCTTGCATATATTTTTTTTTTTTATAACTTTTTGAATATGGTAAGGGTCATTCTTACAGCTGTTACTGTAATAACAGCTGGCAAGTGTTTTTCAAAGACATTGTATCCATGCTAAGTCTGAAAGATCCTGGTGGTAAGTTTAAAGCAAGACCAGACCTGTACCACTTGTTTGCTTTTTTATACTTCAAGTGGAAACGGTTTGTTGTCCATTTGTTGCCATAGCAAAATTGTGAGTGACCTCAGTTTGTGACCTCATTTCAAATGCAAACGGCAGGTTTTTAGAATAAGACATTCTGTTTTCATTGTTTCTAGATTCAAGACAAAAGCCTTAACAGCCTTCACAGACTCTGGCATGATCAAACCTTTTGTTGCCATAACTGCACTTCATAAAGCAGTGCTGACTTAAAAGTCATGTTTAATTCAAGCTAGGTGTGCTGCCTTTAAATTACAGCTCGCAGGCCATAATTTTTCCAATTAGATTTTTGTCTCATCTCTGAAAAATGTACAGTAAATGCAGATGTGTAAGATATTTGTCTACTCACACTGTCTATGTCTATCAGAATATGCTTTTGAGTTCAGAGGGGATTAAAATTACAGCTGCGGTATCAGGATGAAAGTATTTGAGAAGCTTCTCCACCCCTTCATAAGCACTTCTGCTTTATATCTGCTTCTTAAAGCTCCGACAGGCCCAAACACACGCACAGAGACATATTTTCCCCTTTAGTCCCTCATGTCATAGTTTAACCAAATTACATTCACCACATACAGAATCAATATAAGCCAAGGCTGTTCTTTTTTATGCTTTATTCTTGATGTAAGTGCACTGACACTGCACCTGAACTCTTTCTAGTCATCCGACTCTGCTGTGAGGAAGCTCTCCGAGGAACTCACCCAGAAAAAAGAACTGGTACAGAAGCTACAGAAGGAAAAGGAGCACCTGGTGGAGCTGAGCCAGGTGAGTATCTGCCAGATCATATGGGTCATTTCTGTGATGTAGTACCTTTTAACCTTCTAAACACTTGAAATATTGGTTAATATATTTCCTGTAGTTTATGTTAGACGTTAGTATCAAAAGTGGCAACAATCACTTAAATTAAAAGTTGTGAGTATATTTAAATTTGCCATTGTGTTCTGTTAAATGTGATAATGTATATACGATTTCCATTTTGAGATTCATATTTTATACAATACAGCCTACCGTAGTAATACCTATATGATGGGAGCATTAAAATGTAGCTACAAAATAGTAGGAATGACCCACATGGTCTTGCACACTCCGCATGCATTTGTTTATGTGAAGCTATCACATAGAACACTAGCAATGTTGTCTTATTATTCATGCTCAGACAGATGTTGGGCTTTTTGTTTCCAGGGATCCTGCAGTGTAAAGGTCAGTCATAAGTCAAGGTAAATAATGCAGTCAGTACAGGTTGTTCTCTTCTGCTTCTGGAAGACGCATTGGGGGTTATTAACAGATTAGAGTTCTCATCCAATTTGCAAAAACTCAGTTTCCTTCTTTAATCTGGAAAGCAATTTAAAGGACTCGGGTCATGTAATTTAGCCTATGAAATATGTTTCCACCAAAATGGTTTTATAATTAATTACAGCAGTGTACTTCTCAGAAATCTTAATTACCGATCAAAGTGCTGCGCAAAATAATACATAGTGTAATATTTTGCAAATGTTTGCAAAACTGTATATCTTCAAAGTGATTAATTATTCATATATTTTGACCCGGATTAAAGTACAGTAATTTAAGACAATTTGAAACAAATGGTTCTAGTACTTTGTTAGTAATCTGTCTTCATGTACACTGTATAAAAGGAATTGTTGCGAAATCAAGGAAACATGAGATTTTTGAGTTCTCTCTACAACCTTTTTAATAAATTTCACCAGAAATACAACTGTGAACCCCTTCTGTCACTCACTTAACGTTGTGTCAGTGTATTGACACCAGGGGTCTCTCTTGAGATCCTCGTTTGAAAAAACTGAATTTGCATGTCCCTCCCCCGGACATACAGGTACAAAGGAGGGTGCAAAATGGCTGTTCATTCAGATTTTTTCTTTGGAGCCGAGCAGTTGTGTGTTCAGCAAGCTGATGTTTCCACTACTGTTCAACTCACCTCTGCAGAGCTTTGCTGTTGGATCTTACGCCGCATTACCAGCGGCTTTTCACTTCTTTGCACACCAGTGCAGTATACGCGACTAAGCGCTTCGACAGCACTTCTAAAGAGCAAACAACCTCTAAAAGAGTATTTTCTCTAAAAGAGTACACATTGGCATTGAACATCTTTTTAAAGATGCCTTTCCGCCTTTGTGTAGTTCCTGGATACGGCAGAAATCTCTCCGATTCAGACGGTCATGCCTCACGTGTCTGGGCCTTCTACGACGTCGCCTCCAGAGCCTCCCTCAGCTCCGCCTCCTGAGCCTCCCTCGGCTCCACCTCCTCAGCCTCCCACGGCTCCGCCTTTCACGGCTCCGCCTACCACTGCTCCGTCTCCTGAGCCTCCCTCGGCTCTGCCTCCAGGCTATTTGGGACAACATTCAGGGGAATAAAGTTGATGTAACCATGTGTACAGTACATTCAAAGTACATTTTCCTCTGTGACTCAAATGCCCCATATGCTGGATAAAATGTACTTTATTTATTACAGTGTAGATGCTGAGAACCTTGCAGCTCTCATGCCACTTTTTTCATGCACATTAGAAGTCAAGAAGTTTCTTTTTTCGTCTCAAGATCTCTTTTGTGTTCTATAAAACTCTACGAGCAGTGTCCAATAATGTAAGACAGATGTTCAACAGTAGCAGCTCTCTTTGTGAGGTAATCTCTGCCTGTGAGATATGACCTGTGGCATTGCCCTCCTGCTTGCCCTTTCTACATAGCACAGAAGTCATCGCCAGAGTTTATGGACAATTGAGCTCTTCACTGAAGGAGTGAAAACTCCCGCAGAGCACCTAAGAATGATGTACTAGCTCTTGGAGAATGGAGCATTTGTTTGGCATGATGGTGTTGCTCAGTATGGTTTATTTGATTTTTTTACTTTCATTTACTTTAGACAAGTGAATGTGTTTTTCAGGGTCAGATTTGATTAAGTCATCATGCTGTAGACTTCCTCTGACATCCCCGGTGATGGGGCAAATGAAGGCATCCCAGCATGGGATCAAAGATGGCAGTGAGGCAGATGCGAGCAAACCTAGGACGAAGATTTAATGTCACATCTGCTCAACAGACCAAGACATCTCTGTTTCATTTTTGCAGCAAGCCATTGAGGACCTGCAGTGCGAGGAAGAGAAGGTGAACCTCCTGACCAAAGAGAAAGCCAAGCTAAAGCTGCAGGCAGAGGATGTGAGTACTGTAGATTACTGTGGTCCAGGCCACTGTTAGAAATACTAACCCTGGAGGGACAGTTCAGTCAAAATTAAAAAAAAATTATTGTTGTTCCAAACCCATATGACATTGTTTCTTCTGTGAAACACAGAAGGGCAGAATGACAGCCTTAGTCACTATTTTTTTTTTATTGTATTAAAAAGATACAATACAAATAAATGATGACTTAAACAAACCTTCTGCCTAACATCTCATTCTGTGTTCCAAGAAGTCACATGGGTTTGGATAAAAAACGTGAGGGTGAGTAACTAATATGTTTTTGGTTGAACTATACCATTACCAATCACTGTCAATTGGCTAATCATAACCAGACTGGGAGTCAGTGTCTTGGAAGAATGCATGTGAATAGCTCTAGGAATGGAAAAAAAAGTATAAAAATATTTCTGCTTGATGTGTGACCTTGCATCGTCCTAGCTGGAGTATCTGCTGGAGCAGGAGAGGAAACAAAGGACGGATTTGGAGAAGAGCAGGAGGAAGTTGGAGGGAGACAGTAAGAACACCATGGACAACCTGACTGAGATGGGCAAGATGAGGGCCAGTCTGGAGGAGATGATCAAGAAGTGAGTTTTTCTCTTACTTAAAGAGATAGTTCACCCAAAAAAGACAATTCTGTCATCATTGCATCTTCTTTTGTGTTCAGAAGAAAGAAAGTCATGCATGTTTGGAAAAACATCAGGATGAGTTAATGATCACAGTACTTTCATTTTGGGTGAATTCAACCATGTGCAGATAGTGCAGAAGGGGTTGCAAAATGAGGATAATTGACTAAATTTAAAAGATTGTGGCCTGGTTCTGGGACAATAGAAGCATTTTGGTTCAACATTGGTTACTAGGGTTGCCAACCGTCCTGTATTTGAAGGAACAAAATTGCATTCCATATGAAATCCATACAGGATGCCATTTGTCCCGTATTTTAATTCTCACACTTAAAATGTACCGATTGATTCAGAAACAGATTGAAATGGACTTGAAATATACATCTTTCACGTGAGTTGTGTGAGATATCGGCTGTTAAACGTTACATGGACGCCACACTTGATAGAAGACGGGAGAATTTTGACAAACAGAGCATTCAAGTGCATGATAATTGTTTCTCACCATTGTGATTCCAAAACTCCAGTAAACGCAACTATTCATGACATGGCATTGTATTACATATGTCATTGCTTGTTCTGAAAGTCTCAGCTAAATGACAGTGAGAAAAACTGCAACACTTTTAGTATAGAGTACAGGTTTAGTTAAAACGATTATTATAATTTTCTTAAATTTTCCCTTGATAAACTTTATTTACTGCCAAAAAAGCGACACTGTGATCCAAGGAGAAATTTTTATGTTAAGTGTTTTCTCTTGCATAGAAATCCATTATAATGTATGGTTGCTAAAAACAGCACTTAGGCTTATGGCCAGTGGCCCTGGAAGGCCAAATAATTTTTTTGTGTTATATATATACTAGTTATGGTGCATTCAAGCGCTCCTGGGAAGTTCGTACAGACATGGTCGGAAATTTTAAATACGATGTCATGTGCGTTCAAGTAGCCTATTTTAGTTGGAAAGTATGGACCCTTTTGGCAATTTCATATTTCTTTCTCGGTTTTCCACTTACAAGCAAAGGAAGCAAAGACATGCATTAGGTGTGTAATTAATGCTTAAACTATCTATTTTATCATAATTGTCAATCACATGTAATGTTAGGAAATGTAGTTTGTTGAAAACGCTTGTCACTGTATAAGCCAGCTAAATGAATCTTATTTTCTGGCAAGTGTTATTGTTATTCTTCATTAACAGCTCAACAAATGCATACACAATAAATTACACATTTAAAATCCTCAAATAAAACATAATTATTACCATCAACCATTTGCTTTTGCCATGATTCTTCAATTGACATGTCCCCAACTCAGAAAGTACCCTGAGTTTCCCACTCATAATTACGACTTTGTGTTGGCGTTCATGTACCCTCAAACTCGTAATTATGATCATTCCAACATGACTTGAAAGCATCATTTTACTGTGTACAAACGAATGACCCCAATTTAAAAAGGAAAGCCAGTTCATTGAGCTTTAAAAAAGGCTTAGTTTTATTATGGGGAAGAAATGCTTGACAGAATAATATTGTCTTTCTTTATTGAATGCAGCTTAAATTTGGTCAAAAAGTAGTGTTTAATAAATGTGAAGATTGATAGAAATTTGGTTCTCCTTGTATTTGTATTGAAGTGCTTTCATTGTGAGATTATTAGGGGCCGTTCACACCAAACACATTTTTGCATCCGTCCAGGGATTTTTTCAGTAAACAAGCTCTAGGTGAACCTTTTTAATGGTTGCGCAGTGTCTCAAGCAGAAGCCCAACTGAAAAAAAAAATCCTGTATTTAGAGCTGGAATGTCCTGTATTTGGCTGGTAGAAAGTTGGCAACCCTATTGGTCACGTTTGTTCTCTTTGAAAACTTTTTTTGGTTTGTCCAGAATTAAATTAATAATCTAGATTTAATAAACAAGCCCACAACAGGTTAAAAAGACCAGCATTACTATTCACCAGCATATGTTGTATTTTGGATACTGGTCCCCATTATGCTGGTGTTCCTATCTAGCTTTAACCGCAAAGCCTCAACATGATCACACAGGAAATCTATTAATTGCCTCACAATGTTCATGTACCTGAAATTGGCCCCCGTACTGCTAAAATACTGTCAAGCGCCATCCCATTAGACATTTTTGCATCAATTCAAGCGTGTTTACCAATCCCTCTGGCACAATTAAAAGCACGCTGTGCGAGGAGCCTCAAGGGGGTCGCACACCGGACGCTTCTGGCGGACGGTATTGCGCGTTCCGAAATTCGAAACAACTGTTTTCTATGAATGTACTCACACTGCAGACACCACTCTGCGTCTGGCGGCTGCAACCCAGCCACTATTCCGGATGCTGCTCAAATTTCTGTCATGCCACGAAGCGCAACTCCGATATTTTATTTTACAAGCATTTGCAGTCAAGCATTGAAAGTTTAGAAAATATGTTAATATAGATATGGAGATGCGTAGTCTAGCAGCTAAACAGATGTATGGATGCTTGTTGGAGGCCATAACATGATATCTGCTTGGAGCACCGTTATCTTAGTTTTACTCCAGACTAACAACATAGTTACTCCAGACTTTTAGAACTGTACAGGCTTGTCAGTATGCAGCGTATTGTGGATCTTTCTCTGTAGAAACGAGAAAGCAAAACCAGCTGTTTCATGGAGGCTGCAATAAGAAATGAAAACAAAAACAGGAATTTGTCAAAAATACATTCCTTCCTTCATATTTTTACACTGTAGTAATGATGGAAAGAAACAAAAACATAAAATTCACTGATGCAATCAATGATTAGAATGATGTTCTGTGATTGACTGGCACTTTTAATAAGCTAAGACCTGGGTGACGCTTATCAGGCATGGCTTGCAAACCAGGCAGAATACGCCTGCTAAATTAGCCCTGTCATTCTAATTCTCATGCTCTTGCTCTCTTTCTGTCTGTCTTCTGTCAGGAAAGATGTGGAGATAAGCACCACCAGCAGTCGATTGGAGGCTGAGGAAACTCTGAACGCAGGACTGCAGAGGAAGAATAAGGAGTTCCAGGTGAGGCCTCATGGGAGAGCAGGGGAGCGCCAACATTCCTGTCTTTCAGTGCTGTGGGGGTCCACGGCTTTGATTTGTGAGCCTGCACCTCTTGCTGCACAGAGATGACAAAAACATACCTCAGGAGTACAAGAAACCAATAATAATCTCTCTAGAAAGAGAGAAAGAGAGAGAGAGAGCAGAGAGAGAGAGAGAGAGAGAGAGAGAGAGAGAGAGAGAGAGAGCCATGCTGAAAAACAAACAAACAGCATAATCCAGCCAAAGCAGTTTTGCTGGTCCTAGTTGGCTTAAGCTTGTCTCCCAGCCTGGCCAAGCAAGTATACAGCTGGACAAGCTGGTTTCCAAGCCTGACCATGCTAGTCTTCAATTGGTTTAGCTGATAACCCAGCCTGGTCAAGCTAGTGCTCAGCTGGTTTAAACTGATATCCTAGCCTGGCCAGGCTAGTCTTCAGGTTGTCACAAAGTCTGGCCAAGATGGTCTTCAGCTGGTTCTAGCAGGTCTCCCAGCCTGGCCATGCTATTCTTCAGGTTGTCTCCAAGTCTGGCCAATATGGTCTTCAGCTGGTTCTAGCAGGTCTCCCAGCCTGGCCATGCTATTCTTCAGGTTGTCTCCAAGTCTGGCCAATATGGTCTTCAGCTGGTCCTAGCAGGTCTGCCAGCCTGGCCAAGCTGATTCTCAACTGGTTCAAGCTGATTTCCCAGCCTAGCAAGACTAGTCTTCAGCTGGTTTCCAAGTCTGGCCAAGCTGTTCTTTCAGCCTTGACTAGCTGACAATTGCCTAAAACTTCTTCAAAAACATCAAACAACCCAGCCTGACCAGGCTAGACCAGCTAGGACTAGCAAATGAGCTTAGGCTGGTTTCAGAAGTTGTATTAATTGTATTTATTTATTTTAGCAAGGCAGGAAGGCTCTTGTTGTACATCCCAGACTCCTTTTTATAGGTAGGGTCAGTTTGGCCCTTGTTCTGAGTACTTTTTTGTGTGTATGGGACTCTTTTGCAGAGCAGAAAGTGACAGCTGAATGATATATTTGAAAAGACAGAGAGTTGTAGATCATGTCAGAGGTATGTAAAAGCTGTTGAAAAGCAATGTTAGTATAACCTCTGCCACTCCAGTTACATGACAGGTAGGTGTGACACCTTCTCCAGAGAGTTGCCCTGGAGGGGCTCCACTGGTCATGTGTTTTTCCTTTCATTCCAGTGTCATGTCATGGAAGGAACAATACCATATTTTCCCTTTTTAATTAAGCTGTACTTTGGCAAAGCAATAGTATAACAAAATGATAAGTTCAGCATTGTAGTTGAGGGATATCATGCCACAGATAGTATTAGGAGAAGGAGACCACTCTTAGAAAAATGGCACACTATATGGCAACTGTAAGAATGGAAGTCCTGTTTTTCAGTTAAAAGAGCCAATCACCCTTTTAATATATACTGTATATATATATATATATATATATATATATATATATATATATATATATATATATATATATAGTTAGTTCTGGTCCTCAAATATGATTGGACGAGAGATGTTCCATGAATACTTTTGGTCTCACACCATCAGCACTCAAACACTTCACTTTGTGTGTCACTCTGCTTGTGTTCGTGCTATTTTAAACTAAAGTGTAAGAGCAGTGCATATGCATTAAGAGCTATATGTGTCTCTTTACATTGAATTTTTTGACATTACATATGTTATACAGCAGGTGGCGGAAAAATATTTTTTTTTGTGTGTAATATAAGCCAGGTGATGTGAAGTCAGTCAGCCTCAGTCAGGGTTTTTATTCATCAGCAGCACTACATGATTGCTCGTATTACTACTGCAATACTAAAGCTAGGAAATAGCTTTAAACGGCTTTAAGCTAACAACTTCAGCATTAAGGCTCATCACAGCTGAGAGACACAACAGACTGATAAATTACACAAACTCAAGGTGCTTACCTCTTACCGGAGTTTCCACATTGGAGAGGACATACTGTTCAAGCAGAGGAGATTAAGGTTTCTATAGTGAATGACTCTATTGCACAAGCTACCACGAAATAGGGAGGACGGCTATTTTTTCACTGAGAAAATAGGATGAATTTGACCAAAATTACATTATCTTCAGAAAGCTGGCTAACAAACTAAAGCATCTTTGCTTGGGAGTGGGAGTTTCTCTAGAATGCACATTTGTTAGTGCAAAATGTAAAATTAGTACAAAAAAGCAAAAGAAGCAAAATAATAATAATATAATAATAATATTAATATATATATATATATATATATATATATATATATATATATATATATATATATATATATATATATATCATTGTTCTCAGATTTCATTGCTGACTTGAAATATGGTATTGAAATGTAATCTTGACAAACAGATTTCATTCATTCAAAATGTTTTTTAGATTTCATTCTTGTCTCATTCATGTTGGTAGGAGCTGTACTTGCAGCCTATTGTATAGAAAGAAGCAAAAACTGCCTGGGGCATTGCCAAGATGACCACTGAGTAAACTGACTTGCCTTTAAGGTGCACTCAGTAAAATATGTGCCAATGTTTCACTGACATCTAGCAGCATAGTTGCAACATCGTGTAAAAACAGAAGTTCTCAATTACTGAAAATGTGCTATATTCGCAGTCAGCCATGATTCATTTATTCCGCAACTGAAAGTGTTTCATTACAAGGGATTATTGAGATAAAGTGAGTCCGCTGGTCATGTGATCTTATAATGGCAGTGTTCATGAATATGTACAATCATTTTAAAATCATTTTTCAAAAAATACTATTCTACTCTTATTAAGATAATAATATTGTACTCCACTGCAGTACAACATGAATGTTCTCCAGAATAGTTAATATATAGGCTACAATTGTTTTTTTTTTTTTTTATATAATTTTATCTGAAAATTACTGAGTGCCCCTTATAAGGGACTTTTGAGTCAAAATTACAAGAGCTGTAATCTGTTATTAATGCCATGCTGATTTGCAAATGAAGTAGGCTATCACTTGTTCGATTTTAGACATTTTATTTATTCTCAGAACCATGGAGATTAATTCAATATAAATTAATGTGAACCATGTTGAACTGACTCATGCTGATATATGTTCCTTTCCCTTATCTTTTGCTGTGCCTTCCATAACAATAAAAGACTACATGAGACAGACAAGACAAGAGACAGAGAGAGAGTTTCTGGGCTGACCGTATATAGTACCCCTCTGACACAAGGGTTCTCAGAGGACTCCACTGCATAATCTTAAAGCTTGTTTAGAGAACACAGGCAATCTTTGTCTCCTGGGCTTGCCTGCAATAACGATGTTGAAAGACGATCCGTGTGTTGGTGAGGGTGGACATGTTTTCACTTTTAGCCAGGGCATTCACTGTATCACACAAAGCTTGCTTTATGGCTCTATCTGGCCATTAATTACAATGCAGGTGGAGACAAAGACAAATTTGACATGCCTGCTGAAGAGCCCTAAATAGAGGGTTATTTTAATGGGTCAACTCAGGTGAATTTTCTTTCTAATGATTTATTGTTTAAAGAATAATTCACCCTAAAATAAAATTTCTGTCATTATTTTCTCACCCACATGTAGTTTAAAACCCATATGACTTTCTTTCTTATGCAGAACACAAAAGGATATTTTTTAATTAATATTGTAGTCTTTTGAATACAATGGAAGTGGATAGTGACTAAATTTCATACCCAAAAGTATCATAAAAGTAGTTTGACTTCGTCATATTCCAAGTCTTCTTATGGCATACGATAGGCGTCCGTTCAGCATTCATGAGGAAAGTTGGGCCACGTTGGCTTGTGTGTTCAAGTGAGAATAGATCATATCACTTCGGAAAATATGGACTTAACCACTGGAGTCATATGGAACATTTTTAAGCTGCATTTTTGTGCTTTTTGCTGTTTCAATGATCTGGGCACTGTCCACTTGAATTGTGAGGACCTACAGACCTGAGATATTCTAAAAATAATTTTTGTTTAGAATAAGACAGTCAAACACATCTGGGATGGCATGAGTGAGTAATGAGGGTCAGTAAATGATTAAAGGATTTTCATTTTTGGCTGAACTATCCCTTTAAGGACACATACGTTCCTTTGAGGACATCACAAGTGACCTAAATATACAGTAAATACCTATTAATTCTTCAAATAAAAGAACATTTAGGATGCAAAATTAGGAAACTGTGCTTTTCTAGGTCACTAATCAAATAAACTAATTTGTGACATTGACCATATTAACTTCATACAAAGGTCTGCTTTCATTGTTTCCATTGAAGCCCACAAGATTCTTTTTGGAACATTCTCAAATCATGCTGTGATAACATGAATCGATTACCTGCTGCCATTACATAATTAAAAAGTAGTACACATGATTGCTCTAACGGTAAAGAAAGATACAGTATAATGAGGGTAAACCTTTCAGGTTATGAAAGTTTAGTTTCTGTACACCATATGCCTGAATTCAAAGGCAGTGAGGAATGAGTTTCAGGGGTCAGTAGGTACAATGAGTTAATGAGGTCATAGTGAGTTAAGATTGATGGTACTGAGTGAATGAACAGTGTTTGATGCTGACTCGGGACTAAGCTGTTCCTCTGCCAGATGTGTTTGTAATCTGATGGTTTGGGCGTTGCTCCATGAGCAGTGTGGGGTTTGTAGCCTGCTGTGTAGTATCTCTTGGACACAGCTGGCCATCTTGAACGTTCTGTTAATTTATAGTAATCCATGTTGGTTAAGGCATCAGAAAAATTGCTAAAGATTAAAGGTATAAGAATGTGTAATTATACAAATTTGAGAGTTGGAATGAACTTAACAGCTAATAACTATGCCATGGCAGGATAATATATTTGAATGTAATGATATTTGAGAGCATAATTGCGTACAATCAATCTTCCAAGCACCTGCTGATAAATTATGATAACTATGTTGTTAGTTAAGAATGCTTTAACTTCGTTTTATATGTTAGTTTTTAAATGTGCTAAGCAGCTTTCTTGTGTGTGTGTGTGTGTGTGTGTGTGTGTGTGTGTGTGGGTATGTGTTTATGCGGTTTACGAGGACAATTTTTTAGGTTACACACTGGTAATTACAAGGGTATTATGTTATAAATGTGGTTTATGAGGACATTTCTAGTGTCTCCATAATTTAAATAGCTTAAAAAAACATATTAAACGATGTTTTATTGTAAATGTAAAAATGCAGATTTTGTGAGGGTTAGGTTTAGGGGATAGAATTTAGAGTTTGTACGGTATAAAAATCATTATGTCTATGGAAATTCCTCATAATGATAGGTAGACCAACGTGTGTGTGTGTTTGCACTGCATGTACAGTAGAGTTGGAGGGAGAATTGTCCCCAAAAGTGAGCTATATCCCCCATTTGAAGACATATGAGGATGTCTTAATTTGAAAAATAATGTAATAAACCAAGCAAATACTGATTTTTTTTTTCTTTTAGTGATAGTGTTAGGGTGTTGGGTTAGGCTTAATCTGCAGCAATTATAGCTCTATATGAAAACAATAGAAGTTTTTGGATTATGTTTGCGTGTGTGTGGAGAGCTAGGAGATTTGTTCGGTTAGTGTAAATGGGGTGTGGATTTTCTTGCAGCCTGCCGAGGTGAGCTTGTGTTTGCATGTGTGTGTCTCAGTCTGTCTCTGTGTGACTGCTGCTTGGTCATGGCTGTGCTCTCTGCTGAAGTCCTTCGCTGGCATGTGAGTACTCTTCTTCCTTGGCTTTCTTTCATTTGTCATAGTTTGGGGTTTTGCATATTCATGTTGGATATGTTATGCTTTGCATCCCTCAAATTTATGCTTGTCCTTGCTTGCACAAAATATAATTTTATCATTGTCATTAATTGTTACTTAGTTTTACAATTCAGCAATTTTGAAATGGGAATGAGTCATTCAGGCCTTTGGGTGTGTGTGTGTGTGTGTGTGTGTGTGTGTGTGTGTGTGTGTGTGGTGCTGAATTACAGTAGTTGATCTAAGCATGTCAGCATGTATGTTATGGGATGGCCTTCAGCTATACTGTTCAGACAAACTTCCTGCCGCAGACATGAAGATATCTCAAAAAGATGCAGTATGGTGTGCCACAAGACATACATCATGGTTTTCGCACTAACATTCATACATTTCTGTCAATATAGGAGCATCATTACTGCTATTTACAGATATAGAGAGTATAGAGAGTATTCAAGTTCTTTGTGATTTTATCATGTTAAAAACTAGACAGTGACAAATGATTAAATTGGAACACTTGGTGCTTGTTGTTTGTACATGGAAAAGTGAAGTTTAAAGACTTGACCCAGAATATTTGCTTTGTGATATTTTCACAAAATTCCTGCATGTCCCATCTAGTTGGCTGTTCAGTCTTCCTCTGTGGTTACACACTGTGTGATTATACAGCCACCCTGATTGGAGACCTTTTCTTAGATTTGGACATTTTATATACTGTGGAAAGAAAGTCAAAAGGAGTTTTTTTTTTTGTTGCAAACACACATCCACATGTGTGCCCTTCTAAAGGACTGGGATGGTCCTGAACACTTAATATTTCTGTATTTTGTAGTCTAATCCATTCATCTCCAACAGCCGATCACTTTAGACCTGGAACACCACAGGTGTGAAAAACTTCTCAAAGTGAAATAAAATCATTACAATTTTATGAATAAAAAAATGATAAAAAAAACGTTTTGTGAATGACCAGTGTAACGCTGATCTGTGTCTCATTCCACAGGTCCGTATTGAGGAACTGGAGGAAGAATTGGAGGCCGAGAGAGGCTTACGGGCTAAGGTACAACACAGAATGCCAGCTCAACTTAAAGGGATAGTTCAATCAAAAATGAAAATTCCTTCATCATTTAATCAACCTAGTTCCATGTTCACTATTCATTTTGACTACATCTTTTTTCTTCTTTCCATACAATAAGAGTGAATGGTAAATGAGGCTAAAGTTCTACTAACATCTCTTTTGTGTTCCACTGAGGAAATAAATGATGACAGTATTTTCATTTTTGGGTTAACTATCTTTTTAATCACAATCCTGTGATTTTGAATGGCCCTTAAAGGAATAATTCACCCAAATGTGTATGACGTTCTTTCTTCAGCAGAACACATTTTTAAAATAATTTCTCAGCTCTTTTGGTCCATACAATGACAATGGGTGCCAAAATGTTTATGCTCCAAAAATCACATAGGTCAGCATTAAAAGTAATCCATGTGACACCAGTGGTTAAATCTATATCTTCAGAAGCGATTTGATAGGTGTGGGGGAGAAGCAGATGTATATTTTAATCAATCTTTACCATAAATTGTCCTCCTGCTCAGTCAATCTCCACTTTAACTTTCACTTTCACATTATTTTTATGTTTTTGGTGATTTACATTCTTCATGTATGCACCCATACTAATTAGGGAGAAGAATTTCTACAAAAATTTACGTATATATTGTGTGTTTCATATCACTTCTGAAGACATGGATTTAACCACTGGAGTCATATGGATTACTTTTATGCTGCCTTTATGTACTTTTTGGAATATCAAGATGTTGGCACCCGTTCACTTGCATTGTATGAACCAACAGAGCTGAGACATTCTTCTAAAAATCTTCATTTGTGTTCTGGAGAAGAAAGAAAGTCAAACACATCTGGGATTGCATGAGGGTGAGTAAATGATGAGAGAATTTTAATTTTTGGTTGAACTACTCCTTTAATTTGACTTTTTTGTTTGTTTGTTTTTAGCCCAGCATCTCCTAAATGCACAAGCTCAGATCTTTTTCCAAAGATAATTTCCAAACAGAATGTCACCCATTATCTTATCTAGGACTTTTTGATGGATGAGGTATTTGTGGCATTTTTAAAAGTACCTGAATGTACCTGCAAACAATTAGAGGCTAATTTCAACCTTCAGCATCTCTCATCTACGCATATTCTGTGAGTTAGTAACTAACTACCAAAAATTAGTGGTGCTTTTAATGCAATTCAATTCATCAATTACATGACAGTGGTCAAGCTGTCTTCAAAGTAGAGTAGCTTTTCAAGGAACAAGTTATTTCCAACATGTAGCAGTGTGGTAAAATGCTACATCTCTGTCTTAACTTTGTTGCGCCTGCAGCGAGTCAAGCAAATGATTATAAGATTCATTCTATTAAATTTATTAGATTGCATGGTTCTTGTAAAGGAACTGATAAAAAACAAAGATTAATACATTTGATTCCATGCATTGCATTTTAGGGCTTATTTTTATAGCAAAAATGCATTGAATTTCTTTAATGAAGTTAACTACTTTTTTTGCATGTGTCTTGTAGTGTAGCTTACTACTATTTCAAAAGGGTAGTTTGACTGTATTTAGCTACTTTACATGGCAAGAGACAGTTTCTAAATATCCTCCCATATACTGCCATTCATGCACAATAATTTGAGTGGGATATGACATGTATCATAGTATTAAATTCTTGACCTCACAATGAAAATGAATTAATTGTGACTGATGACAGCCATCTGGTCTGATATGGTAATATGGCTGTGTAGCAAACACTCCTAATCCTGAACAGACCTGAAGGGTATCAGGTATCAGGTGGAAGGCAGATCATGTGAGGGGCTGTGTGGAATGAGTCTGGCAGTGGTTTGGGTTGTGTTAGCTCTAAGGGGCAGAAAGCGCAGAAGCAGACACCCTGTGGGGGTATAGGAAGAGGGAGCAGCGACTACTCCTCCGGTTAAGCCCAAATCATCTGCACCTGAAATAATACAGCCAGGGTGTTTCAAATCAGCAGAGGGGGCAACGCTTATCAGAGCCTCCTCATGTCAGTCAAACTGTCCCTCAGAGACACCAAATTCCTATAAAAAACTGCAGTTAAGCAGGATGTCACAATATGACAGCAGTCTTATGGATACAGGGGATTGGGGAAATCTCTAATAATAAATTATTCTTGCTGATAGCATTGTTTATTTTCACATGCTGTCTCAATGATGTGATTATGCAATAATCAGGTGAAGGCCATCTGGTATGATATGGCCGTGACATCATCTTAAACGCAACACAAAACAATAAACAATAACACGACTGCTAGCTGTTAGCAGGGCCGGCCCAAGCCTTTATGGGGCCCTAAGCCGTTTTTGATTTGGGGGCCCCTCGGTGCCGCCAGTATGATTGAATATTGTCAATGCTTGATTAATCGCACACTATAAATCTAACACACCCCTTATCAATTGTATTAGTTGTAGCTGTGTTGCTTACAACATTCCAATTTTACCCTTCTATGGTTTTAATTGTAACAGTAGCACACCTATATTTACCCAATCTTGTTATCCCTCTGTTACCAGTTTTGTGGACTTCCTAGAGAACAATTTGCAGCAGAAGCTGTAGACTGCATCATTTATTTTTGAATATGTGAGCAGCTCCACTTACATTATTTCCCCATTAATTTATTTTCTGTAGGTGTAGTGGAAGCTTCGGCCATCAGGTTTTTCAGGGAATGTGAAGTTTTCCTATATAGGCAGTGGCACTCTGCTTACCAGATCAGTCCTTTCTGAGTCAGACAGGATAGATGACCACTCAGCTGGGTCAACTGAAGGAGCTGCTGATCCATGGTGTAGGCTGGAATTTGCTAAGGGGGCAGATGTGACATCGATCCCAATGACCACAGAAGTAGAAGGACCTATAAGGAAATTACATTAATAATTATAATTAGAAAAATGTATCTCAGGATATTCTACAGTAACTGAGCAAATACAAAAGCTGCTGTGCTATTAACTTGCCACATCCGCTGAGGTTGATACAGACATGGAAGTAACAGCAGGATCAGTGGATGTACGTGTTGGGAAGTGCTCCTCGCCTGCAGAGGATGGACCTGATGAAAGATGAAAATAATAATAATAAAAGCTAGGCATGTTTGATGTCATATTAGAAGGTAATGCAACTGTATGTTAAAAACAAAGGCATGGTTTTAATATGGTTTATTAATGATCTGGAATTGTTGAAAAATCATCATCAGCTGTAGCACTGGCACTTGAGGCAGGTGGGGCACAACCAACGTTGGTTGTGCCCCACCTCCAAAATATTTCAACAGTGCTCCTAGGGAAGTTTCATAAAAGTACATATTTGACAGAATATTTGACAAAATATGTTATTTTCTCAACACAAATTATTATACACAGCAGCAGCAAGACATCTGTACACCTAAAACAACAACTCTTAATCTATAACTAGCTAATTGAGGCATAATGATATTGGAATATAATAGCAAAGACCCCAAAATGGTAGACTAATGTAAATAATGTTAAGTTGTTATCAGTACAAAGTTTATGGAACAGAAGCTTATTTTATTAAAAAAAATATATACACAGGAAAGTTATTTTTATACAGAAGACAAAAACTTTCATCTAAAACTAGCGAAGTAATATGTTGTACTATAATATATTAAGATGTCAAGGCTATTTACGGATGATTAATCAAACTTTCCTAAAAAAGAAGATATGCTACATAGGCTATGTTAACTAACTAGCCAGCTAATGTTAGCTCTTAACAGCCTAGCTACTTAACATACCTTTATCATGCTGTTTATCTCTTCCTCTGTTTTCTTCTTTTTCCTTTTCTTTGCACCAGAGGATATGTCCTTTTTTGCTGTCTGAATGTGCTTGCATCCTGCAGCCCGTTAACATAATATTGCGTTTAATATTGCGTTTTTGTATAATTACCATTGTCCATTGACTGTATTAATCACACACACAAAAAAATATCAAGCTGTCATTTCATGTGCTCTTGGGGGCCCCCTGGTGGCCACCGGGGCCCTAAGCAGCCGCTTAGTTCGCTTATGCCTTGGGCCGGCTCTGGCTGTTAGCTACTAGCTCATTGTGCTGCATAAAGCAGTTGTTGCATGGTGATTTTAAACAAGTATAACAGATGAATTGGCCTGGTTGTTTTAGAAGCAAGCTTTCCAGTAGCTGGTAAACTAAATAAACTGAAGCTTTAAAACAGTGTTTAGAGTTAACATAAAAAAATGTACCATCCTCCATCGTGGACTCCAGCTGTGGCTGAGTCCAGGGCACTCACCATCCCATTACTCACAGTCTAGATAGCGTCCACTTGGTCAAACCACTTCCACTTTAACTTTTTTAACTTTTCACTACACTGTTGGTAGGTCCGGTGGTAGCCGTGTCTCAGCTGTGACCTGACTGTCTTCCTGAAAGACTTTTTCGATTTGTTCGTCGCTAACGAGAGGAACGTCTGCACCTCGTTTATTGACCGTGGTTTTGTACACAGTCATATCTTTTAACAATTTGAAAGTTGCGTGCACAAATGATATTTCTATCGCTGTAGCTAAATTTCAAACTAGCGGGTTGATGTCCCGTGTCGAAAATCCAGTGTCGCTGGTAGTGACGATTCTCTCTAACCAATCAGGGATCTGCAGGGTTTGGATGTCACATTTAGTATTGGCTTGGCTCACTTGGAACCTCGACCGAGGTGGTACTAAAAAAAGTACCAGGTACCAGGTTCTATCCACAGTGGAAAACCCCAAAAAGCCAGCAGAGTCGATTCGTACCCTGCATAGGAAAAGCTTCAAATATCTCTGATGCTGAGCTAGAGGGAAATTAATTCACATTTAATTTAATGTAAACATGTCTGATGGGGGGATGGCACTTGTTAGCAACTTTGCCGAATGTGGTTGATTTCAGAGGACAGTAACTTTCAGACGCAACATTTCAATTTCCTAGGCTATTATGTTTTTTTTTTTTATTAGGACTCATTTACATAAAAACTACAGTATGCCTGTTATTAATTTTTATTCATTCAATTAATAAATTTTTATTTGCCTAGGAAGGTGGTGCCTGTGCATGACCTAAAATAAAAGCATTGTACCTGATAAAGAGGCTTAAAGTCTTTGCGAAGCACATCCTTTGATGTCATGATGGCTTAAGTCCAGCACTTATAGGTACTTGTGTTGCAAGCTACCGGAGATATCTTTTAAAAGGTGACATTATTGAGCACTGTGATCTTTCTGTTGCTGTAAGCTATAAAATGCCTAACAAAACCAGTGCAGGAACATTGGCTTACAGAGTGACATGCCCCTTGGCTACATACATGAAGATCCTGATGGAGCTGTGTCTTTCCTAATCCACTGCAGAGTGTGAGTCAAGCACCGACATGCATACCTTTATCTCTCTGTCCCTGCGCCTGCCCCCCTCCAGAGGATCTTATACATCCTAGCTCCAGATAGATATTGCATTGTTCTTTCTCATCTCTTTCACAGATAGCATCAGACATCTAGAGAAACTGACTGCATTATATTCCAGAGGTCTTCACAAAGGAATTTGAGCCCCACTCACGCAAACATGCAAGCCAAAATTACACATGCTCCCTGACACATATATTGCCATTAGGCCAAACAGATTTACTAAGTAGTACTTAGTATCTACTTAGTGTTTCCCTTTAGTTGAAATTGAAAATGTTGGTCAATTTCCTTTAACCAATTAAACCAATTTAACCAATTTTTAGCTTAGCAAAGTGGTTCTCAAACTTTTTTTCAGCCAGATCTAATGAAAATGACATGACTGTGACCCATCTCCCAAGAAGATGACGTTTTTAAGGTTACATTTACATTTATGCATTTGGCAGATGCTTTTATTCAAAGCGACTTACAGTGCACTTATTACAGGGACAATTCCCCCAGAGCAACCTGGAGTTAATTGCCTTGGTCAAGGACACAATGGTGGTGGCCATGGGGATCGAACCAGTGACCTTCTGATTAACAGTTATGTGCTGTAGCCCACTACACCACCACCACTCCAGTTTAATAGAAACCTAACCAATAGTGTCATAAAAAAACAAATGTGACATGAAAGAGCATTAACCTTAAAAACCTCATCTTCTCACAGGGTCCTCACAGTCTTATTATTGGTATACTACCTTCATTTTTTAAGAAATATAATACAGCAATAGACTTCCAGCCTTAAAGCAAATTACAAGGACAAATCAGAGTGCACACAAATGCAAGGATGTAGTGGAGAGAAATAATATCAAGGAAAAATAGGAGGATGGCTTGGAAGGAAATATAATAGATGGGGATATCAATAAGATATAAGATTAAGAACCTGATGATGATTATTTCTCTTGGGCTTTTTTGATTAATTGGATAAATAGATAAATAAAAATAAATCTGTTCTGTGACAGATGAGTTTGGCTCATATACAACAAAATCCACATCAAAATAGTTTGATGACAGATGGATGGATGGATGCCATGAAAGTAATGCCATGTCAGCACCAACGGTCATTTTCATGGCAAAAAAAGAGTAGTTTAAAGTGTAATTACAAAAAACAACAAAGTATCACAGCACTGTAAAAGATGTAAATAAAAGAGATGTAAGACGAGAGGTGAAGACAGCATCTCTCAGCGACACTGAATTTTCAACATGGGAAACAGCAGCACGCGTCCTGCAAAACACAGTATCCAACCAGTGCCGCAAACAGTACCATCAGCTAATATTGGCTGTGATGGTGCTTTACAATTCAGGTCCAGTATTTCACAAACCAAAACTCATATTTTATTGGTCAGGGCATTGCATCGCTGAACGAGGGAAAACCTTGAACGTTGCAATGTCGCTGTGCGAATGTTCGATCCGGGTGTAAATAGCTACATAGGAATCCATTGTTCCTATTCTAAACCATCATCATGGTGAAAATTTGCATTGGTTGTGAACAGACCTTTAATCTTCTGCTTTAATTGTAATTTGAGCAAATGTGCATACATTTCGTTGTTGTTGTTTTTAATCAGCCTATTATCTTGTGGATCACTTTAAAAACTTTTTAATATCAGTGGATTGTGCTAGTGAATGCTAGCAGTGTCCATCACTTGTAGGATATGAACAACATTTAGGCTCCAAGTTGGCTAGCTGAAACCAGCATAATCGTTTTTATTTCACTTTAGTGCACTCAATAACCCAAAGAGCATCCGGGTCATGGCACCAGCTACTGTTCTAGCCTATAACTTCTCTCACTATTTTACCTTAACAAATAGTGTCCCTTTTAGCTAATGAACCATTTTTATGTAATATGTTTATTTTAATTCCAGTCATTTGACATGGCACAGTATGCAAATATATCGCAACCAGCTGTAAAATTAGGGGAAAAAAAAAAAACTTTTTTCGTTCAAGATATGCTTTCGTGTGTAGCAGTACAAACATTTTTCTTGTTTATTTTACTAACCATCTGTTTGACAGCAGTGAAGTCGGTGAGGAAATGTATTGCTCTTTTTTTAACAACTGGGTTGGCAAACACTGTCCTCATGTGTATAGTTAAAATTGTATTGTTGGTTTATGTTGAATGAGTCAGTTGCTGGCATTGTGGGTCTTGGTGCTCATCATGTCTTACAATGTTAACTTCCATAATATAACGTCAGGTTTTAACATGTGCAAATAGCATAATTTGCTTACTTACAATTTTAAGTGAGTTATACACTTGTAGTACACTTGTAATGTAAAATGTATTTTTTTTAACTGCAACCATGAAATAAAATCTAATTATACTAAGCTGATCATAATATTTGTAAACACTATAGAGGGGCTATTTGTACATAGGTCTATGATAACAAGCTATCCATCCACATAATTTCCTCTGTACTTAAAAGAGGAAAAGCTAATGCTCCTAATGTAACTAATTTAACCCATCAACCTAGACTGTTATGGTTGGTTGTAATCACATCTGTCACCAACTCCACTTTAACTGTACACACATACTCAAGCCCTGACCTGCAAATGGATAATCTCTTTTTCAACTCAATTTATAATGGAACAGTTTTCCTCCAACAGTTTTGTATTTAGATTTAGAATCAAACTATCTATAGTTAAATAAGTATTGACTTGACAGCTAGTGTTACATGGCAACAAAAAATATTTTGTGGCATGTTTGGAAGTAAATGTACCACAAAGTCAAGTTTATTGCCTTTTATAGGTGGAGAAGCAGCGAGCTGAAATGACCCGTGAACTGGATGACCTGACTGACAGACTGGAGGAAGCAGGGGGAGCCACAGCCTCTCAGGTACACAAATGCACTCTCTATCATTCATAATCAGAAAAAAATGGCAAAAATGTTATATTTAGGAGAACAACAGCTTGCCAATGGGTTAGTACCCTCAAAGGTACACTCACTGTATCCTCTACATGTCAATCAGAAATGTATTTGGATCTTATCTGACCCTTAATGGTACATAAAATACCTTAACCTCCTGAGACTCGAGCATGACTGTTGTGTGCAATTTCATTTTGGATTTATAACTAGTACCACCTAAGTAACATGCAAAAAATGTTTTATAAAGATAGAAAAAGCAAATAGTTTTCCTAAAAATGTATTCCAACATATGTGGACAGCGGTACTAAGTTTAAATAATACCAAGCTATAGAAAGTTTTTTTTTCTATCTTTAGAATTTTTTTTCATCAAATTGTTTATTATGTTTCCAGGAGTGTTGGTTATTCATATTTTTGAGATGTTTCAGACATTATATCATAAATGAGCATAATTAATTCAGATTCAAAGTAATAGCCACCATCATCCAATCACTGCCAACCATGTTAAAATAATTATTAATTATGTTGAGTGGTCCAAACGTCATCTGCAGCCTAAAACTGAACTTTTTAGTGGAAGTTTGGATTGAATGCACTTAGCTGCCTAGTAGAGCTGTAGGATGATCCTTTGCTCATATTTAGTAAATGACACAATCCCCAGTGTGCTGTCTGTCTGCACTGGTCTCAGAACAGTTCAAAATGCACATTATTTTCATCCTAACTCCGTATAAAGCCTCTGAAAGCAATTTTTCAGCTTTTGGATAACCCCATTGATTCTCAATGTGAGTTAATATAGAACAAAAAAAAACAAAAAATTTGCTAAAGTACACATTAGTGTACATTGTGTTTAGCAGCATATCGGATGAAACTAAAGACTCTAATCTTTAGAATCAAACATGTTTCAAAACATAATTTGGTTTCTTATCAGATGTGGTTTTGTTTGCCGTTCTCAGTTGTGGTCGGTACCACATTGTTTTGTCATATGACTCACTACGTCAAAAGTTTAACCCTTTACTGACAGCCCAGAGTCTTCTGAACTGATATCAGTCAGTTTAAATGAATTTAAAGTATGCATTGCATATATCTACACTGTAAAACACTGGCAATGGTGGTTGCCAGAAATTCACCGTAATAAATGCGCTAACAACGTTTCAGGCTTTATGGGATGTAATTTTGATGCCTGTATATTTTATGGTGCATTACCGTCATTTATATTATTAAATAATAAACTTGATATATTCACCCATCTGAAACTGTAAAATCTGCTTTTCACTGTATAATGTATTATTACTCAGCGTAGTGTTACAGAAGAAGTTCATCAATAATGGCTCTTCCTGGATCAATGGCCTGTAAACATGTAGAGACAGCGCTCAGTGTCACTCACACAAACACTAAACACCATCCGGGTAACACATGTGAAACAAACATAACTATTCCATATCACTGCCTTTTTAACAATAGAGCGGCTCTTTGGCTCAGTGGTTAGCACTGTCACCTCACAGCAAGAAGGTCCCGGGTTCCAGTCCTGGCTCAACTGGGCCTTTCTGTGAGGAGTTTACACGTTCTACCCATGTTTGTGTGTGTTTCCTCCTGGTGCACTGGTTTCTCCAACAAGTCCAAAAACATGCAGGTTAAGGGAATTGGAGACTCTAAATTGCCCTGCAAAAGTGAGTCCCCCAGCCACTGGGTATAAAACCTTTTGCCAAGTCAAATATGCAGATCACGGATGGTCAGCTGTGATAACCCCAGCTGAAAGAAGAATAGTGTATCTTTAACAATAATTTACCATAAAAAGTAAGTGTACTATCTTGTTAAACATAATATAATTTTTTACCATTAATTACATAGGAAAATCATATTTTTACATCTAAAAAAATATATTAATTTTAACAACAATCTTTAAATATATGATATATATATTTATATATTTATAAGGCATTTTTACAGCCTTTTACCATTAAAATTACAGACATTTTTTACAGTGTAAGCCAAACTACATGTGGACGTGGGGAAAAAGAAAGTCATACACATCTGGGATGGCATGAGGGTGAGTAAATGATGAGAGAACTGAAAGGTGAAAGTTGAACTATTCCTTTTTAAGGGGTAAATAGGGATCAGTGTGTGTACCTTGAAGGGTACTGCCCTATTAACAAGCTGTTGTAATAGTTTTTCTCATTTTTTCTGACAGTGTTGTTTCTTTTGCAAAGTACATTGGCGGTACTATGGCACAGTAATTGTGTCAGATGGTAATACATGATATTATATACCAGTGTGTATATACTCTACTGTATTTTGGAGCATACTAATCATCACTGACACCAGATGCCAACACAGACATGTTGTGAGTCTGTGCTTCGTCCTTTATAACCATTAACAAAACTACACAAGAAAAAAAAAAAGACTGTTAAAAGGTTTATTTTCAGCGAGGATGCACATGGTCTGTGCAGTTTGTTTTATGTAGTGAATTATTGGCTGCTGGGAGCATGAAACCATCAATATTGAAGTGAAATTTAGGAACCAAAATGGTCCATTTTCCTATTCAGTCAAGTTAAGGATTTTGCATATTTCAAGCATATAAAGTTTATAGTAATATTAATACATTTCAGTGTTGGATTTTAAGGACATTTTTGTTTACTCACAGTCTTTAGTTTACTGTACAACAATCTCAAACATCAAACAGATGAAGGTACCTTGTACTGGTACATAGCACAAAACATGGCAATGCAATTATACTTTTTGTTACTTTTTTGTTAGTGTGTTCACAGTGAGAGAGAGACTTATTTAGTTTGTCATCTCTGTCTTTCTCTGTGTAGATGGAGATGAATAAGAAGCGTGAGGCAGAGCTGCAGAGGCTCAGGAGAGAGCTGGAGGAGTCATCAGTCCAAGCAGAAGCGGTGACAGCGGCGCTGAGGAAACGTCACAGTGATGCACTGACGGAACTGGGAGAGCAGTGTGAGGGCCTGCAGAGAACTCGAGCAAAACTGGAGAAAGAGAAGCAGAGCCTCAGGCTAGAGGTGGATGACCTGGCAGCTTCGCTCGACACCCTGCAGAAAGCCAAGGTCTGTTATGCCGAACTTATTAAATCCCTTAGGAGAGTTATTGTATTGTGGACAGTAAGATGGCACTCCTGATGCTGAATTCCTGTAAAAACCTGCTTTGAGGATGGAAATAAAAATGTAAAGTACTTTTATTGGGACTTCCCTTGAAATATTCTTATAACAAATGAACATTTTGTTCTTTGTCACATCTACTTGCAGAAAAAACAGCTTAAACCAGCCTAAATTGCTGGTATGGTTGGGAGGTTGGGAGTTAATACAGAACTATTTTTAATCCAGTTTGCTTATTTGCTCTATGCCAAGGAAATAAATTACTACCATGGAGACCTCATACCTGGAACCTCCATGAATCATGGAAGTAGGATGTTCTGCTTGTTCTGTTTATTGTAATCTCAGCACTATCATTAGGGTTGTGTGACATATGCAGGCAGCACAGATGAACTGCAGGGCCACTGATCAAAGCTAATGTCACATTGTATGATCATGTCATGTGTAACATCAGGCATCTACTGACACGCAGTTGAAGAAACTAGAGGACTTACTCTCTGAGGCCAACTTCAGGAATGAAGACCTGCAGAAAATTCTAAATGAGGTCACTGTAGCAAAGAACAGACTCACAGGTGAGACAAATGAAGCGGACACCTCTCACACTAATACTTGTTACTCTTACTTACAAAAGGTATTATTCATATAGATGCCCCCAAAGCAAACAGACATGGACTAGAAATTCCAATTATTATTTTATGGGCAATTATGGGTCTTTATGCTGGTTTGCTTGAGATATTGTAGTTGGATTTATCCAGCCTAGAGTAAAATGTATTTAAAAATGGTTTGAATTTGGTTCTGCAGCTGAAAATAATGAGCTCACGAGGCAGATGGAAGAGTCGGACAGCAAGGGCAGTCACCTGAGCCGATCAAAAACTCTACTGATGGCCCAACATGAGGAACTCAAGAAACAGTTTGATGAAGAGGTCAAGGTGTGTGGCTAAATAGTCTGATTTATATCAACAGTATATTCATTTTGAACCAGATCTGAGCTGAACAGAGATCACTAAAAGAGGTTGTGGATGTAATAGTTGGGTAACGCTTTACAATAATGTTGTATTTGTTAACATTAGTAAATGAATGAAGTATCATGTACTAACCATGAAAAATATGTTTTCACAGCATTTATTAATCTTTGTTACTGTTCATTTAAAAAAATAAAATAAATATATGTATTAGTATATAGGGGGTTGGTGGTGTATTACTGTGTGTGTTCTTGCACGTGTACTTGCGCGGGTGTTGTGGGTGTGTCTTCTGTTGACACATATCATCCACTCATACGCATTGTGATAGGGTTATCGTGATACAGTTTGATCGTTTGCTTCACTTGCGCTTGGGGGGGCAAAGGAATAATTTATATGGGGCAAAGTTTAATTGTAGGTCATGTTGACTAATGTAGATGACTAATGCTAATGAATACAACCTTATTGTACAGTGTTACCAATAGTTAGTATTAGTATTTGTTGGTGTTTATTCAGCTATGTGCACTTCAAACTTCCAGAGGTTGATTTTTATTAAAACAGATTAAGTTACTAATGTTAAAGTATACAGTAGCCTTTATAAAATAATGTATTTAAAATAAATGTATTCTTAATATTAAAGGTGCACTCAGTAACTTTTGTCTTTGTGTCATCTTAGACTTACACTTACATCTAGTGGCTTGGATGCAGCATCATTTAAAATCAATAGATTTTAGTAACTGATGCCATTGTAGAAATATAATATTCACAATCAACCACCATGACTTTAATCAATGAGTGAAAGTGACAAAAAACAGGGCCTGTTTCCCAATAACGATCGAGCTTAGCTGTTAAGAGCGTTTTCTACAAACAATTTTATGAACGTTATTTTTTAGGCGCGTTTCCCAAAACTGCACTTAACATCAACGTGTGAGGCTGCACTTGAAGTGCTACTTAAGAGAGTTGCTGTCCATGTGACAGTGCTGAAATCTGATCGTATTAATTAACTACATATTTACATATTGTTTTTACAATAATTTTGTGCAGAACAATCTATTTCTTTTACACAATCTGTTTCCATAATCAAGTGTGTGTATTTATAAAATTTAATTTTCACAGATTCCTCTCTGTTAAAAAGCTTACAGGAAAAGTGAAGACAGTGGATACCCTATGTATGATCCTGCTAATTACAAGCATTCATTGAATATTAGGATGTTCAATGTGTTATTGCGGAATGCAAAATAAGGAGACGTTTGGAATATGCACTTTAGGGACATTCACCAATAAAGCAGAGGTGTGCCCTTTACTCCCAAAAATGATAACGGTGACAGAAATGCTGCATGTGTGGTGCTACACAAGCCATTGGGTGTCAGAGTGGAAGAAGAGATGAGGATAAAAGCATCTGCCAAATGAATAAATGTAAATGTAGGATGATGAGCCAATATATATATGGATGATTTTCATGCTCGGTAACAAGTTAATTACTTTTTCTTCTTTCTCTAATATTCATTTGTACAGTTGTCTGCATCAATAAAGCCACTACTTTGTTGTTACCAACTAGTCAAACAAGTTCACACAAATAACTTGATTTGTTTACTATTTAATCTATTCATCCATTTAGACAATCTAATTTATGCATTTCATTATTATGAAACTTGGAAAATGTACTGTAAAATAACATTCAGGAACAAATTTGATTTACAGGTTACCAACATATAAAAATAACAATATAACAACAATTTTCGTTTTCGTTCCTTGGAATGCTTTCAGTCCCTGCTTGTGAGCTGCAATTTTGTCTAATTATGCAAAAAGTGTAAAGTTATTATTTAATCTATTGTTTACATTTAGGATACATAAAATGCTATGAATTGAATGAGAACTATAGCAGAAAAGTGACATGCTATGTTTGTGTGGGATATTGTCAGGCTAAAGGGACCTTGAGTGGCAGTTTGACAGCATTGCGACAGGAGTGTGAAATGTTGAAGGAGCAACTGGAAGAGGAGCAGGAGAGTAAACAAGAACTGCAGCGTCTCGTCTCCAAACTCAACAGTGACGTCACACACTGGAGAAGCCGCCATGAGGCTGATGCCATCCAACACAGTGATGAACTGGAAGAAGCAAAGTATGCATCACTGGCATCATGGGCATCACTTTGTTTAAAAAGTGGTGGGGACAGTTTTGGGAGGGATGGAAACTCCTGCTAAAGAAGGAGTTTTTTAGGAGTTCTATTACTGACACACATTAGACATTACACAGTCACTACCTTAAGATAGGAGAATGTATTTATTGAAAATCTGTTTCAGGAAGAAGCTGACTGCTCGGCTGCAGGAGGCTGAGGAGGCAGTGGAGGCCACCCAGGCCAAATGCTCCAGTCTAGAGAAAACCAAGCAGAGACTTCAGGGAGAGGTGGAGGAACTTTGTGTGGATCTGGAGAAGGTATGAACATGAAACAGATGTATGCAAAACAGTCATTAATTCACATCTAAAAGACAAACTCCTAAAAGGTTAATACAATTTGAACAAAAACTGTATATATTCTGGCATGAAATTATTTTTGAATGTTTCAGGTCCAGGTTTGAAGAAAAATACAGTGCATCTGGAAAGTATTCACTTCACTTTTTCCACATTTTGTTATGTTACAGCCTTATTCCAAAATTTATTATATTCATTATTTTCCTCAAAATTCTACAAACAATACCCCATAATGACGACATGAAAGAAGTTTGTTTGAAATCTTTGCAAATTTATGAAAAATAAAAAAATGAAACAAATCACATGTACATAAGTATTCACAGCCTTTGCCATGACACTCAAAATTGAGCTCAGGTGCACCTGTTTCCACTGATCATCCTTGAGATTTTTCTACAACTTGAATGGAGTTCACTTGTGGACATTATTTGGAAAGGCACACACCTGCCAATTTAAGGTCCCACAGTTAACAGTGCATGTCGGAGCACAAACCAAGCCATGAAGTCCAAGGAATTGTCTGTAGTCCTCCGAGACAGGATTGTATCGAGGCACAGATCTGGAGAAGGGTACAGAAAAACTTCTGCAGCATTGAAGGTCCCAATGAGCACAGTGGCCTCCATAATCCGTAAATGGAAGAAGTTTGGAACCACCAGGACTCTTCCTGGGGCTGGCTGCCCGGCCAAACTGAGCAATCAGGGGATAAAGTCCTTAGTCAGGAGAGGTGACCAAGAACCCGATGGTCACTCTGACAGAGCTCCAGCATTTCTTTGTGGAGAGAGGAAAAACTTCCAGAAGAACAACCATCTCTGCAGCACTCCACCAATCAGACCTGTATGGTAGAGTGGCCAGATGGAAGTCTCAGTAAAAGGCACATGACAGCCCGTCTGGAGTTTGACAAAAGGCACCTGAAGGACTCACAGACCATGAGAAACAAAATTCTCTGGTCTGATGAAACAAAGATTGATCTCTTTGGCCTGAATGGCAAGCATCATGTCTGGAGGAAACCAGGCACCGCTCATCACCTGGCCAATACCATCCCTACAGTGAAGCATGGTGGTGGCAGCATGTGGGGATGTTTTTCAGCGGCAGGGACTGGGAGACTAGTCAGGATTGAGGGAAAGATGAATGCAGCAATGTATCGAGACTTCCTTGATGAAAACCTGCTGCAGAGTGCTCTGGACCTCAGACTGGGGTGAAGGTTTATCTTCCAACAGGACAATGACCCTAAGTACACAGACAAGATAACAAAGGAGTGGCTACAGGACAACTCTGTGAATGTCCTTGAGTGGCCCAGACAGAGCCCAGACTTGAACCCAATTGAACATCTCTGGAGAGATCTGAAAATGGCTGTGCAACGACACTCCCCATCCAAACTGATGGAGCTTGAGAAGTCCTGCAAAGAAGAATGGGAGAAACTGCCAAAATATGTGTGCCAAGCTGGTAGCATCATACACAAAAAGACTTGAGTCTATAATTGGTGCCAAAGGTGCTTCAACAAAGTATTGAGCAAAGGCTGTGAATACGTAGAAGTTTGTTTGAAAAAAAATAATCACTGTCACGTTGTCATTATGGGGTATTGTTTGTAGAATTTTGAGGAAAATAATGAATATAATCCATTTTGGAATAAGGCTGTAACATAACACAATGTGGAAAAAGTGAAGCGCTGTGAATACTTTCCGGATGTACTGTATATATATATATCTTGCTTGCTTACAAAGCACCTGCTGTAAGCGAATTCAGACGTTTTGCTATCTTTCGCAAGACTTGGCCATTGATTTAGCCCACACATACCTCTTCAACAACATCCTCTCTCCAAATCCCACCCTCCAAAGATATGTCCTTAAACCCAATGTCAGCAAAACTCACATTGATTGAGTTTGTTCATTATTGTAACATAGATGAAGATCAAAGCAGATTTTAAGACATATTTAAACATAAATGCAGGTAATTCCAAAGAGTTCAAATACATTTTCTTACCACTATATATATACAAATTCCAAATAAATAAATATTGGCATTTAGAGCATTTATTTGCAGAAAATGACAACTTTTGAATATGCAGTGTTTTCAGTCCTCGAATAATGAAAAGAAAACAAGTTCATGTTCATTTTTGAACAACATGATACTTATGTTTTAACTCAGAAAGAGTTCAGAAATCAATATTTGTTGGAACAACCATGAATTTCACATTGCTGTCGGGTGACTTTATGCCATTCCTGGCGCAAAAATTCAAGCAGCTTGGATTTGACTGATGGTTTGTGGCCATCTATTTTCCTCTTGATCACATTCCAGAGGTTTTCAATGGGTTTCATGTCTGGAGATTGGGTTGGCCATGACAAGGTCTTGATCTGATGCTCCTACATCCACACCTTGATTGACCTGGCTGTGTGGTATGGAGCATTGTCCTGCTGGAAAAAACAATCCTCAGTGTTGGGGAACATTGTCAGAGCAGAAGGAAGCACGTTTTCTTCCAGGATTTAAGAAAAAAAATGGAGTGGTCTCTTAATTTTTTCCAGAGCTGTATGTATATCTTTTGTAAATATGCGGTGGGTAAAGCTCTAGATTTCTCTATGGCCCTCTCTAGGCGAATAATGTTGCAGCAGTGCTGGATAAGAAGCAAAGGATGCTAGACAAGCAGTTAAGTGATTGGAGGCAGAAGTGCGAGGAGCTTGTTGCAGAAGTGGAGAGCTGTCAGAAAGAAAGCAGACTGCATGCCACCGAGCTCTTCAAGCTCAAAACGACCTACGAGGAGGCGATGGAGCAGGGCGAGGCTTTGCGCAGGGAGAACAAGGCCTTCCAGGGTAACACTGACACTTAGAGTGCCATTTATACATTAAGAATGCCACCACTCGCCATGTGTGATTGAAATGTGCTCTCACTGTGTCTTAATTATAGATTATTTGTTCATTTCAAATCTTTTGTGAAGGTGCAAGTGTGACAGCCCATAAAAGCATGTTAAAAAGTCATAAAAACACAAATTACAGTACAGCTGAGCCAACGTAATGTGGGCCTGTGACCGCAAAATGTTTTAATCCTTCATTATGGGCTTTATTTGCATGGCTGCGGTTTTAATTAGTTGAGGTAGGTAGTCCAAAAGGAACAAGCTGACTCAATTATGGACCACAGAGAATGAAGGTACCTTAGAGGCACAGCTACCAGATCACAATGGCTACTCTGAAAAGCTAAAAGTGTTACAAAACTGGTTACATTGAGAGTTCTCTTAAAATGAATATATACAAAGTCCTACAGTATATACAGTAGTTCCACCTCGTAATGTAATGTTTGATCGTCTTGTGCTATTGTATTTCAGAGGAGATTGCTGATCTTACAGACCAGCTTTCAGATGGGGGGAAGAGTGTCCATGAGTTACAGAAAATGAAGAAGAAAATTGAGATGGAGAGAGAAGAACTGCAGGCATCACTGGAAGAGTCTGAGGCTGCGTTAGAGGTGTGGAGAAATAAATGACACTCGGTAAAGCGTTTATTCTTGCGAAAGTAAAAAACAAATATCCAGATCAGAATTCACTAGAATATCAAAAGAAATAAGAGGAAGATGAAGATGAAGAAGAAGAAAGAATATTTATAAGTTTTTAAAAACTTTTTTACATTGTGGCATCATTTTTTATGGAAATGAAGCACATTCTCACCTAAATCACAGTAGCTTACTGTAATGTGAATGAAAAAACTCATTCTCATTATTGTTTGGCCCAGAAATTTAAATTATTCAATCATTTACTCACCCTGATGCCATATCATATGTGTATGACTTTCTTTTTTCTACAGAACACAAACAAAGATTCTCATATTCAAAGATTTCTCAGATTTTTCTTCAGCTCTGTAGGTCCATACAATGCAAGTGAATAGTGACTAGAATTTTCAAGCTCCAAAAGTCACATAAAGGCAGCATAAAAGTAATCTAAATGAATTTAGTGGTTCAATCTATATCTTCAGATATATATACATATCATAGGTGTGGGTGAGAAACAGATTTAAAAAATAATGTTTTACTATAATGCTCCACTTTCACTTTTACGTTCTCATTATGAAAACATATATTAAACCACTGGAGTCATATAGATTACTTTTATGCTGCATTTTTCAGCTATTTGGAGCTTCAAAGATTTGGCCACCATTCACTTGCATTGTATGGACCTACAGAGCTGAGATATTCTTCCAAAAATCTTAATTTGTGATCTGCAGAAGAAAGATATTCAAACACATCAGGGATGGCATAAGCTGGAGTAAACGATGAGAGAATTGACATTTTTTTAGAACTATCCCTTTAAAGGTGCAATTTTTATATGTACGTTGTCTTGGACTTAAACTGACACATATGAATGTGAATGCAGCATCAATACAATATTTGTGTAATATTTTCATGGTGAATTGCAATTTGTTTTTCTTTGGTACATCTATGTGCATACTGAATTGTGATTTTGTTTGTTTGACAAAGACAGCATACTGTTATTCTACAGACCTGGTTTATGGTTTTTCCAAAATACCTATACAAAGTCCAACATTATCAATAGTAACTCCTCTTAGAGATTTCAATCTTCATCCACCAAATTTGGCACAGTCCTTTAGTCTGTTCTGGTTTAGTGTGCCATGTCTTTTCTAACTGATCGAAACTATAGTTCCCCCGTAGCGGCCTTCAAAAATGGGAAAAATCCCATAGACTGTCATTGACGAAAGGTTCAACAAGCCAAAGGAATGTTTGTGAATTCAGACTCCAACTGCCATATAATTGTTTTTAAATGTAAACAAACCCACAATAGGCCTATTAATCTTTAAAGGTGCTGTAAATGATTTTAGCCGTTCTGGAACTTCCACAAGACAGAGCCATTAAATTAGACACACCCCCTCTTCTTGAAAAATTACCTAACCTAACTAATTAGTTTTGTCTTCCTTGCAGATATTTCACATTTTATTTAAAGGTGCACTCAGAAATGTTTTATGTATTTCGTCTTGGACTTAAACTGACACATAGGTATGTGAATGCAGTATCATTCAAACACAATAGTTTTCAGGTAACAATGCCATTGTAGAAATTCACTATTCACAGTCAGCCATGATTAATTTAATTCATGAGTAAAAGTGTCCAAAAACAGAGCAGTTACTGAAATTAAACAAGTAGTATTTGGCTAGTCATGTGATACTAACGTGTAGCCCCCACGTGCGAACTCTCTCCATGTAGAATAAAACCGCTATTTATACCCTTTTGAAGTAAAGCTTAATGAGGAACAAATTACTGAGTGCACCTTTAATGGTCCTAAAAACTGACGTTGACATTTTCTTTATGCAAAATAATTGTTCTTGTTTTTTGAATTTGGGCTGAAATGTGACAAGGACATACAGTATCTTCATGAGATTTACCCATAGAGTCTTAATTCTAATCAGAATGACTATTTACTTTTTTACTCTTTTGGTTTAGACAGGGTGATCTTTTAACTGACCATGTGTTTAGAAAGCATAATACAATTACCATCTGTGATAAAGTGGAGTCAATACACTGATCAAGACGATACACTGAATTAGCAGTGCTTAACACTATTAAAACTACTGCAGAGCCCTGACATTAAGAGAATTAGTGCCTCAGGGCTGACCAGTGAACACAGAAAATGTAAATCTGCTTATTGTTACACATTTCCTGACAACCAAAGGGGTCAGCGTTTATCACCTAGAAGTGCACTGGCAAGTCTCTAGAAGTAAAAATGACAGAATCTTGTCCAGCTTGTCTTGTTTTCAATGAAAAAGTGTTCACCTTCTGGGTCAAGTTTGGGACCCAAGTTGATGAAAAATAAACCTTTAGGGCACTTTGTTTAAAAAAGAAAATGTTTGAGAGTTGACCTGCGTGACCTTGCTGTGGCGTTGTGTGGGCTGATGAATGGATTTGGATGCATGTTAAGCTGACAGGGCTGACTAGAGTAGCTGATGGTGTTGATGATGGATGATGTTTGGTCTACTTCAACCAGACTGTGGAATCTCCCTGCCACTTTTTTTATTTTATTTTTTTGCAAGAAGGAACCCATTTTGAGACTTATGACATGTTAGATATCCATTTGAAGCTGTAGAAAAGAAGTACTGTATGGATTGATTAATTCGTGGTACTTCAGTATCTGGTTTATTATTGGTTATTTTCTTCTTCTAAAACTATAGCAAGTTAAATTTAAATGTGAAAATCTCCCATTGATTGGAACTGACTGAAAGTTTAGCATTCAAAAAGCAACCATCAGTGATATTTGTGTAATATTTTCATGGTGAATTGCAATTTGTTTTTCTTTGGTACATCTATGTGCATACTGAATTGTGATTTTGTTTGTTTGACAAAGACAGCATACTGTTATTCTACAGACCTGGTTTATGGTTTTTCCAAAATACCTATACAATGTCCAACATTATCAATTGTAACTCCTCTTAGAGATTTCAAGCTTCATCCACCAAATTTGGCACAGTCCTTTAGTCTGTTCTGGTTTAGCGTGCCATGTCTTTTCTAACTGATCGAAACTATAGTTTCCCCGTAGCGGCCTTCAAAAATGGGAAAAATCCCATAGACTGTCATTGACGAAAGGTTCAACAAGCCAAAGGAATGTTTGTGAATTCAGACTCCAACTGCCATATAATTGTTTTTAAATGTAAACAAACCCACAATAGGCCTATTAATCTTTAAAGGTGCTGTAAATGATTTTAGCCGTTCTGGAACTTCCACAAGACAGAGCCATTAAATTAGACACACCCCCTCTTCTTGAAAAATTTTACCTATCTAATTAGTTTTGTCTTCCTTGTATATATTTCAGATTTTATTGCCAACATTAAATTTCACCATTCTCCATGTTTCCTATCTGTTAACAATTTGTTCAATGAAAGCTGCCCTTTTAAGTAAAGAATATATTTCAGAGTTTCTTTTTTTGTCTACTGTAGGCTGAGGAGATGAAGGTTTTGCGTCTTCAGCTAGAGCTGTCTCAGGCAAAAGCAGATATAGAGCGCAGACTACAGGAGAAAGAAGAGGAATTTGAGGCTGCCAGGTACTCTTGAATTAAAAAAATCTGTTCCTAGTTGTGTTCCTAATGCTTAAAGATGCTGTAAGCAACTTTAAGAAGAAGAAAAAAAAACCTTAATGTCTCTTCTGAACAGTTCTTTTTACCTTTCAGTACTTTAACTGTAATATTTTGCTTTTTAACTAACATGGGAAAACCCTTTTGGTAAGTAACTTTATCTTGCATTTTCTTTATTTTGCAACATTGCACATTTTCATAATGCATCTTAAATTTGTCAGTTTACATATTTGAACCATTAAATACGGTGGCCCAGAGGTGCACAACACAACCACATGAGCAAAGCAAATACAAGCTGAAAACACAAGAATATAACCCACAACACAACAAAATGAACTGAAAATAAATATAACGTTTTTTAAACACAGTATTTTAAGTTATGTGGCAGTCTGACTTAATGCATTTGAGATCATAGTGCTGCTCAGAAGAAGCAGAGAACTGCTCGTACCACTGCAAGTTGCTCAAAAGAGAAGATCTCCAGTCAGCATGTAAGGGGTTTCCATCTTGGAAATCTAAAGAGAGGACTCTCCAAATGTATGCTGGTAATGTCCCTTTGAATATAAGTTGATTTGATACTTTTGGAAATTTTATATGCAATGAGAGATCTGGTAGAAACCCAACCAGGTAGTGTATGTTATGTCCAGAGTTGTTTTTCTGATCATTTTGTAGTGTTATGGCTTATTTTCGTGATGTTTTTGACAAAATTTTGGTTGTATTGTAGCTTATTTCTGTTGTGCTATGGCTTTTCCATTATGTTATGGCTTAATTGATTTGTGTTGTGGCTTATTTCTATTGTGTTTTTAGCTTTCAATTTGCTATGCTAATTTGGTTGTGTTGTGCACCCAGAGCAGGAACAGACTTGGCACTTTGCATAGGTAGGCAGCTGCCAAGGGCCCCCAGAAGTTAATGGCTCCCTAAAAACACAAATGCTATATATTTTTATTACTATTAATGCTAAATAACGCATGATAACATTTTTAATATTGCTGTTATTTTCAGCACAGTCCATGCAAGCAACCCCCTTCCCATTAGATAAGGCTGTAACGGAGTTCAGAAACAGGTGAAAGCCAGCCACATCACTCAGACAGTGCTCATACAGTTTTGTGTGATTTCACCATACACTTATACTAGTGCAGTTTGGTTGGAAAAACATTTAATGGAATTATACTTGTGGGGCAGAGAAAAACTTTTACTTCTTACTTTTCACAGAAGTGTGAAAAAGGTCTAGTGATCGTGATGTTGAAGCTAATGTTGACCAAACCCTGTTGGAAACACCCAGAGTCAACTTGTAGTCTGATACCTTTTAAACAGTTAATTCAAGTTCAAGTTGACGGAGGAAAATTAGATTAAAGAAAGAGGAAGAGTGGTAGTTTATGGTTGCCAGATTGTGTTTTTCATATAATGTGTTGTTAAAAATTATTATTCACTCCTTTTTAGAAAGTTTACACAGCATTGGGCAAGACACAACTGCAGACACAAATCTGTTAGATGTTTACCCGGTCTAGTGCTGTCACAGAGACCGTGAGGTGTCTCTGGAAACTTATTTCAGTGATATCGGTCAGGAAGTAGGAATATTTTCTCTTACCATTCCATATAAAATCATTTACAGACCCTTCATGGGAAAATCAAGTTAATATGTGCCATTGAAGAGGACCCATTCCTATATTTTGCACAGGGCCCCCAAATCACTAAATCCGTGCCTGCCCCAGGGCCACTATAAACTTATCCAAAATGTCCAACTCAGGCAATGCACTGCAATGAAACTAAGCATGTGATACAGTATGTATATATTTTGTTTCTTTTAGAAAGAGCCACCAGAGGGCACTTGAGTCCCTGCAGGCCAGTCTGGATGTGGAGGTGAAGGCTCGTACTGAAGCCGCCCGTCTGAAGAAGAAGATGGAGAGTGATCTGAACGAGCTGGAAGTGCAGGTGGACCAACTGAACAAGAGCAATGGCGAGCTAATGAAGTCTGTGAAGAAGATGCAGCAACAAATCAAGGTCCAAATATTGCCCATTTTTTGTTTAGATGGCGACATTCAGATTCCATACATTATTGAAGGGAGCGGAGGTGCCAGAAAATCTCACGTTATTGCTGAAGTGGTCTGTACCACTAACGTCACCAACCGGACCTGCAAAAATAATAATAACTTTTCAAACAGGTTTCATTGGGCAGACAAACAGATCCCACCCCCAACTCAAGCCATTGGTTTAGCCAAAGTTGCTATGTAATGTTGGGTCTGGATGCTCAAAAAAGCAGGGCAATGTTTTAATAGCGCCACGAATCCACAGTGATTAACGTTTTTAGAAAATCAATCTATGAGTGTTAAGCTGGAATAGGAGAAAGTATGTTTTTGTCTTTGTAACATTGAAAAAATAACATGCTTCATCTTAAGTAACCTTCTTTTGCTCTTTCTCCTGCAGGACCTGCAGGTACAGCTGGAGGAGGAGGCGCATGTGCAGGAGGAGCTGAGAGAGGAGCAAACACTTCTTGAGCGCCGCTGCACCCTGCTGGTTACTGAGGGGGAGGAGAGTCGTGCTTCACTGGAGGCAGCAGAGAGAAGTCACAAGGCCCTGGAGACAGAGCTGCAAGAGACCTCAGAGAAATACAACGAGCTTGATAACCAGGTACAGAAACTATTGACCTTCTTCCACTCTATGCGGGCTCAGTGCAAAAATGCCACTTAGACAAAAGAATGCCCTTGACAATAAATTCCAGAGGGCAAATAATGTTTATAAAATATATCAAATACAATTCTGACACTGTGGAGAACCAACATGGACCCTACTGTCATTTTATTCCCCAACTTAATATCTTAGACTTTATTAACTTAATTATGTCAATTCTGATAAAAATAATGTTTTAGACATTCTTAAATGGATTTTAATTTTGTAAGCAATGGAAACTTCTCTTTGGAAGCTTATTTAACTGAAGAGTGATATTTTTCTGTATCTCTTCTTTGCAGTTACAGTCTGTATCTAGTGGAAAAAGGAAACTAGAAGTAGATCTCCAGCAGCTCACACAGGAGCACGAGGAACTGCAAAGTGAATTGAGAGCAGCCAATGACAAGGCCAAGAAAGCTGCCTGTGAGGTACGGGACACTATGGATCTGAGGCATTTTTTTTAGTATGGGAAAGTGTCAGAAATTCAAAGCAATAGTTCACCCCAAAATGAAAATTCTCTCATTTACTCCCTTTCATGCCATCCCACATGTGAATGACTTTTTCTTCTGCAGAACACAAATTAAGAATTTTAAAAGAATATTTAAGCTCTTTAGGTCCATACAATTAAGTGAATAGTGACCTTCAAAACTTTGAAGCTCCAAAAAGCATGTAAAGGCAGCATAAAAGTAATCCACAAGACTCCAGTTGTGTAATCCATGTCTTCTGAAGCGATCCAATCGATTTTTGATGAGAACAGTCCAACTTCTTTTTCACTATAAATCTTGAAATCAGCAGACTCCTTGGCAATCATGATTTCAAGCACTATTACACTTCCTAGTGCCATCTAGTGCTCTGCGCATTCGTCAAGCACTAGGAAGTGTAATCGAGCTTGAAATCACGATCATGACTAGAGTTTGCAATAACAAGATGTAAAAAGAAAATGGAGTTTTTTTATTTTGATCTGTTCTCACCCAAAACTGATCGGATCGCTTCAGAAGACATGGATTAAACAACTAGAGTCATATGGATTATTTTATGTTGACTTTATCTGCTTTTTGGAGCTTCAAAGTTTTGGTCACCTTTTACTTGCATTGTATGGAACTACAGAGCTGAGATATTCTTCTAAAAATCTTCGTTTGTGATCAGCAGAAGGTAGAATAGGTACTGCAATGTGTTGATTCTGTATAAGATTGTTTAAAACCACTGATAAACCAGATAAAAGTTAAAAGGTAATAAAAAGTAATAGTAATTTAAAGTTATCAAGTAATAAAGTTGGTAAAAGATGAAAGTTAAGAGATTTGACCTGCTAGAGGTGATGAGAACATAGATGGTTCACTGGTCATTGAAATATGTGTTTCTCTGCAGATAGCACGTGTGGGAGAGGAGCTGCGAGTGGAGCAGGAGCACACCATGCACCAAGAGCGAGTCAAGAAAGGACTGGAGGCTCAGATAAAGGACATGACAACCAGACTGGATGAAGCTGAGCAGCTGGGCATGAAAGGAGGCAAGAAGATCATTCAGAAGCTGGAGGGCAGGGTAAACAACATCACCATGGATCCATGATGCCAGATCTTTTGTGTTGAATGATCTGACATCTTTTGCCCTGTCTGGATTTATGTGGTGTATGCAGGTGAAAGAGCTTGAGCTGGACTTGGACACAGAGCAGAAAAGACACGCTGAGACGGTTAAGACCCTGCGGAAGAATGAGCGGCGTCTGAAGGAGCTTCTCTTCCAGTCAGAGGAGGACCAGAAGAACCAGCAGAGGATGCAGGATCTAGTGGAGAGACTCCAGATTAAGATGAAAGCTTACAAGAGACAAGTGGAGGAAGCGGTAAGACACTGCTTCTAACTCTAAAAAACAAACAAAACTGTGAGCACATATTCAAAAATGGAGGAGCAAATATAGGGGAAGGGGCTGTGTCAAGATGTCCTTGTAAACCAGCTTCCCTAGAACATTTATGCTCGTTGACCAGCATTTTTGCCATTCATGCTGGTCTAAACTGTTGTTTTCAGCATGATATTTGTCTCTTTTTATACAGTATATACTGTGTGTGTATATATATATATAACGCATCCTTTTTGTTTTCCTTTCTTCATCATACACAGGAGGAGCAGGCTAATGTGAACCTGGCCAAGTACAGGAAGACTGTTCATGAGCTGGATGACGCAGAGGAGCGTGCTGACATAGCAGAGTCTGCTCTAACCAAAATCAGGACAAAGAACAGGGGCAGCTTTGGCAAAGGCTACTCTTCAGTGAGTCTGTGTGTAACCCATGATGGGTTAACTATGTTCATTTTCCACTTGGACAACCAAATTCCAAATCTCCATTTAAAACAGTACATAATGTTGTATTCATAGCCTTGCAAACCTATACAAATTAGTTGTGAAATGTTTTGCTTGAAAAGTGCTTTCTTTCAAGTACATGCTACTTGGTTTGATATCTAATGTTCTCTAATACAGTACTATGACATTTATACATTTTAAGTTTTGTTTAAAGGGATAGTTCATTATTATACTCACCCTCATGCTATCCCAGATGTGTATGAGTTTCTTTCTTCTGCTAAACACAAACAAATATTTAAGAAGAATATCTCAGTTCTGTAGGTCCATAATATGCAAGTGAATGGTGACCAGAGATTTTAAGCTCCAAAAATCCACGTAAAGGCAGCATAAAAGTAATCCAGTCAGACGTGATTTAATAGATGATTTACTATAAATCTCCACTTTCACTTTCACAATGTAAAAGTGGAGATTTATAGTAAAAAAAGATTTCAATATTGAACTGTTTCTCACCCACATCTATTAAATCACATCTGAAGACATATTAAACCACTGGAGTCATATGGATTAATTGTATGCTGCATTTATGTGATTTTTGGAGCATAAAATGTCTGGTCAACATTCACTTGGATTTTATGGACCTAAAGAGCTGAGATATTCTTATAAAAATCTTTGTTTGTGTTCTGCAGAAGAAAGAAATTCAAACACATCTGGGATGGCATGAGGGTGAGTAAATGATGAGAGAATTTTCATTTTTGGTGTTCAAATACTTTTTGGGGCCACTGCATCTAATCTATTATGATATACTCTGTAATACATACAGAGTGTTTCTAGACTATTTTGATAGAGTGGTGGTCTCTTTTTAAAATCTGTGTGATTGGTGGAGCTGATATCCATTGTGTTTTTTCTTTGCAGGGATACAGCACTCCCTACCCAGGGCTTATAAGATCACCCAGTTCTGTAGGGTCAGAGGGCAGAGGTGAGAAGATCATTACAGACGATGAAGAGTCTGTCAGCTCTCTCATTCCAACATATTTGAATTCAATCAAGAAACTGATGATAGATTAGTATCATAAGAGGTTTGTCAATCTTCTGGAATCCAAAATGGAGACTATTTTAGACCCAGTTTTCTTGTGGAAAAAACAACAACAAAAAAATCATAAACATATAAATCCTTCTATCTTTATTAGTATCTATGTTCAGTATTATTTTTTATATTGCCAGTGTGACATTAATATTTGTATTCTTCATCAAGAAATGCGTATAACTGTAATGTTGCCATAATATTCTTTATTATATTCTAATGCTAGTTTTATACTGTAAGGATTGAATGTTTCATTGATTTTGTAAGCAAGACAACAAGAGAGATTTATAGTTATCAAAATGGTGACCAGCTTTAGTTATGCACACAACAAGAAAGGTAATATTTACAATCTCTGTCACAAATTCACATACACTTTGAAATTAAATAAACACAACCTCACCAATATCTAGAAATAACATGTCAAATAATTAGAAATGCATTGATAATGGATATGTATAATATCCTTGCTCAAATGTTATGTTTGCTTTAGTTTTGTATTTATTGAGATACCAACTAATGACAACTACATAAATAGTGCAATCAAATCCGATTCAGTTAAACATGAAATTGAATAGCATTTTTATTGCAGAAAACATAATAAATGGATGATATTTACCAGTTATTCTTCATTAACTTTCTTTTTTATGACTGAATTAATTTTAAGGCTGAACATCAGTACTTAAGATGAACTCTTTGCAAATGAGTTAATCTTATAAACAATTAAATCCAGTTAAAAGACCTTGAAGACAATAAAAAAGGTGTTACTTGATTTGATATAAAAATAAGCACTGTGCTGAATGATTTCAATATATTATCTGTACCTCTTTCACTATACACAATTTGCCAGTGTTAATCAGATGCTTTTGTCCTGTCCTTCAGTAAATCCTTTGGGGAAAACAAAACTTTAAAATCTGCTTTATATTGTGTGTCTTTAACTACTATATACTTATTATGTACATACATTGTTGATGATGTTGCATTGTACTTGTATTTAAATTACCTGCATTTAAATAGATCTGCATTTCCACAGTTAACCTTACCCCTATACCTAACCTTACCCTTAACCCTACATTTACCCTTAACCCCTAACCCTACCCTTACCCTTAACCTTACCCTTAAGCCCTAACCCTAAATCTAACCCTACCCTTAACCCCAAACCTAACCTTACCCTTAACCCTACATTTACCCTTAACCCTACCCTTACCCTCTAACCTTACCCTTAAGCCCCAACCCTACCCTACCCTTAACCCCAAACCCTATACCTAACCCTACCCTTTATCCTCTAACCCTAAACCTAACCCTACCCTTACCTTTATCCCCTTTACCTAACCTTACCCTTAACCCCAAACCCTATACCTAACCCTACCCTTTATCCTCTAACCCTAAACGTAACCCTACCCTTACCCTTACCCCCAAACCTTACCCTTAAGCCCTAACCCTACCCTACCTTAACCCTACCCTTACCTTTATCCTCTAACCCTAAACCTAACCCTACCCTTACCTTTATCCCCTTTACTTAACCCTACCCTTAACCCCAAAACCCTATACCTAACCCTACACATACCCTTAACCCCTAACCCTATACATAACCCAAACCTTACCCCTAAATCTAACCCTAATCCTACCCTTACCCCGCTCCTTAACCTACCCGTACCTCAAACTCAGTAGCAGTGAATATGAATCTTGTGAGAATTTTGCCAAAACACATGTAGTTACACAATAAGTACATTGTATTTGATGTATTATAATATTAGTACATAGTAGTTAAAGACATTTAATATTAATATAAAGTGGGACTGGTAAATTACACTGTAATGTGGAGCCTTTTTGCTTGGAGACAAAGACTATGAGCATCTGTAAAGTTATCAACTATAGACAAAAAATAATACTCATATGAATCAAAACAATGAGTCAGGCTTTAAAAGTGACTGCCTAGATTTTTCATTTAGTCTCTGTAACAATAATAACAATGAATATGTAGATGTTTAAGATTTTGCCTTGTCTTTTGTATATCCTATATAAAATATAGCTGCAAACCTTTATATAAAGTCTACATAAAATTTTACTAACAGACCAAATTATCTGTATTTACTTTGTTTATGAATGTTCCTGGTCTTATTGTGCAAGATCCCTCATACCCTTTCACACCTTCCTTCCAAACACTTGACAACATCATGGAATGTAACACCCACTTTTAATGATCCAATCAATTCCTGATGGACACAATCAAGTCTTGATTTTAAGGGTGAATAGGCTATGTTTAGCTAGCATTTACTGTACAATCAGCTATAGTAGTTGAATGTATTTTACAACAGCAGCATTTATATTTTAGTACTTTTTTAATACTGACCTTTCTGTATGTATGATTTCAAAGCATCTGATCTCCTGAGTGAAATATATTAACGCATTCTCCTTATTTTCCCTTTACAACGTTTGATGCCTTGTCTCACCACACCTTATTTGTGCCACTTTCAGACACATTTGTGGAAAGGTTATGGTATCCAACTTGGTTCTTTCTCTTCCCTCTTTTTGGTTGTTACATTTGATACTTCATTATTCTCTACTTTAAGAAATCAAAACCTCAGACCAGACCTTAGAATGTCACACCAGGACAACCATCAAACAATAGAGGGCACTCTTTCTCTTCATCCAACCTGCTGCATTGAAGCATCACTCCAAAGCAGCCACTCTCTTCCAGTCTATGAATTCATTAGGGAATACGTCCTCCAAGACCAATGTTCACTGGATGTTGGGAGACCAGGTGGAGCTTCAGTGTCCTAGCACAGTGGGGTGAGTCTGGTCTCCATGGTGTTAGATCTCCATGTCCACTGGTCTCGCATCCCCTGTCTTTTGTTCCTTCACCCATAGCTCTCGATCATTCACAGGGTCTACATTCCGAAGCAGTTTGTCCACTGGCTCTATGGTCTGGACATACAAATGCAAGTTGTCTTCACTCATGATCTTCATCAATCTAGTTCAGCCTTTAAAAAACAAGCAAGAATAGGGTTGGTTTAACTCACGCCTTGGTTGAACATGTCTGTCTCGTGGTCGTAATGTTGTGTACTGACACAGGTGCTGTCTGATCATCTCCACTCGCTCCACCTCCAGCCTCTCCAGCTCCTGGATGTTTCAGGGGAAAAGACATCAGTCAGGAATAGGTTCAGGGCTCAACAGTAAGGCTTTTTTCTCCTGGCACATTCAAGCCAGTAGTTCATATTTGTACTGGCCCTGTCAACTTTTTTATTTCCCGCCCTCGAAAAATTATGCATTACCTTATTTTATTTGTCAGAACAAAATATAGGTGTATTTGTTTAATTTGTTTTCTTTCCAAAAAAAGAAAAACCTAATAAAAAAAAAAATGTAATACAAATAATTTATTTGATTTTTGACTTGTGATTACAGTTAAAACATTCTACAGCTATATTGTTATGATAGCTATAAATTCTACAAACACACCGATGTATCAACCTAACATTGGTATTTTTCTCAAAACCTAATCCCCAATGCAATAAAAGCATTTATTGAAACCAAGCTGCAAAAACGCCTCTTTCTCTTCTTCTGCAACTTTCCAACATCATTTGGGGGCTCATTAATTCATTACCGCCTCTACAGCAAAAAACATCAACGCCTACTTTACATCATCGCATCCTTGGCCTCGCCCACTGGGGCTCAGTTTGTAAACAGAGTGAGAGAGAGCAGGACTGTCAGGCCTAGTGTGGCCTAACTATTACTGAACACCAAAGGGGACCCTTCTGGTCTATTTTGAATTATTTTTGTTTATAAACACGCACTAGACAGACATCTTAGACAGTTTTCCTGTATCTCGCATGGAGACCCCATTCCACTTCATTCAGCTGTGCTGCATCTTGCTTTTTTGAGCACAAATGCACCCTGGACATGTGCTTCCACCCATCTGTGCTATTTTTATGATGCATTTCCAGCACCATGCGCATCAGTGCAGAATGGTACTCTATGTGTGTGCGCGTCTTGTTTCACCTTGCTTTGTGGACTATGTATGTGCATCATGTGTCTTCAGCATATTTCAGCATATGTTTTTTTTTCGGCTCATATCAGTGTGGATTGCTTGTGAACCAGTCATAATATGATTCAAGCTTTGCAAAGAAACTGTTATTGAAATATGGGACAGCTAAAAACACTATTGTACCCAATCTCAAAACCGTAAGTAAACAGTTTCATTAAGGAATGTTTCAAAGTCAAGACTGTTTGATAATTTATGTTGCTGCTGTGCTTGAGTGAATGGTGTTTTATATATATATATATATATATATATATATATATATATATATATATATATATATATATATGGATGCAATATGTTGGGTGTGTGCTATGTTTAAACCCTGAAATTCAGTTTTATAATGTTGTGGAGCTTGTTAATTCTCTTCGATTGAGTTTCAAATATGGCTGTATTTGAGGGGTAGCACAATGTTAGCCAATCATAACAGTGGGGGTTTACATAGAAGTTTAAGAGGCACTGTGGCCAAACCCAAGCTTTTCAGACAGTGGACCAGAGACAGAGTAGAAAATAATCATATATTACAAAATTATGACTGTTTTGGTGCAAAATAAATAAATACAAATAAATAAAAACTTTACTAACATTATCAGTGGACCCTAGGGAAAATAAAAATATTTAAAAAGAATTGACTGACAAGAGGCTATTAAGAATTGGGTTAATGTGAGTTAATTATGTGCTTTTTTGTTTCAGTGTTTTGTTTATAACTGAGACCTGTTACTCTGCAACATGGATGATATGTAGAGATCAGTGATTTGAAACAAGGTAGCATAAAAATAGAATCACCAAACTATCAGTATAGGCAGACGCAGTTCTAAATAATCGGATATCGGCACACATTTTGTATCGGTGCATCCCTACTAAATGTATATTTACAACAGTTATTTCCGGTCCTCGAATCTGACCCCATCAGCACTCCGACGCTTCACTGTGTGTGTGTATCACTCCGCTTGTGTTCAGTGCTGTTCTAAACTAAAGTGAAAGAGCAGTGTATATCTGTTAAGAGCTATGGTTTGTCTTTTATTTTTTGACATTACATATGTTAGCCAGCAGGTGGTGGCAAAAGATAATTTTTGTGTGTAATCAGACGCGGCATCAGCCGATTTTGCCGGGGCTTCAGCCCCGAATGTTTTGAGTGTAGCCCCGAATGTATTTTGAAAAGTTGACTGACAAATATGAAACCGGACAATAGCCTATGTAAACCCCCGTAATCATAAGTTGCCTTATTTCATTGTGCTTTGGCTTTGCACATACTGCATACAGCCTGTAAAATAGACATAGGTCTTAAAAATAATCTAGCCTATAGTCTCTAATAAGTTTCTTTGTTGTCGGTAGCCTATGGGCTACTCCGTTTCTTCCTCTCTGTTTAATATGCAGCAGGTAGGGGAGGAGTTGTCATCAACTAACGTTACTTATTGGCGAGTTAACAGCAGTTAGCAGGAAAGACAGCAAAAATGAAGCAAATGAGGCTATGGGGATTTTTCCAAAAAAGAAGTCAGTGGGTAGCCAGGAACACTAGTTTTATCACACTAGATAGCTGTGCAGTGTGTAAACCTCACTCTCCTGACCTCAAGAGGTGCATTAGTGACTGACACTAAAGGCTGTAGCCTCCTTGTTAGCGCATACATCTCTGAAGCCGGAGACGTCGGTTCGAATCCCGTCCGGAGTGTACTTTTCTTGTTTATCATGCGTCGTTTTCTCTAAGGATAACTAATAAGCATTAGCATAAAATGTATGTGTGACTTGTTTTGTGATATTAGTTTGTAGTAAATATACACTTTGATTTGATTAAATGGTTTTGTAGAGTGTAGCAAAGATGAGCAACAGACTGAGGAGCAGCAGCAGCAGCTGTGCCAGAATCAGGCATGGAAACTGGTAACAATTAATCAGTCACTTTACTTTAGAGAAAGTTAAAAGTGAAACATTGTTTATCCCAGTGATCCTAATGAAAGGATTTTGACAGATGAACATGGAGAATTATATACAGTTCGATGCCATGGTGTGTCAATGAACTTAGACTAAAGTCATTCATGTATTGCTTTAACTTAGGATCTTATACATCATTTTGACTATTTACGTAAAAAAAATATATATATTATGTATATTAAATGGGTTTTTTTACCTCACTTTACTCACTATAATATAACTCTTTTGTGATGACTTTATGGTAATGTACATGAAAATTCAAGAATCATGATAGATCTTAGGGAAATCCCACTGATCTGCTCTTCCCAATACATTTAATTCAATGGTATTGGTCCACAATTTGAAATATGTAGCACTTGATGAATTAGTTGTTTGAAGCTGATTTGCAATAAGTTATGTGCTGTATCTGTTCTTTTGCATCACAGATGATTCAGGGAGGAGAGAGGATGTTGAGGATAGTACTACAGTGGAAGATTTAGGAACTGTAGAAACAGGCCCAGCCAGAGCAGAACTCAAAGAATACCCTCTCACCAGCTTTGAACTACAGAGAAGTGGTTGCTAGTGTGAAAATAAAATTGTCTGGGCTAAGCCCCGGATGTCCTTCAATGCTGGAAACGCCTCTAGGTTAGGTGATGTGAAGTGAATCTGTGTCAGCCAGTGTCTATAAAACAGCTCTTTGTAATCGCTTTTATTACTACTATTAAAGCTAGGAAATGGATTTAAATTAACAACTTCAGCATTACGGCTCATCACAGCTGAGAGACAAAACAGACTGATTAACTACACAAGGGGTGCTGTTTAAAATGGCGGAGGACATTACGATTTATATAGTGATCGACTCTTGTGGACCGGCAACCGCGGAATAGGGTGAAATAACCCAGATTGGCCTGTGGCCTCGTGCTTGCGGCCAAATCACAGCAGTACTGATGTAGGGCCAAATCACACTCTTGCTCGTGTGATATTGCTTAAATATATTTTTGCTGAATTATGATGGCATACAATGTAACACCAAATATTTTCAAATATTAATTTTGTGATAATGCCCAGTTGACTCTAAATCATAACAATGCTTTCCAAACAAATGGACATGACATATTATTAAGTGAGAAAAGAATGTGGAATGATACCAGAGACATGAAACTAGTCCAGCTATGTAGGAATTCTGCTGCCTTAGAAAACACTAAATTAAACTGTTTAGAATAGAAATATTTGACTGCAGAATGCCTCAACTGACCAATCAATCAGACAGCTGTGTACTAATTTGCAATAATGACTGTCTGACTGTACATTATCCCCTACATATTCTATTGTTTCTGAAAACATGACAGACTCGTTATTACCCAAATGACTGCAGTTGCTCAATGCATCTCAATGTAAGTGGTGACGCTCTCAGGCTTACCAGACTTGTGGTGACCATCTCCTCAAACCACTTGGACTGGGACATATTATAGAGGTCAACACATCGCATCAGGTCATCCCCTGAGGATACAGAAGGTGTTACATGTGTTATAGCAGAACATCATACTTTCACTAAAACAACCATTAACAGACGACTAGTAGCACATATTGAATTTTTGAAATGATTGCCAGTAACACTAGATGGCACAAAAAGCTGTATTTTCTAATGTCTTTTAGTTACACAATTTCTTCTTAAGCTATTTCTTAGGCTTTAACAAACATGGCTCAGGCAAGTACTTGACTGTCAGATGAGTTTGTCATTATTTTTTGCTATTTTGTTTAATACTGCTAGAGCAGATATTACACTCAACTTTTAATAACAACAGAGGTTACATCTCTTAGTTCTCCCTTTCAAAAAAGGCTCCATTTCACCCCAAAGACCATATGTTCTCACTTACAGCTTGATTTTAACCTCATCAGACTATGTGATGTCATCCATTTGGACTGTGATCCCAAGTATTATTCACCAATGTCTCTTAGGTTCTCTCTATGCTCATGTTCCCATGCACTAAAACAATCTTTGGCCCTGCATTTTTCTCTTAGTTCATTATCTTATAATAAATCTAAAAAGAGATTGGCCACATTTTCCTAAAAGATTACATTTTCATTTATTTATTTGCCATATGCTCCTATCCAAAGCGAATTACAGTAAATGTATTGTACCCAATATATGAGTATGTGTGTTATCTGGAAATCAAACACATGACTTTAGTGTTGTTAGCATAAAACTTCACATGCATTACCAGTTGTGCTACATGTACTGTACTTTAAGGTGGAGTAGAAGATGACAAAGATGTGCCATGCCCACTGGCCCCATGACAATGAGTTAGATACTGTTCAAAGATGCTATTGAAAAGGACAGTTGAAAGGCTTGTAGATCAAGCTAGGATCTTGATGATGCCACCAACCTGCCTGTGTGGATTTTCTGCGTGCTTTCTTGATGTCCTCCTCGATCTTGCTGTTCAGTTTGATCTCCATCTGCTGAGTTTTTAACTCTAGATCCTTCTGCCGATCTACGAGAGCTTTACGTGCCTTTGAGTATTCAAGAAGTTAAGATTACCACAATGTCTTATATGCATTACATGCATCTTATAAGCTAATATGCATTTTATCAATACTACAGTACATCTAAAATTGAACTAGATGAATGTGTTCAGGGACATCTGGAGTATGTAGTGATCCAGATGCTTCTGAATAAATTATAGGACTACCTGTCATTCTACAGCGATGTGAATGATTGAAGAACTTCAAAGATATATATTTGTAATTATTTATGGCAAAAAAATAAATAATGAAAAAACATTGTTTTAACAGTAGCATGTTGAAATCTAGATGTTTAAAATATTTCACAAAGTGGATGCTGTTGTTTACATTATGTTTCTAAGGGATATTTCACCCTAAAAATGCAAATCCTGTCATCATTTACACACCCTCTTGTTGTTCCTAACCCATATGAGTGTTTTTCTTCTTTGGATCACAAAACAACATGTTTTGCCAATTTTGCCTATTTGCATATTCAAACTTGGTGCATCACAACAAGTCATAATATGGAAAATGTCACCTTTTTTGTTTTCTATAGAAGAAAGACAGCCATAAATGGGTTTGAAATGACATGATGGTGAGTAAATGAGAACAGAATTTTCATTTATGAGTGAACTAACCCTTTAAAAGATGTAGATCTGATGATATTTTGTTTTTTCATTAACTTGTTTTTGTTGCTTTGGCAGTGATAGTCCAGATTCTCTACGAGAAGGTCAAGGGTGTGAAGGGCAAAAACATGAGATCATATGTTGAACTTCAATGGGCAGAGACTACTGCTTCCAAAAACATGGTGGACTTTTAATAATGCATGAGAAATATCCCTGTAACTTTAGAAGAGCAAAAGGAGGCGGGATCAGCCAGGTTATGGCAGACTAAATGTGGTCACATATTCATCAAATATATATATATATATATATACACACACACATACAGTTAATTGTCAATAAACATTTTCAGTGCCATTTGTATGCAGTCAGTTTCCCAACAACTTATATAATCGATAGGATACTGAACTTAGTCCTATTATTTGATAGATTTTACTCTGTTTAGTGTAATGTAAAAACTAAAAAATCAAAGTAAACCAACAAAATGAAACAAAACAAACCAAAACAAGAACAACAAAACAAAATAAGCACAATGGTCCATGTAACACTTTACAATTAATGTTTAAGACATTATGTGACTTTAGAAATTATTTTTTGAATAATTGACTCATGACCAATTTTCTATTTTTCCATATTGTGTGTTTTGCTATTTGTGCTGAGGGCTGTACCATTACCATAGGGGTGTGGGTTAGGGAACAGACTGCTTATTACTACATGGACGTTGAGGAGTTTAAAAGGCTAGCAGGGGTCACAACCTAATTATTATTATTATTATTATCATTACTAATAATGTTTTTTAATGTATTAAGGCCTTTTTACAGAGCGTATACTTGCAAATTACCAGGTCCACTCCTTCTTGTATGATATTCTCTGGAAGAAAAGTGCGGCATGGTGGATGGATAAGTGAAGAACTTAAATTCCCCAAAATATTCCCATGTAAATTCCTTGTAAAAGTGGGTCACGCTAATAGTTTATCCACTCTCTTGATATTGCCTGCGTGCCAACCCCTCTGCATTGCAAAGGTGGCATGTGTGCCTTTGGCAAACCTTTTAAACTACTACTCAACGTACATGCAGTACTTTCCCTAACCCACACCCCTGTGAAAATGGTACAGCCTACAGCGCAAATTGCAAGACAAAATGTTTTTTATAAAAAAAAGTACATTATTAAAAAAAATATTTCTAAAGTAATACAATTTTCCATTCTTGAAGTAACCAGAAAAATAAAAAATAAAAGTTTCAAAATGTTTTTTCCATTTTTGCATTTGGATTGGTATGGTCTGAAAAATGAATTGTAAAACTTTACACGGACACACAACAAACGACAATTATTTTTTTAAATGTCTGTTTTTTTTTATCAGAATAATAGAGCATTTGCATGTTCCCATTCTTCATCATTACATTTAAACTGGTTAATAGTCATTTTCTACCTACAATTCTATCTAAATTTGTCTTTCATTAAAATTAAAATAGTATGTTCTTTCTGTCTATGTAGTTTGTTCTTAAATGCTTTATGGATTTTCTGAGAAAATTATAAATATATGTGATGACAATATTCACCTTCTCCACCGCAGCATATCGACTGGCTAGCTGCTTCCTGAGATCTGCCATGTGATGGTCAAATTTTTTCATGTCTTTTTTAAAGTTTTCCCGAAATGTTAGGAGGGGCTTCTCCACCTCACTTTGAAGCTGGTGAGCAGAAAAACATGAACGACAGTTTGTATCAGATTAATCACAGGTAAAAAGAGCACATACATGCAGTGATTTCAATAGTTATTGAAGTGTGCTGCAAACCTAACCAGCAACTACATCCAAAAACACAAAAAGAGCTGCTTACATAATGTCTAACATTTTATTGCCTCAGTGGGTCTCAAATACTCCTATGAGTAATGCACACCATAGTTAAACATTGAAAACAGCTGGTTGGGGAAAGGGTCCGTGGAGAGCGTGTAACTCTACCTTACTGTTTTAAAGTACGAGTGCATGAGAACCCACAGCAGCCAGTGTGTGGAACATCTGCTTACATATTCTTTAGAGAGCAAAATATTACTGTAGACCACATTCCTTTCAAACCAGCTGTGAGTATAGTCCCAGGCCAACTTATTTTACACATACAACATTTATAGTGGGTGAATGAAATCCTACAAGCTTGTGCATGGGCTAGAATTAAAGATTACAACACCTAATATGTTTGAGCAAACTGTAACATCTGGAAAAGCTAAGAAATGTGCAATTAGACATTTTAAGAGAAAAAATAACATTGTGGACTCTAAACAAAAAGCTAAAGAGCCCTTTCAGGGCTGTAAACAATTCATTATGCTGTTGGAACCTCTTACCTTGGAGGAGAACTTGAGATGAACTTCTGCTTCATCTGCCAGGCTTTTCTTCAGCTGGGCCCAAGCTTCTCCAAGCGTGCTGAGAGGAGATAAAAAGGGCAAGAGTGTGATATTTGTGCTGTATTTAAAGGCTTATTAAATCAATAAGCCACAAGAAGTAGTGCATAACAGTGATTTTACCATGGGTAAGGGGTGTTCTTAGTTCTCAGTTCTTTAAAACCCCTTGTGAACTTTTCCTTCTCCTCTAAAAGGCATTACAAATATGTTTATGAAAGCTTAGATCATCTGTCTATAAAATCTGGGGCCGATGTTGGGCACCTAATCTGAGAGGATCAACCTTGACTACTTCATTCCAGAGATTTTTCAGATGTTTTCTCAAAGGCATTTTAGACTGAGCCAATAGCACCCATGAGGCAGGAGTAAGGCCTTTCATTTAGGTTCAATGCACTGATTCAAAGGAGCACTTTGAATGGAAGACACGTGTGGAATTTGACAATTTAATACAGTCCGGTACAGACAGCACAGACCTCAGCACCTGCACAGTCTCATGCATGGTAAGAACCTCAGAGTTTCTGAGTCAAAACTACAAGATTCAATATCAGTATTTTTCCTTACTGTTTGTAAAGGAATATACAGTGGCCCCAAATAGTGTTTGGACACTTAAAAATTACTAAACGTCATTGCAATATATACAAAAATTATCAAAAGCTTTTGAGTTGTCAAACGTTACTGGAATATGTACAGAATTAATTAATGTGTTTAGGTACTGTAAAGATACATTTTGATAACAACTATACTACACTGTTACTCAAACATTATTTCACTACAAATGACTAATTACTTTTCTAATATTTTAATTGGATTACTTTCCTGATTACTTTTCTCAGTTTCAAAATAATGTCTATATTTGATTGTTTCACGCAAGTCATACTTAGCACCTCACGTTTCTTCCTTACATTCGTGTATTTGTTTTAATGTATTATACATAAATAATATTATTTTAGAAAACTGTGAAATCCAAATAATGTCCTTAACGAATGTAAATCTTGTACTTAAAAATAAATTAATTTATTGATGGTTAGTAACTGTAATCTGGTTACAAGAATTTAAAATGTAATGACGCACACTACTTTTGACTTTAAATGTAATTTGATTACAGTAACTAATTACTTTGTAATCAGATTACACCCAGTCCTTCTCACCACACATAAAGTGACCACTCATTTTGGTTGCAGACCAGAATCAAACCTGCATTTCCCATTTGAGCACCATAGCTCATTGTGCATGGAGCATGCATGCTTACTGCTACACCACAGCTCAGAAAAAATGCTCAGTGATGTGAATGACCATTTGGAAATAATTTACCCTATTGTAAAATACAACATTCTGCATAGATAGCATATGATCAGTTACCAGAGGCTCGTCATGTGATGCCAAATATGCATAGCCAAAGGGTCACAGCCTGCAATTCTGCAACAATGATTTCTCCGTGGCAATCACACAAATGATAAATTCAGGAATAAACAAGAGGTTCTGAACACAGACGTAGGAGCTTGCCAAAAAACAATGGTCATTACAAATGACAACACAACGGGGGTTGAGAGACCGAATAATGGCAGGATTGTGCTGGCTGTCTTTGGGAGAGGGTGGGCGGCTCGCTATGACATTGTCTACATTGTATATGAAACAATTAGCCTTCTCTACCAGACTGGCTCGGCAGCTGAAAAAGTCACTTTCTGTTGTGCTGAGTTGTATCTTGATACTGGGCAGGAGGAATAGTTCTGCAAACCCTATAGATTGCAGCAACTGCCTGTTATTTACAAGAAAATAATTCCTGAAGGTCCCGAAGAGAGAATGGAGAACATTTGTCTGCAATAGGGATGGGCAATACCACTTATTTTCTTTTCAATCAGATACCAAGTACTTTAAGGCCAGTATCGCCGATATCCATACCAATAACGATACCTCTAATGAATAGAATTTTTACGAATTATTTGGATAAAATTAGTAACTTAAATTATTACTTTTTTATTATTTTATATATTTATAGGCCTAAACAGGAAATGATTATGCTGCTTTGTTTGCCCTTTAAAAATGAGTAAGTATAAGCCAAATATAAAACCTCAGAATTAACCATAGATATTATTATATGGTTACTATTACTAAAATCAATTTACAATATGCATACTACAGTAATACACCATGGTTATTTGTATCAAAAGGAAAAAAAAAGTTTATTAAAATTTGTCATGGTTACTACAGTAATGGTTACTAGTCATGGTTAATACAACATTACTACAGTTAATCCACGGGTATTTTTCATCAGGGTATCATTTATTAACGAGGATTACAGATTATCAATGTTTTAACAACTCTGAATTTAAATAAACCTGTAAAAATGGTCAAACTATCCAATTATAATACATGTCATGTCTAGATTTGTCCTTACTTAGTGTGGATAACTCCAGATGCTGTTTTTCTGTCATTACTTCAGGAAAGCACTGCTCCCTCTCTGAATGAGTGCTTAAAAGGGTGAGCACTGACTGATAGTGTATTTGAGCATTTCTGCACTTCAAGATGAGCGCAAAAAAACATTGTTCCAATACTATGCAACTATTCGCAAATATATATATAAAAATTTCCAATTCAAAGCTTATGAGAGGCATTAATATACATTTTATAGGATCACTAGTTAAAAGAAACCCATCAGAATCGATATTCTTGATACCAAATCAGAATTATCGATACTTTAGTATCGATCTGCCCATCCCTAGTCTGCAAAAAACATTTTTGCAGAATAATAAGCTCTATAACGTCCTTCAATTGCAAAATGGTTTACTTGTTACTAGGAATTAAAGGGATTTTTTTAATGGATAGTTTACCCAAAAATGAAAATAATTTACTCACCCTCAAGTTGTTCCAAACATAAAGGAGATGTTAGACAGAATATTCGCTTCAGTCACCATTCACTTTCATTGTTTGGAAAAAGATGCGGCAGAATTAAATTTTGGGGTAAACTCTCCCTTTAAGAGCTTTACATCCAATTGTTTATGGCCAGTGTTAATCAAGCAGATAGATACTGTATTGGAAACATATTTTTTTCTTAACATTTTTAAAAAAGCCATATTCCTCTAAATGTCACTACATTACACCAAATGTTAGCTTGAAAAATATTGAGTTTGTAGAGGAGTAAAGAGAGTGTGTTATTCCCTGTTTGCTATTTGTGACACTTTTTTCATCCAAACTTTTTCTGAGGATACTTACCCCTCCTCCTGTGCCGCGAGTGGGATCTGAGAGAGCTTCGACAGATTCTTGGCATACTCCTCCTCAATCTTGATTCTACAGACATAAAATAAAATTGTTGTTAAAGTGTAGGGTGAAAAAACCTTCACAATCACAAGTGGATATATGATACATTTACAAAAAACAAAGACACATCAGGGATGATGTTTAATCACAGATGTTGAGTCCTGAATTTCACACACTAAGGTCATTTCCTTCCCAGACTGGAAGCGAAATGTTCTACATCAGGGAAAATGACACTTGTAATTCAATGAGCACAGATTTCTGTGCAAACATGTCTATGAATTAACCCATTTAAGGCAGTAGGAAACTAAAGTTTTCCATTGGTTAATTTTGTGAAGTGACGATCTTAAGAAGAGCTTTGACAACTCATTGGATATTGTTTCATGTACAGTGGAAAGAAAAATACATAATCTGTTTTATCTAATAATACAAAAATTATTGTATTGTTATTGTACATATTAAATACATAATTCAAACATTCACAGAGTAGGTTGGAAAAAGTATGAGAACCCCATGGCTAATAACGTCACCAAAATCTAATTAGAGTCAGGAGTTGGCAAACCTGGCATCTAATTGATGAAACAAAATTGAAGGTGTGGGTTAGATCTACTTTGACTTATAAAAAGCACTCATAAATGTTGGGCCATGCCTTGCAAAAAAAGAGATCTCAGAAGACCTATGATCAAGAATTGTTTCTTTTCATAAAGCCGGAAAGGTTTACAAAGTTATTTTTAAGAGCTTAGATATTCATCTGTCCACAGTTAGACAAATTGTCTATAAATTGAGTAATGTGGCTACTCTCCCTAGGAGAGTGGCTACTCCGCCCAACTAATATGACTCAAAGGGCACACCGCAGAATGCTCTATGAGGTAAAAGAAGAACTGTAGAGTGAGATTTAAAGACTTGAAGGACTCATTGGATCTGTTTTACTTCTCTATTCATGAGTGTACTATACAGAAAACATTAAACAGGCATTGTGTCCATGGCAGGAAAACATTGCTGCACACCTGAAGTTTGACAAACAGCACCTTGACAACCTCATCTGATTATGACACCATTTCACTTCTCATTTCTATAAAGCTTTAGCCATTCATGAAATACAGGAAATGAGCTTGCATGTGCTACATTGTTTTGTTTTTATCAACATCAAGGCAACAGAACAAACAGCTCATATCAAGATATTGGGCAACATTACCCTTTTGAAAATCTACCATAGATCTTGCAATAGTAACCATAGTGTAACTGTGGTGTTGGTAGTAAGACCTTAGTAACCACTGGTAAAACACCCCATTATATCATTAAAAACGGGAGCCAGTGTGTATTCTGTTTCATACCTCTCCCGCACAAACTCTGCCATCTCTTTTTGCATCTGTTTCCCCTTCAGCTGTTTTTGGAGCAAAACTTCAAATCCTGAGATGGTGGCGTTCCCCTGCGAGTCCTTTTTGTCTGCCTGGATCGACAGATAAAAAACAAGGGACGATTCATGTGCATAGAACCATGCTAAAGCTGTAGATTTGTTAGGAACAAGGATTTAGAAGAATATTCTAAAATCACAACTAGAAACATACCATCAGGCAACATAAGCAAAACCAGATTATTACAGATGCTTTATGAAATGTATGCAGTTAAATATAAGAAAAGAGATGTAAAGCAGCGGTTGTCAACTGGTTTTGCTTTAAGACGTGGATTTTACACTGGACATCATCACTGGCGACCCAACACAATACCAAACACGTTAACCATATTTCATGTTGTTTGGATATATATATATATATACTGTATATTCTTTTAACATAATTTAGTTAATAGTTTTCGAGGATGAGGGCATGTCACACAACCTATGCATGTTGGCATGTCCCTAATTTGGCTAGCTTCTACCAAGTGACCGAAGAATAGTTGCCAAAATACCATAAAGAGATGCATTGCCTTTGAAGTCGACATCAAAAGATATGGTAAGTATTTTCTCCCTTTTAAAATTTACATAATTATATGGTTAGTGGCATTGTATTATTTGCACTTAGCATTGATTTTTACCTCCTGTCTACGACCTTGTCAGAACAGACCTGCAACCAATTTTGGGGTTGTGACCAACCAATTGAGAACCATTGATGTAAAGTATGTAATTTGCACTTCAGTCCAATTCAGCTTTAAACAGAAAAACATTGAAGTGGTGTTTGTAAAGTTTTCTTCGAATGATGCTACCTCGCATCTTTGTGATTTTTTGATGATTGCAGAAGTTCTACCTTACCCAAAAATAATCGCAGTAGCTCCACTCATCTGGTTTGAGCAGCTGCTGTTCAGACATGTGCAGAGGAAGAGGGAACGTCACACAGTTGATCTACAGAGGGAGAGAAAGGGAATCATCCAGGGATATCAGCTCTTAGCAGGATGTGGAAGAAAAGTATGGTATGCCCAGAAACTGGCCAGAGAATTTCAACCCATGACAGTTAAACCTAAAGTCCAATTTGCATTATCTACATCCATCTGTTTTTCCAAAAACAGATCTATTACGTAAAATGACTGCATCCATTTCAGTTGGACTAAAGCATTTAAATGACATTGTAAAAAGATGTATTATTGTTTGTCTGACTGAATCGATCAGTAAGTTGTGCGTGGATCACAGAGTATAGCATGAGCATTCGCATGCTGTGAGTCTCTGCGGTGTCATGCACAACGAGCCACGTGATAAGATGCACGGATTGACTGTCTCAGAAGCGGAGGCAACTGAGACTTGTCCTCCGCCACCCGGATTGAGGTGAGTAACCACGCCACCATGAGGACCTAGGAAGGAATGGGAATTGGACATTCCAGATTGGGGAGAAATGGCGATAAAAAAATAAATAAAAAAAAAAACAGCATTTGCAAACTATTTTACTTCTTGCTATTCATCAAGAAAAAATTGCAGGTCGGCACTTTTATCCATCGAAACTTTAAGATTTAGGCATTTAGATTTCAGAAAAAGGCTTTAAAAGTTGTTTGGAACAAAATTTCTAATGTTCGATTGAAATTTCGGTCAGCACAGAATGACTTTAGCAGAATTTTTTGTCCTACTGTTGTCGAATTCACGGTGTGATGAGTATGTCTGAAAGTAATTTGAAAGGTGGGAAAAGTAATTACATTTTAATGAAAGATTAAGTTAAGTAAATGGGGTCAATTATGATTTCAAGTTGACTTCAAGGTGCACTAAATGGTGTACTCGAGTTCAGACTCAGACTCAAGTCCAATCTTGAGTCCAATTTTTAATGGACTTGGACTTGTCACGGACGTGGATGGATTTTTACTCAGACTTGACTCGGAAAATCTTTTTAGAGTCCAGCCAAGTCCATTTTATTTACGATGCATTTAAAAGAAAAAGAAAACATTTAAACAATAATAAAATAACAAAAATGAGAAACAAATAAACACATCTCTGTCTGCTGAGTCTACTGACAGGTATGCAGCCAAAGTACTATACAACTATGGTGCTCTGAAGTGACGCTTGCGCGTGCAAGGACATTTCATTTTACAAATATACAGTATCTTGCTTTGATACCTCTAGATTAGCCTATTGATACTTCATCATTTCCTTTCCTTGTATCCTTTACTCATTTCCTAAGAGGGTAGAGCAAGGATGCAAGTAAAGGAAACGTCTAGGTTACAAGTATAACCCCTGTTCCCTGATGGAGGGAACGGGATGTTGTGTCAATTGTATTGACACAAGGGGCTTCTTATGGGAGCCTAGGATACCTCTGAATATGGAAAAGGACACTGAAAAATTGGCGAACAGAATGTGAATGTCCAGCCCCGGACATACGGGTATAAAAGGCGATGATTGTGCATCTGTTCAGTCAGGTACTGCACTGAGGACCCGAGAAAAAAAGGTTTCGTAACGTCTCGTTCCCTCCATCAGGAAACAGGAGTTACACTAGTAAGCTAGACGTTCAACTTCTGTCATTCACTCAACGTTGTGTCGATTGTAGTGACACAAGGGGCCCCTATTCAATAGCGCCACCTACAGTGGGGCAGTGGTGGCTCAGTGGTTGAGGCTCAGGGTTACTGACCAGAAGGTCAGGGGTTCAAGCCTCAGCACCACCAAGATGCCACTGTTGGGCCCTTGAGCAAGGCACTTAACTCCAGAGCTCCAGGTTGCTCTGGGGGGATTGTCCCTGTAATAAGTGCATTGTAAGTCGCTTTGGATAAAAGCGTCTGCCAAATGCATAAATGTAAATGTACACTGAACCGTGTTACGTGATCTGCTGATGATGGTGCAGCAAGCTATAGCGTGCCAAAGGAGCATGAGAATCATACTGCATGTAAACTTCCCTAACGCCCCACTAAGACGTAATTTTTTTTATTAGGTTCCCGGCATCCGACCAAGTTTTTCCCTTGAGGGGTGGGAACAAGCGACATGACGAGCATGGGAGCAGGCAGCTCCAGCCACGGCCCTTTTCTCTCTCTATGTTTCTCCTCATAGATTGTTAGATGCGGCTGTAGCTATCTAGCTATAACATGCATCGGGGAAAGCATTCTTTTCCAGTCCTATTCTTTCAGGGGGAAAGACACTGCGAAGACCACATCCTGCCCAGGCTGGGGAGGTGAATATGTGGCAAATACATCACATGGGCCTGTTTCACCACACATGGAAGTGGCGTTGTGGTAGGTCCTGCCTAATGAGGGAGGAGCTCTACAAACACGGCGACTGAGGAAGTGGGGACTGTCCAAAGGAGATGCGGGTCCGCCTGACAGAGGGACCGTACCACATAAAACACATCACAGGGGGTTACTATGTTAACCGGCAACTATGGAGCACCTATTCCAATACAGAGCAATAAATACCCTTAGTGGGTCTTGTCGGGAATTCCTCTGCTGAATTCGCGAGCCAGAAGGCTGGGGAGGAAGAACATCCAGGGAGCGTGAGTATGAGGACTCACCTGGGAGTAAAAGTTCTCATGTTTGCCTCAGTGGAGGGAAAAGGCGCTAGCGCAAGCGGTATACCCGGTCAGTTGTCCCAGTTGACCTGACAAAACACAGGAAGAAACCGACTCAACCCGGAGATTGTAGAATCTCACAAAGGTATTGGGTGTTGCCCAGCCCACTGCTCTACAGATGTCTGCTAGAGAGGTGCCATTGGCAAGTGCCCACGAGGATGCCACACTCCTTGTAGAGTGTGCTCAAAACCGCAAGCCTCTGTTTGGAGACAGTGTTCTCTTTTCGCTGTCCACCAAAGCAAACAAAGAGCTGCTCAGAGAGTCTAAAGCTCTGTGTGCGGTCCAAACATGTACGCAAAGCACGTACCGGACACAGCAACGATAAGGCTTGGTCTGCCTCCTCCCGGGGCAGCGCTTGCAGGTTCACAATCTGGTCCCTGAAAGGTGTCATAGGGACCTTAGGCACATAGCCCAGGTCGAGGTCTTAGGATGACATGAGCATCTGCTGGACCGAACTCCAGACAAGTGTTGCTGACAGAGAACGCTTGCAGGTCTCCAACCCTCTTGATGGAAGCGAGCGCAATCAGGAGGGCCGTCTTCTGGGAGAGGGCACTTAGCTCAACTGACTCTAGCGCCTCAAAGGGGGTTCTCTGAAGGCCCGTAAGGTCCACGGAGAGATCCCATGGGGGGAAAAGGCATGGCCTGGGAGGATTCAACCTCCGAGCGCCTCTTAGAAACCTGATAATCAAGTCGTGCTTCCCTAGGGACTTATGGCACTTTTCCACTGCACGTTAAGGTTCGACTCACTTCAACTCTGCTCGCTTTACTTGTCTGAGCTTGCATTTCCACTGCAGTTTAGTGCAGCAACAATGTGGGTGGGATTATAGGCTGATCGTCATAGTTGCGCCACCTCTACTGCCGTGACATCATCTTAAACATGTCACAAACGGACCAAAACAATAACACAACTACTAGCTGTTAGCTACTATCTCATTGTTTTGCATAAAGCTGATGTTGCATGGTGATTTAGAGGTGAGTGGAACAGTAATGAGTTTCTCAGCTCGCTGATCACACAACTGCTCGGCTCCGAATAAAGAATCTGACTGAACAGATGCACGATCCATGTCTTTTATACCTCTATGTCCAGGGGTGGGACATGCAAATTCTGTTAGCCTATTTTTCATTGGCCTTTTTCATCTTCAGAGGTATGCTAGGCTCCTGAAAGAAGCCCCTTGTGTCACTACAATCAACAACTTCAAGTGAGTGACAGAAGGGGAACAAGAATGCTCAATTTCCTAAATGAGAAGCAACCTATATGTATAATGAAACAGCTTTTTGTACACCAATGTTATGACTGGTGTTCTTCACATGTGAGTGAGATAAACATATTTGTCAAAAGTGCTGTTTATTTATTTCTTTGTAAATCTTTTGGAAAAAAATCTAACTGCACCTTTAACAACTACTGTAAAAGGTTTCTTTCTTAAAACTGCATGTACTTGCAATGGAAGAGCAATGTGTGCAATCTATCCCTGTTCTGTAAACAAACTAAATAAGCATTGACATTTCAAGCAATAGTCTTTCAGAGAAACAGCTGTTTAGCAATTACAACTCTTTGTGGAGCTCAACCAGCTGCTTATGGACTTTCAACAAAGACATGAGGACTTCTGTGGTTAGTCCTGTAACGCTAATATTTAAGGCACATTCATTTTTCTGGGTTTTGTTCTTTAAATTGCCCATACCAGTTACCCTACCAAAGATAAACACTCCTTGTGTACACCACACTTTTTTAATTTTTTTTCATCAAAAACACAAACAGCCCTACTTTATTTATCTGAAATGAATTGCATCAGCTGCTATGAGGTCATAAGTTGCCCCTCACAAGAGTAATTAATCATGTGGATATGTGGAAAGGTGGCAAAGAAAAAATCCCCTCGGTTTGAATGTGTTGTCAACAATTTGGTCAAAAATACAATCACTCTAAGTTGCCTAATAGTTTAATTCTGCCCAGCATTCACATTATGGCAAATTAGGAAATGGCTCAGAATTTGCCTCATTTTGCAACTACAGTCTCACTTCTGGTTTTTGTTGTTTCTCTTTTAACTGCTATGCACTGGACTTTTCTCGATTTATGAAACAAGTATGTTCATTCACTTTTTGCACAATGATTGTTCACCCCTAAAATTCATAAAGTCATGCAGGTTTGTGAGAGAGACTTGGTTTCTAAGGTATTGTGTTTGGGTTGGAGTTTGGTCAAGTCAAAGGTGTATAATATGAGAGGAGAAGTGCAGGGAGATAAAAGAAGACAACAAGTAGTCACCTCTGCACAGCTAGACAATGAGATGTTTATATAACAAAGTGTGACACACAAGAAAAAAGGGCTAATAAAGCAAACACAAGCTGAACAGACATCTACGTCATTGTCAGTGTGACGGAAACTATCGGCTCAGTGTGTCAGCAAATATTAAAGCAATGTGAAAGTAAGTTCCTTCTGGTTGCAATGTGGGCTTTAATGAAATAGGCTTCATGTCTACCCAGTGGGAACCAAAAGTTAGAGATTTTGAAAAAAAGAAGAAAAAAAAAGGTCACTTATTAATACGGTACTCACATTTGTGACCATGTTACCTTCTTTGTACAAAAGGTCAGATTTCCTTGCCTCTACTGAAGTATACATTTTCAAATCATGCTGAGATAATGTCAATCATCAGGTTTTGTGCAAACTTGTTGAGTCAGCTCGAGTGCATGCTGTCAAAATGGGGACACAACGAATTCGAAGAAATTCTTAAAATCATATGCATTTTTCATTGTAACGTTTCAATAAAATTGTTATGCTGATCATATAATCATAATAATACATTAGAAAAGAAGAGTTTTCACTAGTGGTCTCAGACTTTTGGACCCCACTGTAGGAAGTTCAAGAAATTTAGGTCCCAATGCCTCATCAGCTTTCGCATTAACTTTACTTTATGAATTATGAACTTTACTTTATGAACTTTATGCATCCCTTTCTGGTGCTAATGTAAAGCCTATGTCTGAAAAAAGGATGAAAACAAACTCAAATCAAACTCTGGCTGTCCTTGTTCAATCTAGTTGGCAAACTTGCTTTCCCTGAGTTGTCCAAAGCTAATTGTAAAAGACTGGTGAATGGTAGTGTGCACCCTAACTAACCCTTGGTCAAAGCATCCTTTGTGTATTTTGTGTGTTGGAAGGACTTCACATCTTAAGTGTACATGAATGGATCTGACAGTTGGCATGGGCCAGTACCCCATTTTGTCTGCTATTCAGACAGTCTTGAGTGGAATGTGTTTCTGAAAAGGCAAAGAAAGAACAAAGAGCTAACAATAATCCAAAAGGAATTAGCATTGGAGTTAAAGAGGGACAACAAGGATGATTGGATCTGGGATTATTCAGTACTTAAAAAGCCTTGCTGTTTTGTGACTGTTGGTGACGATACGTAGTCTAATAGGAATTAGAAAATACGATGTTGGGTTCTAAAGTAGGTGTCAAATAAGAAACAATAAGAATTCCCCAGCCTGAGTTTGATGGGGGTAGGTGGCGAGCAGGATGAGTCCAATTGGCGACTGGCAGAGCAAGGCAGGGAAGATAAGTGGTGAATGAGTTCCACCTATGTGCCACAACGGTCTCACGTTCCAGTGAGGGGTGGCAGGAGTATTTAACGAGAGGAGACAGCAGCAGACAAGAGAGAGAGACACACAGAGCTGTGTGTGTGTGTGTGTGTGTTTGCCACGTCTGTGGGGAAGCAGCATGTGAAGTTGTTTTATGTTTTATTTAAGAAATAAATGTCTAGCCATGTGTTTGTCAAGCCAGTACCAGCTTCCTCCTTTCCCATGCATTCCTTGAACTTCATTACATGTGTTTAATGTAAAAAAAAGTTCATAAAAATTCACTGGTTTTCTTCAAGTAAAAAACAAATATTTAATCTAAGTTGACCGTACATATAAATCAACCAACCAACCATCCAACTTGCTAAATAATAAACTAACAATTTGTTTTCATTTGTCATTTGTAAATCAAATATTTTAATCTTGCAGTGAAAGTAGATTTCACAGTCTAAACTAAATTTACCTGGCAAATTAGGTTACACCATCAATAGTCATTTTTATAGGTTAGATAGCCTTTCCAGGTATAAGATAGAATGAGGTCTAAGACAGGTGTAGCAAATCAGAAATATTCATATTGGAAACTAACTAACTAACTAACTAATCAGTTTCATTTGTTATTTGTAAAACAAATATGCTAATCTAGAAGTAAAAGTAATTTTCCCAGTCTCTGTGTTTGAATGTATTAGATTGTAACAGTTTGCGTTTCAAGCATTTTACACTTGACATTGCTAACCCAGGGTCATCCTTAACCCTAGGTAAATGGAATCATGGGTTATCTTGCTTTGTGTTACACACTGTTCATACTTTAGACTGGGTTAATAATTAATCCTGGTTATAATGTTTTTAAAGGGATAGTTCACCCAAAAATGAAAATTCTCTCACTTTCAAACAATTGTTTTTAGAACAAGTACGAGTACTGAGAAGTGACGAGTACTCACTGATACCAAGTCCGATACCTGTTTTTTAATCATAAAATTACATTTTTTCATCATAACGGTGTTTAAATAAATCAATTAATTAATTAATCAATCAAATGAAAGTATAAAAAAAAAAAATGTCAACATGATATTGTATTATTTTTTTTATCAAATGAAGTACTTTTATACAGAACCTCAAAGCATAATCTAATATACATTGGAGTTTATTTGATCAATTAAAGTGCTGCACTCCAGAGCATCACAGATAGAAGATGTTGCCTAAACATAATAAAATCACTATTGATTTATTTGTATTATTATTAGTTGTAGTAGTAATATAACAGTGAATATTACACTTCTGTCATACCTTTTTCATTTAAATTTGGCTTTATTTGGCAGAGCTTTTATTTTGAAGTGTTTCAGTGTTGTTATGACCAAGTAGCTCTTACGTTGTGACGAGCTTCCCACTCCGGAAATGCCAGTCGCTATGTGACTCAAAGTGATTACTAAATGGCAAAGGCTGCTATTTAATTAAATAAATATGCACTCGGTTTGTGTCTTGTGCTAAAAAGTGAATTTGCTCTCTGTTCACTGTCATCTGCTACATAAAGAGTGCTCAAAGCACATTACTGTGTTAAAAATGTACTTGCAGCTAGCATCAGCACAACACTGTCTCCATACATTCACAAGAGCTCACATTTGCAGCGTGCCACTTATGCATCTATATATTTATATAATTAAATAGCAGCTTTTGTGGTAAAATAATCTCACTAGGACATGACGTGATTTTAATTTGAGCGCTGAATTATAACGTAATGACATTTGTACATCAGTTTTTGGTATCTGAGCATTTTTACGAGTACGGGTACTTTCAAGCTCCAAAAATCATCACATAAATGCAGCATAAAAGTATTCCATACCACTCCAATGGTTTAATATATGTCTTATGAAGCAACACAATTCCTTTGGGTGAGAATTTTTTTTTTTTACCATAAATCTCCACTTTGATTTTCACTTTCAGAAAATGTTTCTGGTGTTTCTCACCCAGACCTATTATATTGCTTCTGAAGATATGGATTTAACCACTGGAGTAGTATGGATTACTTTTATGCTGTGATATTTGGAGCTGCAAATGTCTGTTCACCATGAGATATTCTTCATTAAATCTTTGTTTGTGATCTGGGATGGCATGAGGGTGAGTAAATGATGAGAGAATTGTTTTATTTTGGGTGAACTATCTCTTTAGATTTCACACTGTACATTCGTCAACCTCAGGTTAACATTTTTATTTACATTTGTTGTGTCAATAACAATGATTCGTGCAGCTCATTAAGTAGGGCTGGACAATTAATACAATTATATTTTCAATTCCAATTTTGGCTTCCACCGATTATGAAAACAAGATAATTGAGATAAAACGATTACTGTGCCGCAATCCATTTCTCAATTAAAACACCCCCGTGTTATATCTTCAAAGCATCCTTTATTAAAGATCAAATAATAAGGAAGCGGGTTATGAAAATAAACTCTGAAAGTGGTATTTCTTTGTGCGGTCAGCACCATGTCTATGAGTTGCGTGTAGTGACCAGGGAAGTGATTGAATCTTCCTGGCTGATGCACACTCTGGTGCAGAGATACTCGTCACTTGCGCATGCTTGCTGCAGCTAGATTATAACGTGATGGCTCGCGACGTAGTGAATCATAATATATGTGGAGGTGGTGGCGTAGTGGCTAAAGCACAGGGCTGTTAATCAGAAGGTCTCTGGTTCGAACCCCACAGCCACCACCATTGTGTCCTTGAGCAAGACACTTAACTCCAGGTTGCTCCGGGGGGATTGTCCCTGTAATAAGTGCACTGTAAGTCGCTTTGGATAAAAGCGTCTGCCAAATGCATAAATGTAAATGTAAATATGTGTCACGTTCACTGTGTGTATCTTATCATGAAGAAAATCGGTGATTAAGAATAGAAAGTTAAAGATGAGAGAGTGTAGTCTTAGCCCATTATACACTGAAACAAAATACATCTTTTTTGGCTTGTTTTCCCAAATAATATCTAAAACTCCTTTAAAACAATGTACATTTACTTTTGGAGCTATACTGCATAACAAAAATATAATAATAATCAAACAACCATAACAAGAAAACAAGAAACCACTCACTGCTCTTGACTGAATAAATTCAGTAGCTTTAAAAGTATTAATGTATTATAATCTTACAATACACCAGTAGTAGTTTTATGTTGCATTTCATTCTGAATGTTTACTTGAATACTTGATAGCCTACTACTGTTAAAACTTTTAAAGCTGTTAAAAAAGCGCTGAATTTTTGTTCTATTGTTTTTAATCTATTTCTATTCATTGCTGTTTTTTATTGTTATTTTATTACTGACTGTTTACTAGTCTTGAATAATTACTTAAGAACTTGAAACCATTCGTTTCAAAATTTCAAAATTACACGTGAGAAATGTTGCTTTACCCAGGGGTTAAAAGCAGGGTTTAAAAAGACGATTTCTCAGGGTTAAGTGCGGTTTGAAAAGCCCTTTTACAGTATGTGTTTATTACGGAATATCTCTTGTGAATAGCTCTTTGTGAGACAATGATTCATGTAAGTCTGAGAGTCTAGAGGTGGATAATACCAGTCTATCCAGGTTTCACAATACAAACAAAGTAACAGTATTCACTTAAGAATGCAGTCCATTTAATTTATAAATGTAAGTTCAAAAGACTTTTCAGTCTAGTCTTCTGTAAGAATGTACACAGTACTGAATTGTATGGACAAACTCGACTTGTATTAACAGTGACACTTCAAATGAGGTTAAGATCTGCTTCTTATCAACTTGTAGTGTGTATCATAAACTTTACATAATAACAACTGTTTTTGCATAATACAAATCTGTTTTACAAGGTTAATATTCCTCATTGTAATATACTGTCAATACATAGGCCAGATGCTTGGATCGTCAAAAGAACATCCTTTAATGTCTCATAACCATCTAATTAATCACATTACATGTAACCTTATTGACTATACAGCTACAGAGAGCAGTCAACTGCTTTATTTGCTCAGAGAACACTGAAGGCCTCTCTTGCAATGTGTCTTTCCCATTCCAGCATTCATTTATCAATGGTACTGCCCCTGTTACCATGGTAACAGTGCATGTGTTGACTCTGTTTTCTTCTCCACGCCATGGCTCTGTTTCGTACAGTGATTATGAAAGAAACTAATCTGTGCACTAGTCATAACTCAAACTGGACTCTCAAAACCTCTTTCTTTCGAATGATGTTATTTTATCATTGATCTATAAAGTGGTCACCAAGTGCATAAAGTACAGGGATCTGTTTGTTTTCCACAACATAGATTTGGATAGTGACCAGATTTGCATGCATATCATGTTATTCTGTCGAACACAATGCAAGATGTTATGCAGAATGTTAGGGACTGACAGCCTCAGTCACCATTCACTTTCATTGTATGGATACGATTTTGAATAATTGTAATAATCACCATAATCTGAATAAATAATCACCATAATCTGAATAAATTAAGACATTCACATTCTGTCCATGCTATTCTCTTTGTGCAATAATGGAGATGCTTGTTTTTGCCACTTGTTATGCTGCTCATTATTCATTTAGTAAACGGATTCATTTTCATTCATGTTCTTAACAGTTGTACACAAGAGTGTGATGAATGTAAAATGGATGTCATGTTCTTGCTACAAAAATGCTTCTTCAATAACTTACATTTTTACAAATGTCTGAATATACCAAAATTATGTTTGTTTGGACATTCATAGATTTAAATGCATGTTTGATAATGGTGGATATTCTGAATAAGATCTTTACACAACCTAAAATTCTGATTAATACAGGTGCATCCAAGTCTTAATGAGATGTTTTGAAATCAGAATATTGGCTTAATCTGATTATACAAATCTGGTAAATACGTTTACATGATGCTAATCAAAATATGACATACTATATAGCATTCTATAATAATGACCTGAGATGTCAGTGAAATATGAATGGAGTTGTACCAATTCAGAAAACACCATAAGCGTTATTTTTACTAAGACTCATTGTAGTAAACTGAATAAAGTTTTTACATGAACCACAATTCAGATTAATACAGGCATATGCCAGCTGTCTTTTCAGAATTCTACAACCAGAATATTGCTTAATCTGTTTTTTACATGACACTTACATAATCAGAATATGACCAACATCTGATTAATAGTAATAAATAGCAATTATTTAATTAAACTTTTTTTTATTTTTTGCTGTCTTTCATTTAAACCATGAATATACATTTTAAACTACAACCATCTGACAGTTTCAATTTAAGTGACATTGGAAGACTGAACCTCTATCCATAAGCATGTGAGCAGGTGTCAGACCTATCACTGTGTTTGTTTTGGTGTACTCACAGTTACTGTAGATTCTCGCTCCAGCTTTCTGGTGGGTGAAGTAGACACAGGACTCTGAGAGAAGACATAAAACTGAGCGTCAGACATGGTGCATGTATTGTTGGTATTATGATGCTGTTGTTGTTCCTGCTGTAATGAGTGAGCTTGGGAGGGGTGCAGCATATGTCTGCATGTGAGGTGTGAGTTGCTACACTCTATAAATTGTCACCCCTAGCAAGGGAGGGAAGGAGAAGAGAGGGGGCTGTGAAAAAGGAAGGAAGAAAAAGAGGGTGGGTGGTAAGAAAGCTCAAAGAAAACTCCCTTTCTCCCTTAGTCTCTTTTTCATACGATCATGACAGCAACTTTATTGAATGCTCATTAAAGGTGAAATGTTTAATTGAAACATGTACATTTATGCATTTGGCAGACACTTTTATCCAAAGCGACTTACAGTGCAATTATTACAGGGACAATCCCCCCGGAGCAACCTGGAGTTAAGTGCCTTGCTCAAGGACACAATGGTGGTGGCTGTGGGGTTAGAACCTGTGACCTTCTGAAACAAATTCTGAAATCTTTCAAGCTAGTGGCCTGAACACTACCCTATCTTCCATTGGCTGGACAAACAGATAGTCATGCCCCACTCTATTGGCTGAGCCAATGTTTCGGTGTCTGGATGGTTGTGCTGCTCAAATCAAGGAGGTACATAAGACTTGGAGAAACTATGCGTTACCATTCCCATTCAATTAAATGGTAGTTGCTTGGCTGGCACAAGAGCCCTTGGATGTACGCGATTTGAAATCTGCCAACTTTGCTAATGGGCACGCAGTTCTGGACATGGAGATTGCTGAGCCAATCAAGAGTCATAACTGCTTTGTGACAAATCACTTTGGAGCCCAATATTAAACCAGCTGGTAGATGCTGTAACTACACCACTAAGTGTATTTTTTGCAAGAAATATAATATAATATAAATATAAAATAATGTAATATAAGTGCTGTCAATTGATAAAAAAATTTAATTGAATTAATTACATGGTATGGCAATTAATTAATTGAATTAATCATAATTAATTGTAATATTTGCTAAGATGGCCCCTCAATATATAATGATTTAATAATTATAAATATAAATACTATTATAAATTTAGATCATTAAAATGCAGTACACTCTTGTGGCAAACGAGTGAAGAATTGATAAGCCAAAACAAACAATTGGCTTTAGAATCCAAAATACTGTTTATTTCCATATTATTAAACATACAGTAAGCATAATCATAGGCCTACAGTCCACAGTAATCCAATTTTCAATTAAATTTGTCAATCTGTCCGAGATAGATTTATTATAAGGGCTTTTCTAAAGATGCATCAATGTACACCTACGTCAGACAGATGATTATGACCATCTTACTTTGGTTGCGTCATGTCATAAAAATACCGTTCTTAGGTCGCTGTGAATTTTTTTTTAGAGATTTAAATCACAGTGAATGAACATGTTAAATCGACAAACCTAAATATAATATAATACAAGTAAATTCTGGTCCTTGAATTTGATTGGACGAGCGGCATTCCAAGAATGCTGAATACAGTCCATCAGCACTGGGATGCTTCACATTTGTCTCATTCTACTTCTCCATGTTCGTGGCTTTCCAAAACACGGTGGGGATTTTAATGCATTGCTCATTTTGATTTCACTCATTGATTCATTTAGTGACCATTTCTAGAGATTGGATATGTCTGCCAACAGCAACAAATGAGTGTCTTTGTTAAAAGTGAGTCATTCAATCATTGACTAAACTAGTTTGTTAAAAAAACAGCCCAAAAAGAATTGCCCACCAACGAAACATAAGAAGTGAAAGAGAACAATTCATTCACTTAAAAGATGTGTTCAAAAACATATTTTTGGGGCTATATTCTTAAAAGCATGAAACTGCAACTTTTTTTTATTTCAGGTTAAAAACTCTCAGATGAGATGTGTCTGTCTTGGCATTTAGATGAATGTAATCCGGGAGAAGCAGACTACATCTGTGAGATCAGACATACCTGTTGATCTGTGCTTGTCTTCCGCATCAGTACATGTGACTGTTCAGTCGGTTGCAGTGGGCTACCATTGCCATGAAATCCATTCACTGCAAAGAAAAACAGACAGTGGGAAAAGTCTGATTTAGGACAAGAAGAGATCTTCATTTTCATTTTATCCTCTTCAATAGATAACATCAAGTTCATATAACAAAGCATATGAGACATATAGCAATTTGATATGAAATGAATGCACTACTTACATAGCATTATTGTGTACAGCATCAATGCTAAATGTCTAAATTTCTATATTTTTTTTTTTTATCCAATTCCTAAAGTGCTTTGCACAATACATATTGTACCAAAGCCACTTTACAGTTAACAATGCCTTAAAGAAATAGTTCACACAAAAATGAGAACTCTACCTTAATTTAGTCACCCTCATGTCATTCTAAATCTGTTTTCCATGAAACCACAAAAGGTGAATGTGACGAGGAGGATGGTGTGGCCGGGCCATGAGTATGCACGCCCAGCGTTGAATTGTCCTAATCAGCTGGGAGGGGGATAAAGATGAGCCGTAGCCGCCAGTTCGAGAGAGAGACACATGTGGCCGCTGTGTGTGCGTGTCTGTATGTTTATGTTTAAGATCAGTTATGTCATTAAAGGTATGTAGACTATTCTGCCGATATATTGTATGATATATTATATATATGAACTCGATATATTGGTGCCAAAACCCGGGAAGGAGGAGGGATGCTGTCATGGAGTCCTCGCCACTGCCATCCACCAGGGGACGGAGTTGCCGCAGCCGGCCACCAGGACTCAGAGGTACCGCTTCCGTCTTCCAGGAAGGGGATGAGCTGTTACCATTCACTATGGGTTGGAGGACTCGCTGCTGTCCGCCAGGGGAGGAGTGGCTGTTGTCCGCCATAGAGCGAACCAGTCTATGGCGTGTCCTGGGACCGGGAGCGAGTTTCTCTCTCTCTCTCTCTCTCTCTCTGTCTCTGTCTCTCCCCTCGTCTCTCCCAGAGCTCCAGAGAAGCGGGTAAGACCTTCCTGGAGAAGGATGGCTGGAAGGGCAACACCTCCCCTCCAGGAAGGGATGGGAGTACATCAAGCCGAAGATTTCCCTAATCAGCCGGGAGGGGGATAAAGACGAGTTGGAGGCACCATTTCGAGAGAGAGAGACACACGCAGCCACTGTGCGTCTCTGCATTTATGTTTGTTTAAGTTCTGTTAAGACATTTAAGTTATGTTGACTGTTCAGCCAGTTCCCGCCTCCTCCTTGCCCATCCTCTGAACCAATTACAGTGAATTATTGATGAATATCCTGACTCCATATAATGAAAGAGAAAGGTTCATAAAAGAGCTCCATACTAAATTTGTATTTGTTATTCACAGAAAATGTTGATGAAAAGTCATATGGTGCTTGACATTACAGTATGTTGCCATAATAACTACTTTTATTAAACAGTATTTTTTGACCACTCCCCTTTCAGCTTTAGTCAAACAAACCGATAGTCCTGCCCTAAACTCACTCTATTGGTTGAGCCAATATTGTATAGGCTGGTCAGAATGCTCAAAACAAGGAGGTCTATAATACTTTGAGAAAACTATGTGTTAGAATAGATGATAGAAGTTGCTTGACTAGAGCAGCTCCCCAGGATGTCCATGATTTGAAATCTTCCAGAGGTTTTTGAGCCAATTACCTAAACCAAAAATGCCATGTAACTAATGTTATATTCCAAGACTTCTGAAGCTATATGATAGCTTTGACAAACAAGGCACATTTCTATTCACTATTCATTGAAAGTCTTGTACACGAGTTGTATGAACCATTTTTATGATGCTTTTATGGTGCTTTTTTTTTTTTTTTTTTTGCTTGACATTATAAAGAAAAGTGTGGCCTGTATATTCTTAATAAAAATAGCACCATTCTTTTGCATTTAGACCCAATATCTCAGATTTCCTTCCAGACACTTTTATGGCACCTCCCCTCTCAGTCTAAGTTAAACACCCTGACTTTATTTCTAGACCAATATAGCATTTCCTGATTCTGATTGTCTACACTATTCTTTTCCATTGAGATTGGGTAATTTGAAATGTCAGGCCAAAAAGCCCTTAGCTCCAATTTATGGATCCTATGCATACAATGTTAGTTATCACCCACTCCACAATTAGCAAAAATTAGTCTGAGAGACACTTTAACCTTTAGTTGAGTAATTTCATTTGAACTATTTATCATAAGTTTTAAGAAGTAAACAATGCACTTTCAACAGCCTTTTTGTCCAGGCACTGATCTCTTACATAATCCCATAATAGTAAAGAAATACCACTAAATATGAATAAATATTTTACACTCACCAAGCACCGAATGTAAGTAAAAACTGGCTTTGGCGAGGTAAATAAAAGGACTTATTTTCTAGTGAAAAATGTAGCTACTTGCCATTGGCTGGTCACAGAACTAAAATGTTACATTTAAAGGTTCACTCTGAAACTCCACTAAAACTAAACAGGCACATGTAAAAGTGAAAATGGATATTTAGAGTAAAAAAGGGACTTAGATTTTGATGTTTGTCACCCACACCAATCATATCACTTCTGAATATTTAGATTTACACCGCTGAACTCATGTGGATTACTTTTCTGTTTCCTTAATGTGATTTTTGGAGCTACAAAGGTCTGGATGCCATTCACTTGCATTGTATGGACTTACAGTGTGGACATATTCTTCTAAAAACCTTTTTTTGTTTTCAGCAGGAGAGAGAAAGTCATACACATCTGGGATGGCATGAGGGTGAGTAATGATGAGGTAAATTTCATTTTAGGTTGAACTATCCCTTTAATTCAAATAGTAAGAATTATAGTCTGAACCCCTGCTGAAGTAAGTGACATTAGATATTTAAATCCAAGACATGATTCACTAAAGATAAACATTTGTAGCAACTGACATTTTGTTTTTGTTGTTGTTTTTATTTACCCCTAAACCACTTAATATATGAGCCACAAAGAGAGACAGAGACTCATCTCATTAGCAATAAGCGATTTTTTTTGGACTTAGCATTTCTTATATATGATGCTGCAACTGACACACTGTTTTCACTAATATTCCCAAAAAAAAAAAAAAAAAAAAAAAAAAATGCACAGTGGTAAATATTCTCACTTGCCAATTCACTTTCTCAATTCACTGCCACTTTACAAATCTCTATTGGGCGCTTCTCTTGTCTCTTGAGTGGATCATTCAAGCTTCCTTTTATATTCAGAACGATGAAACTTTTAATTTGACAGGGCTTTATGCTGAGATCTCCATCCTGAACATGTCTACTCTTTCCTTCCTCAGTCCATATGCAATGACACTCATCTTTCTTGAGCTGGGTCTTAATTTAATTTGTATAGAGTGTGCCTTTTCCATGCTGAATCTCTGGTAAACTCCATTTTACTGTAATTCTATCAACAAGATGGTGCTTTGTGCTAGTAGACATTGTAAAATGCTGATAACCAGTGCAAATCAAATCAAGATGAGTACTGAACAGAACATGAGGTGGCTCAGGACAGAAATGGGGACAATAAATGGCTCCATTAGGGAGTCTTTTGATGAATTGGGGAGACAAGCCATTGTGTTGGCTTGTCTCAAGTGTTGAACATAAGGGTGATCTGCAGTGTGGTCCAAAAGACCACATTGAAAATCTGGAATTAAACAAAGTTTCTGGATATTTTTATTTCTTTTTTTTTTTTTTAAAACAAATTCACTTTATGACATACAATTCTATTTTTGCTCACTAATCCAGGGACTTTAATTATTGTGGATTTCCTATACCATAACCTTGATGTGATTTTTTGTCATAAGGTCATCATGTAAAATTTATTCTTGTCTACCTGTCCAACATATTAAATACTAAAATGTGAGTACTGAAATGTGCACTCTCTGTGCTATGTTAAAGGTGCTGTGAGCGATTTCAGCCATTTTGCTAACTTCCTCTAGCCTTAGCTATTGAATCAGCCCACCCTCACATAATGGTAAAAATCAAAGTCACCTGACTCTTTTTTGCTGTTTACAGAGCCTAGACTGTCACAGAGATAGGTATTAGTTTTCAGGATATCTATTTCACGACTGTTATTTTTTAAATTTAAAAGCATATTATTGCCATACAATTATTATATAATCATGAAAACATCTTTAGAAAAAAGCACACCAGCTTCAAAACATCTCCACAGTTTGAATATGTTAATGTTATAGAAAGAGGGACTTCCGCATACCATGCCGTATTATCCTTATAACCCCTGTGTAAAGCACCAAATTATTTAATTGAGCAATGGAACATGTAGTAAATAACTAGTAGCACTTGTAACAGAAGTTTGGGTTTCTATGATTCTATGAAGAATGCTTAAACTGTTGTGTAAGAAAGAAGTTCTATACACTATAGCGTTTTATGGGCAAAAACCTGAAAATTGTTTTAGTTAAAAACATGTACATTTTGTATCTGTCCACTACTCATAGTCAGGGTTGGGGAGTAACAGAATACATGTAACGTGATTACGTATTTAAAATATAAGTAACTGTATTCCACTACAGTTACAATTTAAATAATTGGTAATTAGAACACTGTTACAGTTAAAGTGTATTTTGATTACTGAAGAGATTAATTTGCATTTTATTGTCATTTGTTTCATTTAATATTTAGTCGTTTCAGATGGAAAACATTTATACATATAAATGATGCGATCCAAAGTGCATTTGAACAGCGGTGAAACACTTTCTTATGATGTGATAACATTCATGCGAGCGGACAGAGAAGTACGTTTGAAGAAAGTTTGAAGTAAGTTTGGAGCAGAAGAAATAGAAATAAACCTTGTGTAAATTGTCAGCTTTACACTAAGCTAAAATGCTATTTCTAACTATGTTACATGCACACGTCACCAGACACGATCATATATTTTTATCAAGAAAATTCATGTTGGATCATAATTTCTTTTTTCTAGTAAGACCTTTGATATTAGGGATATTAGGATATAAAAATGTTGGTATTGTTTTCCTGTAAAAATATCTTAAAAATCCTTAAGATCAATTTGATTTATCTTGTTTTAGAAACAACACTGCATAAGATATTTAGGTTTTTCAGAGAATATATATTTTTAACATGTGTATTTTGTCTTACTGCACTGACAGAGTTTTTATAGTCAAAACAACAGAAAAAATCTACCAGTGCTGAAGAAGTAACCCAAAGCATTTAGAATAAGTTACTGATCTTGAGTAATCTGATGGAATATGTTACAAATTACATTTTAAAGCATGTATTCTGTAATCTGTAGTGGAATATATTTCAAAAGTAACCCTCCCTACCCTGCTCATAGAAATATATTATTTTCTGTTCTCTTCTTTCTTTTAAAAGAAAGTTAAAAGATTTCCTTGAACTGTTTTTTGAATGTGCGCAAAACTGTTGAAAACTTGCATTACTTTCAGTGAAGTAAGTTTCAATTGAACACTGGGAAGGACACGTCAACACATCACTAAACTTCAACACCTGTTTACCGGTGTTTTCAGAACAACGGGCACGTTTTAGGAGAGGAGAAAGAGCTTGCACACTCATCGGTGCCAGATTGCGCAACTAAAGTGTAACACTGTCAGAATATTTTAACTGTGCAAGTGTTAAGATCGGATTTGGAGATTTCCTCTTGTTATATATGGCAATGCCAAATATTTTTAATATTTCTAATTCTGATTGGCTAATCGATGTCGTTTAAAGTCTGTTATATATTAAACGAAAAGAATTATAATATTTTACATGTATGATTATTTCCAAGCAACCTAATTCATGACACAATTGATCTAAAGGGGGTGGCAAGGGGGGACGGTGTCTTTACAAGGGGGGTGGTATTTGCCATTTCTTTAAACAAGGAGGATGGCTTCCACTCTCAAATCCAGCCTTGGTAATAGGTACACATTATGTGTGGTTTTCCAAAAAAAAAAAATTGTGCTTATGGCTTCTTTAAGTCACTTTGGTGAGAAAGCATCATCAAGACCATACGTGCAAATGTATTTTAAACTATCAAACATATAAATCTAAGCTTTTTTGCTGTTGATATTTCGGTTGTGAAGGTTGTTAATATCCACTGCTAGAGATTCACAAAGACTGTTCATATGACTCCAGTGTTCCAAGCCACAGATAAAATTGAAACACAGGAAATCTGTAATCAGAGGCCTCTGTGGAATTCACTGCACCCTGTAGAAGAGATAAAGCGCCTCTGGCCAAAAGCACTAACAGAGAATGCTTCCATTCTGTTTAGATATTTCATCCATGTCTTTTCATTTCCCCCTATTTAGACTGTCTATCTGAGAAGATAACTGTTTTAAACTGCAGATTGTTTATACATACAGATTTACATAATTAAAGAGCAGTTTTACCTGTAGGTACAGAATTCTTATGTTTTAATGGAGTTTTGGGGGTGCCAGGCGTGCTGGACGGCCTTTCCCATGTCGTCTCTGAAAAAGAAGAGCAGATCCAGACAATTTCCCATTAATACATAATCTATCTTCTGTCCTATATGACAGGTTTCACATAATAATTAGGTGCAGATACAGGTTAAGCACCAAGCCTCATTTGCCACATTTACATTCTGAAAACTCAAAATTCAAATAACCCAATAATCAGTATCATTATATCATAATAATTAAGGTGTGCTGCTGATCAGGTACAGTGGGGTTCATAAGCTTGAAAATTTAAAATTCAGCAATTATTGATCATGGTTAATGTTAATTTAAGCATTTCAGAATTTTGAATATGTTAACATTAGTTAATACACAAAACATGAACTAACAATGAACAATTGTATTTTTATTACCAAACATTACCAAAGATTAAAGTAAAAAATATATATGTGTTCATTTGTTAGATTATGATACCTAATGCATTAAGTAAGGGATATTGTACAGTCAGTCAGTTGTTATAGCACATTAACGAATGGAACCTTGTTGTGAAGTGTAAATGTTCCCAAGCTGCTTCCATTAAAAAAAACACAATAGGCTCTTTCATACATTCTCAAATCATGCTGCATGGATCATCTGGTTTTGCACAACCTTATGGAATCCATGCCAGCTTGAGTGCATGTTGTCATTAAAGCAAAACATGCACATTCAAAGACAAATTCAAAAGTTTTTTATTTATTATTATTAAAAAAAACACAAAGATGCATTTTCACTTTTGGACCCCACTGTATATATGCACTAAACCCTCATACAAAAGGGGAGTAAACAATATACAGTACATGAATACCCAAACTGAAACAGTGCTTGATAAAGTAATGCATAAAGCTTTGCTACTTTTAGATCCAAACCTTCGTGAGTACTATTATGTTTTTACTCTGTAGTGAAGGAGGCACCGCTAAACACATCAGTTCAGATTAAATGACATAAACGTGGGAAAGATCTATCAGAGGGGCATTTTGTTTGAAAATTATGAAGCATGTGATCAAAGATGTAGAAAATCACATAAATTAGCAATACAAATACAAATGCATGCATTCACTCAGTTAAAAGACTGATGTTATATTCAGAAGCACACATTTATTCCTCCTCATGAACATCAATAAAGTTCTGTTGCAACAATTTGTATTCCTCTGATACCTCTTGTTAGGCTTATTGTCTTCACTAATGCCGAGCAATGTGTTTTTCTGATTGTGTCTGAATAATCAAAATATGCGTATTTGTATCGACTTAACCATTTCATATACAGAATCCTTTAGCAAGTTCGAAATCAGCCTGACAAACATCTGACAGTATCTGATTGAGCAAGGGCTATGAAACAGAAAAGCTGGTTACTAAGCAACAAGCATCTGAGAAACTGATAAGTCGAATTATTTCCTTCAAACGATCTTTGAGCAGTTGGACAGGCAGGACTGGGCATGAGATCTATTGTTGTACTTTGTGCTCACGAGCGACTGATCTTATAGCCAAAAAGAGACCATACCGAGCTCTGTGGTGAATATTGTAGTTTCGGCACTTTGAGCAATGAATACTGGCCTACTTACTGTATGTGTTCTGTAATTCATCTTTAATTTACCACCATCTGTATTATCTCCACTGTCATTCTTCAGCTGCACAAGTCACAAGTGTTGAATCAAACAATAAGGAAACATCGTGTTACAAGTAAAAGGAGCCTATACAACCTCAAACCTGGTTTTACTTCATTTTAAAGTGGTATAATTTGGTAAAGTATATTGTTTGCTTTGTTTTCAGTATATGTTCTGACTGCAAACAAGATATCACATTTATAACTTGTATTTATCTTGCACTGCTCAAGGACTTGTTGAACAGTCTCTACTGTCAACCTTTCCTCTGAAGGTTATACGAGGTTGATCTGGCACCAGTAGTAGTTTATTTCTGAGTTAAGTGCGTGCCCAGCAGAAAACATGTCCACAAAACCACACTACAGCTGTGAAGAGGAAGGAAATCACGCAAGACACCAAAACCTAGCGACAGCATTCCCCTCCACACGTTACCATGGCAATCACACAACATAACAACCCTCTGTTGAAATGGCGTGAACTGAAACACACAACAAAACACCCCCTGAAAACATGACCAACTAAAAATCACAAAATTCAAGTCCTTAAAAGACTCTCGCTACATTTAACTTGCATTCTATTTGTTCTGAGGTTTAATAGTTGAATGAGTAACAAATTTAAAAGCTAATTATGTCCCAATAATCATTAAACAGGCTTGAAAGGATTTGGGTGGCTAGACTAAACAGTAGAAATGTTTCAGTCAGTGCGTTCCAGCGTGTGTTATTCACAGTCTAACTATGATTCGTGTAATTGGTTGGTTAAGAGATAGAAAAGGTGCAATATGTAACAATTTTCATGTAATATTTGCCTTTTTTTTTAGTTTTATGTGTGAATGGCTTGTAACGCAACTTAAAAACTGAGCCCTTCCCGGACTTCGTAGGTTGCCTATTAAAGCCTGTAGACTGATTTTCACGTGAAGGGAGCGGGCCGCTTTTGCCGGAAAAATCCAAAGGATGTGATGTTTATGCGCATTCCTGAGAGCCTTAAGGCGCATAAAGCCTTATAGCGGCAACAAACTGCAACACTAGGTTTCACTATATTAGAGATGGAATCCAGCAAACGGCCAGCTCACAGCACAACACCTCCTACACAAACTCAGAGTAAGCCAAAAAAAATAATAAAATGCATCTACTGAATCCCGTCTGGCTAAGCGGGAACTTGATCGTGGTCAAGTGAAAACAAGAGTGAACATCGGCAGAGCATTTGATTCCTGGAGGGACCTTTGTTCTGAATTGGAGTTTTCTATTTGGACAGGTAAAGTTACATAACTGCAAAGCATGTGAAATACAGTGCCATAAGGATTGATCTGTGCAATTTTTGCTAACTTGATCTTGCCTGCACAGTAACTGTCATAATCAATGTTAATCTGTAATTATTCAGCAAGGTAAACTACAATAATACATGAAATGAATGCTAGACAATGTTCAAGATAATGCAAAAAGCTCCATTCATTAGTGTGACGTAACTTGGTTATACAGAAAATATATACAATCTATTATTATAAAACAATAGTGCATCGATATATCAAAATGACAGCTGTGATTGAATCACATCAATACTGAATTGTGTCAACATATTTATAATGTACAGTCTATACAGCTACTGTCATCATCCACCAAATGTATCTAACAGCTATAGATAAAGCTGGCTAGCTAGCTAACGCCGATATTGACTATCATATAAATGCATATAAACATCCGTCACAACAGACGCTTCATGATTGTAATAGGTTTGCTTTTGACTCGACGCGCCACTCATGTCCGTTGTAGACAGGGTGTAATAATACAACATGGCCAAATTGGAATATGAAAGAAAATCCCTTTTACTCCCTTATAGTAAAATAAACAAACCAATAAACTACTGTGAGTGATTTTTATGACATATTATTAAGTTTAACCCCTTATCCAAACCTTTACCAAAGAGTCTTACCCCTTACTTTAACCTTAAGCCCAACCATGATTTTCATAGGAAAATCACTGTCGTGTTCTATTGAGGAAAGACACGTTCTTCCGATTTTCCCTAAAATAACTCTGAATCCAAACCCCAAACCTAAACTCAGGGCTCGAGATGACAATATTTTGCCACTGTTTTACAATAGAAATGTTACAGTGAGAGCAATTTCTTAATTTATGTTAACATCATGTGGAAATGAAACCCACATAGATTTTCAATGGTGCAAACACCTGTTGACTTATCTCTAGCAGGGCTCATTGAACAACATCCAATAGAACATTTAGTATAAAAATGTGCACATTTAGAGACATTTTGAGAAATTTTATTTGTATACTTAACATTTTTTGAGAAAGAATTGTCATTCACTTCCATTTTCTAGTAAATTATAAGATCTGATGTGCTCTAATACTCTCGTATATTGTGAGTTGCATGCATCCAAAACGGGGAGGCTGCTATTATGATTTTTCATCCCAAGTATTAGCATTAGAAGTTATTATATAATGTATAGAGGCCAAATGGAAGGGTCTTCTGCATACCATGCTGTATTACTATATTATCCTTATTCCCATAAAACATAAATATAATGTTTTGACTGATGGAACTTGTAGTAAATAAATAAAGAATATTTTTTTTCAAGCATTCAGGTATATTTTTACGTTTATTATTGAAAAGACGGAGCTGTCACTGCCGCTGTCAATTGCTCCATGCAGCATATTCTATAAATAATCTGTTTTCTACCTCATTCTATGAATGGAATCCAGATTAGATCAGTAAAAGAAGCCGTTATAACAACTGGATGATGATTGAAAGTGGTATATACAAAGTAGATAATGTGTCATGTGTAATGTATGGCAAAGATTCATGGCACAAATTCTATACATGGCCATAATATGAACCAATTACCCTCTGTTATTGTATTTTATGATGAAAATTAATCTAGGTATGATCATGAAAAAGGTTTTCACGCTCTCTCTTACTCGGTCAGTCGCTCACAGTCACACACGCAACTTTCTACTCCAATAACCAAACTAGAAACAAAGGATTGGGATGTTTCTATGCAGTGTGCTAAAACAAGAATTTAAACTTTGCTAGTTCTAAGAGGCTTTCAAAATAAAAATAACCGTCAGATCTGGAAAAATTTGGATAGCGAAAACATACAATATACCACCACAAGAACTTCACAAATCTTCTTAAGTGTGTCTGATATCAACATGCAGGGACAAAGATGACAATCACACACATCTGAACCTCAGGTTCATACAGTTACTCCACTAAAATTACAGATAATTCTAAAATAACAGAATGCTACATCTGTGCTTAGATTAAATTTGAACTGCATCTGGGAGAAACAGTTTGCCTTTGTTGATGCTTTCTTGAACTTTTATCACTTTTTTGCAGTTTAGTGTCATGCAGTCACTCACTGACATAGTGATTGTAGTATGTTGTCCCTTGAGACCCTGCCCTTGACATCCAGACACAATTGTTCACAGGTGATGCATGTAAGCGACCAGGTGTAAACACATGTCTCGCCAGACCACATGTGATCACATCACACGAGACGCATCTTAATACCAGGTGTAAATGGAGTCTGAATCTAACCACGATTTTAATTCAAAACTGTTGTACAACAGAAACACGAAAACATTGGAACGAAATGAGAGAAGAGCATTACAGGTTATACACATACGTACATCAATCATTTATATTGGATATATATTGTAATGAGCAAAAACAATTTTTTTTTTACAGCCGTTTCCTTTCTTAAAAATAAGGTGTTGGATAGGAGGCAAGCAAAAATGTGATGCCTGTATTGAATCGATTTGTTGATTGGTTTGTCTTTATAGGAATAAAAGTTGTACTTTATTATACGAGCCATGTCATACAAAATCATCTAATTTTGTATTCACAGGATACTACTACGTTGGAAATGGCTAAGTCAGAAAGTTTCTAAACAACAATTTTTACATTTTCTACAATGCGAGTGCAACACTTGCCCATGCAAAAGTCGTCGTCACGATGCTAGAATGTTATGTGTCATTGTGAGGAAGTTGTTAAGCACTTGCTCATTCATTTAGCACATTACTTTGAGGTTGCTAGTGTGTTGCTGGTGTGTTTTTTTTCTGCCAAGTTAAAAGAGCCCACCCCTAAGTCTCTATAATATTCTGGTATGGCTCGAGTACCTCTTTGAATGCAAGTCATAGGATTTTTTTTCCCATTTTTGCCACCGCTGGGTGAAAATCAAAGTCTGATCACACAGAAAAGAAATAGCACACATCCCCTAAACAAGCCACATAATTTGAGGAACCATTCATGTCTGTAGCCTTGAGACAAGAGGGGGCCCAATTAGGTTTTCTATAGCATTATCCATAAAAATGTTGCCCCGGGCCCCGTGAATTTAAGCAACATCCCGAGTATAAGAAATAGTAATGCATGACTTGGTATCACATTAGTATGAAGTATGCTAGTGCGATTTCTGAACACAGTGGGCATGAAAGCATCTACGCTGCAATGAAAATGTCAGACAAATTGCACAAAGACTTTAAATCAGGTAACTTAAAAAGATACATTTGAGAAAAGCATCTTTGTAAAATGTTCCTTTGAACAGAATATTCAAAGGATTGATTGGTTCATGGCATTGTGGGCTGACTGATAGCTCTGGATATGTACAAGGCTTATCATTTACACACAATGAGAAGAGAGTGGAGATATCTGTACCAAGCCTCTGATCTATTCAGACCCGGCTGTACCAGCCCGACATGACAGCACAGCTTCTGTCTAGAGACATTCACAACTGAAGGAGATCTTTTGTAACTTTGTGTCAGACTGCCTTTGTAATAACATTATCTACTGGAACAAAAGAGAGTGAATTGGAAAAATATTGCACATTGGTATGGTACTATGAAATTGAGGTGTTTTATTTGTAATTCACTTTTAGAAACATCACAAAATTCCATAAAAGTAAGTTCTTACCATTGCTGACAGAGTTGACATAGTATCTCCGTCCTTGCGGTGACATGTAGCACTTCCAGTCTCTGGGCAGTGGCTCATCAATTGGTGACATTGAAGATAATTTCTACAACGCAAGGAAACACAATTTTGTTTTATTACAGCATTACATTTTTTAGACACTTTAGAGGGTGGTTGATTTGGAAAATATAAGGTTACTGCTAAACAGGGACTAAAAACGGTTCAAAGAACGAAAACCGGAAACGAATGAAACGTAACCAAAAACCGGAACAAAGTGATTTTCAATTGTTCCGGAATGAAAACGTAAGTTGGTAACCGATTACAACAAGTTCATTTTGTTCAGATAATTTTTACATGATACCAAAGGCCAAAGTGTTTATCGCAGTACATTTTTGGAACCACACAACTTCGTTGGGAAAATTTTTTCACTAAGGAGCCAATTTTAACCTTTTTGGTTGATGCGTTTTTGTTGAAAGAGCCATATACCCCAAACAAATAATTTACTATTTTCAAAACAAAATTTTTCAATAAAATAAAATGTTTATATTGCCCATAGACTCCTCAAAAACAAACAAATATGCAAAAATTAATAGGCAACATGTTGCAATATGGAATTGAGTACAAGTGTTTAAAAGGGTCTCCATGAAATTACTTGCTAGGCTGGGCGATATGTAAAAAAATATTTTAATGATAATCACTTTTAAAGTGCAATTCTTCAAGCGCGTCTTTTTGACTAACAGCATTTCTTGTCATGTGTCACTCCGAGACATCTTACAGGTCACCCACCTGTTGCGGGTAGATGGGCAAAATTACTCAAGAATGAAATACATTTTGACGAGGAACTTGCGAACTGGATTAAGCCTCTTGCGGGTAGCGGGTGCTAAATCATATCCTGTGTGCATATAAAAAATAACGAATGTTCATAAAATCCCTTGTAACTGCTAAGATCAATAGTTATCGGGAAACGAAGCCAAGAACTCTATGCATGTGCGTGTTTTGGAAAAGTGCTTTCATTGCACCAGTGAACAGCAGAGCTCACTGCAAACATATATCAAATCAGACGCACATCGGCTGCTTTTCTTTCGTCTGTTCTTCCAACTGTTATCACATTTCGTCAAACGTGCGTCTTTGTGTCTGATTTATTGTAATATATCACTTCAAGAGGTCTTACAGTTCGCTTTCCACAGTGGCTGGTACATCAGCAAAATACTTCGCATGAAAAATCTGCATTTGGTGGTAGTCAATTCAAACCTTGGTGAGACCCCGCGAGCCACTTGATTTTTAACAAAAGAGCCACTTATGGATCACGACCCATAAGTTTCCGAGCCCTGCTCTGAATGAAGACCTTTCTAACAACTATAATTACTACATACAGTATACATGCACGGTTAATTCAGATACAAGGGAAACATTATTAGAGGTATAATGTAAATTTCTCAGTTCTTTCCATGTCTTCACTTAATTATGATGCATTAATACAGATTTCATGCTGGTGGGTTTTGACTCAGAAGCAGATCTGTAAATAAAATGATACTTAACTGTTAAATAAGTTCTTGTTATGATTTCTATGCTGATAAATGTTTGGCTTATTTTCGCTTATTTTGGTGAGGCAAGTGGCTTATTTTAGGCTTGTTTTTCAGACCAGGTTTGGCAACACTGCTATTGGTAAATTACCCACATCTTAGCTGAGGCTGCGGAACTTCTGAACCAGAATGAAAAAATACAGATTTTGAGGGGGGCCTGGGTAGCTCAGCAAGTAAAGACGCTGACTACCAAACCTGGAGTCGCGAGTTCGAATTCAGGGCTTGCTGAGTGACTCCAGACAGTTCTCCTAAGCAACCAAATTGGTCCAGTTGCTAGGGAGGGTAGAGTCACATGGGGTAACCTCCTCGTGGTCGCTACAATGTGGTCCTCGCTCTCAGTGGGGCGCGTGGCGATTTGGGTATGGATGACTTTGAGAATAGCGTGAAGCCTCCACGGTGACATGCTCAACAAGCCACGTGATAAGATGTGTGGATTGACAGTCTCAGGCGCGGAGACAACTGAGATTAGTCCTCCACCACCCGGACTGAGGCGAGTCACTACGCCACCATGAGGACTTTGGGAATTGGGCATTCCAAATTGGGGAGAAAATCAAAAAAATTAAAAATATTGATTTAGCTCAGAACGAACCAAAATGAAAAGCATTTCATTTTTAGTCCCTTTCTTTCCAGTGACACACTTTCTCAAAGTATTCTTTACTCGAATACAGTGGCCCCAAAAAGTATTTGGATACATGTGTCACCTAATATATATGACTTTCATTGCAATAGAACAAAATATAAAGTCAGAGCTGTGACACATGCTTTATATACATTCCAAGTCAGTTAACTTAAGTTCACACAGGTGCCCAAGCAATAATGTTATTTCGATATGTGTATTTCATCTGTGGACAGTTTGACAACCAGAAAGTGTTCAAATACTTTCATATTTTTCATTTTGAACATTGCATCTATCCTTTTATTATTTGATCCCACTTGTTGCTTGAAAAGTGTGCTTGTGCTAACTTTCTTGAAAATAAATGCTGCACAGTTTGATATTTTGGTTTTTTTATGCAATGACAGTGCAAGTTAAGAAGTCATTATTGAATCTGGCATGTTTTGCTTTGGGATCTGCCCATCCTCTTACATAATGTGTTTAACTTGAGCAGTTGGCAACATTTCTCCAGAGTTTAGATCATAGAGGTTTTCCCACTCGTAATTTCATCCAGTTGAGAATGCTGTAAATGTGTGGGAAGGATGAAATGCCAGAAGTAAATGAAGTCTCCATTTCAAATCAAACATGATATTAGAAGACAAATGCTCAGCTGCAGTCTGACAACTGGCTCTTTGTATGGACTAAACAACTACATTTAAAAGATCATTAAATCTTTTCACTCATCAAAGAGCCAAATGGAGCACACCAATAGCAAGAATGACTTATGATTATTCATAATTATATAGGACTTGCTGTACTGGATTTCCTTTTGATACAAAAATAACCTCTGTAAATACATAATCCAACCATTTCCAAATGTATATTTTGAGAATTAACATAAAAGTTGTGTATCTAAATACTCTGCACTGGGATACATGTTTCTTTCAAATCAAGTAATCACAGAAAATAACAAATGTGGATTTTGGAATGTCCCCTAATATCATTTTAATTACATATTCTTTAAATGGTTTACAGGAGACATTAGCGAAACACAAGACTGTGGTTCTCTCTCAAATTGCACTTATGCCTTGTGGAACATTTTTGCCATTTAAGCAACGATTGAGAAAATTCTCCTGTGTTTTTGTGGAAAAGAGCCTCTAACTCTATATATTGACTGGTAAAGTGGAAATGGAACACTGAAGTTACTGATACTCGAATTAAGATCATTTGATTTTTTTTTATGATCTTTCCCTTTAAATGCAAGAATTTGGCGAAGTAAAGGGAGTCAATGTGCCTGCATGACCATATGTAAGATAAAATAATGCATAGTTCCAGATGGTTAACCTTATAAATCCTGAATGCCACACGAGGCTCCAAATTTGCCCCTGGCTACCTATATATGTTAACAACAGACTGTCTGTGCCTCCCAGATCCTCATGACATATCATGGCAATGACATTCATGATATCCAACCAGTAAATATGGTGCCAGTGTTCTTTAGCACCTTGCTTATGCTTCCAATGCTTAAACTTAACCATGTTTTGAATCACTAGAGAATGTCAAAAAATAGGTTCATAGGCATGTAGCAATCAAGGCAAAATAAGTACGACTTGAATATAAGGACTCAAATTCTTCTGGTCTACCCTTAAAGTTTATGTAGATGTCAAGAACAATGCTGTTTATTAATCTGTATGAGGTAGTTCCCACAACCCCCAAAAAATCATTCTGTGCCTCTTTTCTGAAAAATCCATGGCACATTCACATGGTTTGGGGCCTGTTTGGAAAATCAGGAATGGCCTGTGAAAGAATGCTTTGAATGTTTAATCTTGTGGATAAGGTCTATCAAACATAAATATCCCCTACCTTGACCAAATTACTTTTCTATCCTCAATTCTCAGACATTTCGGACAAATTTAGTCTGATTTAAGAGCTGGTGTGTTATTTTCAACAGTTTATGGCTACATTATGCACACTGATTAAATTGGGGCATACATGTATTTTTTTAAGCATTTTACAGTCAATTCCATTATAATGCTGAATAGTATATAAAGCTGAAAAATTTGTTCTCTGAAAATGTCCTAATAAAAATCTGTTGTCAGCTCTTAAGCTAGACATGATTAAGAGTCACTCTGACATCACCAGTCCAGAATAGAATGTTTGAAACAAACATCCAGTGTTTCAAAAGAAGATTACAGCAAAATCATTTTGAGGTAAGAGGAGATCCACTAGTGAACTCTACCAGTAGATGTAAATGTGTGACTGGCAAGGGTCAAGGATATGAGTGCTGGCTTAATCTTGAGTACTTTAGGACCTAAACACTGTGTTCAGCCCATTATTGACATCGACATAATATACAAGCCTGATCTCACGAAATTTGTGTGACAATAGGAACATTTTTGCAAACCAAAATGTGGTGCTTCATTACACGTTTGGCTGCAGTTTCCCAGTGAAATGTCCAGCATGGGGCACCAAAAGCGAGTGAAATGATGTTGTAATCAGACAAGGTTTTTAAGATGAATCTTAAATGGATGTTTTGAGTAAAACGTACCTCCCTAACCTAAAACTTTAACCTAAACCTAACCAATAGTGTTCAAAAACATAAATAAGAGGTGAACAAAACAAACATACTTAACCTTTACCAACACCTAAACCTACTTGATATTTTTTTAGATTGAAATTCAGCATTAAAAGCACATTTACTGAAGCAATCATGCATAAACAGCCATAGTACCCATTACTTTTGTGAAAGTTAATTAAAAGCACAGTTGATGTGGTGTCTCTAGTGTTCATTTCACCAGAAAACTGCATTTGTGCAAACCTAAAACGTAGTTTACACAAATGTTATTATAGTAACGTTCATTCTATGAGTCTAGGTTGCAGCATAAAATTGCCAGTAGTCATCACTCAAATTATGTCATGGAGCAGTTCAAACAATAAAAAGAATAATAGTAAAACTCAGTAAGAAATCATTCAACACATATTCACTCTATTTGGCAAAAAAGTATAGGAAGCTATCCTCAATCATACACAGAAAGAATACATTTGATAATACTTTCAGATATAAATAAGAGTGTAAAATAGTATGCTCAGCTCTATTTGGTTCAATTAACCATGTTTAAATCCCTTCCGCAGAAATCCACACATTTCCCACAATTTTCTCAGCACAGGAAAAAAGAACCATTTGCAGATTGAGTCTGGGCTTGCTAGTACAGTGTCTTTAAGCCAAAGTTTTATTTTTCCTATTATGTAGTGTCAGCAGTATAAGCCCTTCAGGACCAAATATAGGGAAGTGTCTGTTTCCTATTTTTGCCTGTTTATTCAATCACTTTCACACTTATTAACAACCTCTTCTAACAGGGTGCTGATTTTATTCCCATTTCAACACTTCTCTAAAATTCTGTGGCCTTGACAATGTCAGTTACCAACCTGTTGCATGTTATGTTATATATATATATGCTTAATTAGGCATCCCATGATCCCTTAAAAAAAAAAAAAGGAATAAACTAAAAACAGAATTCCAACAGTCTATCACCATTCACAGTGGAGTGAAATACTGGATTGCTGCAATCACTGAGAGGGCTGCGAGAAAAGCAACCAGAGACTAAAAATGGTTCAAGGAACGAAAACTAACTAAATGTTTTGCAGAACGCAACCGAAAACCTTAAAACAAAGTGATCTTCAATTGTTCTGGAGTGAATTTTTTTTTAAATGCTGGTAACTGGTTATAACCTGTTAATTTCTTTCTGATAATGTTTTAATGATACTAAAGGCCAAAGGGTTTATCACAGTAAATCTTTGGAACTACACCACTTCATGATGCCCAAAAACATTAAACATGTGCTTTGAGGGGGCCTGGGTAGCTCAGCAAATAAAGACATTTACTACCACCCCTGGAGTCATAAGTTCGAATCCAGGGCATGCTGAGAGACTCCAGCCAAGCCAAGGTAGAGTCACATGTGGTAATCTCCTCGCGGTCGCTATAATTTGGTTCGCTCTCGGTGGGGCGTGTGGTGAGTTGTGCGTGGATGCGCGGAGACGTGAAGCGTCCATGCACGCATGTGTCCGTGGTAACCCACTCAACAAGCCACGTGATAAGATGCACGGATTGACGGTCTCAGACGCAGAGGCAACTGAGAACTGAGAAATAAGGCGAGTCACTGCGGCACCACAAGGACTGCACTGGTGGGAATTAGGCATTCAAAATTGGCAGAAAAAAGGGGAGAAAAATAAAATAAAAATTTGCTTTGGTCCTGAAGGAAACTGTTGCATCACACATTTCTTTGACTAATTGCCAATTATGGATGTCGCATTCCCTGAATGAAGAAAATTTTTACAACTATACTTACTACATACAGTACACATGCACGTTTAATCCAGATAAAAGGAAAACATTATTAGAGGTAAAAAGAACATTTCTCAGTTGTTTCCAAGTCTTCACTTAATTATTGTTAGATATGATGCATTAATAAGACTAGATGCTTCCGGGTTTTGACTCAGAAGCAGATCTGTAAATAAAATGATGCTTAACTATTAATTAACTGCTTGTTATGATTTCTATGCTGATACATCCACCACACAGAAGAAAATGAATTGCTTGTTTTTGCTTATTTTGGTGAGGCAAGTATTTTGGGCTTTTGCGATTGACATTTCACCTGCCCATACTGTCATTTATTTTTACAATTTTTTTGTGTGATTACATTTCTTTTTATTGATTCATATATTAAACATAGAAGAGCAAAACATATACAAATGGAATCAATACAATTCCCCCTCTCCAATGCCCCAGCCAGGCCCCCAACAACACCCCAGTGGTCATAAAAAACAAAAACGAAACATAATAAATATACTAAATCACACACACATTAACCCCATTGCCCCATTTCCCCACAAACAAGTCCAAATTTCCCAGTCTTCTAGAAGACCCTTCCTCAAAAGCCACAACCCTCTCCATCTCCGAGCACCACTCTTAAAATGGGGGCACTCCAGCCAACTTTCATCCCCTTAAAACTATTTGTCTGGCGATTATGACGCTGGTTAGGACCCAACAGTTTATATGCTTATTCTCCACATCGATGACTGCCCCACTGCGCAAAACACATAGTCTGGGCAAAACAAAATTTTAGTGCCCAATAAATAACACATAAATCTCAGAACCTTCAACCAAAACTCTTGGATATTAATACACCACCAAAAGACATGGGTTGTGTCTCCATCTTCCGATTGACATCGCCAGCAGGTGGGTGTGACTTTAAGACCAAGCCTATACAATCTAGAGTGGGTCCAATAGAATCAATGTAAAATCATATAGGTCACCGAGTGTAGTAACCCCCCAGAGTACTGTCCTTTTAAAATTAACATTATTCTTATACTTTGCTCTAACCGGTAACCTTTTGGAAAGGAGGCTGTGGAACTTCTGAACCGGAACGAAAAAAATAAAGCTTCTGCTCAGAACGAACCAAACTGAAAAACATTTCATTTTTAGTTCCTGAAAGCAACACATTGTGTCAAGTGAAATATTTTACACATACTTGGAAACTAATTACCACAAGACCCATGACTCAAGTTAGAGGCAATGGAGACTGAGACGGAACAGTGTCGAATCCAGGCTCAAACAGACTAGGCAAAGAAGTATAAACGCTAAGTAAACATGCAAGTGGATGACTAAATGGTTTCATTTACTGGATTTTGTTTTGGTTTCTCCAGATGTCAAACTTGGAGTCTCATTCCAAAGTATCTAACTCCCACAGATTGTGATGCAAACAATAGTTATCACTGTGGGTTTAGCTTGAACTTGTTCTGATAACAAGGACTGTTTTGTACAGCTAGTCTCTGTATTTCACCTTAAGCTGGACTGGTTAGAGTCTTTCTTTTTTGGCCTTTTTGCCAGAATAAGTGTCTGACAAAAGAGTCAGGTCAGTTACTGTCTTCAGGTTACTATTAAAGTTCCAAAGTCAATTACAACTGGACAAAGTTCATTCATTTTTTAAATATCTTCTCTTACTATGCAGAGACAACTATAAGTAAGTCTTTTATGGTTAATTTGCCCTATCAAACCTATCAAAACTTTGTTCTAGAATCTTAACCAGCCCAACAGAGCAGCACAGTTGGCCGAGTTTATTGAGAGACTATCTTTTTGTCCAAACACTGGAAGCTGGTGGAGTGTTTGGGAAAACTGTTGAATAAAATTGTTATTTTTCCAATTCTATTTGGTGATGGTAGTGGCACAGAAATTAAACATTTTAATTATTCATAATGTGTTTAAAGTAGTACATTCACAAACTTATCAAAACTAGACAATCATTAAAAACTTATTTCATAGACAATGAGCTACAATTAACCTTTTTGTTCCTCTGTAAATGGGACCAGTCAAAGGCTCTATGCTTTCAGTCTGTCAATCATTCTGCAATCTTTCCAACACTCATTTCCAGACATTTGCTAATACCCACTAAACATTGTGACTCAAAGAGACCTGTTTGTCATTTTTAGATTTCATTGCCAACAGGAAATGTCCTGTGCTTGTGTCAGATCATTTAAATATGCAATTATGGCTCATCTGACTAATACGTTTAAACTCAGTTTTTTACAATTCTTGACATTTAATAGTAGAAAAACTTATCTGTCTTAAGGACAGTTAGGATCACTACTTTATTTAAAGAATGTGAAATGTCAGAATAATAGAGAAATATTAATTCAGCTTTTATTACTTTCATCACATTCCCAGTGGGTCAGAAGTTTACATACACTTTGCCTTCCACAAGCTTCTCACAATAAGGTTGCTAGAATTTTGGCCCATTCCTCCAGACAGAACTGGTGTAACAGAGTCAGTTTTGCAGGCCTCCTTGTTCGCATACACTTTTTTAGTTCTGCCCACAGATATTCTATTGGATTGAGGTGCTTTGTGATGGCCACTCCAATACCTTGAATTTGTTGTCCTTAAGCTATTTTGCCACAACTTTGGAAATATATTTGGGGTTATTGTCCATTTGAAAGACCCATTTTTGACCGAGCTTTAACATCCTGACTGCTGTCTTGAGATGTTGCTTCAATATATCCACATCATTTTCCATCCTCATGATGCCATTTTTGTGTGACGTGCACCAGTCCCTCCTGCATCAAAACACCCCCACAACAGGATGCTGCCACCCCCATGCTTTGCTGTTGGGATGGTGTTCTTTAGCTTGCAAGCCTCACCCTTTTTACTCCAAACATACAATGTTTTTGTTTCATCAGACCATAGGATATTTCTCCAAAAAGTAAGATCTTTGTCCCCATGTGTACTTGCAAACTGTAGTCTGTCTTTTTTTGGTGGTTTTGGAGCAGTGGCTTCTTTCTTGCTGAGCAGCCTTTCAGGTTATGTGGATATAGGACTCGTTTTACTGTGGATATAGATACTTGTCTACCTAAATCCTCCAGCATCTTCACAAGGTCCTTTGCTGTTGTTCTGGGATTGATTTGCACTTTTCACACCATACTACATTTATCACTAGGAGACAGAATGTGTCTCCTTCCTGAGCAGTATGGTGTTGTTTGTACAGATGAACCTGGCACCTACCTTTAGGCATTCTGAAATTGCTCCCAAGGATGAACCAGACAATCAGAGGACCCAATTTCTTTTTCTGAGGTCTTGACTGATTTATTTTGATTATCCCAAGATTATCAAGAAAAGGTGGCACCGAGTTTGAATATAGACCTTAAAATACATCCACAGGTACACCTTCAATTGACTCCAATTAGTCAAATAAAAGTGAAACAATTTGTCTGAAAAAATGGCTGGAAAAATTACTCGTGTCATGCAAGTAGATGTCCTAAATGACTTAAAAAATAAGTAAACTGTGGAGTGGTTAAAAAATGTATTTCAATGACTTTACAATGACTTGTAAACTTCTGATTACAACTGTACACTGCTCATTGATTGGCTGGAATGCATGCATTTCAAACTGTTGAATGCACAGGTAGTTCCGGTCAGTTTTAATCACTTTTCGATATTAATGCGCAGTTTGTAACTCTAGCAGCATAACATAACAGAGCAAGCAGAGAGAGTTAAGGTAACTGAAAACATTTCCTAACCACTTTCATCAGCATAGCTAATATAATGGAATTCAGTTTTGCAAGGAGGGTGAGAGAAGGAAATCATGACCTATTAAATGCGTTTTTCACTGTCCGGCAAAGTGATGCAAGATGATTTAAATGGTAATTTGTTGTGTATGTTATCTGCTGAGGTGCCACCCTTAGACACTAGAGGCTTTTTTCATGGTTTGTTGTTCATGTCATATTTTCCACTCAGGTTTTTTGGTGCTAATGTGTGGGTCTGCTGTGAACTTTGACAATGTATGTGTGGAGCGGAGGGGGGCGGGGCCGGGAATATCGGAATATTCCCTCGCCTATTTTGTTGGTGTTTGTCCCCTTTCGTCTCCTCCCAGGGCGAGGAAGGCGGGGATGACCACGCGAGATACACCCCGCCCCAGGGATGGGGGGGGTGTAAGTCATGCCGGTGGTGCGGAGGGGGGGCGGGGCCGGGTCGGAATATCGCGCGCCCGGTCCCCAATCGGCCTGATGAGGCACGCGAGGGATAAAGGCGGCCGGTGACGATTGTTCGAGAGAGAGAGAATTACGGGCAGGTCCGCATGTGTGTTTGTTTATGTGTTTTTGAGTTTAAGTTTCTCATTAAAATATCATTTATGTTGACAAGCCGGTTCTCGCCTCCTCCTTGCCCATCCTTTAACTGTTTTACAGTATGTGATACTGGATGTAATTCTTTCTGTCACTGCTGTTATAGACTCCATGCAATTGCATTTTAATGGCACTTTCAGACTGTACACTGCAGTAAAAACACATGATTTGTTATATAAAGGTTATTTTATGTTGTGTTTGTTAATTTCTTGATATTACTTACACAAATAATACTTATTTTTATATGGTCATATTTTAATGTTGGAATTCCTTTAATTGTATCAATTTACCCAAAACCTGGCCAGGGTCTACAGAGGGAAATAATTAGTTTAGGCCAACTCTTAAATAGATGCTGAGATATCCATGAATGTGTACTGCCCCTGTTACAGTAAGGAATGTACAATGTACTGTATGCGAATTTGTATGTGAACTAACCAATCTCATTTTATGTTAAATATCTCCAGTGCTGGGCTGTAAAGGAATACTTGTACTGGCCTTACATATTCAGGATACAAAAATTAAGTAACTGTATTCAGCCCCATTCTGTTCTCAAGCACCTGTATTCAGAATACAGTTTACACCTCGTATTAAGATGTGTTTCAGGTGATCCGATCACATGTGGTCAGTGATAAATACAGGTGTAAACGGGTCCGAAACATTTTGTTAGATCACAAAAACCACAAACGAAGGTAGTAAAAAAAACACACATGACCACATCGCATTTGAGGTGTACACGCTAATCCATCCAGATGCATCCCAGACAGCAGCGAAGCGCCAACCCTCGCCTGTTAATAAACCGCTGTGTTAAAACAAGAGTTTTAACTTTGACGGTGCAGCTTTAAAAGGAAATAACTGAAAATGCAGATACATATAAAAGCATGGTAACTTCAGGGATCTTCAATGACCACAAAATAAGGCAGAAAAATTAAAATCTTGTCAATCAAGTGAGAAACTTTTTTTTTTTACAGAAACGTGCACTTGCACTCTCTCTCCCAGAGCAGCTGCGATTCCAGGATTGAAAATCAGGCAACCGCAAAGTAAAGTTGTTGTCTTAATCAGCAGGCTGTCAGCTGTGCACCAGAATCAATATAGTCAATACATTTGAGCGCATTATACATCGTTTCCTGTGATTGTTATTGCTGTTAAATACATTTATTTGACATATCATTTGAAGAGATTCACAAACAAAAATCTATAATTGACAATTAAAATCAAAGGAGTAAAATAATTACAAGCACCCCCCAAAAAAGTGTCAGTAATAAAAGAAGTATAAAATTCTAAGAAAAAATAGGCCTTAATATGGAAGCATGCATAGTTAAAATAATTGACTACATTGTAAGATCCTGTGACAACAATGTTGCATGCTTAATTTCTGTTGCATTTCAGTGGCATTCATTTATTATCTCGAAAATATTGTTAATGTTGCATTTTGTATCCAATTTTTTGTCAAAATGTATTAATGTTTGTCAGTCCAATCAAATAATGGGTTAAGAAGAATATTAAAATACAAAACAAGTTTTTTTATGTAGTGGAGATGAAGCCGTTCAGATAAGATAATATATGATATACTGCATATCACACATAATTCTTCCAATTGTGCCTTGATTATATAAATATGTATTCTATAAGTATTCATATATTCTGAACCCATAACTTTTGTTATGTATCAGAATACACTACTGAATACATTTGAGAGAGCATTTAGTATTCAGCCCAGAATACTTTGTTTTACTCTGCACAACCCTGAATATCTCTGCATGCGCAAACAGGGGGTGTGAGTGAAAGTGAGAAATTGGAGGTGATGCATGGTAATAAACTGAGAACTGCTGAGGTATAGCTACCACTCAGAGGAGCGTGTCTTAGTTCTATTTTTAACTCTGATGTATGGTTTCTCTTAATTGTGGCCCGTAGTTTTGAAAACTGAGATCTAAAAAGAGGAAGAGATTTAAGAATAAAAGAAAAACACTTCCTCGTTGAGTAAGCATCCCCAATTTCCTGGGGAAGAGTGTAATTTATCATTAACATGTTAATGTATCTGGACTTTTAGAGTAATCCAATACAATCCACCTCCTTTGAATTTAACGGAGTTCCTCTTGAATTTAACTGAGTTTGTTTGGTGAATTTTAATAAAATTACGTTTTAGGGAATGACCATCAAAAAAAAAAAAAAAACTTAAAAGACTTACATAAATAAAATAAACTAAACCAACACAATTCTAGAACATACAGTCACAACTTGATTTCGTTATGTTCTTGCTACTTAAATGTGTAAAACAGAAGTTTACATAATCCATTTGAGTTGGGACAACATGAATATTTTTTGTAGAATTAATGAAGCATAGATGAAACTGGGCTGGGGATTTATTTATTGTTATTTTATATGTTTTTGTGGAAGATGAATATAAATGGGGATACTTGATAGTGTTTAATGTTTTGTTATGTTGAGATTTAGAAGAGTTTCTGTTACTGTCCACACCTGAATCAAGTTCAGAAAAAGAGATACACAATACACTATCTATCTTTCATCCATCCATCCATATAAGAGGTTTAGCTGACCAAACCATATTCAGGTTTGTGGAACGAGGAAATCAAGACCAGTTTGTGGGCAGTATCACATCACCAAAAATAAGAGATCCCCTTGTGGGAAACTACTGTGCCCCTCTTGCACATGAATAGCTAGATTCAAAACCTGTTTGGAAAGTTGTAACGGTGAGTGTTTGCAAGTTCACTGGTTAATTCAATCGAAAGTGTAGGCTATTCTCACAAAAAAGTGCAGACATGTAGCTACAGCTTTAATAAACTGATGATGATGATGATAATAATAATAAACTTTGTAAGAAGCGCTTTAAGCGCCGATGTAAGCTAAAAGAAAAGCACTATAACTGTACATCTGAAGGGATTTATTAGTTTCTGACATAATATAATCTAGTTTTAAAATGATGGTGCAAAATGCAGCATGTCTTGCTACACACGATACACATAAAACCGTTGGCGTTTACAGATGACTGACACATTCCATTGCGTAAAAAGCGCACTCTTACCTCTGCTTGAACGTAAGTTGAGGGAAACCATCCCCTCACTCCGTCTTTTTCGCCCTCCCACCAACCTCCGTCCAGAACTTGTGTTATTTTGATGAGTTCACCTGCCTCAAACTTCAACCCTTGCTGATGCTGATCTCCTTTGAAGGCATACAAACTTCTACAAAAAGATCCTGACATCGTAAACTCGCCGGACGATGAACGAAATCGTCAAATTGTCTCCAATCCCTTACTCCAAACGTGTTCCTGGTGAAACAGCAACCTTAATCGATGTTCAGAGTGCTCCAGTCATACTGTATCATGACAGTGGTGTTCAGTGAAGTTAAAATCTACAGTATTTTGAGCCCTCTGTGGCACTGACAGCGCTGGACTCCCACTATTCCAAATGGTTCAGCCTGACTTGCGCGATACTATGATAAAATGCGACTCAAAGTTCAGCGTCTCACTCCAATATGCTAATGAGACAATGTGCTGCTGTGTAAATGAACACACCCACTCTCATCATTTACATGCAGTAGAGATGAGTAAGTCTTCCCCATCCCTCAGAACAGAAATTCCCCTTTATTATTATTTTTTTTATTTTTACAAAAGTTATTTTATACAGAGGATCACAAAGAGCTTCAGTAATGCTATGCTGGAGATAGATGGGTGTGCTTTAATAAAGCATCCTGCTAATAGCTGCCAATTTGAACATTTTTAGGTGAACAAGAATTAACAATATTTGTTTTTCTCTCAAATAAAGGCACAATAAAACTAATCCACACGACACGTGATTTAAATCATGCCTTTGCTATCGCTTTGGGTGAGAAACAGGTAAATATTTAAATCTTTTTTTTTTATTTTTATTTTTTATAAATCTCCACTTTCACTTTCTGATTGTGAAAGTGAAAGTTCAGTTGTATAGTAAAAAAAAGGACTTAAATATCATTCAGTTTCTCACCCACATCCTATCATATCTCTTCTGACTACATGGATTTAACCAGTCGTTTGGATTAATTTCATGCTGCCATTATGAGAATTTTGGAGGTTCAAAGGTCTAGCCACCACACCCTTGCATTCACCTACAGAAATAAGATATTCTTCTATAAATCTTTGTGTTCAATAGAAGAAAGAAAGTCATACACATATGTGATGGCATGACGGTGATTAAAGGATGAGATAATTTAAATTTTTGGTGAACTATTCCTTTAAATCAGTGGTTCTCAACCCTGTTCCTGGAGGCCCCCAACACTACATATTTTGGATAGCTCCCTAATCAAACACACCTGATTCAACTGAGCTCGTTAATGGAGACTCCAAGACCTGAATTGGGTGTGTCAGAAAAGGGAGATATACAAAATGTGCTGTGTTGGGGGGCCTCCAGGAACAGGGTTGGGAACTGCTTTAAATAATCATATTATACATATAGGGGACACAGGGGCTAGCTGTCACAATTTTTAGTCAGCAAAAATATCTCAGGGTATTGTATAGGAAAAATATACACATAATGTCCTTCCGCAGCATTCTGACCTCTGCAGTGAACAATGACTTTTGCTGTACTTGTGTTTATATGATTATAGTTATAGTGATATACAGCATTATCCATGCTAATGTGCCTTGACACTGACACCTACAGCACTGAGATGACTCATGTCCAGTTCAAACCCACTGCCTCTCAGGTTTTGTCCACACATTTGTATATAAACTATCACATATATATATATGTATCTTAAACATTTTCTGTCTACGGAACAAACAAAATACCGATAAATAGAAGTATTCTCTCAAATAATAATAATAATACAAAAACCTACAATAGTTTTTGCAATGTGGTCAAGCCAACTTCACATGGTTTCCTGTTGTCTCCCTCTAGTGGTCAGCAACATGTAGCGATTTTACCACGAGGTCTGAATACCTTGAAAAGATATTACATTAGTTTTACGGATTACGTTTGAAATGAAACACAGATTAAGGCTAAATCTAAGTATATTTTATATATATATTTTTAATAATACAATTTAATAAATATATAAATAAAATGTAAATAATCTGTTTATTTTTATCCGCCCCCCCTTTTTTTTATTGTGATGGTACATTCTCCGAACTGTCAATGACAGGGCACGCTTTCGCTTTTCTTTAGTTACGCTGGTCATTATATTATAAACTCTGTAAACACTCTTCTGAACACTGGCTGCATTGAAGCTGTATGTTCGGAATTTCACTAAATTAGCTACCCATTCACGCAGCGCTAGCACTGTCGGTACTGTACATCCACAGACCGCTAGAGCAGAAATGGAGGATTGCAAGCGACCGGTGTTTACTTTTGGAATAATAGCTGACATTCAATACGCAGACATAGACGACGGCTTAAACTTCCGGAGAACAAGGAAACGCTATTATAGGAATAGTCTTCAACTGCTGCGTAATGCGAACCAGTGTTGGAACAAGGAGCACATCAAACCCGGCTTTATTCTTCAGCTCGGGGACATTATAGATGGTTACAATAAGAATTATGACGCTTCGGATCGAGCCCTAGAAACAGTTGTCAATGAATTTAACAACAGTTCACTAGAGGTTCATCATGTGTGGGGTAATCACGAGTTTTACAACTTCAGCAGAAAAACACTTTTCGCCTCTCCAGTAAACAGCGGAGCACCAACCGAATCCGGAAGTAGCCTTATTGGTGACGAAATTTATGCGTATCACTTCAGCCCCGCCCCCAAGTTTCGATTTGTAGTTCTTGATGCGTATGACATGAGCATCATCGGAAGAGATCCGTCCAGTGAAAAGTACAATACGTCAATGAAACTGTTGAAGGAACACAACACCAATCCTGATCTCAACATCTCTCCAGGTAAACTGTGTCTATATGTAAGACAAAATAATATATTAATTAATGTTAATGATATAATATAATGTAATTTGCAATAAAACACATAATGTTATATAATACATAATGTAGAATAAAACAAAAATGTTCACTTTACTCAAACACATACCTATAAATAGTAAATCCAGAGAAGCTGATATTTTTTATATACGTTCATCCTTAATTGTGTACTGTTAATGTGCTTTCATATAGTGTGTAAGGGGTTAGAACAAAGGTTTGTGAAATTTAATGGAGGATTCAGTCAAGAACAGCTTGTGTGGCTTGATGAAGTCTTATCCCTTGCTGACCAGAAACACGAGAAAGTAACTATCGTGAGTAAGTACAGGATAACCCTCTTTTTTCAGTTAATTTAATTAGCTCTTTAATATTTATTTTGAGTGTAATTTTATTACATTATTTTTACAGGTCATCTTCCTGTTCACCCAGACTCTACGGACCCAATTTGCCTTGCTTGGAACTACGATGCGATGCTCTCTAGTCTTCACTCTCATAAGAGTGTGGTTTGCTTCATGGCGGGACATGACCATGATGGAGGATATCACAGAGATGTGTCTGGAATTCACCACCTTACACTGGAAGGGGTGATTGAAACTTCTCCAGACAGTAATGCCTATGGGACTGTTTATGTCTACGAGGATCAGATGGTTCTGAAGGGCAGTGGAAGGATATCAGACAGAAATCTCAAGTATCCATGAGCCCTTGTATGACAGAGAATACAATCATTGTCAGTAACTATTGTGAATGAAAATAAACATGCCATTTTGCATGACAATATAAATTATACTTACATTTTAGTGTTAAGTTATATTTGATAAATATGTTCATAAAATGATGTTCCATTTAGAAAGAACAAGGTGATTTAATATCCTCTGTATCAATTAGAAATACTGTATATGTGTAGTTGATGCATAATGTCCATGGAGGTTTGTATTTATTTATTTTATCAAGATTTTAGGTTAGAATGTATATTCTGTGTAGCCTATATCTTAGGCCCAGTGCTGGTCCCCATTTCTTTTAAGATTGTGTATACTTGATTCTGTCACTAATTTATTTAAAGTTCCTGCAGTGTGACAAATACATTTTTAAAAGTATTTAGTTTAAGTGTCTGAGGTAGAGCTGAATGGCTTGAAATGTTAATTGTGTGATTCTCACAAAACCTGTCAAGAAAAATTCCTGGTCCTATTTTACACTAAAATCAATAAGAAATTACATTTTGCTTTAAAGAAATTGAAGCCTATATTTTTGGGCCAATACAGTATTTGTTATTATAATTGTACATTATTTCCATGACAGTTATGCTCAATTTATCCCTCAATACTAATAAACATATTGTGAAAAAGATGGTCATTATGATATTCTCATTAATGCAACATGAATAAAATTCTATATTATTTAAATTGTAAAGTATTTTTACATCATAGTAGTTCTTCCTTGGTATTGGCTGATTTTAAGTTTAGAAATCATTGTACAACATCCTCTTTGTATTGTAAAATATTTCAAACAGGACTTTGTAAGGGCTTTGAGATAAATAGGAATAGTAAAAGTAACATTCCTTGATGTGTTACAGTAATGAGAATTGGGGAGTAAAATCTCCTGAAAAAAAAAAAAAACCTTATTGGTTATAAATGTAGGCTTCATTTGCTTTATGCAAAATATAACTGAATATATATATATATATATATATATATATATATATATATATATATATATGTTTTTTTATGTGTGTTATTTTTGGATCCTGCACCCACATTTATATATTTTTGGATGCGCATAGAAGCTGCATCCATAATAATTATAAAAGAAAGTGCTGTTAAAATACTTTTAGTTGGAGTATAGCATGTCGCACTGCAGGACATGTCAAATTCCCAAAACTATGTCATGCCATCTGCACATATATCCATACATATTATTTTAATTATTAACTTAATTCAAATATATTTAAGTTTTTTTCTTGGTACAATACACATTTAAAATGTAAAGGAATATTCCAGGTTCAATACAACCTGGAATAAATCGACAGCAATTATGGCATAATATTGATAATTTTGACTTGTCTGTTCTTTTCTTTAAAAAAAAAAAAAAAAAAGCAAAAATCGAGGTTACAGTGAGGCACTTACAATGGAAGTGAATGGGGTCAATTTTTGGAGGGGTTATAGGCAGAAAAGTGAAGCTTATAATTTTATAAAATTTACTTTATTCTTTCTCTTAAAACTCACATGTTATTTGAGCTGTAACATTTTTACAGTCATTTTAGGATTGTTGACATTGCATTGTCATGATAACAAAGTTGTCAAATTTAATATAACTTTACACAGAAAAGTTTAGTAAGTGATTTTATCACACTAAAATCATGTCAACATGCAGTCTAGTGGCTGTACTTTTGAAACAGTGAGTATTTTAACATTTATGGATTGGCCCCATTCACTTCCATTAAAAGTGCCTCACTGGAAACCAGATTTTTGCTTTTAGAAGGACAAATCAAAATTTATTTTTGTGGTAATCAACATTATGCCACAAATGCTGTCGAATGAGCTTAACTTGTGTTGAACCCGGAATCCTTTAATACAGACAGAGCCTACAAACAAAGCAAACATCCAACCCTCATTATTGCCATTGTAATTATGAAACTTTTGAGACAAGATTATTTAAGTTTCATATGAACTATATGAAGTTCAAATGTATTCATTTATTTATTTTCTCCTCAAGTTCTTGCATGACCATCTTAACCTCAAAGTTGACCCCAATGAAGAATCTTTCCTCTTGCTCAAACTCAATGCACACACAACAGAGGGGAGTTTTCTAACACATGGCAACCATCCCCTTTCAGCAGCAGGGGAGTGAGTGAGGCGTAGTTCATCGAAGTTGGCTGTACTGTCTCGACTTAGGACCTCTTTTTAACCCTCTCCATTCTATACTGAACCGAATGGGGCGCGGAAGCATAGTGACTGTTGAATGTGTAGCGCTGAATCGTGTCAAAGTGTAAATTTGTCTCACTGCATTGCAGCCACTAGAGCTGCTGTGGAATCAAAGAGCTCCACAATGGCGACTCCCAGTCACAGCACCAACTCACCAACTTCATGCAATAGGAGCATTAGCGCTGTGGGATCCGTGCTGCACCATCCGCAACTGCAGACGCAACACTTAACGAAAGTGAGCAACATGCAGGGTAAGGGATTCAAATACAGTGTGGATGTATTCCCTGTCGTTTAATATGACATTGCTAACGCAAGCTGACAGTAGTTAGGCCAGGCCTGGGCTTTCGCCTTCCCCAGTACTGAATGTTTATTACAATGACAAATGAAAGCAAAACACTACAAAAACTGTTCTGAAAGAACTACTTTATATATGTACAATGTTTTTTTAATCCTGCATTTGTCTCCTGAGGCTGTAGGCCTGTACTGCACTGCACTCAATGGCTGTTTCTCAAAACATAGTAAGCTTCCTACTTATCATAGACATCGCATTGCGATGCCTAAAAATACTGTCTAGCTAAGCAACTCACTTAGTTTTAATGCACAACCACCTTGTTCTTTTTTTTTGTTTTTTACCACTTTTGAACTTAAATAAAAATAAGCAATAGACATGGACCTACATACTTATACTATAGACAGGTTATATAGATTTTATATGTATACATGTAAACATGTAGAATACAAACATGAAGAATGTGTTTCATAGCATTTGGTTAGATCATCTGTTAAAGCAACAGATTTATTAAAATAAATTGGTACTGTTCACCAAAGTGGCATTCAACTGTTCACAATGTATAGTCAGGACATTAATAACGTGAAACATATTATACAATTTAAATTAGTATATTACTATTTAAAAAATAATAATTCAGAACATTTTAAACTACTTCAAAGATTTCTCATAAAAAAAATCCTCCACGTGCATCAATTACAGCTTTGCAGGTTCTTGGCATTCTAGCTGTCAGTTTGTCCAGATACTCAAGTGACATTTCACCCCACACTTCCTGTAGCACTTCCTGTAGCACTTCCCATAGATGTGGATGTCTTGTCGGGCACTTCTCAAGCACCTTACAGTCTAACTGATCCCACAAAAGCTAAATGGGGTTAAGATCCATAACAGTCTTTTCCAATTACCTGTTGCCCATTGTCTGTGTTTCTTTGCCCACTCGAACCTTTTTTAGTTTTTCTGTTTCAGAAGTGGCTTTTTCTTTGCAATTCTTCTCATAAGGCCTCCTGAGTCTTCGCTTTACTGTTGTACATGAAACTGGTGATGAGTGGGTAGAATTCAATGAAGCTGTCAGCTGAGGACATGTGAGGCATCTGTTTCTCAAACTAGAGACTCTGATGTACTTATCCTCTTGTTTAGTTGTACATCTGGACTTCCACATCTCTTTCTGTCCTTGTTTGAGCCAGTTGTCCTTTGTCTTTGAAGACTGTAGTGTACACATTTGTATGAAATCTTCAGGGTTTTTTTTGACAATTTCAAGCATGGCGTGTCATAGACATGCCAGTCTATTGCATACTGTGGACACAAAGACAATGTTAAGCTTCATTTAACGAAACAAATAGCTTCAACTGTGTTTGATATAATGGCAAGTGATTTTCTAGCACCAAATTTGAAATTTTGCATGATTACTCAAGGATAAGGTGTTGGAGTGATGGCTGCTGGAAATGGGGTCTGTCTAGATTTGATCAAAAATGACTTTTTTCAAATAGTGATGGTGCTGTTTTTTACATCAGTAATGTCCTGACAATACTTTGTGATCCGTTGAATGCCACTTTGGTGAATTAAAGTACCGATTTCCTTCCTAAATAGCAAAATCTGTACATTATTCCAGACTTTTGGCCACCAGTGTATGTATGTATGTGTGTGTGTGTGTATGTGTATATATATATATCATATATATATATATATATATATATATATATATATATATATATTCTAGTAGATAGGCTAGGTAACAAATATGACTACTTTCCATTATTGTTATAGCATCATTGTTTAATTGTCTATTTTAAATATATGTATATATGTGTATATGTATGGCTCGCATTCAGATTCCAACACGTGCTGGAGGTGTCAAAATGAAACAGGTATGCTTGCTCATGTACAACTTTACTGGTTTACAGTAGGTTCAATTTTGCACGTCTCATTTTTATTTGCACCATCATTTTGATTTATCAGCATCTGCATTAATGTTGAAATTTGTTTTCCTCTTTCATCAGGATTTCAAATAAATCTGTCTGGAGTAACCCAAAGTAAGCCCAGTTTTCTGTGCCCATACAATTTTTTGCCACCCTTTTGTGGTATTCTAAACACTTGTTCTGCAGAAAATGTCAACTGTTTTCTTTCTTATTTTGGATGGTTGTCAATGACACCTTTTTAAAGAGGTTAAAATTCTAAATATTTGAATGAAATGTTGAAAATGTAAAATTTTTGTTTTTTTAAATATCACATTGGACTTTTTAAAACAAATAATAGACAATATGACCTAATTACATACAGAGTTAATCATACAATATAATTTTGCCTCTTGGAAAATTGAATTGCACTAATCAGCTCATTTATTTATTCTCAGTTATTTCCATAGTCATTTTTTCTGCATACATTGTGTATTATTATTTATATATTTTTTACTTTGTTTTGAAACCCAAACCATGAAAAAGTTTTAATTATCTTGAGTAATAAAATCTCAAGTTAACAGGAGTTAATGTTCTCCTCCTTTACAGGTAAACGCAAAGCACTTAAGTTAAACTTTGCTAATTCACCAGTCAAACCAACCGCAAGGCTCCCCATCGCGACGGCTAACCCTCCTTTCCAGAATCCACACATGTGAGTGGGTGAACAAGAAACTATACAAATTGTAGATAAATTCCCTCCCCATGAATTAAGTTGTCAACCATCCCCTTTCAGCAGCAGGGGAGTGAGTGAGGCGTAGTTCATCGAAGTTGGCTGTACTGTCTCGACTTAAGTAGTCTCTTAAAGGAACCGTTCACCCAAAAATGAAAATTCTCTCATCATTTACTTACCATTATGCCGTCTCAAACATGTATGACATACTTTCTTCTGTAAAGCACAAACCAGGATTTTTTTTTAAATGGAGATGTGATGTGAATATATCCATACAATGCAAGTCAATAGGGTCCAACACTTTCAAGCTATAAGATGGACATAAAGGCAGCATAAAGTGGTTTAATCCATGTCTTCTGATGCAATCCAATCGGTTTTGGATAAGAATATTCGCCCATACACATGTACATGCTCTGTGCATGAACAAGTCCTCTGCGCATTCGTCAAGCACGAGGAAGTGTAAATGAGCTTTAAGGGGACTGCCAATGTCAAGATTTTTAGATATGAAAAAGGGGTTACATTTGGTATGTTCTCACCCAGAACTGATCATATCACTTCAGAAGACATTGATGAAACCACTCAAGTTGTATGGATTTCTTTTATACTGCCTTTTTTTGGAGTTTGAAAGTGTTGGAGCCCATTGACTTGCACTGTTTAAACAAAAACATCCATATTTAATATCTCCATCAAAGTGTTTTAGTGTGTGCTCCACAGAAGAATAAGTCATATGAGTTTGAGATGGCATAAGGGTGAGTAAATGATTAGTTCTAAGTTTTGGGTGAACTGTTCCTTTAAGATTTCAATTGCAAAAAAAGAAATAATAAAACTTAACTTTTTCAAAAATTACTTTCAGACAGAGGCTGCGGACACACAGTATTGAGTCGTCAGGGAAACTGAAGATTTCTCCAGAGCAGCATTGTGACTTCACGGCTGAGGACCTGAAGGATCTGGGGGAGATCGGAAGGGGAGCGTACGGCTCGGTTAACAACATGGTGCATAAACCTAGTGGTCAGATCATGGCTGTCAAGGTAATTCAGATTTGTTTGGTTATAAATAGGTAAAAAAGGGGTAAGAGAGGCATACATACAGTATAGCCACAACTAGGCTTGCATGTGAGCTGTAGATTTGGAAGGGAAGGAGATCTTAGGCGGGAATTTCTGTTTGATTTTCAAAGATTTCTTCCATATTTTTTAAAACTGTCATAGACTGTGCCATTATGTATCTATACTGACTCAAGTTTTTCTTGTGCTATGCAGAGGATTCGCTCCACTGTTGATGAGAAGGAACAGAAACAGCTTCTCATGGATTTAGATGTAGTGATGAGGAGTAGCGACTGCCCATATATTGTCCAGTTCTACGGAGCACTCTTCAGAGAGGTGAGCTGATGGCATCTCTGAATTCAACTTTGCTATTAACATCCACATGGTTAACATTTGTATCTTGAAGATTGCTTCCAGTATGAAAAAGATGAAACATTATTTGGGGTTCGTTTTGTTAAGTCAATAAATAACATTTTGTTAAAATTCAAATGTATTTTAATGAGTATGTATTTTAATGATGCTCCTGGTTATTTTAATGTTGGCTGTAAGTTTTTGACCATTGACAAATAAGGTTGTCTGAGATGATGACAAGGAGAGTTAAAAATATATTTGCATAAATATAATATCTTTGTCTAGATATTTAATCTAAGTTATTTAATTTCAAGTTTTGGATTTCACAACTTTAAAAATATCAAGTGGTGTAACCATCAAGTCAACATAATTAAAATACTTTCCTTGCTCCTTACATGTGAATGTACACAAATTAATCATATTTTTTCCAAATATTAATTTGAGTCATAAATCTGAAAGATTTATTTGAACTGAACAAAATGTGCTTTCACCAAAAAAAAAAAAATCAAAATATCTGATATATTTAAAAACATGCGCACACATGCAGTCATGAGGGTTTAAGGGGACCCCTCTGTTTTTTACATGTATTTTATATGTATATATGTTTTTAGTCACATGACAACAGAATGGCTACCTCCATGTTGGTTACACCACCTAAAGGCGGGTGTACACAGTGCGGTTTTTCGGCTGTCGTGCGAGCTCTGACCGATTTATAATAATAATTATTTTTCTCCAGTCAGGAGAGATCGCATGGAAATTGTGGGTGCTCGTGTGGTCACAGCTCGCATCGTGTGAGAGCAATTAAAAGTGAAGCCGAGTGGCTCACAACCTCCTGATCATTTAAAAAAATCTTTTTATTAGGGCTGTCGATTTAACACATTAATTCAGTGCGATTAATTTGACCAAAAATAACGCGTTAAAAAAATTTACGCAATTAATCGCAATGCCCCCAGACCGTAATAAGGAAGATTCCTGAGAAATGCAAGCTTGTAGTACCACCTGTTTACACCAGAGGGCAGTAATTGAAACTAATGGAGCGCAAATCCGAAATAAGGGATCTCAAGATGTGTTTAAAGATTGAGTATTAAACTATATTTAACTTGACACAGTGACCTAAATTTTTTTTGTTTTTGACGCAACGCAGCCGAGATGCTACACAAGCATGTCTGACGCAGGTGTACATTGACGGGTCCTTAAACAAGCCCTCATAATAAATCTCCAACTGATTGACAAATTCACTTGTGAAATGGATTGCTGTGAACTGTGTGCCAATGATTGACTTATGATCAATAATATGGTAATAAACAATAAATTCTAAAGCCGCTTTTTGTATTGTTTTATCAATGATTAACTCCTCTGCCACAAGAATGTAATGCATTTTGGAATATTAAAGAATTCAGAATATATCTGAATATTTTGTATTTTTTATTTTATATATATATATATATATTAGGGCTGTCAATCGATTACAAATTTTAATCTAATTAATTACATGGTGTCCCGATTAATTAATCACATTTAATCGCATATACAAATATTTACTGAGAAAGCCCCTCATATAACAATAATTCAATATATAAAGATTATACATATATATATATATATATATATATATATATATATATATATAAAATATTCAGATAATTAAAAGGCATTACATTCTTGTGGCAGAAGAGTTAATCATTGATAAGTACAGTACAAAAAGTGGCTTTAGAATACAATGTCTTTTTTACTACCATATTATTGAACATAAGTCAATCATTGGCATTCAAGTAAACTGACTCGTAACTTGTGCTGGGGCTCATGACCTCCTGAGTGTCAAAACTCACACCGTGTACGCCCAGCCTAAATTTTATTTGGTGGACAAAGTTTTTCAAATATGAATCACATTTTAAAACTATTTGCATTGCAAAATTCCAGGCTTCTTATGCCAACATTTCCTCACTCAATCATTTCAGCTTTTAAGGAGACTTTATTTTATTACTTTCTCCAAAAGATTACATCGCTTAGACATTGTTTAGTTTAAGCCCCGGTAACAGTATAAAAAGGACTTTGAACTCAGAAATCCCAAACATTTTATCATTGTAGAGGTGTATTCAAGGAATTGTTTTGTTATTTTTTTTAAATATATTTTTATATTTTACATTTTTTATGTATTTTTGAATAACTTAATAAATCCAGACAAAAAAAAGAGTGTCACGTCACTGACCCATTTGTGTCTGTGTTCAGGGTGACTGTTGGATATGTATGGAACTTATGTCTACCTCCCTCGATAAATTCTACAAATATGTATATTGTGCATTAGATGATGTCATTCCAGAGGAAATATTAGGCAAAATTACATTAGCAGTAAGTGGCCAATCACATGTATTATTAGAAGATTATTTATTTTCCACAAGTTTTGCTATTACTCTTGATTATTATAAAGGGAAATTCAACTGACCTTTTTCTTAATCTTTTACTATAGACTGTGAAAGCACTGAATCACTTGAAAGAAAACTTGAAAATAATCCACAGAGGTGAGTTGCCAAGCTCTGAAAACATTTAAAGCTGGATACTGTTCAATTATTCCATTAAATCAATTGTACCATTTTAAATAACATTTTTGTTCCTAGCTTTCTGACACATAGTGTCAGAATTCCTAAATTGAATCATTGAATTATTCAACTCTTTTATTTTTTTTTCTAGACATCAAACCATCCAACATTCTTCTGGATAGAAATGGCAACATCAAGCTCTGTGATTTTGGTATCAGTGGACAGCTGGTTGATTCAATTGCCAAGACCAGAGATGCAGGATGCAGACCTTATATGGCTGTGAGTCACCATATTCTTTACCTCTAGAAAAAAACATTGCGTGTAGATTGTGTCCATTTAAAGTATATGATGTTATTTTATGCCATATATTAAACCATGTGCCATTTCCAGCCTGAACGAATAGACCCCAGTGCCTCTCGACAAGGCTATGATGTCCGCTCAGATGTTTGGAGTTTGGGAATAACATTGGTATGTCTCTAATATATCTACTCTTCATTGTACAAACATATCTGTGACAGGGCGGAGCCGGGTCGTGATTATACACACCCGGTCCCTTTATCAGGCTAATTAAGCTTCCGAGAGGGATAAAGGCCGACCACAAGTGGGGCACGCCCTCCCCCAGGGAAAAGGGGGGGGGGGTTGTACGTCATGCCAGGGGCTCCCCTGCCTGAGAAAACGAGGGAGGAATGTGACAGGGTGGAGGGCGGGGCTTCGTGATTATACACACGCGGTCCCTTAGCCTATAATCAGGCTAATTATAATAATGTGTATAATCACGACCCGGCCCCGCCCTATTCTGTCACAATATCAAAACCAGGGCATGCATGACTTCTCATTTCTTCTAGTCATCCCGGAAAGTAGCAATATAGAACAAGTGCAACAGAAGTCATGTGATCCAAGCCGACCCAGAACCATCACTCTGCTCAAAATAGTTGATAGATAATTAGATCTAGCTGGTACTAGCTTGTTAGTCTCCCTCTACTTGAAGGATTTGAGTTGAGCTGACATGGTTTTTTAAGTTCAGCCAGTTAAATTTAAAGTTAAGTGCCATTTAAAATGTATGGCTTGGCTTACTCAAAATTTCAAGTTAAAAGGAATTCACATGCATGTGTAGTACAAAATCTGAAAGTTCTATGAACTTAAAACATTTGATGAAACCGATTACCTCAAATATCTTGAGTTCTTCTAACTTAGTAGTGTTTACTGTGAACATGTCGACTGACGGCAGTACTAAGCAGCTAGTTGAGTTGTTGCAGGCCTCCCTGCATGTGCTATTAGACCTCTCCAAATGATCCAGAATGTAGCAGCACGTCTGGTCTTTAATGAACCTAAGAGAGCACATGTTACACCACTCTTTGTCTCTCTCCACTGGCTGCCGGTTCATGCCCGTTTTAAATTCAAGGCCCTGATGCTGGCATATAAAACAGTCACTGGGTCTGCTCCAGCATACCTAAAAACTTTTATGCAGAGCTACGTTCCCACCAGTAGCCTGCGGTCGGCTAAGGAACGTCGCCTTGTCGTGCCATAACAGAGAGGCACCAAAACACTTTCCCGGACTTTCAGTTTCATCATACCATGTTGGTGGAATGACCGTCCCAACTCTTTTCCAAAAGCACTTAACCGGTCACTAAAAAAAAAAAACGTTACAATTCTTGTTGCACTTAAATCTGTTTTGTATACTATTCTGATGATAGTGAAACTTTGTAGTATGGCACTTTTCGTATCACTGTCCCCTTAAGATGATTCGCATATGTTTTCCTATTTTGTAAGTCGCTTTGGATAAAAGCGTCTGCCAAATGAATAAATGTAAATGTAACACGTCGACTGGTGGCAGAACTAAGCAGCTAGTTGACTAGTTGATGCAACCCCTATCAAATTTCTAATAATTTTTCATTTAAAATGTTTAGCCTATATAAAAAAAAAACAACAACAACGTGCTTTTCTCAAGTTAACTGCCAAATGTCTTTTTGTTATAGTATGAGCTTGCCACGGGACGTTTTCCTTACCCTAAATGGAACAGTGTGTTTGATCAGCTGACACAGGTGGTGAAAGGAGACCCACCTCAGCTCTGCAACTCAGAGGAGAGACAGTTTTCTCCCAAATTTATCCAGTTTGTCAATCTTTGGTGAGTTCAGTCCCTTACCATATGTGGCAGAGGTGTTTTCCTATGTTAGTTTTGAAGCATTGGCCTGAACGATAGGTTACCAGTGTAAAACAAGCATGTTTTGTGTTACACATGTGCTGCTTTTTGTGATGTGGTTTTGTTTGATCATGTGACTTTTTTGCCCCCCAGCCTTACAAAGGATGAGTCAAAAAGGCCAAAGTACAGAGAACTGCTGGTAAATGAAGTCACTTGTTCCCATATTCAGTCAAATGGTCATTATGGCATAATGAACCTTTGCAATAATGACCGACTGACTATACATTATCTAATACACATTATTCAAAAATGCCTTTTATGTCTCTAACTTGTTAGTTTTATAATACAATCATATTATTCTAAAAATTGTCATTGGAAGACTTAATGTGCTCAGGATATTTCTGTTGTTTTGTTCTGCAGAAGCACCCATTTATCCTGATGTATGAAGAGCGAGTTGTGGACGTTGCCAGTTATGTATGTAAAATTCTAGATCAAATGCCCACCTCCCCTAGCTCTCCCATGTATGTTGACTGATGGTAACCGGTCTGTTGGGTAAGAGGATGGCCTGGCAATCATTTGGTGTACATACAGCGTCTCGCAAAACGTTTAGACCCTTTACCAATTCCCATTTTACTGAATTGCAAACACTACTTTGAAATTTTGATCTCTGTCTTCAAAAAACTGAAATTCAGAATGAATTATTTTAAAAGTGACATTGGCTTCTTTGTGCAGAATTTGAATCCTTTTAGAACTTAGTATTTCATTTTGAGTTTAAGTGCTTAGAAAAAAAATATCACTAAGACCAAAACAATAATGTAATGCAGGGTTTGTAATTTTGTTAAATGAGACAAATAGTTAAGGGTCTAAGTATTCCCTCTAGGCACCATAATTGTACTATCACATATGTACAAACACATTATTGTGTTTAAAGAGAAATACTCAACAATAATTCTAAAATGTTTTGTGCAATAAAGATTAGTAAAGGCTCTCATTTAAAAGCCATTTACATTGTGGAGTTTAAACAGGAGTTATCTAGCTTCAAAGTTCAGCAAAACAGCCTTTCTTAATTCTTTATATGATGCTACATTTTGTGTTTGTGAAATCGTTTGGGAATATTAATGAACAAAACTTGAATTTGCTCATTTAGGATCATCAGATCAAGCTTTGTCTGTTAGTTGATCATGGGTATGATTACCAAAATGACATCATTATGAAACAATCTTCTGCGTTTGGTGTTTTGCTTCATATGTGTACAGATAATCAGCAAAATAACACCATGCACACAAACACATTTTACATCATTGTCACCCTTTCTCTATTTAATGAATCAGTATGCAAAGGTATTGTTCTGCGTTGATGAAATGTGTTAATTAGCTTTACTTGTGCAATATGCAATATTATGTCATAAAGATCCAAATGGTTTTCACTATATCAAAGTTTGCTTAGTTAGATTTACAGGGCACTTATCCACTGTAAATGTATATTTATACAGGCGTTTTCTCAGTAACATTGAGGAATCTGCTTTATTCACACATTTTTTAAGATGCTCGTCCTCTCCACAGACTGCCCGTTTTCCTGAAGTCACATTTTGGCTTGACAATTTTGTTTGCTTGGATAGAATGTGTCTGGGGCCCTCAAATGATAATTCATTGACGGGTCACTTATTTTTAAAGATGTACAGTGGTTATCAAATCATTTGTGGTAAATGGCTTGATTGCACATTAATATGGCACCTGATAGTGTTGAAAGTTTTATTGAGAGTTTCATATTTTTAAAAAGTATCAGAATGGAAAAAAACTAAAGAATTGCCACATCATGTTAGCTCACTAATATATGACATTTACTCGTCAATAGTCCTTGTGTTTATTTTTAAAAGATCAACTTTCCAGTTTCACAGTCGTAAGAAAAACCTCTTAAATGATATCAAAGAATTAATAGTGTGCAAATTGCAATATCAGAATATTTAGTAACGTGGTATAATAATTTTTTTTGGGCAATGTGTATTATTATATTGTATCAAGAGTGGAAAATATGTACAGAAAAGTTATCACTGTGAAAATATTTTAAGTGTATGGTGAGAACAGTAAACCGTAACAATTGTAACAAGGAAATGTGCAGGGATAATGGCATATATGTTCAGGTTGAGATATATTAACCTTTGACTGCTTCGGGCTCTTTGTCTTATACACGTCACATTTAATGAGGACATCTAAGAAACCAAGTTCACATTATTAATATTATGATCCAAGTATTTGCCTGCAGGTCAGTTGTTACATAATTTGGATGTAGCTGTGACCTTATTGTCATACTGCTCTGTTTGATTTGAACACACATATGGGCTAAATGCTAGAATAAAACCAAGTAATCAGTTATTCTTTGTGTGTGCGTGTATATTTATAGTATATACCTACACTCAATAATTAGCAAGATTACATAACCCTCAAAAAAACTGTAACAAGCATATTGTAATTGCCATTGTATGAATTGTTGGCAAAATCAGTGCATGTTGAATGTATTTTTAATTTTGATGTTTTTGTTTTTTTAAGTGCAGTCATTGACCCCGTTTACATGCACTTTAAGAAAATGGTTTATTCCAGGGTTTTTGCAGAAAGCGGCGTTCTGAAATGCATGTAAAAGAGAATGCTGATTTCCTTACGCCATTTAAGAGATTAAGAGAAAGCGGCTTAACACACCTAGGTTTCTCCCAGAGAACGCAATAAACACATAAGCGCACTTCTAACAGGTTATGAGGAGTGCACATGTGCATGGAACACACCGGAGAACAAACGTCATTGGATGGAGCACAGCAACAAGTCAATACAGTGGAAAGAAATCAGAATTTTTAAAGAGTGCAGTGGAAAAGGCACATTCACTAGAAATGATACCCATTTATACACACCAATGTAAATTATCAACAGTCCATACGTTTGCATATATACATTGGGGGAATCCCAGAGTTTTATGTAAGAGGGAAAACTCCACTATTGCAGTTTTCCTGCAGGTCATGATGGAAAGGTAAGGAAAACAACATAGCAGCAACTCCATATTTTACCATGTTTGTTTTTTACACAAGCGTCATTGGGAAATTACATTGCTGTGGAGAAAGCTGCTTACTGACAGAGTCGCGTTTATATGAGAGTAGAGTATGGCGTTCATACAGTAAACAGGAACGCTGATTTCTCGCAATAAGCTGCTTTCTGGTGTCCATGTAAACGTAGTCATTGTAAACAGTTAAGCAAATTTTAAAGGATTAGTTCACACAAAAATGAGATTTTTTTACCCATTTTTGGGTAAACTATCCCTTTAAGAAGAAAAAAATGAATTTTGACTTGGGTGATGTATTATTGCACACCACTGTACAGTAGACAACACTGATGAAGTCAATTTTGTAAGTTTTATATTTGTTTATTGAACTCTCGTAACAGTAATACAGTGGTGTAGACAAATATTCAGACAGTTTATATTGTAAAGTTGTTCAGTGGCCAAGCAATACAAAAGCTTTTTGTCATATGTATATATATTTTCCCTTGGAGAATTCAAAAGAAATAAGATAAAACCTTCACTTCCAAGGGAGAGAAAAGAGTTATACTGAACATTTGTGCACCATTGATGGTATTCTGCCATCAATATCAGCAAACCTGAACGCAGAAAAAGCATAAATGTGGAAGGACATTTTACATTCTTGAAGAACATAACATAATATTAAGAAAAAAATAAAATTGCAAAGTTAGTTCAACTGGGCTGCTCATGTCATTGACAGAATTATTATTATTATTATTATTGGCCTATATCAAATATAGAAAAATAAATATTTCTTTAGAAGAATCTGAAATTCTTTACATAACTTGATAGTACAATTTACATAAATCTTTATGCACTTATAAGAATCAGGATTGTAAACCTAATATCTTAACTGGTTGTACTAAAATAAATTTACGAAAGCATTTTGTAATGTTTAATATATTTTCCTGGATTTAAAAATAATAGGATTACTCACATTGTTCTGAATTACAGTTCTATGATAGTCTGCAATAATGATTAATGTGTAAATGTAAAGAAATCGAGGTGAGCCTCTAAAAACAGTACCGTGTTTAATACTGTGTCTTTAGCATAAAACAGAGCTTGTTTTTGGTCTATAATGCACTTAATGCCTATTGGGTAAATAAAACCCAGGTTTTATTTCTTACAAAACTATATTCATGTAAAAATGTCAGTCTTTGGTTCTACTAAAAGGCACAGCAAAGAGACCCCAAATCCCCCTTGGGAATAAAGATATATTCTCTACAAGTCAAAAGCATTAAGGTTGAGTGAAATGTGTTTAGAGATGAGGAGAAATGAAGACAATAAACATAATATCTATTCCATGCACAAAACATTCAAATAAAATCTGTTCACAGTTTGAGCTTTTGGTGAGCTAATACTAAAAGAAACTGCTTGATAATCCCAAACTAGCAAGAGATAAACAGTCAATTTTCACAGTTGAATGTAATATAACCTATATATTAGATTTCATTTATCACAAGTGCTGGTAAAAATGGGCATCACCTGTTAGTAAGGTCTTGCTTTTGTTTCAGGTGTTGAGACATAAAAAAAAATTGATTCATTTTCATATAATGTAACTTATTTCACACTCTGAGAGATTTCAAAGAGAATGAATCTGTATTAAAAAAACAACTTTTTTTTGGCATTTATCAGTGCATGTAATATCAAAATATCAATAATAGAGACAGTCGCATCATTAAAGGTATAGTTTACCCTAATATTGAAATTCTGTCATAATTTACTCCCAATCATGTTGTTCCAAACACATATCACTTTCTATCTTCTGCGGACCACAAAAGGAAATATTTTAAAAGATGTTCCATTCACTGGTTTCAATACAATATCAGTTGATACCTGACTTTTCAAGTTGATTTTTAATGACATGAGGTTGAGTAAAAGATGACAGAATTGTCATTTTTTGGTGAACTGTTCCTTTAATGATTCATTTATTGATCCTAATACTGTAGGAAACATCATTTGTTAAAGCGATTTAACCATAAGCAGGTTTACTCTAACTTTAGTTTTTTAATGAAAAGGAATGTCTCATAAATATGTATGTATAAATACTCCAATGAAAAGAAAAGCTTGAAATAAATACATCAGAAGATCTTAAGCGCAAAAATAATAATAAAATAGCAATGACTGTTTTAAAGAAATACTCATGGCATTCTTGAATGGCATTCAAATAGATTGGGCAATTAAGTGACCAAAATGTAAGATATGCAAGTTATTTAATTATAATATTGTATGCGATGTCTGTCTATTGACCATATTTTAGAGCCTAAAGGACTTAATAGTTTTAATACAGTTAATTTCTCCAGTGATTATGAAGACAGCCACATATACGTTGAGATTTTGATTTCCTTTCTAAATCTGAAGAATATCCTTTCACATTAGGTGAAGAGTATCACATTATGTGAGGGTTCATACATTAAGTACAAACCAAAAGTTTCAGTTCTCTAAATAAATTAAACAACAATTTGGAGATAACGGGGGAGGAAATGAAACTATTGCAAAAGCTGAAGTGTGACACATAGTACTGTAGGCCTACTACTCAAGGTGCAAAGTGTGAATTAATATTTACATTAGCAAAAAAGACTACACGTGATATACTAGTTTGATCTTCGTGAACATGTTTTACACATTAACGTGTTTTTTTCCACACCACAAATGTGCAGACAAAATAAAAAAGTATTGATTTCTTGTTTATCTGTACAGTGGAATATTTACAAATGGTTTCAGAAAATGCCTTTGAATTTGGTGTGGATTTCCCTGTTTGAGTCCAATTTTGTTTTTTTTGGATCTTCCTGTTTCCAGTAATCAAAACTTTCTTTCCCAGAATCCATAATCAAAACACTTTTCAAGTTTGGAAGGACCATGATAAAACGGTATTAAAACACTATGCTCTTATTCAGCCAAATTATAGGAAGATATGCTAGATTTCACAAGCTACCATGGGAACCACATCCTGATATCTAATTTTAATATGCGAATTGTGCGCATGTTGAGATACACTGCATGCCCAATTATTAAGCAAATTGTATTTTAATGTTATTGTTAAACAAACACAATGCTCTCAGTTAATCCAAAATTGATTGAAACTCAATGACTGAATGTTTTAAAAAGAAAAAGTGAGTTTTGTCTTTCTCAGGGGAATAAGTGTGCACAATTATTAGACAAATATTAGTGTGCACAATTATTAGGCAACTAAATTACAAAAATAATTTCTCCCAACTCAATTGTTTATTCTCAAATTTTAGAGTAGGTGCAACAAGTCACAAAAAATGACAATTAAATAAAAATTTTGGCCTTTCAAAAATATTGTGACCAATATAGCCACCCTTCCTTGGATTCTGTCAGTTTCTTGATCTGCTCACGATCAACTTTCGCTGAAGCAGCAACCACAGCCTCCCAAATGCTGTTCAAAGAGATGTATTGTCTTCCCTCACTGTAAATCATGTTTGAGAAGGGCCCACAAGTTCTCAGAAGGATTTAAGTTAGGTGAGGAAGGGGGCCAAGTCATTATTTGGGCATCTTTGGGGCCCTTGCTGGCTAGCCAAGCAGTGGAGTATTTGGATGCATGTAATGGAGCATTGTCCTGCATAAAAGATCATGGCCTACTTGAATGCTGAGATCTTCTTCCTGTACCACTGCTTGAAGAATGTACTTTCCAGAAACTGGCAGTAGGTTTGTGAGTTGATTTTCATACTCGAAGTGGTGCCCTGTGTCCATTACTGATCCAGCCATGGGCCCATCCGTCTGGTCCAACAAGAGTCACTCTCATTTCATCTGTCCATTAAACCTTTGAAAAATCTTGATGCTTCAATTTGAGAATATATTCAGTGGTGGTTGTGTTTCAGACTACTTGACCTTGGCTATGTGTCTGAGCTCTTTACACCTTGTACTTCTGGATACTCCAGGTAGGTTGCAGTTCTGGAATATGGTAGCATTGGAGGATAATGGGTTTCAGGTAGCTTCACTTTTAATTCTTATTTAAAGTCTTTTGCAGTTAATTTTGCACCTTTTCTTCTCCAGATGTTTTTTGTGCACCAGTTGACTATACGCAACAAAACGTTTGATTTTCCGGTGGTCACGCCTCAATAGTTTAGCTATTTCAAGAGTGTTGTATCCGTCTGAAAGGCATTTTACAATATTTGACATTTCAGTGTCAGTTAAATCTCTTTTGGCTCTTTTTACCTGAGGTAATGAAGCTGCCTAATAATTATGCACACCTTGATATAAGGTTAGTCACTTTCGCAACACCCTCCCTCATTACACAAATACATACCACCTGAAAATGATTAAATCCAATAATCATTCAAGTTTATATGGTTTGGAGATGGAAAATGTGCATGAAATAATGATAAGATCAGAATACTCACTTGCCTAATAATTGGGCACACAGTGTGTTTTGGAAAAGCTCTGTGTATTGAAATATGATGTTGAAGTGCATAGTGATAACATTTGCTGGTATTTTGCTGGTCATCTTGCTTGTCACCAATGCTCTAAGTGTAGATCCATTGTAGAGTTCAAGTTGATATCCGTTACATCAAGGAATTCTGTGTTGAAGATGCTGGGTCCGGGAGGAGGCATGCTGTTATTAAATGTTGTAGCTGAGCTGGGTGGGGTCAGGTCCAACCATTCCATAGTTTCCCACGGCGACTCTGTAAATGTCATTCCGAGCCCTTGGCTATCTACAGCAACCGGTGACACTTTGGTAGCCATGGGCGTCAAAGGTGAGTCCATCATATCACGATTGCTAAGCAACTTTTCGTCATGTTGGGGTCCGGTAAAGACTTCCCCAACCTCCTCCAAGTGTCCTTCCTCAACACCCATCTTTAGAAGGACTGAATCCCCTTGGTGGGATATAGGGCTCAGTAGCGCATCCAGGTGGCCGTCCCCGTGCCCTGCAGCATGCTCGTATGGAAGCAGGATGGGTGCCATGTGACTGTAGTGTCTGTGAAACCTGGATATGGTCACTCCGTTAGGTGAAACTGTAAGGTGAGGCACAACTTTGGTTACAGGGGGCCGCTCTTCTTTGGCGTTAGCTGGCATTTCTTTGGGAAAAAAGTGCAGGATATCACAGTACAGACAGTGACTAAGAAGGAGTGAAAACAGCAGGCTGGTCTTGAATATGGGGTGGCATAAGGTGCAGTTTTAAGGGGCCTTTGCAAAAGTATTACATATTTGATTGCCATTCACCATGCAACTGACAGGATAAAATAAATTAGCTGAAATTGAAAGCTTTCCCATTGCAGTTAATATGAGACATTGTATGCTCACCTCCACTCTCAATGAGGACATCTAGAAGTTCATCCATCTGCTGGCTTCTGGTCATTTGCTGCAAGAAAATAACAATTATGTGTGAACTATCATTTGTTAATTGCTGTTTTAAAACAGATTTATGACACATCCCAAGGCTTTGTTTTGAAGATGTAAATATACAAACTGATATTAACCAGATTTTCAGTGAAGATCACATTCAAATGTGATGTACTTAAACTATTATTGTTACACTCAGACTTGTTGGCAAATGTTTTTTCCTGCAGGTGATACCAAGGACAGCAATCACTATAAAGTACATAATCCAGCTGGCCTATTTGAATCTGTTTCTGGAGGGCCACCATCCTGCAGAGTTTTGTTCCAACCCTGCTTGCTTACATGTCTGTAATTAGCTTGGTTTCCATCCACATATTTTTACGCAAATTTTAATGAATAGATAAAAAATGCTGAAAATAGACGGGGCCTGGGTAGATCAGCAAGTAAAGATGCTGACTACCACACCTGGAGTGTTTACACATTTAAAGACATTTACCGCATGATTTTCTAGATGCGCTTTAAAAAGTGATGTGACTGCCTCATCAAATCAATTGATTAAATATAAATTTAAATCATTCACAATTAGACTAATAGCAGACCAATATCATTGCAGTTCATAGCAAATGTTGCTCTGGTCATTCTGAAATGCTGGAGCCAAAGCCTGTCATCAAAATTATTGGCTACTATTGCCTGACATGCTGTCGCTCCCAGACATAAAGCATCTGCCATTGATTGTTTGCAAAAATAAAGTTTGTTACAGTGTTTTGTCTGCGCACTTTAGACAGCAAGATATTTATTCAATTTTAGAAAAAGGCCACAGGGGGTTTATTATGAATAATGAAGTTTCCTGAGAAATGCAAGCTTGTAGTACTACCTGTTTACTCCAGAGGGCAATAAATGAAACTTCAGCTGTTACGTTCAACTAACGAGCAGTTTATACAATGAAGAAAACAACCATCCAGCAGCAGAATAACACAAACATGCATTACGTTCTTGCATTCAAAACACTTGATGGAGCGCAAATTCGAACTAAGGGATCTCAAGATGTGTTCTAAGTATTAAACTATATTTAACTTGACACAGTGACCTAAAAATGTATGTTTATGACGCAATGCACCCGAGACGCTACACAAGCATGTCTGATGCAGGTATACATTGACGGGTCCTTAAACAAGCCCTCATAATAAATCTCTAACTGATTGACAAATTCACTTGTGTAATGGATTGCTGTGAACTGTGTGCCAATGATTGACTTATGATCAATAATATGGTAGTAAACAATACATTGTATTCTAAAGCCGCTTTTTGTATTGTTTATCAATGATTAACTCTTAAGCCACAAGAATTTAATGCATTTTAATTATCTGAATATGTAGTATTATATATATATATATATATATATATATATATATATATATATATATATATATATATATATATATATATATTATTTTTTAATAGATAATATTTATTTTAAATATTTTAAAGATAACTATTTATAAATATTTAATCATTATATATTGAATTATTTTTATATGAGGGACTTTTTCAGCAAATATTTTTATATGCGAATAATCACGATTAATTCATCGGGACACCATGTAATTAATTCGTTTAAAAAATTTGAATCGATTGACAGCCCTATACACAGGCTTTAATGCCAAAGTATACTTCGGTTGTCCACATTGCTGATCACTCTATGCACAGTATGCGTGTCACAATATGCTGGAATGTCCGCACATGGCCCAGATTTTCTCGATATTGTCGGTGCATCCGCCAGCTGCTGACTGTACTAAAAAAAGTAACACAAAGCATTGTCGTGCCATGCATCACCTTTCAAAGTATACTCTATTGACCATGAGTGAATACAAACATTTTCAAAATAGTATACTTTGAAAGGCAACATGGTCGACCAGGCAATGTGGAAAAACTAAGTATACCCAAGCCTTTACAAGTCATGCACTTTAGTAAAAATACTTATATGTCATAAGATAGCATTGCTTAAGGAACAGGGTAAAAAGTGAGTGTTAATTTACTGATTATCTGCTGTTTTACTATTTGTGTGATAGTTAAGTCATTGATGTAATGCCTCTTGTGTTCATTTCACCAGAAAACCGCATACGTTTCACATAATAAAAGGTATAGTAACAGAATTATAAGAGACCAGCTTGTTTATTTTTTATTTTGTACCAATTTCACTGGAAGTTATGAGGGATGGAAACTCTCAAATTGTTCTTGGGATATTCCAATTGTTTGCATTAATTTGCAATAAGGAAACCTGACAGTTGTCTATTAATCCTCCCATTAACATGTCAGGTGTGTTTGATTAGGGTTGGGGCGAAACTCTAGTGCCCCTCCAGGAGTAGGTTTGATTAGCCCCACAATACAGCATTTGATACTTTCCGCACCACTAACGCTGCCTCATAAGTTCCTCTTTAGCAAGAATTTTAGAAAAGCTCTTTTATTAAAAGAAAGCCAGAAAGCTATTTTTGGGGATACAACAGTGTGCAGTGTGAGAGCAGAGGAGTGCACTCTGCAGGGGGAAGAGGAGAGGAGGGAGCCAGAAATTATTGCAGGGAGCTGGGCTGAGCTAATCTTGGGGCTGCTTTACCTGTTTTACAGCATCCTCATAGCATGGGGGCTGTTTAGTGTTGGATGCAGAAGAATCTGAACTACAGAAGGCAGTGGTGGGAGACTTTGGGTCAACGTGCCTGGGAGAGTGCAAAATTGCCTCCTATAGGAGGAGACATGGGGAAATGTTAAACCTCTGAAGAGGAAGAGGGACTAGAGAAAGAGAATGTTCTAAAGGGTCTCTTTGATGTGTGGCAGACACCGTTTGTATGTTTGGGCCATGTGCAGGGGGGCACCAAAGGTTTCCTGTGCTCTCTTTCTGGTTGTTTAGGAAATCTATCATATCGCTCTTGGAGATGGTGTAAACTCTGGCCGAATGACAATAAATAAAAAAGACATTACACACCTCCTTGTGTGAGAGCTTCCATATGTTTGGGCATGTGATGATCACATGACCACACTCATGTTCATTGAGGAGGACTTGTGACTTCTTATGATTAAACAGCTCAATGAATCGTAGCAATTCCAAGGTATGTTCATGAAGACACATGACTGCTATATCAAAATATTTGTGGAGACATATTTTAACGAGAAGCCATACTTTTATACATTTAAAGAATGGCAAGATCTCGTACAATGTATTTGAGACTTACTGTTGCAGGAGATGCAGAAAAGAAAAGAGTATGTGATGATTTCTCATGTGGGTTTTGTGCATGAATGAAGTTTGACCCACTGAATTAATTAGTTACACTTAATTAGTTCTTCACATACCTTTTGCTGTATGCTAGCACTCTTGGCCTTGGATGACGCTGTGGGGTTTAAGTTGCTCTCCACAGGGCTTGGGTATACAGGCTGCATGCTTCTTTGGTCAGATGGATATGAGCAGCTCACAGTTTGTCCAACATTTTTCTGTTGTAACTGTGAAAAAAGTATCAGAATTTTTTTTTTTATTATCTAGATTTTTTTTTTTTACATGGAGCCATGGTCGTACCATGTTTTTTGGACTTTGACATACCTTGGAGTTCCAATTAAATACCATGATATTCTTTGAGGTACATTGAAGTAGTATGTAAATACCTTGATATTATTTTAACTACATTGAACTACCATGTAAATACCATGGTATAATTTGGCCTACCTCGGAGTACCATGTAAATACCATACCATATCAAAGTACCATGACAGTCGTGTAATTTATGTAAGGGTATGAGACTATTATGTTGACTTGTGCAAATCAATTTCAAAAATGTACTATAAGTTTTCAGCTCTCTGCATGATGCCGGTACCTGCAAATTGCATGGTCTGGGTCCATTTTGAGGAAGTGGGTGAGAGCAGCCATCTCTGCCCTGAGGAGGGGTCAGCATATAGGGATGACTGGGGGAGGAAGGCAAGCTGCTAGGCTGGGGGCTGCTGGAATTTTTGGTGACAGGGGAATCTTGAGGAGAGCACTGGGGGCTTAGGAAGGCTGAGAGGCCTGCAGGGCTTCCAGAGGAGGGCACCTCGAGGCAGTGAGAAGCATTGTGTAGGTTACAGTGACCTATCCCTTCCATGCAGGTATTGCTTGGGCCTCCTTTCAGCTGCTTAGATGAAAGAGGGCAGCTTGAAACCACATGCTCCTGTTTGACAGACACGCCATAAAACTGCTGCATCTGGGATGGTGGCTGGAGATGCATCAGATGTTGTGATGGTGGTACTGGTGGTAGGGCAGGGCATTCTTGCAGGCTGTGAGCACGCTTCCTCTTGTGAAGCTGCATCCGCAGCTCCTCCACCTGCCTCTGCTCTTGGTGGAGCTTCCATGTGAGCTCCTCAATCACCTTTTGCTTTTCCACCAACATCTTGTCCTTCTCTGCATCTAGGCCCAGGGGCTCTAGACCTGCCTGGGTCTCCCCACGCAGGCAACCTGATCCTAGGGCACTCGCCATGCTCTGGCCCTCATCCGTGCTCAGCTGAGCAGGGGAGAGCTGAAGGCCAAATTGTGGAGAAGACATTGTGACATCACTGAAGCTGTCAGGTAGGGAGCCGCTGACAGAGAGATCAGAAGAGGCTGGTGAGATGGGTGGGGTGGAGCTTGTGCTGCAGAAGGGGTAGTAGCCACCACCGTGAGACATGACACTTGAGGAGCTTGTGGATTGGTAGGATGAAAGAGATCCTGTGGGGGTCACTGGGAAGGTTACAGTGCTGATGTCTCCAGAGCTGGCTGGAGAACTGGAGCTGGAGTCTTTAAAGGGTCGCAGTCTTTCTATTAGAGCTGTTTTAGTGCCAGACACAGGCATGCCGCGTATTCTCAGTTGTTGCCTTAGCTCAGATACCTGCCAGCACAGAAATTAATTAATTCAAACATGAACCTAAAACATTTCTTCTGTCATTCTTTTTTAAAAGAATTGTTTTGTTGTTGTTGGTTTTTAAATGACGATTGAAAGTGAGTGCATTCTTTATATGGTGGGCTCCAAAATTCTGAGACCTTGATGGCACAATGGTTATAGCTCACAGATCAGCTCTGGCAGGATTCAAACCTACAACCATTCGTTTACCAGGCCAGATCAACTACCCCAAACCACCTTCCATATAAGTGCATAGCACCTACCTTCAAGTCATCTAGGTTAGCAGGCAAAGGCCCTGGTCTGACTGGGGTGAGGCAGGTGGCATTGCAGAAGGTGGTCTTCACAGGAGATGAGGAGCTGCTGTTAATGCCACTAGTTGGTCCATTTGAACAACATGATGTTTGTTGTTCACTTGATTGCCTGTTAAACAGAAAGAAATACACTTAATTAAATGACACACAAATCAGTAGTAGATGTACTAGTTCTGTCGTCTGACAACAATGTCTTACCACTCCTTAGAAAAACATTCAGAAAAATTAAAACATACAAGAATTTCCTGTAGTTCCAAGCATGTGCCATGAAAATGATACTGAGTGTATATATATATATATATATATATATATATATATATATATATATATATATATATATATATATATATATATATTGGTAGATGATATTTTTCACCCTAGTGCAAAGAAAGGTCAATGCTGTGGCAGATGCTATTTGCACTCCTAATTAAATACAAACAGACATTGCAAGGGCATCACTGCAGCTTGTTTATTGTGTTTATGTAGAGTCCCACAGACACACTACACCTACCTCTAAACCTAACCCTACACACCTTTCTAACCTAACTTACATTTACACAAGTTATCCATGGTTTTACTACAGTAACTATAGTTTACTCATGGATTTTTTTAGTAAAGTAATTGTAACAACAAAATTAAACTTAACTAAAATTAATGGTTACTATATTAATACCATATTATAGTAACAACATGTTTAATTTAATCAAAACTATAGCTCCAACCAAATAACATGGTAACTACAATATAACTATAGAAAACCTAACTTTGTATTGATTTTTACATATTAAAGTATTTATCTAAATGTGCATATACTCTATATACAGGGTTGGGGAGTAACAGAATACATGTAATGTGATTACGTATTTCAAATACAAAATACAAGTAACTGTATTCCACTACAGTTACAATTTAAATAATTGGTAATTCGAATACAGTTACATTCAAAAAGTATTTTGATTACTGAAGAGATTACTTTGCATTTTATTGTCATTTGTTTTATTTAATATTTAGGCCTTTCAGATGGAAAACATTTAAATTATGTGATCCAAAGTGCATTTGAACAGCAGTGAAACATTTTACTATGATTTGTTACATTCATACGAGCAGACAGAGAAGTAAGTTTGGAGCAGAAGAAATATAAATAAACCTTGTGTAAATTGTCAGCTTTACGCTAAGCTAAAATGCTATTTCTAGCCATTTTACTTGCACATTTGAACTGGCATGATCATATTGTTTTATCAAGAAAATTCACGTTAGGGGGCCTAGGTAGCTCAGCGATTAAAGACGCTGACTACATCCCTGGAGTCCTGCGTTCAAATCCAAGGCATGCTGAGTGATTCCAGCCAGGTCTCCTAAGCAACCAAATTGGCCTGGTTGCGAGGGAGGGTTGAGTCACATGGGGTAACCTCCTCATGGTTGCTATAATGTGGGGCACGAGGTGAGTTGAGCGTGGATGCCGCAGAGAATGGCGTGAAGCCTCCAAACGCACTATGTCTCCACGATAATGCGCTCAACAAGCCACGTGATAAGATGCGCGGATTGACGGTCTCAGACGCGGAGGCAACTGAGATTCGTTCTCTGCCAACCATATTGAGGCAAGTCAGTACACCACCATGAGGACTTAGAGCACATTGGAATTGGGCATTCCAAAGTGGGGAGAAAAAAAGAATCACTTTATATCATAATTTATTTTTTCCTATAAGACCTTTTGATATTTGGGTAAAAATCGTATTCTCAATAATAATTTTACAGGAAAACAATACAAAAATTATCTAAAAATCCTATAAACAAGAACAATTGAATGAATCTTGTTTTAGAAACAACACTGCATAAGATATTTAGGTTTTTCAGAGAATGTATTTTTAACATGTGTAATTTGTCTTACTGCACTGGCAGAGATTTTATAGTCAAAAGAAGTGAAAAAAATCTTCCAGTGCTGAAGAAGTAATCTAAAGTATTTAGAATACATTACTGACCTTGAGTAATCTAACGAAATACATTATAAATGACATTTTACAGCATGTATTCTGTGATCTGTAGTGGAAAACATTTCAAAATTAACCCTCCCAACCCTGTATATATATATATATATATATATATATATATATATATATATATATATATATATATATATATTGTGCCAGATGTGGTCTTCTGCTTTTGTAGCCCATCTGCCTTAAGGTTCGACATGTTGTGCATTCTATGACGATATTCTTCTCACTACAATTGTACAGAGTGGTCATCTAAGTTACCGTGGCCTTTCTGTCAGCTCGAATCAGTCTGGCCATTATCTGTTGACCTCTCTCATCAACAAGGTGTTTCTGTATGCAGAACTGCCACTCTGGCACCATTCTGAGTAAACTCTAGAGACTGTTGTGTGTGGAAATCCAAGGAGATCAACAGTTACAGAAATACTCAGACTAGCCCGTCTGGCACTAACAATCATACCACAGTCAAAATCACTGAGATAATTTTTTTTCCCCCATTATGATGGTTGATGTGAACATTAACTGAAGCTCCTGACCCGTATCTGAATGATTTTATGCATTGCACTGCTGCCACACAATTGGCTGTTTAGATAATCACATGAATAAGTAGGTGTACAGATTTACCTAATAAAGTGGTCGGTGACTAGTCAGTGAGTGACATATATTGTTAAAAAAGTAATGGGACACTAATTTGCACCCTATTTCCCATTCAACTAAAGCGTCTTATATTCTTGGTAAATAACAGCATCTGCCAGTGATCATACACAGGACTCACTTATTTGGTGTGTGTTGGTTCAAGGTGTGGTAGCTAAAGCTCTGGCTCTGTGGATACTGGTGCTGGTGGGGGTGAGAGTGATGCTGGTGTTTCTGCTGGCTGAGAATCTGTAACTGCAGGAAGAGCTGCTGCTGCTGCAGAAGACGAGCATATGCAGAGTCCATGGGTGGAGGAGGAGATTTCTCTGCCTTCTGGTCTGGTGGGATGTACTGGTGGTACTTGAGTTTCTTCACTTTAGGCTTGATATCTTTGGGCTTCTTGTGGCGGTTCTTGTCGGACATTTTGGACTCCTTTGATCAATGAGAAAGAAAAAAACTGTCAATTCAGATATTCCATGTTTTCTTAAACTTTGTAATTAAAGGTTAGTTTTATTGGTGACCTCTGCTATAGTAAAAGCAATGACTGTTGTCAAACAGATCTCCTTTCATCTTTCATTGGTTGGATAAACAGATAATCCCACCCCCAAACATTGGTTGAGCCAATGTTGCTATGTTGGACTGGTTGAGATGCTTAAACAAACAATGTAATGAACCATCTTTGTTTTTGATTGTAAATGGCAGAGAAGTTGCCTAGTCCTACCTTGACAATTGCAGGGACTGGTATTGGTGGAGTTGCCTGGTTTTTCGTCACATGTGCGTTGTCCTCTTGGTTTTGATTAGTGGCGTCTTTGTTCTGAGATCCCTTAAGAATAGTCAAATGATTATTAGATAATTGTATTATGTTATACTATATTATAATCTAATATAATAAATTAAATAATTAAATGACAAATATTTTCTGTTGCTTCTGCAACTGAAGATAGGCTTTATAAAAGGGTATTACACTAACAAAGCTGGTACCCATACAACATTGTTTATACAAGATTTACACATATTTTCTCTTTACTTTCCATTTTAAAAGTACACATTAGGTGATTATTATTAAACATGTGCATAATTTACTGCTTTCACCACTAGACATCCACAATGTTAAAACAAATATTCCCAACTCGTTCACGCTTTCGCTGCACGTGATCTCAGTAATACTTCATGATTTCATGCCAGGGCTGGCACCTGACAGCAATAGCGAGTCATTTATTATGCCTGTGGCCAAAGAATGGGCAATCATTCTAATGGCTGAAGCAATGTTGCAAAAGCAACAAGCACATTACACTTTTCACTGTGTAAGTAACACACTGGCATGCTGAACTGGGCCCTGAGTCAAAGTCCTGTCATCCCGTGCTTAACGGCTCCTCAAGAGTCTGAGCAGAACACTGTAGTTCCCATTTTGACCACAGGGGGAAAACCTTTCTAAGACACTGCTTACTGTTTTCAACAAATCAGCGGTTCACAAATGGTTTTGCTTCAGGGCCTAGGTTTTATCTAGTGGTACAACACAGTACAAAAATAGTTTATTATACTAGTTAAACAAATTGTCCTCAAATAGGAACATTGAAGTGTATTACAATAACCATAGGAGCAATAATATGCAAAATTATTTATATGCCTTTATAGGCTGAATAGGAAAACAGAAAATTGTGTAAAAATAATAAAATATAAAAAACAGCAGAAGTGTGATTTACAAACCTAACACGAGTAATTAGCCACATTACCAAGTGATATTTTAAAATACTGTATAGTTTGATTGTGCACCTGGCCATGAAGTCATCAACAAAAGGGGAAGTATTTTGTCCCTAATCCTACATATTTATTTAACTATCCTAAGTTAACAATGCATGATTATAATGGTATCTTTGCATTTAGCATTGTTTTTACCTGCTTTTCTGTGACCCTTTCAAATCAGACCATGGGCAGACCCAGGCAGAATTTGAACTTATATATATATATATATATATATATATATATATATATATATATATAGTTCCAGATTTGGCCACTGGGGGCCAGTTTGGAAATTCTAAAAGTATATAGCGATTTTAGCAGTCAACCCTGCTGAAAAGACCAGCTTAACCAGCATGGAATTCCCATTGGTTTATGCCAGTAAGTGCTGGTTTGGTTCTGGTCTAGCTGGTGGACCAGCATAGCCATGCTTTTCACCAGCAAAACCTAGCTAGTGAAGCTGGATGACCAGCATGGTCTTTCTGATGAAGCTGGATAAGCTATTTTAAAAGCTTGGTGGGGTCAATAGCATACCAGAATTCTATGCTGTGGAACCAGCACCCAAAACACAACATAAGATGGTGACCAGCAATGATGGTCTTTTCTGCAGGAAAAATATTCAACCTCCTGACTCTGATTTTTTTCAGTATGTTCAGTCTGAATATATAGAATATTTTTATCATTGTTGGACAGTGCAGTGTTTCACCTGGCAAATGCTGGTCAGTGTAGGGGAGGGCGAACCACTAGTCTTGTTCTCTGGGAGGGGATCGGAAGAGCCCTGTGACTCTTCACTGTGGGGCTGCTCAGGAGAGAGACTGTCACTGCTGCTGTCTTCCTCAAAAGCATATGAGTCCTCATGCTTGGGGTACTTCCCATGGTTCCCTAGGGAGAAAAGACATGGACAAATTAGTTTATTGGGATACAGAACTCGAATGCATTAAGATTAGCTTACATAGAATGATAAATCTAAGAAGCAAAACAAAGCAGGCCAAAGCAAAGATAAGAAAAAACGAATTTACAGAACCTCACAGCCCGCTAGTTCAACTAACTTGAAGTTAGACTGATTAACATCTTAACACAAGCAGTGTTTGAAAGAATTACAAGGCTCTGAAGTCTGTGTCTGTGTAAATATTTGACTAAAAGTCTTGCAGAGTATGTGCATGAGTCTGTTTGCGTCTGATTTTGCGAGTGTGTGGAGGGGGAATGTAAGAGCTATGAGCGAATGCCAGAAAGCTGCTCTGTCTTGTGCCATGGGCTCGATCCTGGCCATTGTTGAACACGTGCATTTCGATTGTCAATTGCACCTAGTTAAGCACTTGGGCCAGAGGTGCCTTGATGGCCACTTCAGAGTCGCGGGAGCACTGATAATCTACAGGTCAGACTATGGGGTCATGATAGGGCCAGTATGAGTTACTGTTGTTGAAGCTACTTTGAAACTGTAGCTCAGGGACTGAAAAAAATAAACTAATTGCTGTATGATTTCCTGTTTACTAATGTTTTGTAGTGCAAGTGCAAATTGGTACTTCATACATGTTGGATTTTCATAAAAACATGCATTTAGTAATCCTAAAATAGTCAGATTAGATTACCTAAAAGTGTAATCTAAAATATTAAATGACTGATTACAATTTTAGAAGTGCAATTTGTAATCAGTGCCAGATGACATTTCATGAGTAATCTACCAAACTCTAAAATAAACTAAATATAGCTTCAAAAGAAGACACTACATGTTTCTGTGTCGCTACACAACTACTTATTGAAAACAGTAGCCTCCTGCTGTAAAAGCTACACTATTATTAAAATAGCTGATCTACAATCATGCTACTGAAATATGTAGTTAAAGGGTAACTAAACCCTCAACCAACTTTTTTTAGTTAATGATCTGTAAGCATGGGGCTTTATTAGTACTGGTCATTGATTCAAGTAAATTTTTTGACATTTGTGTATAAAGTGTTTTAATTCTACAATATATGGTGTAAAAACGTCTGAGTGCTGCCCTCTTCAGGTTGAACGGTGGCTACTGCAGTTGAATTTTCCTATTGGCTGTTTGCGGTACTTCGTGATGTAAGCGGTGACAGCTGACGTAAGCAGGTTCCAGCTCACCACGCCAGATTCATGTACATGTCGTCTTGCGACCGTGTGAGGAATAATAATAACATAGAGTCTGACAACAGCTGTCAATTAATCTGTCACTACGAGTCTCAGGTGCCCCCCCCACCCCCCGGCTCAGCCCCGCACTCGGTTCGTTCCCTCTATCCCCGCCGGGGTCTGCCCACTTTTCCTGCATTTTCAAATATTTCTAGTGGGTGGAGTCAGACTCTGAGCAGGTGTTTAGTTACCCTTTAAGTTAGTAACGTCACTACTTTTAGATAGTTACTCCCCAAAACTGATTTGAGTGCATACTTAAGAGGGGAAAGTGTGTGTGTGTGTGTGTGTGTGTGTGTGTGTGTGTGTGTGTGTGTGTGTGTGTGTGTGTGTGTGTGTGTGTGTGTGTGTGCGTGTTTTTGTGATTTACGAGGACAATTTTGTAAGTTACAAACTGGTAATTACAAGGTTATTATGCTATAAATGTGATTTATGAGGACATTTATAGTGTCCCCATAATTCAAATCACTTAAAAATCGTACTAAACAATGTTTTATTGAAAATGTAAAAATGCAGAAAGTTTTCTGTGATGATTAGGTTTAGGGGTTGTGTTAGGTTTAGAGGATAGAATCTATAGTTTATACAGTATAAAAGTCATTATGTCTATGGAAAGTCCTCATAATGATAGGTAGACCAAAGTGTGTGTGTGTGTGTGTGTGTGTGTGTGTGTGTGTGTGTGTGTGTGTGTGTGTGTGTGTGTGTGTGTGTGTGTGTGTGTGTTTAAATCTAAGCATGTGACCTGCCAAGAGTGGAGAGGCTGGTTTCAATCATGTCAAGCACACTTTACACTTGTGTGCTGGGCACACACTGGGAAATGTGTGTGTTATTTCCTTCAGTTGTTGATGTTGGACTGGCCTGTGCATTATAACATAGCCAAGGAAGCACCTGACTACTGCCTGTCCACTTGTACCATCTTGGATCTTCTGAGACAGTTGTGTTTAGAAAGAAAATGTACCATATTGCTCCTAATCCATCTACGCAATGCATTTTTAATTGACTTTTTTCTTTACTTTTTATCACTCTTTGTATTTAAAGGCAGGGGATTTCTGCTATTTTAGAAGGGGAACAGAATCAAGAAATGTTGAAAGCCAGATTCAAACTTGCACCACATGCATGAGCACCATGAATCAAGGTGTCAGAGCATTTGCACTCATTTGAAATGAAAATGTATTTAGTTGTTTTTACAACTGCGGTCTTCACCAGAACAGTACTGCAGGGGTCCACCAATTATTGTTTGATCTTTTAACCAAATTTTTGTTAGTTGTTATTTAAAAATTATGAAAATGATGTTAACTTTAACCACAGCTAAAGTTAACAAGCTAAAGTTAAGTTACATGTTTCATTGTCCTTTCTACATTCAAATGTGTCAAATAAAATGATTAAATACTGTATATTATTTTATCATCAATAATGATCAATTTAAAGGATCCCGTGGAGTCCATGTCTCGATGGGTCAAGGCTGTTTTGGCGGCATGAGGGGGATCTACATGATATTAGGCAGGTGGTTTTAATGTTGTGGCTGATCGTGTGTGTGTATATATATATATATATATATATATATATATATATATATATATATGACTTCTTTTTTACTATGAAGTCACATTTTGGGATGGCTGTCTTAGGTAGCACCCCTGTTTTCTCAGACACCTTTGTAGGTGGTTTGGTGGAGCCATATAAATCATACCGAGTCAAAACAGAGAAATGAGGGGGACATTCATTTGATCTCCACTGTAAAGGGTGGATCTAAATACAGCTGCTGTTTGTCTCAATAAAGCATTTTCCTCTTCCAACAGAGGTAACATAAACTATTGCCCCTAGCCTCATGCCTGGCTTATGCAATACACTTACCGACAGCTCCAGTGGGAAAACACAAAATGTTGACATTGAGCATGTCTAAAAACATTGGCTTTGGGGGGATCTAAGGGGACAGCATACTGTGGTCGGACTACATAGTAAACACATTGCAAGTTAATGTCTGTAAGCATGAGCGGATGGCCTTTTAAATCAAACTGTGTTTGTTGAAGCACAGGTTAGGAGGATTTTAAGGAATCTCGCTTACCATAATTAGCTTGGAATTCTGAGCATTGATGGGATAGTCATCCATAGAATATACAAAATCAATTAAAATATTCTCTCATATAGTATTTCATTTTTTTTTTTTAATGTAAAACCTTATTTATTTGAACACCAGATGTTTTTTAGTTTTTGTTTCACTAAAATTATTCATAAAGCCTCTGTAGTGATTTAAAGGGGAAACTAATTGATTGGACAGACTTTAAAGAGGGTGCCAACGTTCATATTGCAATACTCCCTTGTAAATGGGTAGTTGCACCCATGAATGTATTTCATGATTATTGCCTGACCCATAGAATTATTTTTATTTACTTTTTTTTTTTTTTGTGACTAAGAAATTCTATTTGCATGTGAAATTAAAAACAGTACTTTCTCTGGGCACAGACGAGCTGCAGGTTCAATGTCGGTTTCAATATAGTTTTACTTACAGATCCTTCAACAATAAAGCAAAGAAAAAATTGCATCACATTGTAAAAGATTCATAAAAAAATCAATGCCGAAATGTGGCAATCAAAAATAAAAATTTTGGCAACTTTGTTTCAATAAATGGGGACTTGGGAGGAAGTTTGGAATTTTGAAACTTACAATATGTTTTAATAGCACAACAAACTCTTTTATCTCTTAAACTTGTTAGTGAAAACTATAGAATACATGAGCAAGTTACATTTTGGTTGCCTCAAATACCTTTCATAGCCGCCTCTTTAACAGTTGAATCAACAGGAATGATATTCTTCTCCACCAGCTCCAGTGGGCCTGGTCTGAGAGCTATTTTCTCATTAAGGTTGTCAGCGAGCCTGGCACGCTTAAGTTTTGTCTGCGAGTCTTGTGCGGGGCCTTCACTGGCCGGGTCTGCACAGTAAACAGAGTGTTGGTAAGCACTCCAAACCAGTATAATAATATAGCAGGCCTTCAAACACATACATGATGTAGCACTGGAGTCATTTCCAGAATAAACAGTTACTGTGTGAGCTTCCAAAGTCAGGGCACACCATCAGTCAGAGCGGATCATGCAAAACTCAGTCTGAAGTGTCAAAATGCTCCCACTGCAAACAGTCAGTCTGTAATGACTGCAGACAAAAACCAAGTGTTTTGTGTCTTTACGGAAAATACACTTTTAGATGTTGTAATTTTATTTGAATTATTCAGTGTATGTAACCATATGGCAAACATGTCTAGTTATTTTTTTTAATGTATTTTCAAATATATATAAATATATTGAAATGTATTTATATAAGTGTGTCTTGAATACATTTTAATTATTTAATTTTCCTAATATATATATATATATTCACGTAAATAATTAAAGAATTAAGTAGCATGTTTTGATGGTATATTGTCACTATAATTACACATTAGATTATTTTGTCAATTTCCAGTGCATTTAATCTATACATTTTATGTGTGTTCTATAATCAAATCTTGGTGTTCTAATTTTATTTACCCCAGAAGTACTTTTTTAAATATATTTTAAAATTTTAAGGTTTAAAAAAAAATTAAATGTATATATATTTTCATTTATAAAACTAACTTTCAACTGTGCTGTTAGCAACATATAGCTATAAAAAAAAAATCTATATTCATATAATGGCTATATTCTATATTTATAATTTATTTTGGTCAGATAAAAAAAATAATATATATATATATAACTATATATTTATATATACCAAATTTTTTTTTCATGTTTTTTTTTTTTTTACTTTTGGCAACTGCATATAAAATAAATAAGTAAAAGCCTATTTTTTAAGATTTATGCATTTCAATTTCATAACAAAATTCCATCAAATAACTTTTTTATTTTTTTGTAAAAACTAAATATTTAAAGTTTTATTAAGTGCAGTAGCGAGCACCAAAATGTCTTACCTTGTAGAATTCGCATGCTGATAAGTTCAGATTTCTCCGGTCTACTTCTGATTTTGTGTTTTAAGTAATCTCCAGTCTGCAAAATATTGACACAACTAATTAAAGCATTTGAATGTTTTCACACACAATACCAATACAACAAATCACCTGTTGTAATTTCAGAACATTACACCATCAAATTAAATCAAATTGAATTATTTAGCTATTTTGTGCAATTGTATATATCTGAGAGACATGCCGCATGCCACGTGACTTTGTTTTTGAAGGATTCTATGAGATAATGTTGCTTACAGTTCTAACCTTGGATCGCTCAAGACTTTTTCTCTGTTCATGGAATGCAGCCGGACTCTTCAAGGCTGGAAAAACAAATGGAAGAGAACTAAGTAAATGTGATACACTTTTATCTGTAAAGCTGTCTGTAAACACGCTGTCAATGAATCCTACATAAATCATTTTTGTTGGTACCTGATCTGACCCTGTGTATCTCCCATAAAGCTGAATTATAGTTCTGAACCAAATGCTAGCCTGACTGCTCCAAAGAAATGTAGACACAAGACACTTATTTAATGTTTTTTGAGTACATCAAATAGTTGTTGGGTCATATGTGAGGCCATGATTCCATAAATGTATAAAAAGCCCGATATTGACATTCAACACGTGGCTAACTTACTTTTACGTTATTTGAAACATTAGTTTTTTTACGGTTCTGGTCATATTTTCTACAATGTGTGTTTCAGCAAAGCAGCAGTTAGAGGACCTAAAAGCATAACACTGACCACCCACTTTTTTCAGGGGCATAATTTTCCCATTGATTTTCTCCATAGGAATTTCAAAATATTGTTCAATAAATTGATTGAAGCCTTAAATCAAACCAACCAGCTCCATGATGAATCATGACATTACAATATTTGATTCAAATAAAATGTATGCTAATCGAGAATAGATACAAGACTGTGCTTAAATTATTTTATGAGGAAACCAACTAATTATCATATGAAGCATTATTGATTCAAAAGCAAAAGTACAATATAAAACTAATGCATTATATTCATCATCATAGTTAGATTATAGTTTTCAAGTTTATGTATATTTATGTATATTTTTGTTTCCATTGAAAGTCTCTGATTGGTGAATCTCTCTTCATGATTATGGATATTGTAGCTCGTCACTGGGCATTTAGCTACTAAGCATGATTTTTCAAGCATGATATAATTGCTTAACATCAGAGATCATGATACAGTAGGTCTGTCTTGAAAGTGTTATAATTAAAATTAAATTCATCCTTGCATCCTTTTTTTTCTTCAATAAGAACAAGATACAAGAATTCAAAACACATGGAAAAGGGAAAATGTTAAATAAATTAAATCTAACCATTACAGCCATTTAAAGGCAAGACCTGACAAAGGACAATGGCAAACATGAGGGCTATACACACACACACACGGGTAATTGACAAACAAGAAACACATGGAAACAATTAGGAAGGGATCAGGAACACATTTTAGCACAAACACAAGAACATGGAAACAATTTGAAATCGTATTATTTGTTTATTTATGTTTTACTAATGATGTAGCAATCATTTATAAAGTGAGATACATTTTCACACGGTTATGCATACTATCATCACACTCGTTAAAATCGTCTGTTGTGTCAGACGTCTATGTGTTATTGGAAGAACTACATATCTACTTATGAAAGCTAAATGATGTATTATGATCCACTTCTATCTCTAGAACTATCTCTTTAGGTGGACCATAAGCCGGGAGATTAAAACACAAATGTTTGATTTCTGCACAACTAGTGTCACCAAACAGAATTGCAAAAATAGTACAATGGTCGTACAAACAAACAGTCCCGCCATTGGTCACGTGGTTATTGCTGTGTCAGGCTGGATCATCGCTCAAACAAACAGATGAATGTTTTGATAGGGCCCCAGAGTCACAGTGTGTTACACTTTTAAGTGAAATCAAAATACAATTGGCTTACTTATAGTTGATGCCGCATAAAGTATTAAGCTGGGATACATGAATTAATTTTACATAAAATATTATACTCTTCAGTTTTAAACAGATCATTGTTAGCTGCCATTAAATAGAGAGGTAACATTAGATTCTTCCACAGACCTTCTGACACAGTAAGTGCTCTGTAAGTGCTTACAGTCACCTACTGCTTTGATAGCCATGACTCATGCCACACAATGCAATTAAAGATACCAACATTAGGTCACTATGAGTTCACCGAGAGGGAGAGAGGGAGAGAGAGAGAGAGAGAGAGAGAGAGAGAGAGAGAGAGAGAGAGAGAGAGAGAGAGAGAGAGAGAGAGAGAGAGATACTTGGTCCCAGTATAAAGCAAACTATATCAGGTGTTTTTAACTACTATGTACTAACAATAAAATACAATACAACAAATGTATTTTGGAACTACATGTTCTGCAAAATTCTCACACGATTCAAATTTGGTGCTACTGAGATTGAGGTACAGGTAGGTTAAGGATTAGGGGTAGTGGTAGGGGTTAGGGGTTAGAGTTTAGAGTTAGGGCTAAGTGTAATTAAAGGTGTAATTAAATTCAAGTGCATTGTATCACATTTTAAGTATATAGTAATAGTTAAAGACATCTTATATAAATTGGGTCCAAATACTTATGCAGTCAAATTGAGTATTTGTGACATTACCCTCTGCTGACATAAAAACAAAGCTTTTTTGACTGTTCACCCTAGCAATAAGAAGACAATGCATACACATGTATTACAATATTTCTTAATTAACATGAAAATACCTAGATCAGTCTCTCCTGTATGTACTCTAAAAGACATCATTGTTTATGCTTTGTATATAAATATATAAATATTGATTGTATTAAAAAATGGCCAAAATATATCTGGAAAATAAATTGGTAATAATTATATTTGAAATATTTTTATATAAATGTATTTTGAATACATTTTTGTAATTTTTTATTATGTATTTATTTTACTTATTTAATTTATATTTAAAAATCTAATTATAAAAATACTGTCATAATAAATAAATTCTGTTAAAATTAAAATTAATAATGTATCAAATAAATTATGTTTTTTTTTTTCCATCTATTTATGACATTTATACATTACATTGATTCATTTGACAGGTGCTCAAGAAACCTCTAATGAATTTAAGCTATACATTTATGCATATTCCCTAATCAAACTTAGTATCAGAAATGTCTTGCCCCTGAAGCACATTTTGTAATATATTTTAAGGTTAAAGGTTATTTTAAATTTTGTGGGAAAAAAACTTCTTTTAACAGTGCTGTTTGCAACATATAGTTATAATAAAATCTATATTTAAATAATATAGCTAAATTTGAAATATTTTTGAAATATATTTATTTTTTTAATCTGGCAGCTGTCAAGCATCACAGGTTTTCTCTTATGGAATAAGCATGTTGATAAATTCAGATTTCTCTGGTATACTTCTGATTTTGTATTTAATCTGCAGTCAGCAAATATTGTACTTGTATGAACTGGAAACAAAATTGTATTAATTAGCCTTTTTTATTTCACCATTTATGTTACTCACTGGCCATACCTGAATGGTCTCTGCAATGCTTCCTTTTAAGTATGCAATAGTTAGATGGTTAATTCTACAGAAAACTTGTCCAGGTCACATTTCACTCCAAAACAAAATAGATAAACTAGAAATGGAAAAAAATGAATCTTTGGGACCATTAAGATTTTTTATTTATTTATTTATTTTTTAGCTTACAAATATTATTTTAAAAGATTTTACATGGAAAGTGAGACACTAAAGTTTAAAGTCACACAAAGATATTTGAATTACATTACAACAAATGAGCATGAAAGAAAAGGAAAAAAAAAAAACATAAGTAGTAACACATTGTGGAATGAGAATCGTCCACACTCCTTTAGTCCCAGACAGAGCACAGCCCATGCACTAGCCAAACACTAAAGCAGAGATGTCCATCTTACTGACTCCTCCTCAGCCACACGCCAAACAACCCTGAGAGGCCTGACTGCTGCTTTCAACTGTCTAATAAAGACCAGATGTTCACAGGGAAATGTATACACAGGGCATATGTACAGTCCATCCTCTCAAAAAGCAGAGGAAAGATTGAAATATCACCTCCACAGAGGAAAGTAATGGATTGCATAATTCCAGTCCTTTGAAATGTAAGGTGCATTATGATTTATAGGCAATATAGTGTGCTAGAGGTTGGATTAGATCTACTTTATGTTGGACTGACTCTCGGAAAACAGTGAGATATAAATAAAACAAACACAAGAACAGATTTCGCAAAACAGTGCTTGGGGTTGCACGGAATAAGAAACATGACAGTGCAATAAAGAGGTGTTATCTACAGAAAGTCAGATCCACCAGACAAGGTGAATAAACGAGAAAACATAAATGTTCTTTACATGTAAACTATTATACAGATATCACCTTTATCCACATTTAGGCTGGTGGATAGCACCTATTTAAATGCTTGAAAAAAAAATGTTTATCTGACTTTGTCGGCCCCTGGTCTGCCATTAAAAGATAAACAGCCATTGAAAATTCTTTTTTAAGGACCACAGACCCCAATCACATTTTTGGGTGGATTTTATCTCCGACAGACTCCCTGAAATTGATAGGGCCGAGCTGGCTGCTGAACACTTATGCCAGGTTATCTAAAGCCTTTCTGCAAAAAGACCAACTGTGCCAGTGGTACCATTCAACAGCTTATTTTAAAACACCTAATCACATGTGAAAATATACAGTAGGTTACCTGTGACACAGTTACAATTGTATTCTGTTGGGACATAGGTATATTTATTAAACCTAAAGCAAACTTTTAGATATGCCAATAAGGCTAGACAGGCATACCGCTCTGTTTTCTTTAATATCTTTTGGTGTTTAGCTTTGAATCATCTTACAATACAACTTTCATTATATGACACGGTGTCTAAAAACTACTGAAAAGTTAGTCTCATACTCAGACGGCACGTCCACAGTCCCGTCTGAGGTCTGTTCGCTGAACGTCTGATACATTTTGCTCTCAAAACTGGAATTTTATTTTAACATCTGGCAAAATCTAATCTGATTAGCTAACTTAACGCAACTTCCGGGTGTATGGACATTTTTTTTACAAAGTTGTGTTTCCAGGCAGACAACCGTTTGTACAGATGTAGTGTTTTTTTACCATGCCTATCTAATACTGTGGTATCAGCTGTTTTAGGTAAATCTGTGCCACAAACAAAACAAAATGAACTGTGGTTGTTTGTTTAACATGTCAGTCAGACTGTATCTTTCAAAAGGTCCCAGTATACTTGTGGCGAAGTTCTCAAAACAGCTAAGCAACAGAACACTCTTTGCAAACATTCAGACACCAGCCAAGCCACTGGGGGAGGAGCATTTAAAAATGAGGAAGCACAAGACTACATGTTAAAGCTTAACTAATGTGACATTAAAATGTGTTATCAAACTAATTTTAATGGTGGGCGCTATATCCCAAGTTCATATGGGTGGGAGCGCTATATCGCAAAATAAGTTTAAAATCATTAAAGTTCCCGGATACATAAGTCTGGTGTATGCTGTTTCATTTAAAAGCTTAGAAGGTATAACTGATTTAATATCATCTTTTTTGCATTTATGTTGCATGAATAGCAAAAAAAAGTCTGAAAACATCTGTGTTGCAAATAAGCAGCACCTAGAGGTAATGTGGTAGAAATGTTAGAAAAGTGTCTAGGTTACTGTTGTAACCTCCGTTCCCTGATGGAGGGAACGAGACGTGTCGAATGAAGTGACACTAGGGGACTTCTTTGAAGACCTTGGTTACCCATGAACTTGAGAAAAGGCCAATGACAAATTGGCAGACAGAATTAGCATGTCCCTCGCCCGGACATACGGGTATAATAGGAGGGAATCATGCTTCTGTCCATTCAGGTTTTGCACTGAGGAGCAGAGTATAAGGTTCGGCCATAGCAGTGGCTCGGTTCAGTGTCGTGGCCAGGGGGACACAACGTCTCGTTCAACAGTAACCTAGACGTTCCCTGTCTGTTTCTCACTTCGACATTGTGTCGAACGAAGCGACACTAGGGGTCCCTATTCAATCACGTCATGTGCTGATGCGCTGCTGATGCAGGTGTGGGCAGGCAGTTGCTTGGACTTTCCACTCTCCGCCGACACTCACCTGTGTCCTCCGCTCGGGACACAGGTGGATTGCAACCGCTCTGTCCACCTGGGGGACCTCCAAGTACCCGTGGGCCGATGACGTTGCAGGCAGTGAAAAGTGCCTTCCACGACCTTGTCAGCTCATCATGCACCTCCAGGAAGAAAGGAACAGGGGGGGAGGGGAGTGGTTGTGAGCAGCACCCAGACCGAGGAACCAATCGTCTAGCCGTGAAGGGCGTCAGCCTCAGACTGGGTGTGCCGAGCCAAAGGTGGCAGTCCAGTCGAGTCTTCCGCGTTAGACGCCAGAATGCTCTCCAATGCAGCGATGAAATCATCATCCAGCTCGGGGGGCTTGAGGAAGTAAGCAGACTGGCCGTGAGGCGAGCCGCTCTCACCTCGAGCTTGGACGGAAGTCAGTGATCGTGCTGGGGGCGGGTGGTACGTGGGGATCTACCTGGCGAAACCTAGCCCACTGCCATTCCCAAATCGCCACCATCGCCAGCCGGGTCATCCTCAATCCCATGGGAAGGAGCGATGCGGGGGTAGCTGGAGTGGCGTTTCTCCTTAAGAAGGACAGCCGCGACCGCAACATTGCCATGGTAAGGTTCTCCCAGTGAGAACACAAACCATCCACAAACGCTTCCTCGGTGTGATCGCTGCCCAGACACACGAGGCAGTGTCTGTGACCATCAGGAGCGGAGAGAAATCAACCTTATCCAGGAAGGGCATCTTTATAAAGATACGTCCTGAAAAGGACGTACAACGCCAGCTGTGTATTGCACCCAAGGGCAAAGCTGCACTGCCGTACAGAGGAGAAAGCCGCTGATATGCGGCATAGATCCAACAGCATACTCTCTACAGATATGAGTGGAACAGTAAGTGATCTCAGCTCGATGATCGCACAACCGCTCTGCCCCGAAGAAGAAATCTGAATGGACAGAGGCATGATTCCCTCCTTATATACCCGTATGTCTGGGAGAGAGACATGCAAATTCTGTCTGCCAATTTCTCATTGGCCTTTTCTCAAGTTCAGAGGTAACCAAGGCCTTCAAAGAAGTCCCCTAGTGTCACTTCATTCGACACAACGTTGAAGTTAGTGACAGACGGGGAACTCTCTTTCTTAGGAATGTGACTATATAGTTTAGTTTGTTGCCTAATATACCACAATTTAAAAAAAAATCAAAAGAATCACAAAGTGAAATATGATTTCTGAAAGACATCAAATACAAATATCTCGTTTATGCAGTGATCAATGCTAATATAATCCCCAAGGAGCCAAAAAACTTTGATCTGCTTTTATCTTAGGCAGTTTTCTGCACAATGAGCCATTTTTTACATGCATGTGAGCTTGCTTGTGTGAATAATCCAATGTTATATATAGGAAGTCCAGAACACATGCAGCCCAGCAGGAAAAGCATGCTAAACTAATTTATCGGAAAAATTTGACTATTAGTGATAAAATGTTTTATGTCATCGCAAAGATAAGAATCTCAGATTTCCAATGACACCCAGATTGAGCTTCTAGTCCACACAGAGGCCGAGATATTTGATGAAACAATTGGAGGGTCCATGAACTGAAAATTAGAATGAATTTCTATGGATAAGCACATCTGTCAGGTCTAAAATAAGTTAGAGTGCCACATAAATTTCAGATCTGCATTTTGCGATGGAAGGTGAATTCTTTTCCCTAGTACATGTTGCCATTTAGTGGAATTAATTAAGACGTTTTAAAGGGAGATAGAGTGAACAGAAACAGAATTACATACTTAAATAGTTAGGACAGCAACAACAAATGATACATTTGAGTGTAAAAAATTGCTTCACTGTTGCCGGGAAACATACAGGATGGATAAGCGTTTACACCTCAAATGCAACATTCATATATGGTTTTTGTAATCTGATCACAAAACGTTTTAGACCCTGTTTAGATCTGTATTTAGGGCTGACCACATGTGATCCGATCACATGAAACACTTCTTAATACCAGGTTGAAACTGGGTCTGTGAGTAAAATTCACATGAGATCAGTATAATTAGCTTTTTTAATCACTCGATGATGATTTAAATGGTCATTTAAGATGACACTGATACTACTGCAAAGATGGGTGCATAAAACAGTGTTAATGGGCAGAATACAGACCAAAGAATGATGACAAGAGGCATATCGCACTTTGGGCAAATGTGTTAATGGATTTCTTTTGCAGCACATGAATGAAGCAGCATATCAAACAACATAGTGAATGAGCACTTAAAAGTAGATTTGATTCTTTTTGTAGACCAAAAAAAATCACACGACATGTTCTTAGAAGATGTCTCTACGCGAACGATTTGTACAGCTGTACAACGTAACCAGAATTAGCCGTCTGTCTCAAAGTAGGTGGAGCTCCAGGTCACACCTACCGATGGCATGGACCAATGGCAGTAAGAAGGCGTTAAGCAGCTGTTACAAAGCTGAAAGTTTGTGCAGGTGATCAGTTAGGAACCACTGAAACAAACTAAAAAACACCTTCATTTTGGCCAGATTTAGTTTGAAATGAAGTCACACCAATTTTTCGATTTTATATTAAGTATACAAAGGCCTTAAGTATGCAGTTATTGTCTAGATAAAGCAAAAACAAAGACCAGACTTCATCATGTTTTGTCAAAAGTCTGGCTACTGTACATGAGTGTACATAAATGTTGTTCTTCACAAGACCTTGTGATTTTTTTTTTAACTTTGAAGCATAAATGGTGTCCATGATCTCATTTTCAGGTATAAAGCGATGCTGTTTTGCCTGATCATCTGTTTATTATCTTTTTACCCTTTCTTATCACCTTACAGCTGTTTAAATAGGCAGATTAAATCTGCAAGGTTTTTGTGCCCAGTATGCATTGGTGGCCAACTCCTGCTTGTATGAAATTGCCTCCTCTATTTAAATGTTAACAGGTGTTGTTGGTGTAATTTTGGTGCAGATCACCTCTTCAGCGCAAGTGAATTCCAGTGAGGTCAGCCTGTAGGCTGTGCGATGAACGCTGGCTGACAGTGCAAACAAAATGTGCGAGGAGCACACTAATTAAAAGTAGTGCAGCAAGGATCATCTTATAGCTGTCTTTGCCTTTACTTCACTCTTTAGTCATATTAAAGCATGTGCCTACCTGTGTCATAGCTGGTCTTTTTTGCTGGTCTTAGAGGGGTTTTGTGCACTTTTCAGATTGGCTAGGCTGGTAGACCATCTGGTTCAAGATGTTTTTTAACCATTTAAGCTCTGAGGGTGTTTTTAAAGATTTCCTGTTTTAGTGACACTTTTCACATTTTGTAATGATATAGATTTTGATAAACTATGAGTCTTTCAGCTTAAAAAACTGCTGAAAATCACAAAAAAACTTGAGCCAAATATATATATATATATATATATATATATATATATATATATATATATATATATATATGTATATATATATATATATATATATTCTCTGATTTGACATTATTTATCTCAGGGTGTAAAAAGATCTTTAAAATCATGTAACCTCTAACTGAATAAAATTCAGTGTTTATATGATAAAACAATCAAAAGTTATAGCATTACATAAATTGTTCATCCTAGTGTCCAAAAGCCTCTCAAAACAAATAAAACATAAGAAATGTACATAAGAACTAACTACACATGCAAATACAACAATGACTAAAGGTATGCTCTCTCTCTCTCCAAACCATACAGGCATGAGTAACGAGATCTCATACAGTTCTATTCTGTGTCATTTGAGCCATCATTGAGTCTGTACTTGGTGCCATCTACTGGTACACGTAATTAGAGTGAACGATCCTCTCTACCATATTTGGATGACTTCCACCTCTGGTTGCAGCGATCTGGGGCCGGATTCACGAAACCTACTTAAGAAGAAATTTCTTCTTAACTACCATTTTCTTCTTAATTTGAAACTTAAGAAAAAAGACAAGAATATTTTGTATTCCCGAATAAACTTCTTAAGAAAGTTTTTATTTTTTTTCTTAAGATTGTTCTTAATGCTTGGACAACAAAAAACTTAAGAAGCATTACATTTCTCAAAAAAAATAATTCTTAAATATTGTCATAAATAACATCTTAAAGTTAGGATAACCTTACAGTTGTCTTATATCATAAAAGGTAAGATGTTTCATGAATTTAATAGGTTTTTCATGTTGAGTCTGAAGTCGTAGTGGGCTGTTTACATAGAAATTTTATTTTTGACCGAAAATCTTTTTCGACTGTTTTGTGATTAATTATATTATTATTTTCAGTTTTCAAAACATGTAAATGTATCACCAAATTGAAATAATAAATTGATTTGAAGCTTCTTAATGTGGTGTCCAAGCATGATTATGGATGCGCCACACATGGTGCTTTCTGCAATCTTCAGAGTTTAAAGAAACATAATAATTATAACATTAGAAAGCAAAGACTTTCTTTTTGAGCCCCCATCCACATCCCTATCGGAGATGTGCACAGTGGATAAAGCCTGACGTTATTATCAAGCTTCCCAAGGAGAACTTTTTCCTTGCAGAAATCAAATGGTTAACAGCAAATAAATTATCCTTTGATGGTTAATGTCATTAAACTAACACATCTCACACACTTTACATTTAAAAAAATTATTGCGAGATGCTTGAACTTTAAAAAAAAAAAAACATTAATAGATAAACCAATTGTTACAATTTACCAGTGTTGAAGTATTGAATTTGTTATGGGCTAATAGACAAGGCAACTCTGTTAGCAGGCTAATCAGACAATGTCAAAGCTTTTTTTATTCTTAAGAAAACAGTTAAGATGTTCTGAAGAAAATATTTGAGAACTTCTTCAAGAACTTCAAGAAAGGCACTTCTAATATGATTGGTTTATCATTCCATGACGCTGAACAAACTACTACTACATTTCTGATGAAGTAATCTGATCCAGAAAAGCTAACATATTTTTACCCAGATAGTGCATTATGTGCTGTGTGCACATGGTGCTTCATGTAGATTCTATAATTAATGCATCAGATTACATTGTGTGGTGGCTCGTTTTAACAGGAATCCCCTCCATTAAGTAGTGGTATGTGATATTTTATGTACTGTTTATTTTTCATGGAAATGCCTGTGTACAATGTAGCATGTCTGTCAAAGACATGTACTTATCTATGACCTTGATATTTCTATCTGCAAGTAAAACAAATAGGCTGGTTGTATTTTACTCTTTGAGAACTTTCCAAAGACATATGACACATGACTATTTGATAATTTTTAAGTTTTTACTGATTACTATAATATGTATAGTGCAAAATTATTAATAAACTATAAAAACTAAGCACTTCTGATTCGTCTGCAAATTTCAAAGCACTTGGTTCAGTTTTGGTCATAATGCCTACATGCATTGTAAAGTAGAGCTTCTTAGCTTTAAAACAATACCTATTTTGTGTCAGTCAAGACTGTAATTATTAATACTTTGATAATTTTTTGCCCCCAATAGGAGGCCTCCCTGCTAATTTATTTTTTATTTTTTTAAATGAATGGTTGGCTGGTCTTATCTGGTTTAAGCTGACTTTGTTGGTCTCCCAACTTGGCCAAGCTGGTCTTTAGCTGGTCAAGCAGATCTTCCAGTATAGTTAAGCTTCTGTTTGGCTGGTTTAGCTGGTTGCCCAGCTGGCTCCCACCTTGACCAGCTGAAAAGTGGCCAAAACGGCTTCCCCAAAAATTTCATAATAAATGCTGAAAAGACAAGTTTAAGGTTTGTACATACTCTGATGAACCAAAGCATTATGACCACCTGCCTAATATAATGTTGGTCCTCCACATGCCACCAAAACAGTGCCGACCCGCCGAGGCATGGACTCTACAATACATCTTAGCAATACATCCTTCAAGTCCTGTGAAGGTGGAGTCCTCGTGGATCAGACTTGTTGGTCCAGCACATCAGACAGATGCTCAATCGGATTGAGATCAGGGGAATTTAGAGGCCATGGCAACCTTGAACTCTTCATATGAAATATGTTCATAGGAGTCAGTGGACGCACGGTTCATAGACGTGCTTCAATAAAAGTATATGACAGATACCTGTATCATTCAAATCAAAGGGGCAAAAGAACGATGTTCATTAAACAAGAGGCTCTAAACAGAGCCTATTAGACACTGCATCCATAAATGCATTTTTGTTCTGCCTGGAAGCTTGGCTTCTCTATGTGATGATTGGTCAAGCTCTCAAATTGGTTGCACTTTTCAATAAATGGCCAGTAATCAAAACGGTGATGTACATGATTGACAACAAATTAAATGTAAAAGTACCACTGTCGAGCAGTGTCCGGTGACTCTGAGATATACATGCTGTTATTACCTGAAGTAACACATTTATTTTAGCTTTCATAATCAGATATTTTACCTGTTTTGTTAAAAAAAAATTTAGTTAATGAAGTTAGTTAGAAATGTAACTGACATTTGCAGTAGTAGTTTGAGCAGCATTTGAAGCAACAATGCAGTCACCAAAATCAACAATCTGTGCTTTCTCACTTTTGAATTGCATCTTTCGACACTGGGCAGTAAGACCAGTTAAGACCATCTTAGGCTGGTTTAAGCTGTTTCCCTTCACCACTGGATGTTACTTTCTTTCTTCTTCTCTGTCTCTGTATGTGTCTCTCCCTCTTTCTAAGCCCAATAAAGCCTGTCTTTGTCAATATAGAGACTGAGCAGAGGGGTACATGACACAGAAATTATAGAGGTATTACTCACGAGGCATGATGCCCTGGTCTGCGAGCTGTTCTCGTGTCCTCCTCTGCTGGAGTCTCAACTGCAGGACTGTGGGTGGAGGAAGGAAGGGAGAGAGAGAGATAAAGAGATAGAAAGGAAGAGATAATGACTCAACATCAGTGAAGCTGGAGAAATAATGCATACTGTAAATATGTGTCCATAGAAGGAACACATCATACTCTTCAGGCAGGCAGATGCTGCATTCTCTTGACTTATTTAAAGGGATAGACCAGACTGATCATAACATGATTCATTTTAATGGTCTTTAACATTGACTGTGCTGTTATTTAAGTCTAACAGGACAATTCTGTTACAGTGGATCACCAAAGGAGACGTTTAACAGAAATGTCTGAGCTGCTTTTCCCCATACAATGGAAGTTGATGGGTACAAGGGGTTCCAAATAGGACATCATTTATGTAGTCTACACTAACTGTGTGCTTTATTTCAACAGACTGAAATATAAGTAATTATTTACTGAAAATCTTTCTTGATAGCCAGACTTTTACTTTCACTGTATGGGAAAGAGCAGCTTGAACATTCTGCTATGAATAACTCATTTTGTGGTCCACAGAAATAATACAGGTTTCGAAATACATATAAGAGAGTAAATGATGAAAAAAGTTGCATTTCCTTTCACAAAGAACCATCTCTGAGAAACACACACCAGCGTCGATTAATGGCCATCCTCTTACATTTATGAGCACCTCCCTCCCAGGCTCAGGAGGACCACACACTGCAAGGAAGATTTGTTTAAAAGCCAGGAGCTGTGTTTATCAAAGCCCCTACATCCTGTTTTAAGAAATATTTGTGGGCCTGCTTTGTTTTGGGTGGTGTGTCTCTCATCAGGGCAGTCAACAGTCCACGCATCACTGCTTGAGTGTCCATGTGTAAAAATCTTTATTAAATAGCTCTATGGAATACTTGATACAGATTGGTGAATCATGGAATCCAGTGGTCAAATATTTTCATATATTGACCGCTAAACTGTAAATGTGACTGTTGTCAACCAATCTCCAACACTGTGCTAGTTTCATGACTCTTGTTACACTCTGTGCTCTCTTTCTACTTACATCATAAAATAATTTCAACTCAAATCAATATTTCATGTCCATTTATTTATTTATTTGGTAAGTAGTCATGTAATGAGCAGGAAAACGTACAGTCAGCTTGTCATTATCGTGAAACAAATCCCAAAAGGGAGATCAGTACTCAGAGTGGGGTCTTGTATCACTCTGAGGGGGTTTATTTTGTGGTCATGTCCGGCTCACTGTTCATTATTATTTACATACATAACCTCATGACTTACAAGAATAAGGAATAAATGGCTTCTCTTTTCTATAAATAACGTTAAATTCCTGAAACACACGGTTATGTTGGGTGGTTAACATATGGGCATGCACCAGTTCTTGTCAATGTTTATTTGTTCTCCCATATATCGCATATCAATCAAGTAGCTGCATAATAAGGTAGATGACGCAAATGCAATGGCCACAAATTCGCTCATACTGCTGGTATCACGAAAAAGCAATCTGCATACATCTGCTTTCGTTTAGGTCACATACTGGGCAACCTGTGCTTCTTTGTCCAATGCCAGCAACTGTCATGGACTGCAAGTCTGTGGACAAACAAGAGAAATCTAATGATGTTCAGTCTTGGCACACAGAAACAACCTCTCACGCACAAACAATATTGGCGGCTTTCTCACATGATCGCTGATATGAACTCAGACAATCATTGCCAATATACCAGTCTATTTTTGGCAGATGAAAAGAAATTCAATCTGGACCAATCTAGATCAAATTTAGCTACAGTGTTGTTCTTTCTCCTTAAAGGCATAGTTCACCCAAAAATAAGAATTCTCTCATCATTTACAAACCCTCATGCCATCCTAGATGTGTATGATTTTCTCTCTTTAACAGAACACAAACAAAGGCTTTTAGAACAATATTTCAGCTCCGGTGATCCTTACAATGCTATTGAATGGTGACCAGACCTTTGAAGCACCAAAAATCACATAATGGCCACATTAAAGTTATTCATATGACTCCAGCGCTTCAATCAAAATCTTCAGAATATCTTAGGTATTCGGATTTATAGACCCTATTTACATCTGATATTAAGATGTGTTTCGGGTGATCTGATCACATGTGGTCAGCCCTAAATACAGGTCTAAACGGGGTCTAAAATATTTTGTGATTGGATCACAAAAAACACATACAAATGTGGTCAAAATGCATGTGACCACATCTCATTTGCGGTGTAAATACTAATACGTCCAGCATGTGTCCTGGCAGCAGTGAAGCATCACAACTTACCTGTCAATCAAACGCTATGCTAAAACAAGAATTTAAACTTTTACGGTTACGAGCAAATTTAAAAGCAAACTGTCCCATTCATCAGTGCGTCTGATATCAAAACAAATGAAAAGCACGAACACCTGAAGTTCCTTTAATACATTTAATTCACTAAAATTATGGATAATTCTGCTTGACATTTTGTGTTTAAATTGCAACCGCATCAGGGAGAAATAGTGTGCAATTGATGAACTGACTTTTATGTGGCCTTTATGTGATTTTTTGAGGATCAAAGGTCTAGTCACCATTCACTTGCATTGTGTGGGCCAACACAGCTGAGATATTCTTCTAAAAATCTTTGTTTGTGTTCTGCCAAAGAACAAAAGTCTTTGGAATGGCATGAGGGTTAGTAAATTATGAGAGAATTTTCATTTTCATTAAGAATAGGCACTGAACATTTAAATGAAAAATTATATTATAATTTACTCTCCCTCATATTGTTCCAAACCCATTTGACTTTCTTTCTTATGTGGAACACAAAAAGGAGATTTTAGGAAAATGACACCATTCACCATTCACTTTAATTATATGTAAAAAAATAAATTGAAAACTACAGGATTGGAACAACATGACGGTGAGTAAATTATCACAGAATTTAAATCTATGGGTAAACAATCCCTTTAAAGGTTGAGCTTCAGTCCAGCTCTAAAAACAGGTGAATTAATAAAACTGGAAAAATGCCTCCTGGCAGCATAAAAATATTTTACCAGGGCAAAAGAAAGAACCAGAGCTCATGATTGCCCTAAGTCATTGCCCTCAATAAGAATGATCACAGCTTTGCAGACAAACTAGATCAAATAACCCTCTCAGCAATCAGATCCAGATGAGCTGACTCAATAGCGCAAAAATAGCAGCAGTGGTTGTCTTCAAGGCATATACCTGCAAAAACAACTTGTACCCTGAATGATTTGTCCAAATTAGGGCAATTACACATTAATTATGCAATTGCAGAATACACATGCTATGTTAAAATATTACCGTTTAAACTAAAATATTGCGTACACAAATTATCGTACACACTTTGTCTTCGTTTCGGAAAAAACTGCTTTTTCAGTACTGTAACTCTATTAAATGTTAATGTCATGAGCTATATCAGAAAGACTGCAAGACTAAACAAATGCCTTGAACTTTTGACGTTAACTACATTGCCTGTAAATAGCAAGGCTGTAATGTTGACATGACACAAGCAGTCCTGACACAGGCGCGTTCATACATTAAGGCTAGTTTAGCCATGTGTGTACACATGGTGACGCATCTCAACGAGAACATAAAGTTCATGACACTACCAAATGCCAACTTAAACATCACACAGACACAGCTGTCGCCATGGGAGCCAGGGGCACTTTGCCTACAACAAATTAATTGTTGTGTGGTCCCAGCATGTCTCCAGAATTTGACTTAGGGACACTCTCTATAAAAGTGTCTTTAGGGGGGCGACCAAATATAAAAGTTTAAAAATCTGTCATTGAATAATCCCTGTTGATCTACAAATGTTCTGAACATTTGAGGTCCTACCTACTCAATGTCTAATGTAAGTTGTTAGGTAAAACAAATATCTACAATGCAGTAGTAGATTTCAAGTTCTGAGTAGTTTAATTTCAGTTCTGAGATTTAGTGAAGGGGATGTATTCTGGAAGAACTGTCTAATGTCCAACAGAGGACAAACTTTTGTATTAAGCATTCTGTGAGCATTTTCTCCACACACACTCATGCAGACACGAACACAGACTGATCATAACATGATTAATTTTAATGGTCTTTAACATTGAATGTGCTGTTATTTAAGTCTAAATGCTGCTTTGAAAACTTTAAAAGTTTAATTACTGGCATTCAAATGCTTCAAAACATACAGTCTATTCAGAGCACTTGCACCAACAGCTGTAATGGTATGTCAAACAATTTATAAAAGTCATTCTACAATGCCTTTCGAATATAATGCCATTAAACATCTCTGTAAAAAAATAATTAACCTAAAAAATATGCTTCTTCGTGCATTGATACATTAACTGGTTTGATTTAATAATAATAATAAAAAAAAAAGAAAAATCATTCTAAATCAACCTGTATACATTAGGATACATCAACAAAACATATTTTGAGGGTAAAATGAGGTAGAAATAGCTTCTTAAGATAACAATTGCAGGTTACTACAATGTAGCTCAGATTATTTGGTATTTGAAGAATTTGACAAGAAAATAGTTTTTATTGCAGACTGATTGATTATTTCCAATTATCCCTCCTTTTCTTAAAAAAGTCTTGGAGGCACTTACAATGGAAGTGAATTGGGCCAGTATAGCCACAAGATATAAACAGTAAGTGTGTTAACATGATTTTAGTTTGATAAAATTGCTTAATAACCTTTTCTGTGTAATATATCAAATATTACAACTTGCCATGATGACGACAATGCCCAAAAACCCTAAATCAACTTTAAAACCAATTTTACAATTTTAGCAACTTTACAGCTAAAATAATTAATGTAAGTGCTTTAAAAAAATATCTAAGCTTCACATTTCTGCCATTAAACCCTCCAAAAATTCCATTGTAAGTGCCTTACTGCAACCTTGATTTAAATAAAAGGAGGGACGAGTCGAAATAATTATTTGTTGTAATCAATATTATGCCACAAATGCTGTCGAGTGAGCTTAATTTGTATTGAACTTGGAATATTCCTTTAAGACAATTTTAAGATCTCTTCTGAAATGCTAGAAGAGACAAATGAGAGTCTTGTTTTCTCAGGAGAAACATCTGGGAAACAGGAGACTTAAGCAGAAGACTAAATTTACTCTATATTTAATCCCATTACTGTCTAGGAGAAACAATTGAGGTAAAAACGAGAACTCGTTTGTGATCTTTCTTCCCTATAGTCAACCACTTGACCTCATGAGGCATCAGTTTAGAAGATGCTGTTCTGAATTGTCTAAACATCTGAGTGGCAGGGTTTATGTAATCTCTACGCAGTAGTGGGAGTGGGCCGCCCATGTCCTGTTGCCCCTGACGAAGTTCCTCAATGAGCAAAACACGTCCACAGGGAACACAATGTAAGATACCTATCAGCCCAACTCAGTCCCATACTTAGACACAAATGAAATGAGAGCTCCAGTCATTGCTGACTCCAAAACGAACGGGTGCACACCTTCACATCTGTGATATATCAGAGCGATAATGTGTGTTGGGCAAAACAAGCCAATGTTTAAGATAGCCCCGTAATGCCGCTGTGTGGACCAGAGTTGTGTGTACATCCCTTAAGCAAAGAGGTAATTTCCCTTTTTTGGAGGAAGAGCTCAATTTTGTCTGTAATTTTGTCTGGTGAGCCATTACTGTGCCAAACCAAAGAGCTGTGGAATCAACTGTACCATTTGAGAGGAAAGCTGATCTACAGTTTGTCTGCTGGGAAGTAAATCTCGGCTGTCAAATGCTTGACTTAATGAAAATCTTTAGATTAGAGGGTACTGCTTTCATCTCAGACATTCTGACAATTTGGTTAGTCAGTAACGCTTCCACCAGAGAGGTGGCAGCATTGTTCACAATACATTTACATATCACATTGACTTGTCACTTAGAAAAAAGGCTTTAATAAATGTATATAAATGTTGTAGATCAAGACAGAGAGAGAAATAGCTTGAAAAAGAGACAAAGTGAGAAATAAAAATAGTAAATTTATAAAACAATCAGTGAATAGTACTAAACAGTTCAGGTGTTAAGTAACCAACATGTTCTTCTTATGATATGATCCAAATGAACTGGTTTGATTCAAGTTAAAAAACATTATTTAGCATCACTAAATCAACATTAATACAAGAGGTTACACTGACAAAACAAATTTTAAGGTAACAATTGCAGTTTAATACTTTTTAAAGTGTATTTAAAATGGCAAATCTATTTTGTTTGTGTTCAGCAATTTGAGACAGGTTAAGTGATATGGAGGTGATGCATGATAACCTTTGACCTCTGTTTCAAAGCACTTCAGGCATTTGGAAACAGAATATGGAAGCAGTGCGTGAGAGCGTAGGCAATGACCAACAGGTACTTAGGCGCAAAGTGTTGCCGATTTCAGTCTATTATCAAATTCACTGTAAATTATTCCAAAACAATGTAAGACTTAAATATTTAATTTTAAATGGTAATTGAAAATTCTTAATTAGATGTCAATGTTTTGAACATTGTAACATTTTTACATATTGTTAGTAAATAAAAAAACATTTCACTTACTCTGTTAATTGTTTAGTGTAAGAATTTACACTAAACAATTTGTGGTGGTGGAGCACCTGCACCACCACCACCACAAAAAAAAAAAACTCACCTGATTTAAACTTGCTGCGGATCAGAATGGAATGTTCAGAGCCTAGTAGAGTCATTCTGCTCAGTGTACAGTTCCAGTGTCAAAGCATCAATTCACTTCAGCCCTTCCACTTCAGTCCAACCTATCACAGCACGTTATCTACCGCCTGCCAGTGAGAGTAAGCGCAGATCTCCTTATGCATCTACAAACATCTGTGACTGAGTGTCTCCCAGGGAACAGACACTCAGCGTTTGCTCAGCTTTGGTTCCATGTAGCACTGATTCTCTGCCCCATAAGAAAGTAACTGATATGTCTATGCTGCTGGGAGGGTCTTAAAGTAGAGGGGGCTCGGTTGAGCCCTCCTCCTGTGGACTCATGCTCGGCACAGGAGTGGGCTGCTTTTACCGGAGAGCATATACACACATGCACGCACACATAAACACAAACAAATGCTGTGATCTTAATACGTAACAAAGCATGTCATGCTCTTGAATCAGAATTATCTTAATTTAAAGTGTGGAAGAGTTTAATACTTAAATTCCCATATTATCCCTTAATTATTGAATCAATGTTGCCAGTGATGGGCTATTTACAGTCATTCAGTTAATATGTGTTATGTTATCTTCAGTGTTGGATTCCCCACTCTGAGAACAGATAGCCCTTCCTCCAGCTCCCACGAGCCGTCAAAACATTTGTCAGTGCTTAGCTCTGTCTCCAGCCTGTAGCACTGCGGTCACAGCCCACATTATTGGACATAGGCCACATATTAAACAAGCTAGTTATACTGTATTTAACCAACCACCCCCTAAGAGCTGGAGCAGAACATTATCAGAACCACTGTTGGAGAGCTTTTTTGTGTTATTAGCAGTAAGATCCTCTACGATTCTTCAGATGAAGGAATAGCCATATGTAGTTTGAGCAAGCCTGTGAAATCAATTTAATCAAAAGTGAACAAATATGGAATTAAAAAGAAAACATAGAGCCACAGGGCTTTCATGGGAGTGCCCATTTTTACTCCCTATTTATGATTAAAACTAAAGGAGATGTTAGGCAGATGGAGGTTTCAGTCATCATTCACTTTCATTGTATAAAAAAAAGATGCAATGAAAGTGAACGGTGACTGAGTTTAGCATTCAGCCTAACATTTTATTTTGTGTTCAGTGGAAGAAAGTCATAAGGGTAAAGAACAAATGTGCAAGAGACTGACTACGTTTACATGGACACCAGAAAGCAGCTTATTGCGAGAAAGCAGGATTACTGCAAGAATGTAGTGTTCTGGTTTACATGCACTGTATAAGCGGCGTACTCTTTACTCCCTAATACATGCGGCTCAGTCAGTAAGCACCTTTCTCCACAACAACATAATTTTCCTGTGACGCTTGTGTAAATAAGAAACATTGTATCCAATTAAGACTTTTTGTATGCCTCATTGCTTCGCTTTATTTGCAATTTTATTTGCAGATGTTGCTGTGTTCGAATTCTTAACATTCTATTGCGACCATTGAGTTGAATTAAGCAGCAATAGTGGGGTTTCCTTCTTACTTAAAGCTCCGGGATTCCCCCAACATACAAGTGCTTATACTGTATGTACATATACATGCAAACGTACATATACATGCACGTATATGCATACGGTCAATGATGATAGAATTTTTATGAAATATCCCTTTAAAGGAATATTCTATCAGGAAGACTCGCAATTTGAGTTGACTTGAGTGCAATTTAAGATTACTTTTCTTTGATGAATATAAAACAGAAATGTAATGTCTCTCTTTGGCATAAGCCCCATCTGGAGGTCCGAAGAAGTTGTACTCAGAACCGTCATATCCTGCCGGAGATAGGAGGCAGGGACGAGGAGCCTACCCAACTCAACTGGTGGTGGTACAGTAGTTATACGACCACGTCTGCCACGGCCAACGAGCCAGCACCTATGCCTGCCACGGCCAACGAGCTGGAAGCCTCGTCCGTCCCAGAGCCTTTTGTTACTTTGTTTATTAAAGCTGCATTTAGAGCCTAATTTCTCGCCTGCCTCGTTACAGAAAGACTGACCTAAAATGGATCTAGCGGCTGTCAAAATTCTGTTTTTTAAGCAAGGAGACCGTCCAGTTGAGGATCACATCTGTGAGTTTTTAGAGCTAGTGAATTTTGTCTACTATCCAGACCTCTCTTTGGTGGTTTTCTTCTGATCCGATTTGAATGGTGCACTGAAGGAACTGATGCCTCCGGCTGATCCTCACTGGATGCTCTGCTAATATGGAAAAGGCTCTGGATCTTTGCGGATCCCTTTACACAGTGGATTATGGTGGGAACCCTGGGCCAAAACCTGCATTTTCTGCTCCCTCGTCCAAGCCTTCCACGGCTCCTTGCTCCAAGCCTTCCACGTCCCATTGCTCCAAGCCTTCAGCATCCCCTTGCAACAAACCTTCCGTGTCCCCTTGCTCCAAGCCTTCCTTGGCCCCTTGCTCCAAGCCACCCGCATCCCCTTGCTCCAAGCCTCCCACGGCCCCTCTCTCCAAGTTGAATGAAGACTCTACCTCACAAATTGTCAGCTCCGACTTCTGCCATGGTCAACGAGCCAGCGCCCATGCCTGCCACGGCCAATGAGACAGCACTCATGCCTGCCACGGCCAACGAGCCGGAAGCCTGCTCAAGACCACGTTCCCAAGTCGCTGCTAGTGTTCACGACCATGGAGGTCGTTCCCAAGTCTCTGCTGGTGTTCACGACCATGGAGGTCATTCCCAAGTCTCTGCCTGTGTTCACAACCATGGAGGTCGTTCCCCAGTCTCTGCCTGTACTCACAACCACGGAGGTCGTTTCCCAGTCTAAGCCTGTACTTACGACCACGGAGGTCGTTCCCAAATCTCTACCATTGTTCAAGACCACAGAGGTTGTACCAGAGTCTCTGCCCATGTTCACGACTACGGTGGTTGTTACTGAGTTTCTGCCAGTGTTCATGACCACGGAGGTCGTTCCCGAGTCTCTGCCAGTGTTCTCGACCATGGAGGTCATTCCCAAGTCTCTGCCTGTGTTCACGACCATGGAGGTTGTTCCTAAATCTCTGCCAGTATTCATGGCCACAGATGTCTTTTTCCAAGTTTCTGCCCGTGCTCACGACCATGGATGTCATTTCCCAGTCATTCAGGACTCTTACCCCAGAGCCTCTCATAGCTCCGCCTGTTATGACTTCACCCTTAAAGCCTCCATGGCTCTGTCTCCCATGGCTTTGCCTCTCGAGCCTCCCATGTCTTTGCCTTTGAGCCTCCAATGGCTCCGCCTTACATGGATTCGCTCTCGAGCCTTCCACGGCTCCGCCTTCCATGGCTCTGCCCCTCGAGCCTCTCCCAGCTCTGCCTGCCTTTTGTCGAGCCTCTTTCGGCTCCATCTACATTTTGTCGAGCCTCTTCTGGCTCTGCCTGCCTTTTGGCTTTTGGCTCTGTCAAATTCTCTGTTTTTTTTTTGTCTAGACTTTTATGTTGAAATTCTTGTTTAGTTCCCTGTTCCTGTTTCCTGTTAGTTTTGTAGTCCTTTGTAGGTTTCTTTCATTATTGGTTTTCCCCTGATTGTTTTCCCCAGGTGTTCCTCGTTCCCTTGTTTGCTCTTGTGTATTTAAGCCCTTGTTTCCCCCGGTTTTCACATGTGTTTGTTATGCTCTTTACTTGGTTTCCTGTGTTTTGTTTTCTTTATATTCTGAGTTTCTTTGTTTATTATAGCTGCATTTAGATTCACATCTCACGCCTGCCTCGTTACAATAGCCAATTTTACAACTTCATAAACCATAAAATGACTGTAAAAATTATGATTTAAACAACTTCACTGCTCAAACAATGCATGCTATTTAACAGAAGAATTAATGTTTGTGCTTCTATAAAATTCTAAGCTTCACATTTCTACCTTTAAACCACTAAAAAAATAGCACCATTCACTTCCATTGCAAGTGCCTCACTCTATTAAAGGAGGAAAAAAATCTAAATAATATTTTTTTAATATTCAGCATTATGCCACAAATGCAGTCAATTGAACTTAACTTCTATTGAACCCGGAATATTCCATGTTCAATAAACAATATTTGTGGCAGAATGTTGATTACCACAAAAAATGATTTCAACTTGTCCCTCATTTATTTAAAAAATAAAGCAAAAATTGCATAACAGTAAGGCACTCGCAATAAAAAAGTGAATGGGGCCTGTCAATAAATGCTAAAATACATATAGTTTCAAAAGTAAAGTCACAATATGTAAACATAATACATGTAAACATGATTTTAGTGTTATAAAAAGCTATAGTTATATCCAGTTGCAGGGTTTCATTGTCATTAAAATTAAGTTTTAATATTGTATGTAAATTAACACAGATGTTAACTCATGTTAACAAATATAATGTTTACATCTAGAGGCTATACTTTTGAAACAATGTGTATTTTAGCATTTATAGACTAGCCGCATTCACTTTCATGGTAAGTGCCTGTAACAGAATAGAATGAAGGGAGAATCAAAATTATTTTGTGTGGTAATCAACATGCCACAAATGCTGTTAATTGAGCATAGCTTGTATTAAACCCTGAACATTCCTTTAATGCCTTCTCCTCTTCTTGGTGATGAGTCTCAGTATTTACAGCTGGGAATGCAGCCACTAAGCTTGCTTATAAGCGTGCGTCGCCACCCCTTGGAGTCTGTCCGCTCTACTGTCACCCGAACTTTCCTGACCTTCCCTTTTAAGAGCCTGCAGTTGTTTGGCCCAGCTTTTTGAGGCACTTTAGTTGAAAACTTGCTAATGGCACTGAAATCGGTCCACTCCCTTCGCCACGCGTAGTAGAGTTGCGGTCCAATACACAACCTAGGTCAAATATTTACATTAGGACATCTTGAGTTGCGAACTGGCCATTTTTCTCTGCAAAGAGTTTCTGGGCGCACACATTTCCCCTTGACTGGAGTTTGGAAGGCTTAATTAGCAGGTGAAAGGACTTAAAGGCAGGGTGCAACCCCAAAGTTTGACAGTGAATACAAAGCATCCTTGTGAAATTCCTCAGAGGGTCACTGAGTCCCGCTTAATCGCTCTCTTTAATTGGGCCCTGTGTCTATGGCCGAGACATGTTTCATCTGAGCAGACTCTCTGCGGCAGCTTTGTGTGACACCTTTGGATATGAATCATGGCAATGCAGTTATGATATATGATTGTATACAGTAATACAGAACAAAACTGGCTATACGCACAAGTTTTTTTAACACAATATCCATCTTCAGTTTGTTATGTGAGTGCTGTAACATAACTTTTTAGACACTGGATTTTTTCCTTGCAGGATCCAGCATTTAAAACCATATTGGATTCATCAGAGTCATTATCTTTCAAGATGTGTTTATTGGTGTCTTGAAAGGAGATTTTAATAAAACTTTTGCATAAAGAAATCTGGTAACATCTACACAAGGTCAAGTATAAATCATTTTGTGGTCTGTGTATACTTAAGAAATCAAAAATATCATTAATCAGTTTCCAGTGAAAACATTTTTAAACTTTGAAATGAATCTATAAATCTGACGGTTCTTTTATCTTTTGGGGTAGATTTGATAGTTCCATGAACAAAAATGCACCAAAATCAGGAGTAAAAATACAAAAGATTGTGAACCTTTTCATCAGCAGTCAGAGTCAAGGGACCTATTTGTGCCATTTGTTATTTATGTCTGTTAACTGCTGCTTACATATTCTAATGCCAGGAACTGTCAGATTCTGAGATGTAAGAATAAAGCAATACATACAAATTATTATATAAAGGGGGCCTGGGTAGTTCAGCGGGTATTGATGCTGACTACCACACCTGGAGTTGCGAGTTCGAATCCAGTGTGTACTGAGTGACTCCAGCCAGGTCTCCTAAGCAACCAAATTAGCCTGGTTGCTAGGGAGGGTAGAGTCACATGGGGTAACCTCCTCGTGGTCACGATTAGTGGTTCTTGCTCTCAATGGGGCGCATGGTAATTTGTGCCTGGATCGTGGAGAGTAGCACAAGCCTCCACGGTGTCATGCACTATGAGCCATGTGATAAGATGCATGGATTGACGGTCTCAATCCATGCATCTTATCTCAGATGAGGAGGCAACTGAGACTTGTCCTCTGCCACCTGGATACTAGTGGGGGATAAAAAAATAATAATAAGAGTAATTAGATAATTATATAAAGTCTTAGTTGTTTTAAGCAGGGTGTCCAAGGAGTTCTGTCTCATTTAAGGAGACGGGGAATGGGGCTTGTCCGGATCTGTGCTTTTGGCTATGTCTCTGCGCCCGTCAGACAGGGGTGCTGTGCGCAAACATCCAGGGGAGAAGCTGCAGCCTGCTGAGTCCCAACTGGAGCAGACAGAGGACAAATGGGGGAATGTGACAGATGTGTTGGAAAAAGTCTGAAGGAATGTGGCTGATGGAGCTGAATAAGAAAGCGTAAAAAAATTGAAAAGGACAGAGTGAGACAGAGAGAAAGACATAGGCATAGGACAGAGGAAGAGAACGGAGGCCAGAGATAGGCCCTGTTTCCACCTGGTATTAAGATGTCTTGAGTGATCAGATCACAATTGGACAGGCCACCTGATATTAATATGCATCTCTTTTTACCACTTGTGTACAGATTTTAATGACGACATACTTCAGTAACTATGTCAGTGTGTAATAAAGCGACCAAACATGAGGTTTACGTAAAAAAATGTTTTTGTGGAATAGCTGCCGGGCCAGCACTGGCCAAATTTGATGCCCTACGGAGAGTTCCGCGATCGTCAGATGTGAGGTGAAAATCTAACGTGCTGCAATCATTAGGGTCCTGCAACTGCTATCGGGTCCTTGAATATCCAATATTGTGCAGGGAAGGGCAGCCGGTGGAATTTCAGGTGCCCCCTAGTGTAAGACATTGCAACTCCAGGAGGTTGTGCACTACGCAGACTGAGTAATATGTGTATAGGGAGCAGTGGTACTGAAAAACTGTATTAACTGAGCTTTGGGGAGGGGCATATTGGAATATGATACACAGCACTTAATAATTAAAGTTAAAATGTTATATATGTGAGATGTCATTTATATAAAGTAAATATGTTTATAAAGTAAAGTGGTACCTTTTAAAACTATGTACTGTAAAACAGGAGTAAACACTATTTATTGGACAAATCTAAAAAATTTTGGATCCTGTTTACAACTGTCTTTCCAGGTGTTGTCCCATTTAAAATGGATCACCCAAAATGCATCTTAATCCCAGGTGTAAATGAGGCCATAGAGGCAAAGGACAGCAGTAAAGTACAGAGTAAGAGACAAAGACAGAGGACAGAAACATAGAAAGAGGCAGAGGACAGACTGAGGAAGACCAGCAAAGGCAGGAGCAGTAACAACAGCTGGATCTTTTCTCTCTGAGGCCCATCGGTCTCAGTTACCTCTCCAGTCTTTAATGATTCGCCTCTGTTCCTGCTGCCACTGACTCAGAAAGATGGCCACATCCACAGGTAAACACTCCCAAATGGCGTTCTAGGAACATTTATCTGCTAAGTAAGAAGCCGAAAATATGTCCCCTTTTTGGAATGTGCTGGAAAACCTATGCAAGACATTTGTTTAGGCCTTCCAACATTCTCTGGGGTTTCGACTTCTTTTAAGAATAGCTCTGCTGAGAACCTCATCAGTAACATAGATTCAGTGTTCCTTAAAATGCATATATTAATATTCCTCACAATCGTTGATAGCTCAGTGGAATTCAGTCAAACTCGCTGCGCATGATTCATTGGGTTTATTAGCCCAAATCAAACGTTCTCAGGGATGCCAGAGCTTTTTTTTTTTTTTTACTTTTTTTTTTACTTTTTTTTTCAGAAAATGGGGGTAAAAATAAAATGAGGAGGGCTCAATAATGGCCACACGGAGAGTGAGGTTAAACATATCTTCTCAACCCACACTGGGATTTCATTAGACACTGCTCAGGAGAAGGCAAATCCCAAATCAAAAGTGACAAGTGGAGGCCTCAGGCCAAAGCCTCATGAGTAAGAAAAGATGTGGGGAACATTTATTTTGGTGTGAGGGAGTGAAATTTGCTTCAAGCTGGCAGCAGGCAATCCTTGAGGAATCTAAAACACAACAAGAGTGTGATCGCAAAGGTTCATATTGAATCCGGATTGCTCGCAGTTAAACACAGGGTTATTATTTTGTGTCTTTGTAGCTGTTTTGCTTTCGCCAATTGACTTTGCCTCCGCTTTAGTTGGATCCAGGACATTGGCGGAGAAAGAAATATACGTTAATGATTTCAGCACGAGAGCAAGCATAGCCCTGCATCAGACCAGCTTAATGCTAAATCTGCATTATTAGCTGTAATATAGGCTTCAAAAGCTACTCTTAATACTTCACCACACATCAAATTCAATAACTCCAAGTAGACTTGCACTTTGACTAAATCTGGTATCAAAAACAGGTATTGAAAATAACTAGCAAAAACTGTCTGTTTAGCTCTAAAAGAACAAAACTGATTGGTTTCTGTCAGGTAAACTGGAATCTGTTTTCTTAGTTTGATTTATGATTGGAAAAAAAGGGATGTTCATGTTTCGATCAGATCTCTGAACTACATGTAACACTCATCTGTGTTTAGTCTGAAGACTACTGTATATGTTGAGGAATGTATTTGACATATAGGTCAGTGTCACTTCAGTCTCGTGAGCTTAGAGTTATTCCCATTATGTATAACTTCTTGAAGGGTTTCCAAGGATTTCAAACTGCATTTGTGAAATCTGGATGTCCACATTTTGTGAGAATGTTATGAAGATGTTACACAGTGTAAGACTTTGCTATTACATTCCTCTGGTTTATGTTGGCCATTAAACATGTGCTTTACATCTGAGTAACTTTTGTTTTGTTTAATATTTTCTTTTCTTCTGTAGGAACTGATCTTGTTGCGGTAGTATCATGCCTAGGAATTCAATTAATTAACAACCATAATTCGTTTGAGGTCTTTTTTTATCTGCAGTTGTTAGGAGCCTCTGCTTGATGAATGATGTCCAGCTTACCAAGTGATGTGTATTCTCAGCTGTTTGTCCTGGTATTTGAGAGTAACGTAATTGTCTTTTCTTTTCTCTTTGCTCTTACCTGCACTCAGACACATCATAAACACAACTCTTACCACTAGTATCTTTCCCACCACATTTAAAGGGATAGTTCACACAAATTCGGTCATTTTTTTCTCAACTTAATGTTGTTCCAAACAAGACTAACTTTTTTCTTCCATGGAACACAAGAGGTGTTCATGTTCTTTACAGTAAGTCAAAAACAAAAACAAAACAAAAAAAAACATTTAATTCTAATCACGCTTAGCACAGGTGCGGTAAAGAAGCATGTGTCGTGCTTCTACACACCTGGTCCCTTATCAGGCCAATCAAATCTCCGAGAGGGACCAGGTGTGTAGAATCACGACCCGGACCCGCCCTCCGCCCTGTCACTCAGCAATTCAACTCCAGTCTCATTAATATGTGCTTAACCAAATCATTTCTGTGAGAAGCTCAGTAAACTGCCACTATTCTTAAAGAGTACAGATTTAGCAAGTTGCATCAAAATGGTTGGGTTTTGAATAGGGTGATTATTTGCCTTTTCATGACTTGGATTGAACCAAACACTTCTAAACGACCTAGGCTGAAACATGCTGTCAAGCAGTACATTTTTCCTCTTGACGAGGAAAGACCAAGGCTATATTTTTGTTGGTAAAAGCAAGTTCCCACAGTGTCACATGTCATAAAGCGCTCTGCATTTATTTGATGGAGATAAAGTAGCCATATGGTGACCCTGTCAAGCTCCTCTGAGAAGAACTAGGATCTAAAAGCCCAGACATCCAAAAAATAAAATAAATATAATCTTCAATAAATGTCTGAAGGAGGGACCTTATTCAATGGACAATGGCTTATACAGAAATGGTAGGTTCTGCCATTCTGTGTTCAAAATAAACATACAAGTGTTATCTCCATGGCAAATACATTGAGTTAGATGCAATGACTTATGTAACTTGTCAGTGTGAAATTATATTGCTTATCATCGCTCTGTCCGGCTGATTCGCTACATTACGTTTTCAGTATTTCTGCAGTGATAGGTGATCCAGATTGAAAACCTGAATAAACATATGGAGGCATATGTTTGCTCTTAATATCCATGAGAAAATGGGGTCTGATAATACTTTATTAAAAAGCAAACCGTCTCTGTTATGCCAGCCGAGCACATAGTGCTCAACAGAATAACTTACCGCTGTTTTCTTTTATTGATAATTATTTGGTTGGAAAAAGCCAACATCCTGTTATTGTACAAAGTTGAGTTATGTTTTTTTTTTGTAAAAGAAAACGTGTAAATGTTGCTCCTCCTCGAGCTTTCAAGCTACATTCCCCAAGCTCAGCACAGACCTTCAGAATGTCCTGACTTGGGTTGCTATATCTTTTCTAACTGATCTGGTTTTCCCATAGCTGACAATTGAAAAAAGATTTATAGATCTATTCATCCATCCACCTATATCCATCCATTCACCTATATCCATCCATCCATCCATCCATTCACCAACCACCCACATATTTTAAGTGCTCTTAAAATCCCACTTTAGTTTATTCGTTAAGTTTACAATACAGGTGATTTTACTTTCTTTCAAAGCTCTTCCACAATAAATACTGAAGCAGCTTTTTGCTAGCAAAGCTCCAGATATAAACATTATTGTTAGCTCTGAGGGTAATGTGGGAGACACATGGCTTGTGCTGTGGTCAGAGCCTCTGAGTCAGCCAATGGAGGTCAGACTGACTCTCTACACAAGCTCAACTCTAAATCAACACATGTGCTCATGTCACAGACTGCATATACGTGTCACTTATGTATATCTGAATCCCGGGTGGCAGAATGATGTCATCAGATGTTTACTTACCATGTCACAGAACAAATGCCAACAGCTACACTGAAGCTACAAAATGCAAAAAACCAGAATTTTTCGTTAAACACAAATGTAAAACCCACATAAATGTTTTGCATCAAAAGAAATGGCAAATATATGACTGGTGCTAACTTCAACTAGACATTTTATGTGTGAAAAATAAAAATTATAACTGCACTGATAATAGTTTTGAAAATTGTAAACAACTTTTCTCTAGATATATGCATATTTTAGCTTGACCTATGAATGAAGTATAGCAAAAATTCCATTGTAGTTTTTTACTACAATTACAGCCCTGTTGTTGGAATAGGTAAGACAATGTCATGTGATGGCTAGTTGAACACAGATTAATGTGTGACATGTTTTCTGTTTTCCTCTTCTCGGAAACACCTACTAACACATGATGACAGGTGGAGCTTTCACTGGCTGCATACTTTACAGAACAAATGTCATCCTTATCTCTCTTTCTGTTCTGCTTAGGTGTCTGGATCCTTACATTAAAAGTGTAACCAGTTTCAGCTTATCACTGAAACAATGCTATTGTAAAGACTATGTTTATAATATGTTACATATTCATTGCATTTATCTATTTACAATTTAATTAATTAAAATGTTATAAATGTCTGTGCATAATTTTGTCAATGAACATCTGTGCATATGCATTTGTATAAAATTGTTTAAATATGTCCCTGCAGCCAGCCAGAGGATCTGGACTTCCCCAGCTGAGTCTTGCTATCTCTGAAGTTTTCTACCTCAAATTACATAAACATCTTATAAGGGAGTTTTTCCTTGCCAATGTCACCTTTGGCTTGGTCACTTAATTTTGAGGTGTGATCTTTGGTGAAGTTGCTTTGTATTGTGAAAAGTGCTATACAAATACATTTGAATTGAACTTCTGAGTTTGTACCAAATCTATGCTACAGAATTGGTTTGAAAGGAGACATGGTCAGTGTAAAGTCTATTATCAATGTGTCAGTTTCTGTAATGTTTTCCAGAATGGTCTAGACTAGAGAATAAACAATTAGGTTAAACCAGGGTGACTGTCACTTTATAAAAGCAATATTCAGTGTTTTCTTCAACCTAATGTTTATGTACCACTGGAGTGGTGGTGGCGTAGTGGCTAAAGCACAGGGCTGTTAATCAGAAGGTCACAGGTTCTAACCCCACAGCCACCACCATTGTGTCCTTGAGCAAGGCACTTAACTCCAGGTTGTTCCGGGGGATTGTCCCTGTAATAAGTGCACTGTAAGTTGCTTTGGATAAAAGTGTCTGCCAAATGCATAAATGTAAATGTACCACTTGAGAGGCATGCTGTCGATTGATACAGACAATACTTTTGATGAATAAGATTATATTCTGTTGTAAAAACAATGTACAGACAAAGCCAGGCAGAACTGTTCTGTGACCCCAGAAGTGACACTAGATTTTAACTACCGTGTACAAAGCACCTCGAGGCCATTCAACATGGAATGCTCTGGAAGAGGGTTTTTAGAGGGAGATGTATTTGGCATGGAAAGCATCTCTATGGCTAGGAGCCTCTGTTCTAATTAGCATTATTAACTATTTGAACGATGGTCTTTGTGTAGAGTCATAAAAGCACACCTGCCTATATGACACTATAGTTTCTTGGCATAGTTGTCTATATTTTAAAAAGTTAAATAATTTCTGACTCTGACCTGAGTAAAACATGATGTCTGATAGAATCGCAAAGATGTTGGCTCTTGCAAAACTTTCAATATTAAAGTGGTATTTTCTTGTTTGTATTTTAGCTGATTCCCATAGCTGCTGGCATGTCAGTCGAAACCTTTAAAAATATGACCCCATCTCCCATGTTTTCTTTGGCCTTTGGGATAGGCAGCTTTCAAAAGAAATGTAAGGCACCGTTTGATTGATTCAGTGCATTACGGTTTAATGAATACCACATCTAGCTCAGCGTACACATAACCTGTAAATCTAATGAGGGCATGTGCATTGACAGGGAATGCACTGAGAATAAAGACAGAGAATAAAGAGATATTCAGTTATAACAAAGACAGCTCACCACTGATTTCTGATATTCCTTTACTCTTATGACAACCTATATTTAAAGCTATCGGAAACAAAATAATTTATTTAGTAATAAATGAGAAAATATTTAATGTAAATAAAACGAAAGCCAACGAAAATCAACAGGTTCATTGTTCATCAAAGTTACGGTTCAAAATACCATAAAGCCAAATTAATAAAACATATGATTAAAATACTTACAGCAGCCTGACTTTGGCTTGCCTCAGCCAGGTAGAACCTTACTTTAACTAAAGATATTCACGGGGTAAGGGCAAGCAGGCACAGAAATCATTGCTGTCATGGTTCTAATCTAGTGAGTTTCGTATTGATATAGAGGAAATCGGAGGCTAGATTCACAATCCAGTGAATATGTTCTTTTTAAATCCATTTTCTGAATAGACTCTTAAAATTCTTCACTACAAAATATTGATATTGAACAGCTCCAACCCAATAGCAGGCATGCTGTGACACTATATGAGGTAAGTTATGTTTTTCGCAAAATTTACCCCTTGCGCGGTTTTAGATTTGTGCTAACACATTTTGCCTCACACACATATAAAAAAAACAGGAGTGTCTTTTTGTCACATATTTCCTCATTACTACCTGAAACATACATATAACATAGACAGTGACATATCATAACTTTCAGCAGACTATCTCAAATCAAATGAGCCCAAACAAAACATAATATAAGTAGATCTTAAAATATTCCTCAAAGAGTGTACATGGAAAGACAATGCATAAAAGGGCACTCAACACGTATTTTACTTTTCTGAGCTGCATTTCCACTGCAGTTTAGTGCCACCTCAACGTGGGTGGGATAATAGGCTGATCACAGTTGTGCCGCCTCTACTGCTGTGACATCATCTTAAATGTGACACAAACATTACTGACCATAAACAATAACACAACCGCAAGCTGTTAGCTACTAGCACATTGTGCTGCATAAAGCAGTTGTTGCATGGTGATTTTACACAAGTGTAATAGTTAAAATGGCCTAGTTATTTTAGAAGTAACTATATAACTCAACTAAATAAAGTGAAGCTTTCAAGCAGAGTATAGAGTTAACGTAACTAAACATACCATCTTCCATCATCCAGGGCTCCCTCCCTACCATTGTTCGCTGGTTTAGTTAGCGTCCATTTGGTCGAACCACTTCCACTTTTCCTTGATGGTTCTGTAGTCCCTTTTAATTTTTTTTTTACTTTTCTCTACACTGTGGGTAGGTCCATTGGTAGCTATGTGCGGCCAACAGCTGAGACACTTCCTTAGAGACTTTTTAATTTCACTCATCACTAACGAGTGGACCGTCTGTACCTCGTTCCCCTTCTGTCACTCACTCGACGTTGTGTCGAATGAAGTGACACAAGGGGTCTTCCTTGGATGCCGAATCATACCTCTGAACCTGAGAAAAGGCCAATGTCAAGTTGGCAGACAGAATTTGCATGCCCCACCCCGGACATATGGGTATAAAGGGAAGCAGGGCAGCGAATGCCAGTCAGAATTTTTCTTCTCAGCTGAATGGTTGTGCAGCAAGCAGCTGAGTTTCACTCCTGTTCCACTCACCTCTACCAGCGAAAAGCATTGCTGTTGGATCTGCACGGCGCATTTCCAGCTGGCGTCTCTCTCTCTGCATGCTCACTACCCTTTTAGACTCAGTGTCAATGACAGCGCGGCATATGGCATCCTCAGCCGCGGTTGTGCCACTCGGGTTGATGCATATGAGACCGCTACAGCACTGGCTACAATTGCCAGGGCGGCGTGCGCTCTCATCATATGTCAGAACTCGCCAGCTGTGACTCAAGTCGCTGCTCACCACTCACATCCCTGGCAACTGCAACACGATGGCGGACGCGCTTTCACGACAGGTTTCACCCAGCGGAGGGTGGAGGCTCCACCCCAAGGTGGTCCAGCTCATATGGGACCAATTTGGCAAGGCAAAGATCCCTCCCAAGACAACTCCCACTGCCCGCTCTGGTACTCCCTGACAGGAGCCCCTCTCGGGACAGACACTCCCTGACAGGAGCCCCTCTCAGATCTCACGCTCCTCGTGACAGCCCCTCCTTGGAAAATTCCCCTGAGGAAGGACCTTCTTTCTCAGGGACGGGGCAACCTCTGGCATCTGCACCCAGACATCTGGAACCTCCACGTCTGGCCCCTGGAAGGGATGCGGAAGATCTAGTGTGTCTACCACCTGCTGTCGTAGACATGATCAACCAAGCCAGAGCTCCTTCCACCAGGCAACTCTACGCCCTAAAGTGGCACTTGTTCGAAAATTGGTGTTCTTCCCAAGCCGAAGACCCACAGAGATGCACAGTTCGGTCAGTGCTTCTATTCCGGCAGGAGAGACTGGGGGAGGCTGTCCCCCTCATCCTTGAAGGTGTATATAGCTGCTATCGCAGCCCACCACGACGCAGTAGATGGCAAGTCCCTTGGTAAGCACAACTTGATTATAAGGTTCCTGAAAGGCACCTGGAGACTGAATCCTCCCCGGCCTAGCCTTTTCCCCTCTTGGGATCTCTCAGTGGTCCTCTCGGGTCTTCAGAGACCCCCCTATTTGGACCGCAAGCAGAGCTTTAGATGTTCTGAGCAGCTCTTTGTCTGCTTTGGCGGACGGCAAACAGAGGTTAGCCCACTGGGTTGTTGATGCTATTGCCTTAGCCTATCACACCCAGGTCATGCCTGCCCCTTTGCGGGTTCGAGAACTACTAGAAGTGTGGCATCCTTGTGGGCACTGAGCCATGGCACCTTCCTAGCAGACATCTGCAGAGCAGCGGGCTGGGCAACATCCAATACCTTTGCCTGGTTTTACAATCTGAGGGTTGAGTCGGTCTCCTCCCGTGTTTTGTCACGTCTGAGCCGGTAGAACTTGTAATGTGGCACAACCGACCAGGTGTTCCGCTTGCACCTTGCACCCTTCACCAAGTTGATCCAGTGCGCCTTCTGTCCCAGGTCAGCCACTGAGCGTCGCTGCCTGGATGTTTCTCCTCCCTAGCCCTCTGGCCCACAAATTCAGCGGAGCAATTCATGGCCAGACCCACTACGAGTCTCAATGCTGTGTACTGGGGTCAGGCTCCACAGGCATAGTTCCCTTTTCAGGCTAACTCCCTGTGATGTATTTTCCATGGTACGGTCCCCCTTGTCAGTGGACCCGCATTTTCCCTGGCAGTCCTGCTTGTAGTGTCCCCCCTCATTAGGCTGGACCTACCACCGTGCCATATCCCATGTCCGGCATCACAACCCTCGTGGTGTATTTGCCATGCAGTACCTCCCCCTAAAACTGGGCAGGGCGTGGCCTCCGCAGGGTCTTTCCCTCCTGAAAGAATAGGAAATTTGCAGACCGGACAGCTACCTTGCCTCCGGCCTCGCCTTCAGCCCCGGCACTCCAGAGCTGATGAGTTCTGAAAACGCCCCCTTAGGCCTCTTCCTCAGTCTCTAAATCCGCCCCCTGCCGAATGCGCGGAGCAGAGTAAGGGCTTCGAGTCTTCTCTCAGCACCCTAGCCTCGGGACATCCTAAAAGATCCCGACATGCTATCTCCTGTTCCCCCCGGGGAAAGACCGCCTTCCCCGACTTAAGATAGGCCCCAGCCTCTTTAAGTCCTATGTGAGAGACATAGGGAGAGAGAAGGCCGCGGCTGCTGGGCTTGCTCTCATGCTAGGCATGTAATACCTTTTTCCCCCCTATGGGATGCGGAAAACCTAAGGTTTGTATGCAAAATAAAAAAAAGAGATTGGGGAGTTGGGTAGGGTTACAAGCAGCCGGCACAGGCACCTCTAGTGTGCAATAGCTTGCTGTGCACCTGTTTTGACAGTCATGTAACACGGTCAGTGCGTGGCGCTTTTTTATGGACCCCTTGTGTCACTTCATTCGACACAACGTCGAGTGAGTGACAGAAGGGGAAGGTCATGGTTACTTTCGTAACCTCCGTTCCCCGAGGGAGGGAATGAGACGTTGTGTCCCTCCTGCCACAGCACTAGACCTAGCACTGTAAATGGCCGTGCTTCATTTTCGGCTCCACAGTGCAAAATCCTGACTGGCATTGGCTGCCCCGCTTCCCTTTATACCCATATGTCCGGGGCGGGGCATGCAAATTCTGTCTGCCAACTTGACATTGGCCTTTTCTCAGGTTCAGAGGTATGATTCGGCATCCAAAGAAGACCCCTTGTGTCACTTCATTCGACACAAAGTATCGTTCCGTCCCTCAGGGAACGGAGGTTACGACAGTAACCATGACGTTTATTGAACACAGTGTGGTATTGCGCACAGCCATTTCTTTTTTTCACAATTCGAAATTTGCGTGAACAAATTATTCTGTTATCGCTGTTGCTAACTCGTGGGTTGATGTCACTTGTCGGAAATCCAGTGAAGCTGGTAGTGACGATTCTCCCTGACCAATCAGTGATCTGCAGCATTTTGATGTCACATTTAGTATCGGCTCGGCTCACTTGGAACCTCGACCAAGGTGGGACTAAAAAGAATCAGGTACCAAGTACTATCCACTGTGGAAAACCCCAAAAAAGCGAGTAGAGTCGAGTTGAGTCCAGTTGTACCATGCAGTGGAAAAGCCCCTTTACAATAATAGAGTTTAACCGGTGCATATTATGGTCGAATATAGAGTTTTAGTGCATTAGCACCATGAATGCAGAATGTAAACATGATAAATTACAAATAACTGCATATATATTACTTTAAAATTATCATAGAGTGGTTAAAACATCTTATAAATATTACACATAGAACGAGACATGAAGTCAATGATAACACAATTTAATGTCACATTATTTAAGGTTTTACATGAAGTATTGTGCATCCTTAAATTTAAATGCTGCTCTAAACACCTCCCCCAGAGGCATGGGCAGTGTCAGAATGCTCGCAAACACCTCAAGTAAACCATTGCTTGACTGTTTCGAACTCCATTTTTTGGCTCTGAGCGAATGATTACGAAGAACTTCCCTGTTAGTATACCGAGGCTTTTAGCCTGAACACAACCAGCCGAATACTACTCATTTAATCTAGGAACCTCCCTGTTATTGGGCACTTTCACTCATGGATTAAATTTATCATGACTGTGAATAGTGAATGTCTACAATGGCGTCGGCAACTGAAAACAATTGTATTTGAATAATGCTTCATCCATGAACCTAGGTGTCTGTGCAGTCCAAGTAAATTCCAAGACGATATAAAAAAATAAATAAAAGTGCACCTTTAAAATTTTACCTTCATTATAGTTGACCCCAGTGTGAATGTATTGTCTTCGCTTGTTTACTCAACCATTATAGCAAAAATAAGATGAGAATAGAAATTTAATTTGGAGAAAAAATTCACCCAAAAATATCCTAGGTGTTTAAAAAAACCTAAAAAAAGGTGTTTACAATTGTGTAATTGTACATTGTGGCAGGGCGGAGGGCGGGCCGGGTCGTGATTCTACACACCCGGTCCCTTATCAGGCTAATTAAGCATCCGACTTAATGCTGACTGCGGAGGATAGTGCGGGAGAGAGAGATCGTTTACCGACATGTCCATCATGTGTGTGTGTTTGTTTTTGTTTAAGTTAATCATTAAAATATTATTTATATCATCAAGCCGGTTCTCGCCTCCTTTCCATTGACTGCTTTACATACATTTAACAAAAAACCTTATGGTTGTGGAGATGTAGCGCTTGTGACATCTTTCTGTGTGACAATTAACCCTGCTCGCCCCATTTCAAATTATCCAGTGAAAGAGTCTTGAAAATGTTTCATAATTATTGCTTATGGTAATACCAGATTTATAAGTTACAAAACCTGAAAAAAAAAATAAAAAAATATTAAAATCAAGTTCTCTACAGTTATATTTATTAATTATAGTTAGTACATTGTTATTTTATTTATAATTTATAACCTCTGATTGTATCCAAAAGATAAATATTATTACATTCTTCCATTATCAATAGATGGGTTCACCAGTGATATCAACAGATTGGCAAAAGTACTGTGATGACTTGTCAACTGCATTACATGTCAAAGTTACTCTTAGCTGCTGACAATAGCATGTTATAAGCCTCATCAGGATGCTGTGTAGAGTTTCATGGCCTTTGTGAGAGAGGTCTTCAAATTAAGCATTACAAATTATTCTCCAATTAATGTGGCCCTTTTTGGCTCCCATTGAAAAGAAACCTTGCCTGCAGATCTCTTCCTGGGTTTATTAAACCAAGACCACCACCAACAATGATGCCTGAAGAACAAACAGCGCAGGTAAAAACCATACAAATAACGCATGTTCTCTTGTTGGGAAGGAAATTGTAAAGTGGATTATATTGCACCTTTATTGAATAATAAAGTCTCTTATTGTTTTGAGACTCTGTGAGCTGGCAGCGAGATGAATCAGAATGCTCAGTAATAAACTTTTAAAGTGTTGCAGTGTTGTTCGGGATGCCTGTGGATGCAAAGCTGCAACCCATTAGTGCCGTTTTGTTTTCTTTATACGAGTATGTTTCCCTGCCTCTCTCACACTGCTGCCTGCGCTCAGTGCATTCCTATCATCAACAGCACGCCTCTCATCATCTCCAGATGCTTTCCGTTGAAATTAACATATGGTTCTAACTTACCTTCTCCATGGCTTTGATACATACCCAGGTTTCTTGCAAGCATGGTCACAAATTAATTCTTTTATTTCAATTTCAGACCCTACATATGTTTGGCAACAGCTGCAATATAAATATAAATAATTTGGGCCTGCATGCAAACGCCTGAAATCATCAATTAACAGTTGAAGTATCGCTGAAATGTCAAAAAATAAAAAAAAAAAACATCCCAAAGCCAAGCAGAGCTTAGTGCCCACTTCGCCAAAGCTTTTTACAAATTCTAATGAAAGTACTCAGTGCATTCATATAACTTCTAAACTAGATTTTGGTGGATTTCACCTAAAAAGGCTGCTTCAGGTTGAGGATGTGTGGTTTGAACTATCTAAGAGGAACAGGAACAATTTTACAACCTGAGTTGGTCAAAGAGAACGAATTGCAAATAAAGAGTAACAAAAATGACCAAGAATGTCTGTATATATTTTTTATTTAAAAAAAGAACTCAATTAGAGTTTAGACTGTGGCAACCACTTACAAACAAAGACAGTAGATGCAGAATGAGCGACGTGATATATCAAATTGGGATTCATTCTTTGTAACTGTTAAATCCAGTTATATTTTGATTATGATTATGTCTTGATTTAATTGTTGTACTTTGATATTATAAAACGGCCAGGTCCACAGAACTTCAAAATTCAAAAATGTACTTTTTTGAAGCAAGGAATGCACAGTGGCAACTTCATTTCTCAGCTGAGCTGGATAAGGGCTGTGTATTGTGTTACTGTTTTCATTTCTAAGGAAAGGATTTCTCCCTTGGTAAAATGCACAATGCAAATCTCTTGTATCCACAATACAACACCTGGAAAAAGAAACTGTCCATTAATCTTTGCCATCCCAAAATCCATGGTTTAAAGTCCTCTCATCCCCCCAACACATGCAAGTGGCCCATCCTCGAACCACTGCTCCGTGTTGAAGAATAACCTCGCGGGTTGTTTTCAGGTCAGTGTGGCCGAGTGGTTTCTTAATTGAATATCTTGAGTGCTTTGTTTAATATGCAGCCGTTTAATGTCTATAAATAGAGCACTGGATGCTATGACCTAATCTTTTCCGGTTTCAGTGTTCAGGAGAGAGGATACAATACAGCCGAAAGCTCTTATCATCTTGTAAACGATGAAAAAGTTAGGCTATTTGATAGTGTTGTGGATTTGCCTGGAACAGTTAAATCTAAATGCTTTCCTTAAAACTATTGTATTAGATCACTGAGAAGGTTAATGCAACTAAACTAACCACCGGGCCAAAGTAACTAAACACTGGGGTTATTCAGTGATTTATATGCGTGTATGTGTGTTTCGACTAAATGGAAATGTGTTAGCAAGTGGGTCTGATGAGTGGCCACATCTGAGGACATAACACATTTCTCTGGTATGATTTGCCTACAGTAGTTAAAATGTAATATAATCTTTGTTAAAAGTTTAAAAACCTAGTTAGCTTTAAAAAATATTCTGTAGATGAATGCATTTGAGTTGTGCTGCTAGTTGTGCTATTAAGTGAGCTCAAATAGAAATACATATTTGTATTTCACTGCATTACAGAACTTAATACTAACTATCATTGTGCTCAGACTGTGCTCTCTAATGACTTTTAGGTGAGAAATCATTGTCATTTCCAATTACCACTATGATTGAACAATTTGACTACAACAAACCATATGAGTCCAGAATTAAATAGACACACTGATAATACATAAAGTTACATAATCTATCAGAGCCACTCTCAGTAGAAAAAATACTCAGCTATAAAACGATCTGCCGTGAATCAAGAAGTCATCAAAAAGGGCTTTTGTCAATGATTCATTTCAGCAACATAACCTTATTCCCTCATGTATAAATCTCATTTGGAGCTTAAGAACGTATTTACGAGAGAGCAAGTTAGAAGTGAGCCCAGCTTCGGTATGTCTTTTTATTTCCTATGTACCCCTTATTTATATTAGCTGCAAACCAATTTCAACTGTACATTCCAAATAGGTGAACAACTCTTGGCTGTGGGCATGAATTTTTTAAAGCTTACAACAAAATCAACTACCAATGACCAGCCCAGTGAACACTTGCCATGTGTGCAAAACGTTTTGCATCCAAAGTAATGATGCTAGAGTTATGCTTTCTAACCCAAAGCACTGTGTAGACTTCAATAATGTTTAACTCCAATATAACCCAATGTGATATCAATTATACGAGACTCCTGGGAGGAACTAAAAACACAGCCATCTACATTCTTCATTTGCCTTTAAAATTCACTGTTTACTTTTTTACATTCATCTAATTTCATTCTTCAGACATCTGTGCCATAAACATCTATTTATGTTTACGGGCATGAGGGCTTGATAATATTAGTGGGAATGAGTTATCCATCAACTAATCGTCATTATGACTCCTTTCAACATTCAAATGAAATAATACATGAACATGTAAGCAATTTCATGGATAAATTGGGGAAGCACAACAATAGCAGAACAAAAACATTACTGCACATTCCACCTGCATGCTGCTTAATGAGAAAACAATGCGGCCTTGAGATTTTAGTTTTTATTTTACACTGATCATATTGGCACTGTGCCTTGACAGTTCTTTCCAATACATTCTTATGTGTTTCATGTTTTCTTAGCTGATAAATTATGTGAGACTTTTCAAAGGAAACAAATCTAGTGTTGGAGGACATAGTGATGCGAGAGGTTTGAGAAGATAACAGCCTGAGGCCTTTGTCAATGTTCTTATGAGGCAGAATCGAGGGCTGGGTAACAGGACAATGCAATTGATGTAAAACTCATACTGGTCTAAACTGGTCTATTCAGCAGGGTTGATCGACAATGATGGGAAATGACAAACCATAGAGCTGGGAAATTGCCAAATATATCCAGTATAATAATAGTCGTTACATTACTTATGTGTTTTTTCCCCAGCATTTTAGATACTAATCCAATTATTATTACCAAAAAGTTAAAAGCATTATGGATTACTGCCGACATGTTTTTTGAATAGCGCAAAACATTTTCAATTGCAGTTGTAGCCAATACTTTAGACTCATGCATGAACTGTAACATTTGGAGCTTGAAGTGTAACACATTCTGATAGTGAAAATGAACATGGAGATTTACAGTAAAGAAGTGTTTCTCACCTTCACCTATCATATCGCTATAGATTTAACCTCTGGTGTCATATTGATTACTTTTATAATGCCTTTATGTGATTTATGGTGCATGAAAGGTCTGGTCACCATTCACTTGCATTGTATGGACCTACAGAGCTGAAATATTCTTCTAAAAATCTATGTATGTGTTCGGCAGATGAAAGAAGTCACACACATCTAGGATGGCATGAGGGAGAGTAAATGACGAGAGAATTTTCATTTTTGGGTGAACTATCCCTTTAAGCTGAATTAAGACTGTGTAAGTTGTGACAGTTTTCTTGTAATTGTTAAATATGCGATGGGGGCTCAGGGCTGAGGGTTGAAGGATGTAATTTTTTACCATAATTATTATTTCTAGATAATTTATTGCATTTCCAGAAAATATTACATTTTACATATAACCTAGCCCTGGTAAAGTCAGGAAAAATTTGTTTGATGGAATAATGGTATAAGGAAACCAGAATGTTCACATGTTTAGAATTATTTGGAATGTTACGTTGATGGCATTCAGTTTTAATAACTCTGGAGATCAAGCCTGCTTCACTGCAATTCCAAACAGATGAATTTAATCACTTACCTATCGTCACCACAAAATCAGTCTGGAATTCACGTGAAAGAGACCTAGTGCAGCTTTCCACCCAATCCAGATTGTAAAAATAAGTATTTTATGGCAGGTGTTGGTTTGAACAAAAGGGCCAAAAAACCTTTTGTCAGAGCCTCCCCCAACCTTTGTTTCACATCTGAGATAGCATCAAGTGAAATTTTTGTTCGCATGAAATGGCTATAAAACAAAGAGTGAAAGTCAATCCATTTCTGGTGTGAGGAGCGAGTGCACTATTACAGTATATGGGTCAATTAAATTGAATAAAAGCTTTGAAGCTGAGCCAGAAGTATTGTTTGTACCTTATTTTGATTTGATAAGCATTGTTTTGGTCACTGTAGAACTTCCATACTTCCATATTAATAAAAAGCCACCAGAATTCTGCTCTGCACACTCTTGGCATTCTCTCAACCCACTTCATGAGGTGCATCCTGAGATGCTTTTTAAACAGTGTTGCAAGAGTTCCCATCTATGCCAGGCACATGTTGGCAGCTTTTCCTTCACTATCCTCTCCAACTTATCCATTTAAACAAATTTTTATAAAGAAATTAATACATAGGCATATCTTGAATTGGCGTGTTTTTTTTGGGCGTGTAGGTTCACAGGTGTTGAGGTCACAAATATAGTGGTCATCTTTTATCCTTTAATATAGTAAAGGCACTGAATGCAATCATTTTCTGAATAAAGGCTTGAAAGCCGTTAAAGGCTCAACAGTTTTATAATTTTTGGTTTTAAAAGCTCCATATTTTTAAAGTTCACACAGAAGAAGGCAAACACTGTGTCTGCACTGCAAGAAGTTTACCTGATTCAGTCATATTTTCTTTCTTTTTTTGCTGTCTCAAAGAAAAAAAATATATAATTTGAATTTCTTTTCATCATTGATGTATCTGTAAAATGACATGATTGTGTCTGCTGGCTAGCAAAAAAGAAAATACTCAAAATTATTTACTGGCCTCAAGTTGTCCCTCATTGTTTTTTCCACCCAGCAGAATCTTATCACAATATTTACTTCAAGAATCCTAATGCTGCTCTTTTCCATACAAAAACAGTTCATATTGAGCACTGCTGTAAAGGCCCAAAGAGAAAAAAAAAATCATTATAAAAATATCATAAAAGTAGTCCATTCAACACAAAACTGTTGTGTGGCCTCAGAAAGCTTGGAATATACGTAGAGTATGAGTCATATGGACATCTGTTATAATGTCTTTATACTGAACCTTTAATAATGCTTTGTAGTATTTGTCCTTTATGAAGCGTGACAGCTCCTGCTCACTATTACTTGTTACTTGATACTTGTCCACCTCAAAGTATATTGTGGTTACGGCCCTGCCAGAATCTAGACAGCAGGCTAATAGGTCAAAATAATGCCGCTAGATATCAATTTCATATGACAATAATTGACATTTACATAAAATTGCATACAATTAAATTAATTAACATTTATTTAGCATTGTTTACTTAATTTTACTCAAAACATAAACTTTGTAAAAATAGAAAATACATTTTTAAAGCTAATTTCTGCGCCAAAAGGGCCACCAAACTGAATTGCAAAAATAAGCATTGTTTTCAAAACAGCTTTCTAAATGACTATTGTAGTCAAATAGAATAAAACTTTTTAATGCATGAAGTAAAAATCTCGGTAGAAATGATTAAGCCATGTTTTCCACAGTTTTTCCAATAAAAATTATGTTTAATCATTATTTATTTACACATTTTTACTAAAAATATTTTGTGAATGATCAGGGTGAGAAAAAAATTAAATTTTTGGGTGAACTAATTTAATATGTTTAGTATGTTATGTGTACAAAAGTTAAGCACAAGCTTTCATCAGAAACAGAAAATCCACTTAAAAACTGTTATTGTTTAAGTTTTTTTTTTGTTTTGTTTTTCAAATTGACTGAAGACTGAATTTTCTAATTCTTTGAAAATGAACATTCCCAACCAGACCACAAAGTTGTGCCACACAACAAGCAAGTAACTAAAATAGTCTGTAGGAGAAAGAATGTTCATATTAGACTGTTTGGAATCCGGTGCTGATGTTGCTTGTAACAGTTTTGCTCATTCCTGTCACAAGCAGTTTCAGCTTCGCTTTGATCATGACATCAGTCAGCTTGTTTCTGAGATGACTGACAAATGAGCATGATGACAACAGAACTTTGTAAAAACAAGAAAATCCTCACAGCATCAGCTGGTTTATGTTATTAAGCCAACGCAGCATAATCACTTGCTGACAAATTAACTAACAAACTAGGGCTTGAGTTTTCTGAAACACACGGTAGCACTTCAGTAGACAAACGTACTTTAAGATGAACTGACGCACGTGTAGTTTGTTGATAAAACTTCTTTCTTCCAGAGAGGTTCTGGAATTATAATGTAAATGAGATTTTTTCAGTGTAAAATAGAATTCCTTCTATCCCAGCTTTATATGCAGAGAAAATTTTAGTAAGTCACTTGTGGGCTGATTTCCTCCAAAATCATATTAAAACAATATTTTGTTTGTTTTTTTTAACACACAAACCAGCCAAACACAGCAACACTGGCCTACCAATGGCGTGAGTCTGGGGCGGGACTATCTGTGTAAATTATGCCATCATGTGCATCCTTTTAACATGTGTACACCAACTGCATATACAGTTGCGTAGCATCCTAAATTCACATTCTGTACACTACTAAGTTTAATCTAAAATTAAATCCTTAAAAAAACCTGTTGACATGTTCACATTTTCCTTTCATTGTAATCATTGCAAATTGGAGGATCTTCACTTATGCTTGATGAAATTATGATTTTATATAATTCTATAGCGCCTTTCTGTTAAAATCAGATGTATGGAGCTCTATCTCAGATGAAAGCTATCAGCTCACATCACACGGTGGTTAGGCTTTTTCAATGGTCTCTGGCTCTAGACCAAGAACAGTGAAACGATATGTTGAGGTTAATGCTGGGACAGCAGTCAAAAATAACAAACAAGATTTGATAACTGTCTCCTCATTTGAGTTGAAGCATGTGGCTTCAGGATAGTTATATTCAGTAATATCAAGTTACAGATATATATTTAAGGTTATTTGAAAAAAATATTGTACAAAACATTCCTAAAACATCCTTTACACTACAGTTCCACTATTTGCTAAATAAGACCAAAATAGCTGCTGTATTTGATAAACCATGTAGTAATGCCTTTACAATTGCATATACTGTTATTCTTTTCCATGCCATGTTTCCATTTCTAAATTGAGCTTGTGTTCCAGCTCCAGCATTAAACGCAACAAAGAGTTTAAAGGAAGATCCTCTAATTACCAGAAAATTTATGAAAAGACCTGGAGAGACGATGACTGCATCAGTCTCATCTTCCATTTAGATTTGAACTTTACAGCTTTGGCATCAAAACAGGACTTCATTGTTAGGTTCTTAACATATTAGTCTGATTTAAAGAAGAGAAAAAATGTCTGAATGGCTCAACTCGAGGACATTCAAGTTTATGTTCACTTGCCTCCTCAATTACTTTCACCCAAACTCCACATATGACATCATGGAAAACTTGGTTTGCTCTAAAGTAAAGTGGGAAACTGTGTCTTTCTCTCACAAGAAGTTGATAGTCCAGAGATCCATCATTCTAAAAATATAGTTTCTTTCACGGCATTCCATAAATACTTTCATCTCTAAACCTTGTGATTCAAGTGGCATTTGAGCTGGTTTGATTAGACTATGAAGTTGAAAAGCAGAGCGCACTGATATTTCAGCAAGGATTAGCCATCAGCTGGTTCTAATAAATTGTTCAAACAATCTTGTTTTATCTGGTATGGGGAGTTACTTGGCAGAGGCTTGCATTGCATACTTACCTATTTACCTGGTATGTATACTGGCAAAAATAAAAGATTTTCTTCAAGAGGAATATTTGCATTCTGAGGTAATGAAAGAAAATTATGAAATAATTTGTCATTAAATGTTCATAAACTGGTGGCTTAATTTTGAGTCAGAGGTTATCAATGACCCCATGTACTTTTATCCTTTGGACCAAAATCTCAAGCTGTTAGAGAACAAATAGTGCAGTGATTTTGTGTTTCTATGCAGGCATGTTGTTTCACCTTGCAGCCAGATTTTCAATCTGTAATAAGACTATATACAGGGGCAAACTCACAAAACATTTGCATCACTTCAAAAACTTGCACTAACCTCCCGTAATCCAGCGCTGAAATAGTGCTGCGCTGTGAGTTTTTAAAAGAAGATGCTGTCACTCTTTCAACCTGCTCTCATAGAATCATGTTAATACAGTATAGTAATTTAATTTCACATGCCTTGTTCTACACATCGTGGCAGTTTCCTGATGAAATAAACACTAAACATGACTTTTATTCACTTTCACATATATCATGAGTTAAACAGTTAAATATCAGTTTATAAACTTTTTTTTCTGCTCTGTTCTTCACACAATGCTATCTTATGACATCAAAATATTATACAGCAGATGATTTGAAAAGAGAGACATTTTAGCATGTGCATTACATAAACAACTACATTTACAAGTTTAGTCCAGTATGATTGGATTGCGCAGTTCCTCAACGGATTTGCATTGTACATGCAATAGACTAGGTACGACTCCAACAAAGCATGCTCGCAGTCACATGAGTTAATTCATAATCATTAATTCATCATTAATTCATAACCGCCTCAACAGCAACAACATCAGCACCTTCTTTTAAAGGGGCATTCAGTAGTTCTCTAGCTAGCGTTAGCATTGCTCTTGTTCGTGTACATCTATCAACATGTATCAGCATGATTGTCTTTGCTGCCCCCAGCAGCTTTGAAATAACATTTGCTTCTAGAATATGTCAGAGTTTGAGGACAATTTGAAAGTTATTTATTACAACTATAATATAAATTCTTTGCCAAAAAATAAATGTCAGAAATCAAGTGAACAGACAACTACAGTTAAGGACAGATTATTATTGCCAATAATCTTTTGAGACTGTCTACATTTCATGTTATTTCTAAACACTGAACAGCTTAGCATAAAATAAATCTAAATTATCTAGCGATACAGAATGTCAAGGTAAAGGAAAGATTAGAATTGTTTTTGATGATCAAATTTAGCATGTCCATGCATACTGTATTTGACTAACTTGTTTTGTTTCCAAGCAATCAAAGTCATGGATTACACAACAATAGCTGTGCCAAGCTACTAAATGAATGAAGACCTATGCCATTTCATATATGGGCAACCCTTACTATAGCTGTGATAACAAAGAAAAGAAAATTGCAGTGCATCTGGAAAGTATTCACAGTGCTTAACTTTTTCCACATTTTGTTATGTTACAGCTTTATTCCAAAATTGATTAAATTAATAATTGCCAAACTGAGCAATCGGGGTAGAAGGGCCTTAGTCAGGAGAGGTGACCAAGAACCCGATGGTCACTCTGACAGCTCCAGTGTTTCTCTGTGGAGAGAGGAGAATGTTCCAGAAAAACAACCATCTCTGCAGCACTCCACCAATCAGACCTGTATGGTAGAGTGGCCAGACAGAAGCAACTCCTCAGTAAACGGCACATGACAGCCCATCTGGAGTTTGCCAAAAGGCACCTGAAGGACTCACAGACCATGAGAAACAAAATTCTCTGGTCTAATAAAACAAAGATTGAACACTTTTTGCCTGAATGGCAAGCGTTGTGTCTGGAGGCACCGCTCATCACCTGGCCAATACCATCCCTACAGTGAAGCATGGTGGTGGCAGCATTGTGCTGTGGGGATGTTTTTCAGTGGCAGGAACTGGGAGACTAGTCAGGATCAAGTGAAAGATGAATGCACCAATGTACAGAGACATCCTTGATGAAAACCTGCTCCAGAGCGCTCTGGACCTCAGATTGGGGTGAAGGTTCATCTTCCAACACGACAAGCACACAGACAAGATAACAAAGGAGTGGCTACAGGACAACTCTGTGAATGCCCAGCCAGAGCCCAGACTTGAACCCGACTGAACATCTCTGGAGAGATCTGAAAATGGCTGTGCACCGACGCTCCCCATCCAACCTGATGGAGCTTGAGAGGCCCTGCAAAGAAGAATTGGAGAAACTGCCAAAAATAGGTGTGCCAAGCTTGTATCATCATACTCAAAAAGACTTGAAGCTGTTATTAGTGACAAAGGTGCTTCAACAAAGTATTGAGCAAAGGCTGTGAATACATAGTGATTTTTTTTTTTTTTTTAATAAATTTGCAAAGATTTCAAACAAACTTATTTCATGTTGTCATTATGGGGTATTGTTTGTAGAATTTTGAGGAAAATAATGAATTTAATCAATTTTGGAATAAGGCTGTAACATAACAAAATGTGGAAAAAGTGAAGCACTGTGAATACTTTCCGGGTGCACTGTACATGTTGCTTTCTGATTGCGTTTGTAAATACCACTGAAAACGTCTTGGTTACTGTCGTAACCTCCTTTCCCTGATGGAGGGTTGTGTCGATGTAGTGACACTAGGGGTCGCTCTTGGGAGCCCCAAAACACCTCAGATCTTTGAGAAAAGGCCAATGAGAATTGACGAGTGGAATTTGCATGCCACTCCCATACGGGTATAAAAGGAGCTGGAATACATCCATTAATTCGGATTTTGTGCTGAGGAGCATTCACAGACTTTTCAGCTGGTAGTACAGCATTGTGGCAAGAGGGACACAACGTCTCATTCCCTCTATCAGGGAACAGAGGTTACAACAGTAACCGAGACGTTTCCCTTTCTGTCACTCACTCGAAGTTGTGACGATGTAGTGACACTAGGGGTCCCTATACAAAGGAGGGGAAAGGCGCTAAATGCAAGCGATACACCCGGTCAGCTGTCCTGCATTACCAAACTTACCTGTTCGTACATGACAAAACACAGGAAGAGGCTGTATATTTTTTTACAACCGAGAACTGCTGGGCAAAGTCCTCGATGGAGACGCCGAAAAGGACCAAGGATATGGGTGCGTTCATGGGTACGTTCATCTCGACTAGGTTCAGCCATAGGTTGAGAGATAGGGTACGAACAGTAAAATGTGTACACCATGACCTCGTCAGCTTGTGAAGAAAGGGACCGGGGGGCACCCCAACCCCGGAACCAATCGTCAAGCCGTGAATGCTTAGGGGTGGGTGGAGGGTTCCACTCTAGCCTGTTGAGTCCTCAGTGTCCGACATCGCCAATGTGCTCTCCGATGCATCCAACGCGAGCTCCAAAAGAGACATTAGGCTGGCACTGAGGTGAGCTCCCTGTCTAATCCCAGAACTGGACAGGAGCAAATGAGTGTACTTGGGGAATGAGTGGCCCACGGGGGATTACCCAGTGGATTCAATGAAGAGTACTGTCTTCATCTCATGTGAGTGTCAACCATTCAGATGACTCTTCACAAAAGCACAATTAATTTGTTAATTTGTGAAACTTTTTAAATTAGCCCCAAATTACTGAATGCACATTTAAATCATCGCAACCTTGACCCCTGCCACTGGTGCTCAGTCGGCAAACAATGAGAGAGCAAGACAGACAGGCATAGTCTGTCCTACTAACTATTCCTGAATATCAAAGAAGACCCATATGGACTTTTTTGTAAATAATTTTTGTATATAAATATGCACTAGGCAGATGTCTTTGACCAGTGTCATGTATCTCGCACCGCTTTTAAAAGACGCGTGTCAAGTTATAGCTTTGAAAAGGAGACCCCATTCTGTTTCATTCAGCTGCTCTGCATCTTGCTGTTTTAAGCACAAACACAACCTGGATGCGTTCTTGCACCCACCTGCACTATTTTTAATTGTTGGTGTATGTAAACATACACTAGATGTACATCTTTGACTGTTTTGATGTGTTTTCAGCAATGTGCGCATCAGTGTAGGATGATACTGTATGTGTGTGCATCTTGTTTCATTGTGCTTTACTTCATATGTGTGTTTCTTCACCTAAAAAATTTTGCGATATGTGTCATGAACACAATTTCATTTTGCAAACATTTTGCCACAGTCACATAATTTTAATGAGATCAGGCTGCATTCTTTCCAATGCAAACACACCTCCTATCTATATTAGGCTCATTATAGATTGAGCCATATTCACAAACACCATGGCTATTGGATGGTTCAATTAAAGTTGTCCTATAGACAGTATAACATTTTTGATGGGAATGAAAATGAGGCTGTGAGTGATCGACTTGCTGTCTCTTCTGTCTCTTTATATGCGTATATATAAAGCTATATAAAGACCTAGATAACATCTCATTTTCACAACTCTGTTTTCTGGAGTTTTTTGTCAATGGAAAAATTTGTAATAGATTTTTTTTCCAATGTTTTGTCAGCTGAATGATCAACACCAATTAAATAACAGTACAACTCAATAAAAATACTGTCTACCCCTCACAGCCTTGCTTTCATTCTTGATAAAATTACATATATCACACCGATCATGAAAGCAGTAATCCATCGAATGATCAAATTATGAAGAACAACATTATAACCAGGCCTGTATGGAGCACAATTTATACATTTTAAACAGTCGATTCAGGTTCCTGGATCTCAGTGGTGTAGCTGTGCTTTACAGTACCAGTAAAGTATGGCAGATTGCGTTAGTCTGCTACATCATCCACCACCAAGCACTCAGAACCAATGGGGAATTGGGCCATGCAAACTGAGTTCTGCACCAATTATTTGGACAATTTTTCACCGCTACTTGATTTGCATTCATTCATTCATGAATCCCGTGCTAAATTAATGCAGACAGCATGTGCAAATAAACAATGCTCTCAGTTACTGCAATTCTTAGTGAATCCCCCATAGTGTGATGATGCACTCACCATTGTTATGCTGTATCTGTGAGGAGGTATGAAGGTCAGGCCGCCTCAAGATGGTGGAGTCATGATCTGAGCCAGCACAGTTTGGCTCTGGAATCACTGCATTCATTGCCCTGTCCACGCTCCCCTTGCGTCCTGATCACCCACAGTCTGTCTCCAGGCCAAAGAGACACATCAAAACACAAATCATCTTCAACATATGAGGGCAGCCACAGATCATTTCACATTCATGTCAAGATTACAGACTCATAAACTGACTGTAACTTTATATGACCATTGCAACTGACAAACATTTTAACTTGGTGTGTGATTTACTGGACTAACGTTGTTCATGTTTTAAGACGTAGCTGTAACCTTGAATCGAAGCCATAGAATTTGTTCCTGAAACAGACAGGACCGTTCATTGTTGATTTTCCTTGAAAACTGTTTTAGTAAGAAGAGATTCAGCAGTGACCGGGGCACATCTGTTTGTTTACAAAGTGTAAGCTCACTTAAAGTTCTCTGAATGCATCTCACTTCCACCACAACAGGCGAGCATTAATTTACGGAGTTCAAAAAGAGCAGACCTTTGAAAATCCTTCCTTAAACACACACATTCAGAATTCAGTAGCTTTGAGGGGCCCCCAAAATGCATCCCCTTGAAAAACAAGGCCTTTACTTCTTTTCCACAAGTCTTGTCTATACACCATCTACAGAAACAAACCGCATAGGGCACTCCAAACATACATCTCTGTTTTCTTTAATAAGCTATGTTTTGAAAACCACTTAGATGTCTGAAGGACATTAATTCCCTAAAAATGTCATGGCTTGTAAATTACTCATGTTATCAAAGCCACGTTACCAATTTATTGCATATTTGAGAAGCCAAAAAGCAATGGTTAATCTTTTGGAAAGATTTTCCATTACTTTTCTGTGATTTTTCATTTTCTTTAGGATTTTTATAAATAATTTTATAGATATAATATGATTAGATATAGATATAATTATATATTGCACCAATTAAGAGCAATTATTTACCAATGAAACATTTTACAGCTAAGAACAGCTAGAAAACTAGAAAACATAATCTTCTTGTGATAGATCTCTAGTTCTCTTCTTAATGAGGAAGCAAGGGCTGGGTAAATGTCCAGCGTAAGACTTTATTTTTATACACTTTTCAGTGTCACAATAAATGGTTTGTTTTTAAGTACAACAAATAAATGCACAGCTCAACTCTGCTGTGTGCTTCTCTCTCTCTCCTCTGACAGATTGCCTTTTTATCCCTCTCCAGCTCTCACTGCAACACAAAACAGCTGTTAGAGGTGATTTCCCACAGGTGTAAATCCTTACCGTTCTTCCTGTCCCAGCCTCACTCTCCACAAGATGTTGCTCAGCCACACCCACCTCACCACATACCCCCATTGCCCGACTCAGGCCAGGGAGGAATCTGGCCCGTCACTTATTCCCCCCCATTTCTGGAGAGGAAATCTACAACAGCCATCTGTGCCCACAGCCTATGGGCCGCCTCAAACTTAAAAGGCTGGAGAGCTAAATACCAACAGGTGATTCACGCATTGGTATTCTTCATGCGATGGTGCACCTGGAGTGGGGCGTGGTCCGAACAGTGTGTGAAAGCACTCCCCAACAGATAGTACAGCTCCTTCTCCACTGTGCTGCACTAAGTCTCCCTTGGCGATTTTAGTGAAATCAGTAAGCGGGCTGGTGATGGTTGTATAAATTAGCACAAACCTACGATAACCGTTTTGATATAGTGCTCTGAGATTCGTACAGTCGGGAAGATGCGAGAATACATCGGAGAATTCTCCTTGCAACCTGGCAACCTCTGTGACTTGTAATGGTAAGAGGTGGTCTCCGCAAGTGACCGGGGTGACTCGATCAGTGGCTTTTAAGTTCACCTCCGGCCGGAACCACTTTCACCAAAGTCACGAGAACTGCCTCTCTCCAATGTTTTAGGAGATTGAGGTTGTAAATCTGACGTTCTCCACCTCTATACGTTCATTATACCTCATAACTGACTTCCCCAACTGGCTGTGTGACCTCAAATGGTTCTTTGAAATTTAGAAATTTAGAGCTCGATGTGGGGAGCAATACAAGGACTTTGTCTCCATTCCCGTAGCCAAGTACCCCTATTTTACAGCTGGCTTTGACATTCTCAAATCTCCTGTGTTAATTCCCCAAGTGTGTGTAGTTTTGCTCTCAGGTGAAGAACTTACAGAATTAAATTTTTGCAGTTTGAAGGTCCCTCCTCCCAAAATCGACCCCCATACAATAATTGAAATGGGGAGATTACCGTGGAGGCTTGCAGGACCTCTTGTACTGCAAATAATAGGGGTTTGAGCCAATTCTCCCAATTTTGAGATTGTTTTTGCACAAACTTAAATTCATATTCTTTAGGGTCTGATTAAATAGTTTGACCGAGCTGTCCATTTGGGTGTGGTAAACACTGGTCAGAATCAAATTAATCCCCAGTAGTTCACATAGTGTACTTGACATAAAAGTAGTGCCTTGATCAGTGAGGATTTATTTCGGAATCCCCACTAGGGAGATTATTCTGAAGAGTGCCTCTGCAACACGTCATGCTGAAATGTTGCACAGAGGCACTGCTTCCGGATATATCATTGCATAGTCCACCAGAACCAATACAAAGCAATGTCCGCATGCTGTCTGCTCTAATGGCCTGATGAGGTATTGAAGGGGGACGTAATGGCGCTCTTGAGGTGGCCAGCAGATTCACCAGCTAACATGCACTGGACCCACTCCGCTGTCCCCTTCGGTAGCCAGGCGATTAACTTTTACAGTACCACCAGATAGAGTACCTCCTCAGTGTTGCGATTGTCAGCCAGCAGCCACCTTCAGCAGGTGTCACAGAGCTGTCGATCGAATGCGCCAGTGAGTGACAGTGTTGGCGATGTTGCTCTGGGCTTCAGCTGACCCATTGCATGATAGCTATCTTCTGGTCTTCATACAAGTCAAGTCAAGTCAAGTGGTTTTTATTGTCGTTTCAACCATATACAGTTAGTACAGTACACAGCAAAACGAGACAACGTTCCTCCAGGACCATGGTGCTACATAAAAACAACAAAGGACCAACACAGGACCACATGAGACAACACAACGAAATAAAATACCTATATAAAAAAACCTATATATACCTATATAAAGTGCACAATGCAAACATGTGCAAAAAGTACGGGACAGTACAACAAATTTCTGACAATGAACAGGACAATAGACAGTGCAGCGCCGACCAGTACTCAGTAGTGCAAAAAGATGACAGTTTCTAAAAATGTAAACATAAGATACTATGAGATAGTGTTCTATGCACATAGCAGTTATTGAGGTAGCAGACAGTTATAAAGTGACAGTAATTAAAGTCCAACTCAGGACACGTGTGTGTCAAACCAGTCTCTGAGTATTGAGGAGTCTGATGGCTTGGGGGAAGAAGCTGTTACACAGTCTGGCCGTGAGGGCCCGAATGCTTCGGTACCTCTTGCCAGACGGGAGGAGGGTAAAGAGTTTGTGTGAGGGGTGTGTGGGGTCAGTCCACAATGCTGGTTGCTTTGTGGATACAGTGTTTTTGTAAATGTCTTTGATGGAGGGAAGAGAGACCCCAATGATCTTCTCAGCTGTCCTCACTATCCTCTGCAGGGCTTTGCGGTCTGAAACGGTGCAAGTCCCAAACCAGGCAGTGATGCAGCTGCTCAGGATGCTCTCAATAGTCCCTCTATAGAATGTAGTGAGGATGGGGGTTGGGAGATGTGCTTTCCTCAGCCTTCGAAGAAAGTAGAGACGCTGCTGGGCTTTCTTGGTGATAGAGCTGGTGTTGAGGGACCAGGTGAGGTTCTCCGCCAAGTGAACACCAAGGAATTTGGTGCTTTTGATGATCTCCACAGAGGAGCCGTCGATGTTCAGCGGAGTGTGTTCACCTTGTGCTCTCCTAAAGTCAACAACCATCTCTTTTGTTTTGTCGACATTCAGGGACAGGTTGTTGGCTCTACACCAGTTCGTCAGCCGCTGCACCTCCTCTCTGTATGCTGACTCGTTGTTCTTGCTGATGAGACCCACCACGGTCGTGTCATCAGCGAACTTGATGATGTGATTCGAGCTGTGCATTGCTGCACAGTCGTGAGTCAGCAGAGTGAACAGCAATGGACTGAGCACACAGCCCTGGGGGGCCCCAGTGCTCAGTGTGGCGGTGGTGGAGATGCTGTTCCCGATCCGGACTGACTGAGGTCTCCCAGTCAGGAAGTCCAGGATCCAGTTGCAGAGGGAGGTGTCCAGGCCCAGCAGGTTCAGCTTTCCAATCAGGTGCTGGGGAATGATTGTGTTGAATGCTGAGCTGAAATCTATGAACAGCATTCGAACGTATGAGTCCTTATTGTCTAGGTGGGTGAGGGCCAGATGGAGGGTTGTGGTGATGGCATCGTCCGTTGAACGGTTTGAACGATACGCAAACTGCAGTGGGTCTAGTGAGGGGGGCAGCTGGGTCTTAATCTGCCTCATGACGAGCCTCTCGAAGCACTTCATGATGATGGGTGTAAGTGCGACGGGACGGTAGTCGTTGAGGCAGGACACTGAAGACTTCTTTGGCATGGGGATGATGGTGGTGGCCTTGAAGCACATTGGAACGACGACGCTGCTCAGAGAGGTGTTCAAGATGTCAGTAAGAACATCTGCTAGCTGGTCTGCACATCCTCTGAGCACTCTGCCAGGAATGTTGTCTGGTCCAGCAGCCTTCCGTGGGTTGACTCTACGTAGAGTTTTCCTCACATCTGCCGTGGTAAGACAGAGCACCTGGTCGTTGGGAGGAGGGGTGGACTTCCTCGCCATCACGTCGTTCTGCACTTCAAACCGAGAGTAGAAGTCGTTCAGCGCATCTGGAAGGGGGGCATCTTTGTCACAGGCAACTGATGTTGTCCTGTAGTTGGTGATGGCCTGGATGCCCTGCCACATGCGCCGCGTGTCACCGCTGTCCTGGAAGTGACTGTGGATTCTCTGGGCGTGTGCACGCTTTGCCTCTCTGATTGCCGTGACAGTTTGGCCCTAGCTGTTCTTAGGGCTGCCTTATCGCCTGCTCTGAAGGCGGAGTCTCGGGACCTCAGCAGTGTGCGCACCTCCGCAGTCATCCATGGCTTCTGGTTGGAGCGTGTGGTGATGGTCTTGGAGAAAGTGACATCATCAATGCACTTGCTGATGTAGCTGGTCACTGATGCTGTGTATTCCTCCAAGTTGGTAGAATCACCATATGTTGCAGCCTCCCTGAACATGTGCCAGTCAGTACACTCAAAACAGTCCTGAAGAGCAGAGGACTGCTCTTCAGGACTGTTTTGAGTACACCATGAGGTTGGACACAGGGAGTTGTGGGGCCACGAGTTGGGCTACCCAGGACAACAGCGGCAGTAGGAGGGCAGCTCACTGAGTGCTGGGCCACTTCCATGCTCCAGACATCTACTCGAAGGAACTCAAGGAACCCCTCTGGGTCGTCCTCAGCTTCCATCTTTGTCAGCGTGATGTGCAGCATGGCCAAAGGGAGGTCTTTAAATCCTTTAAATCCTCCTGGCAATTTATATAGCAAGTGGCAGTATGAGTCATTTACATTTACATTTATGCATTTGGCAGACACTGTAATCCAAAGCGACTTACAGTGTACTTATTACAGGGACAATCCTCCCTTTGCAACCTGGAGTTAAGGACACAAGGACACAATGGTGGTGGCTGTGGGGATCGAACCAGCAACCTTCTGATTAACAGTTATGTGCTTTAGCCCACTACGCCACCACCACTCACAGTCATAGCATTTAGGTATAAGGAAATGATAGATGCAAAGGGTCAGAGATGGGTAGACATGCCCAGAGTAATCCCGGTCTCACCTTCCGACCTGTTTGGCGATTCGGTGAATACAGTCATCACAAGGTTTCGGGAGGTGAAAAACACAAGGAAGCCTTTGTGTAGTTCCTTCCTTGCCACACTCAGGGGGAGGGGCTGTCGGCCACCCAGCCTCGCCCCGGTCCTTCTAGAAGGGAGGGTCAAAAACAAAGTGTGGTGAGTCGCGCTCCCCCTCGTAAAGACTGGGGACTACTTCGTCGCCTCCAAAGCAAGAACTCAGGATCATTATTTCCAAAAAGAAGTCCTGGCGGTCTTGTGCCCAGCCTTGTGGGGGTAGCCCCCCTTGGGACGGGGTGTGCAAAACATCTACCTACTGCTACTTTGCAGAGAAATGTTGGGTGTTCCGTTGCTTCCTGTTGTCGCCCAGGACACGGAACACCTGACATCCCCTCAATGGGAAGTATCAAAATTGGTACCCATTTCAGAGAACCTGGCAGTGTGGAAGCTACTGCCCAGGTATTTCTATATAGGTCCTAAATACAGTAGGAAAGGGCTGGAGAATTAAATGTTTTCATCGTCTTCTGCATTTCAACACTGTGGTTCCCACTACCGTGAAACCGGAACAACCACATTTACTGTCACAAGAGCTACAATATCTTCTGGTCAAAAGGGCAATGTTCCCCTTCTAGAAAGAGAGTTATTACAGCAAATACTTCCTGGTTCCCAAGAAGGATGGGGGATTGAGGCTGAGATGCTGCGCTTCATTGCCGCACTGAGGATGTCCCAGGACTGCTCTTCAGACAAATGTACCTGACGATGCACCTGTGGCATGTCTATTTATAGCCCTGGTACTGGTGGATTCTGATGATGTCACCAACAGAGGCTATAAAGGTTCTAGCTTTTTTATTGATGTGTTGCAGACATATTCACAGCTGGTCATTCCTAAAGATGTTCCCAAAGCGCTGAATCAAGTGCAGCATCTCATTCCGCTTTTACAGGGAACAAGGGTTTTCAGTCAAGTAACCTAAGACGAACCTTTGCTATTTGTCCGGTTGGGACATTACACTGATGTGCACACAGACAACAGTGATTCCATGCAAATAATCAAGTGATGGAGACAGGACCTGTTACAAAACAAGAGATTTTCCTTCCTAAGACAGAAATAAATGCATTTTGACAGGAAAAGAAGGATATATAAAATAATAAATTAATTGACTGAAATAACAAATAATTGTATTATTTTCCCCGAGGTGCACTTATCATAAATCAAACTGGTTACTTCTGGTTTTGCGGCCAGGTCCAATAGTGTATTTAACTACACTATCTTTCAAAAACTGTTCTCTCATAGGACCCGATAGTGTGGAATAATATGAGTTAGTGATAGATTAGTTTCCCTTGGTGTAAGCACAGTCCTAGAGTTAAGCTTTAGGATTCTCAGTCAACCCAACAGATCCTGCCGGAAGGCAATGATGGCAAGACAGCTGGATGGAACCTAAACTGGTGGTGTTTGGGTGGCGGTGGGTGAAAGCAACGCGGTGTAACGAATAATGAGAGACAGCTGTGGTACTTGATTGGATGATTGATTGGATGAGATGCAGTGATTGATTGATTGAATGAATGAATGAATAAAGGAATGAATGAATGATGTTATACTATTACAAGTCCTCTGCAAAAATTATTGCTTAGGCTTCCATTTCCTTGGCAAATCTTGAATCATATTGTGACTAGCAATCCATGCTGATATGAGACAAAAACTCATATAATGCATGCTGAAATGAGTCGTACCCATATAACCAACGGTAAAACATGCCGCACACACATAATCCTGCACTGGATTATGTAGGAACTGTTAAACTTCAGCCACTCTTCCTAATGTTGGGATGCTTTAACAGAGGCCAATGCAGAGATGATGTTCTTCACAGCTGCAACATCTCACATCTTCCATGTCATTTTACACACAGGATGGGACGCGGTTCTCACGGCCAGCGGCAGCAGTGGAATGGAGCAGAACGTAACGCATTTTTAGAAGTTGAACTTGTTCTGCTCTTAAAACACGACACACATCATTGGAAATGTATCAAAGTGGTCAAAGACATCAATATAGTGCATGTCATGTGAACTAAACTTGTATCGTTTGAGTCATACCTCACAGGCAGATCCTTCAAGGTCTCCTGGAGAGGAGAGGTGTCCAAGTCACACCAGCTAAACAAACAGTTTTAAACAGTTGTTGTAAAGCGCAAACCTGCAAGACCAGGCAGTTGAGGTCATGTGGGTGGTGAAGTTAAGCTGGTCATCGACCAACATTCTCAGTTTCCGGGCTGTCCTGTTTGGTGTAAGTTTTGTTGGAACCAAGATGAATGGTGAGGTTGTGGTCAACAGATGGGTTGGCTGGGATCATAAGGTGTTCTATCTTGGCAAGGTTGAGCTGTAGGTGGATTTCCTTCATCTTGGTTGAAATCTCCGAATGGCAGGCAGATATATGAGCTGAGATGGTGGGGTGGTCAGGCTCTAACGACAGGCAGAGCTGTTTATCATCAGCATAGCAGTGGTAGGAAAAGCTATGTGCCTTAATGATCAGTCTGAGTAAAAGGGGTCCAGGCACTGATCCCTGAGGAACATCAGGAAATCTGACCTTTTCTGTCTGAACATGTTGCACTGCTCCTGGTCCAAGCTCAAGTCATTTCGAGATAGGACTGCAATGCTTTGTTGGCCGGCCCCTTAGCTAATGTGATTAAGTTTCTGCAGTTGGTCCAGGAAGCAGCCCCTTCTTGATTTAATTAAACTGGCTACCTGTAGCTGCCAGCATCACATTCAAGGCTTTGACTCTGGCCTTCAGGACAGCCAATGGAACAGTACCTTCTAACTTTAATTCACACCTCCAGGTCTATGTCCCTACTCGCTCTCTGCAGTCAATTAACAAGCAGCACCTGGTGGTCCCATCACAATGAGGCTCAAGCTTCATGAGCACTTAACCAGTCCACACTATGGCACTTACTATTTAATTATTGTAAAAAATAAATACCTTTGTAATATATATCTTTTTCTTCTGTGCTTCACTAGCTTCTATACTACTCCAGCTACTCTGTAAAATTGGCAGTGAGATACTGCAGATATTGTGACTTTTGTATGACAAATTGCATGTTATGTTCCTCATTTGTAAGTCACTTAGGATAAAAGCATCTGCTAAATGACTAGATGTAAATGTAAATGTAGACCAACAATTACAAATAGTGTAGTCCACAAAAGCAAAACACAGTACAGTAGAATTAAATGAAATGATGTCTCCTTTTAAGAGTTTTAACTTAACAGATTATTTTAAGCGATATGCAACTAAGGACATTGGACAATCAAAGACGTCTGTCTAGTGCATCTTTATGTAGAAAAATAATTAGTCAAAAAAATGTATTTTCTTAACACATGTGACTTGTCTTATTGTGAATGATTTATCCATGCAGATTTTTATTTATTTATGTATAGTACTGAGCAAATGTTTTAGGCACATAAAATGTTTCACAAAAACATAAAAAAAAAGTCTTAATATGGTTCTTTATATCTTCAGCTTTTGTGTGTCAATAGGAAATATAAAATCTAGACTTCCAAACATTCCTTTTGCAAAAAGAATAGAAGAACAGGGAGCCCTGCAACATTTTGCATGGCTCTCACAGACCCCCTCACTGAACACAGAATTAGTCTGAGATTAAATGAATCTGTGCTGTTTTAAAGGCAAAGGTGGTCTGATTGATTTAGCTTGTTTATGTTTACTGGACTTTGTATGACATACATTGATAAACGAAAACTATGGCATTATTTTTGATGAAATCCTCACTATGCAAAAATTTTTAAAAAGTGACTGATTCTTTTTTGCTGACGTACCTGTATGTGAAACCGCACGGCAGTTAAGTCAATAGTCAAAAGATTTTGGTGAATTTGCATTTATGTTTGAGGCATTTCATGACTGAATGTTTCCAGTGGTGATCAGTTTTTCATAAAATGCGAGACAGATACAGAGAAAGTAATTGGAGTTTATTAAAAATATTTTTGGAGGTGCCTTGGATTGTACAGCGTATGTTTTCTTGATTCTTTATATTAAGTGTATTGTGATCTTTTACTGGGTTGCATCAAATTTATCTGCATTGGACTTGCACAATGGCTCCAGCGTTGATTAAGCAAAGTCCACAATATGCTGTGTCCGTTTGTGGGCTGGTTATGGATTAATGTTGTCAGTTAGATCATTGTTTGGTTCTCAAGTCAGTGTAAAAGTGGGTCGGTGTTGAGAATGGTTTCTTAGTTTCCCTGGTAACTGGCTCTGGCATAAACAGCACAGTGCAATTTTTGGCATTTTTGCAGCTTGATTTCACTAAATGCTTCTTTTTTTTTTTTTTTGCATTGGGGATGAATTTTTGAGTTCTGAAACATACAATCTGTTTTTATAGTACAATAAACTTATATTTGTTAAAAGATCAAGGACAATTTGATTCCTCATACCATGGCCCCTTTAAAGCTAAGACACCTCTACAATTTTCACCAAAATTAATGATATCTGCAGAAGCCAATTTCCTATATAAATGTTATTTGAAGGCAGTTTTAAGTGGCATGTTTTCTTTCCTTTTGTCATTTATAATCACCTACCACTTTCTTTCACTTCTCCCCCCATTTTCAAAATGACCACCAGTTGAGTTGACCGATTGCCAGATTTTATGGGAGGTTTTCATTACTTTCTTTATTTATGTTGGTGTTATTCCAGGACTTCCAGGGTTGAGTTTGTGAAAGAATTAGCACAGTTATGATTTTTCTCTACTCATTATATGAGGACCCATGTTGCCTGTCAGTGTCTGTCTGATTTGAGATATTTTAGTTGGATGATATTTTATACACTGTGAAAATAAATGACCACATAAACCCTTATAAGCTTGAATATAACATAATAACATATATCATTAATAATTTAAAAATAGTCTGGCTGGTCAGGATGCTGAAACAAATAAAGCAATGCTTTGAAAGCACCACAGAGCCACAACATTCACACTTTTTAGGGGCATCAACTTACAAATGGCTTGCAACTTACAAATGGCTTGCAGTTAATATGTTGCCAATATTCAGACTTGTTGGCCGACATGTGATATTGTTTCCTAACTAATTTAGTACATATTAAGCTGAGGTAGGAGAAAGTATGTAAACGTTCTGTCTTTCCAAATAATTTTTCAAACTGTCTGCAGTTTTCTACAAAATAATAATAATAATAAAAAAAAGAATTAAATTAGGAATGACATTTGTGTCCAAAATATGTACCAACAAGTATCCATACAACAAATTAGTTAGGAAACAATATCACATGTCGGCCAACAAGTCTGATTATTGGCAACATGTAAATGGAATGTAAACCCGAACTTCTCAGGAATTATGCTTTTAACAAAACAGGTGCAAATGGACTGATTAGAGGCATTATGAACTAATAAAAGTTATGACATTTGAAATCATGGCCACATTGGGTCATGTGATCTGTTAGTAGCAGATTATATTTACAGGCTGAGTTGTGCCCTTTATCACAAAGTAAACAGACACAGGAATAGCTAAAAGGTGTCAGCACAATGAGTAGAACACATCACCGAGCAAGCTGTTAAATTATTTTTTAACAGTGGATTTGGCAAGATTTAGAGCTTTTGCCATTCTATAATAAACAATGGTATGGGTATATTGAAAATATTTACTTAATTCTACAAAGTGACTTATGGCAACATTGGCTACTAAACAGAATGTCATGAGTGTTATGGCGTCAGGTACCATGGACTGTATAAATACTCTCTGTACACTTGTTTATAGGAAAGCCCCATCTGGCTTTGGCTAGCAGAGGCAGACATACTGGTGACCCCAGGTTTTTCAAATGGAAAATATAACACAAGTGTTTCCTAAGCTGAGAGAACTACAACAGTCAACTGTCAAGTGACAGACAAGACAATGTTGTAAAAGACCACAGACTCCACATTTACAGGTCAGATACCTTTATCATACCTAATAAACAGAATGTTCAGATTTCCAGGAACAATCTGCATAAAAATCCAAACATATATACCTGTATATACATACATATTTCAGATAATAATCATAAAAACATTGTACCGTGTTTGAGTGGAGGCAAAAATAGGCCTATAATATCCTCTTCAAGCATATGAGCATTATAGTTGCATCACACAACTGGTCATATATGGTTATATACTGTCTATGTGTGTGTGTATATACACTTACCTAAAGGATTATTAGGAACACCATACTAATACTGTGTTTGACCCCCTTTCACCTTCAGAACTGCCTTAATTCTACATGGCATTGATTCAACAAGGTGCTGAAAGCATTCTTTAGAAATGTTGGCCCATATTGATAGGATAGCATCTTGCAGTTGATGGAGATTTGTGGGATGCACATCCAGGGCACGAAGCTCCCGTTCCACCACATCCCAAAGATGCTCTATTGGGTTGAGATCTGGTGACTGTGGGGGCCATTTTAGTACAGTGAACTCATTGTCATGTAAAAGAAACCAATTTGAAATGATTCGAGCTTTGTGACATGGTGCATTATCCTGCTGGAAGTAGCCATCAGAGGATGGGTACATGGTGGCCATAAAGGGATGGACATGGTCAGAAACAATGCTCAGGTAGGCCGTGGCATTTAAACGATGCCCAATTGGCACTAAGGGGCCTAAAGTTTGCCAAGAAAACATCCCCCACACCATTACACCACCACCACCAGCCTGCACAGTGGTAACAAGGCATGATGGATCCATGTTCTCATTCTGTTTACGCCAAATTCTGACTCTACCATCTGAATGTCTCAACAGAAATTGAGACTCATCAGACCAGGCAACATTTTTGCAGTCTTCAACTGTCCAATTTTGGTGAGCTCTTGCAAACTGTAGCCTCTTTTTCCTATTTGTAGTGGAGATGAGTGGTACCCGGTGGGGTCTTCTGCTGTTGTAGCCCATCCGCCTCAAGGTTGTGCATGTTGTGGCTTCACAAATGCTTTGCTGCATACCTCGGTTGTAACGAGTGGTTATTTCAGGCAAAGTTGCTCTTCTATCAGCTTGAATCAGTCGGCCCATTCACCTCTGACCTCTAGCATCAACAAGGCATTTTCGCCCACAGGACTGCCGCATACTGGATGTTTTTCCCTTTTCACACCATTCTTTGTAAACCCTAGAAATGGTTGTGCGTGAAAATCCCAGTAACTGAGCAGATTGTGAAATACTCAGACCGGCCCGTCTGGCACCAACAACCATGCCACGCTCAAAATTGCTTAAATCACCTTTCTTTCCCATTCTGACATTCAGTTTGGAGTTCAGAAGATTGTCTTGACCAGGACCACACCCCTAAATGCATTGAAGCAACTGCCATGTGATTGATTGATTAGATAATTGCATTAATGAGAAATTGAACAGGTGTTCCTAATAATCCTTTAGGTGAGTGTATATATACTACCGTTGAAAAGTTTAGGGTCACCACAAATATGGAATAATAGAAATGGAAATATGGGAATTAGGTTGTGACTATAAATTTATATTATTTGTCTACAAAACGAATTTCAAATATTTAAGCATACAGATCAAAAGATTTTTAAGATCATGAGAAACAATTCATGCGAGTGACCCCAAACTTTTGAATGGTAGTATATATATATAGTATTCATTATATTTACAGTAAAAAAAAGGGTTATAACTTAATTTGAATAATTTCCCCAGCTGACCCTTACACCATGTCCTAACTAGATAAGATGCTATAATAATATGATCAAATTGACAGATTTAATTCATATCATGCTTAATTGGCAAGATAAACTTAAAGGTATGTTTCCAATACAGTATTAGACACTATGAATTCAGATATAAAACTAATTTAATTCTAAAGTTTTATTTGCTAAAGATTAAAACTCAAAACTATTATTTTCTGTTATTGTGTTTTTTGTGTACATTAATTTCACATAGCTCATGATTATTCAAATGACAGTGAGTGAGTGTTTTCAAGTGATGTGAAGAGATATGGCAGCTTGGCTGCATCTCTCACACACCTGGCTCACCACTTGTGGGTGAAGTTTCCATTCTCTGTGCAGTCAATTTTCTACCATGTTTATTATGCAAGGAACCAGCATCGTACTTAGTGAATAAGTGTGCACTGCTCCACACAATACGTTTTTGTCCTAGGATGTGCAGTTGAGTTGAACGTCTACTTCCTGGAAATGTATATGTGCCAATTTTAATGAGGAAAAACATTTCAGGAAGTTAAAAAAATGAACGCACTAAGCAGTCAATTATTAATTGCATATATGTACCATATATTATGACTGTCGATTATGCCGTATTATGTTTCAATCATCTGTGCAGTAGTAAACCACAACATTTAAATCGGATGAGAGTCTTGTAACCACTGGCAAAATTCAAATATATGTCTAATACATGCATTTTGGCTTTTTGCCTAAACTTGTAAGTTTAGAGTACGACATGACTGATGCGATATTCAAATACTGCAAAACTAAATTATTGTGTAGCAGTACGAACCTCCATCTACCAGTACATACGTATGTCAAGATACTGTAAAGCCAGCGATATGCGCTTCTTTTACTGTCATTTCCCACCGCTGTATGTTTCAGACCCTGTTCTCGCCTGTATTTAGCACTGCCCACTTGTGATCGGATATCCCAAGAAGGATGTTAGTACCAGGTCTGAAAAGAGTGACACTGACAAGAGATGTCATTGCTTAGACACAAAGACCTGCTTGAAGTGCACTTGAAAGAACACAGAGTTATCTTTCTTCTTTATGTCAGTAGCCTGCAAACAGTTTTGTTCTTTATTTGAGTGCTGCTAATGATCTCAGGCCATCTCAGGAGATGCTCTGAGTTTAAATCACTTTAAATCCAGCAGTTTCCATTTTATTGTGCATGGATTATGCACAATAAATGCCTTTATATGCCTTTATACTGTATGAATCGAATAAAGTAGGCTTAAAAATCTTAATGGATGGTAAAAAAAGTTTGTTTCATACTCTGCTCGTACCCGAGGTAAATAAAATGTCAAAGATCTGCAATGGAGGCATCACATACAGGGGTGGAAAGAATACTGAAAAATCATACTCAAGTAGAAGTATTGTTACGTTCCAAAAAATGTAGAGTAAAAGTAGCTGTCCTAAAAATACTCAAGTAAGAGTAAAAGAGTAGCTCATTTAATGTGCTGGATGGCAGAGGCAGGCTAAATACAAACAAATTGTGCCGTTGTGATTTAATGTGCTGAGTAACGTAATTTTTCCCACCATGTCCGATATTAAAATCAGTGCTACACACTTTGCAAAAGGCAAAAAATAGTTTGCAACGTTTTTTGCAAAAATTTTCGATATGGCTTTGAATATGAAATTAAATTCTTCCATCCAGCTGTTGTTACATTTACATGTGTATTTAGTTTTTTTCGCCGGAGCACTAACTAAGTCTTCTCCCATCTACCAGTGATGCTTGATTCAAATTCCTACATCTGTTACCTGTGTAGATATCAACAGCACAACTGGGTTGTCAGTTGCCAGGTGGAGGTCACAAATGGGTTAAAATTTGTATGATGTGTCGATTGTGTGGATGCGTTTCATACAAGATCTTGCAACTGGACAACCTTGGAATAATATATTGATGTGATTATTCATATAATGAGGTTTGGGCCATACAAATTACGGGAGTTTCCCGGGAGAAATAACAAAACAGGATGGGGGTGGGAGATGGGTGTGAAATATGAGAGACTCCCGGGAAAAACAGGAGTGTTGACAGAAATGATTTCAAGTCCAAAATTTTGATGCAAATTCGCTTTTGCTCCCAAGGTGTAAATTCACTTTAGACATAACCGACTGAGTTTACATTAAATCCTCAAAATGTATTTGACCATTTAGGCTTTATAATTAGGTGTAATAACGCTCAAACATTAGCCGCCTGTCAATCAAAGAGCACGCAGCGACAGATGTCAGGAAATAAAAAGTCAATCTTTTATATTTCATCTAGATCAACAAACCAGTGGTGCTCTTGCTGTCGTGATTGATGTAATAAACACCCATGTTCTAGATATAAAACATAGGCTAAGTATAGAAAACTACTCCAAAGTTTGGATGTCTCTCTTTTTTCCGATAAACATCTAGATATTTTTATCGCCCAGCCCTATTGATAACATTGCATTAATCGCTCACAGCAGCCCAATAATCTCAGTGATAGAGAGTTAAATTACAGGTTACGTTATAGACACAGAATCTGGTAGGCAGAAATATAAAATTGACCTCGATATGTTCCTTCAAATTAGAGGCAGGATTAATGCTGATATCTGGCTTGAGCAAGTTAAACTCAAATGACACAAACAAGCAATTGTCCTTTTTCACTGCAAAAAGCCCTCCCAGGTGCGGCTGAGATGTTCAGCTGTAAACTATGCTTGAGGCATTCTCCACATCCAGAACAGCTGCCGTTCAAGTTTTTTACATGTTATTTGATTTGACGGCTGTCACGAGACTCTTCCTAGCCAATCATGTTGATAGATAAAAATAAAAATCAGGACAGGAAGTAGTGAACACAGACGGTGGGAAAATAGTGCAGTAAAAATACAGTTACAGCACTTAAAATATACTCAAGTAAAAGTAAAAGTATACAATTTTTAAACTACTTAAAAAGTACAATTCTTGGGAAAAAGTAGTTAATTACAGTAACATGAGTATTTGTAATTCATTACTTAACAGCCCTGAACATATATATATATATATATATATATATATATATATATATATATATATATATATATATATAAGGATATACAATTATAACAAAATGTTGCATGCATTACTCATGCTGCTCATTATGAATTATACTCTACACAACCAACCACAGTGTTGGCTGCCCATGGATTTTAATTTAACGTTGTGATGTTCAACACAGGATTATTGGGGCTATTAATTGCAGAATGTGCTAAACATCAGAGCAAGCTTTTTGTGACTTTACCTTTTTATGACCAATTTGGTTTAGTCTAGAAGGTCCTTAAAAGCTGAGGATGACAGGTGATGCATACAGTCGACTAGAGTGACTTACTGAGAGATTAGCAAAGTAAACCCATGTTGAAAGTTAAGAGGTTAAACCATCTCAACAAACAGATATGAGTATGTGCGCTTCACAATTAATGTGTTTGCCAGCTTACTAACTTAGACTTTCAGAGCAGGGGAAATTGTTTTTTTTTATTAATTTGGGTATGAAATAACGGCCTTAATTAATTTAAGTGACCGACATGTAGTGACCCTCACTTTTGAGTGATGTTGGCCAAACCCAGCACATTTCAATTTCAGATTGTTCAATGTTACAAGCGACTCTCAGTCAAAACCAAACACATTTTTTTTAGTTGTAAAAGATAAAACAGTTTACATTTCTATGTTAAGAATGTAGACTTTTCTTTAACCTGACCCTTTCTTTTATTTTAAATGATCCTTTGCTTTACTTCAGTAAAGAACTAATCTGGTACCCTGCCTGAATCAACCCAATGCACCCAATACCTACTGTAACAACATGCTAATGTCTTCACAATAACTTTTGAGTAACTTACATAATCCTCCTACAATTATCATTAGTTTCAAAGCAGCTCAGCAATCCGCTGTGGCTGATGCCAAGCAGACAGTAGAGTATTATTTAAGCTGATACATCCAAATAACATAACTGAAACACTTCTGTTTCTCTTGTTGGAAATGTTTATCTCTATTTAATATTCATCATTGACATCAGTCAAAATGACTTATTAAACTTGGACACTTTATTGACATGTGCGCAGAAGAAAGAGAGACATTCCAAGATCCACTTATCCTTAACTTCAACTAAATAAATAACTCAAATTTTGTAGAGCAAAAACATGAAACATGTCTGACCACAGATGCCAAGACAGATTAAGATATTACCCAAACTAAGATCAGTAAATATCTTACAGCTGACCAGATAAATCTTAACAGCAAAAGACGGCCAAAAAAAATCAACAATCTTTTTTTATGACACACACACATGCAGAGGTCATTGACCATCCAGGTCTCTTAAATAATCTCAATTAAAAAACAGTACAAAATAACAGTCATAAACGTCTAGGTTACTGTTGTAACCTCCATTCCCTGATGGAGGGAATGAGACGTTGTGTCGAGTGAAGCGACTTCTTTGAAGGCCTCGGTTACCTCAGAACTTGAGAAAAGGCCAATGAGAAATTGGCAGACAGAATTTGCATGTCCCACTCCTGGACATATGGGTATAAATGTAGGGAATCATGCGTTTTTCCATTCAGGTTTTGCACTGAGGAGCCGAGAATAAGGTTCAGCCATAGCAGAGGCTCGGTTCAGTTTCGTGGCCTGGGGGACACAACGTCTCGTTCCCTCCAACAGGGAATGGAGGTTCAACAGTAACCTAGACGTTCCCTGTCTGTCGCTCACTTCAACATTGTGTCGAGTGAAGCGACACTAGGGGTCGCTATTCAATCACGTCACGCACTGAACCATGTACGTGCACTGCTGATGCAGGTGCGGGCAGGCAGTTGCTTGCCAAAGTGACAGGCTGCGTCAGAATGCACGTACCCTTCCCCAATGCCCCATAAAATTGTCCTCTTTGGCTTCGTCAACTCGTCATGCACCTCCGGGAAGAAAGGAACTGGGGGGGGGGTCATCTAGCCATGATGGGTGTATGGGGGTTGACCCCCCACCTCCCGCCCTGCGCTCACAGTGGCCCAGGCAAGCAAAGCGGACATCTGTGCATCCGGCTGAGACTGGACGAGCAGACCCGGAGGTGGCAGCCCAGTCGAGTCATCAGCATCAGACGCCGCTGTGAAGCTCTCCGATGCAGTGGTGAAATCATCATCCAGCTCACGGGGTCCGAGGGAGTTAACAGACTGGCCGTGAGGCGAGCCGCTCTCACCTCGAGCCCGAATGGAAGCAAACGAGCTTGCTTGGGAGCGGGTGGTTCGTGGGGATTTACACAGGGGCGGAAGGGCATCTTCATAAAGACGCGTCCTGAAAAGGATGTTCAGCTGCAGCTGTGTATTGCTCTTTTAGAGAAAATAACTCTTTTAGCAGCGCTGTCGAAGCGCCCAGGGGCAAAGCTGCACTGCAGTGCATAGAAGGAGAAAGCTGCTGATATGCACCATAGATCCAACAGCGTAAGCTCTGCAGAGGTGATTGGAAAAGTAAGTGATCTCACCTTGCTGACAATTTCTCATTGGCCTTTTCTCAAGTTCAGTGGTAAACGAGGCCTTCAAAAAAGTCCCCTATTGTCGCTTCACTCGACACAACGTTTTTTAGGCCCTTTCCCACTACAGGAACTAAAGCCAGATTTAGGTAATTTTTGAAGAACTACTACTAGTTTTTGTTGCTTTCGTACATGAGGAACTATAGTTCATCTTAGCCATTTAGAGTGACTTTTTTAGCTCCTACTCTGGGGTTGGTACTTTTTGGGAGAAGAGGGACTGTGGGAGGTGCTGCAGCCTGTGATTGGTCAAACAGGAATGAAGCAAAAAGCAATGAGAAACATGAAAATGACTGTTGGTTTATAGTGCATTTTCAACATGTTTTCTGCTGAGTTCAGCATGTGATGTGCGGTTAAATAGGCTGAGTGTAATGCGGCTTCTGCGTGCTCACATGCCCATTATAACTTGCAGACGGAGTTCATGTAAAGCCTTATGAAAAGTGTATCTCCGATTCTGGCATGCTGCATCTGTGATGTTTTGCTATTGTATCGCGCATCAAAACAATGTCAGAGGAAAAATGGTCGACATTACATCTCATGGTTATTTTGTAGGTGTGTATGCAACAGGGAAAAGTATCCTCAGGAATGTAGTTCCTCTAAAAAGTTGTCCTTCCAGAAAATATCTCTTGGAGAGTACAAGAACTCTATGTTGGATAGGGGCCTATTATTAAATGTATAAATGTTACTTACAAAGGAAAAGTTATAATAATTTGTATTTTTTCCTTGTGGTTTACTTATATTAGGTATGTCCCAATAAATATTTTTTGAGAATGACTATGAGTACTTCCTTATTGGTACTCGCCGTTACAGAGTACAAAACTTTTTTTTTATTCCATATCAATTCCAATTTGATCATCACTATGGTGTTTAAAAAATGTAAATCACAAGTCATAAAACTTAAATCAAATGAAAATATAACAATTCATTTTCAACATAATATTGTATCTTTATCAAATGAAGCGCTTTTATACAGAATCTCACAGCACAACCAAAATACAACATTAGAGTTATTTTGTCAAGTAAAGTGCTGCAATAGTGCAATACAGATATGTGATATTGCATGAAAATAATACACTGATTAATAATACATTTATTTATTATATTCTTAGTATTAGTAGTATTACAGTGAATATTATATAAATATACATTTGTGATCTATTTCTGTCATACTTTCTTCCATTTTACATTGAGCTTTTATTTTGAAGGGTTTCTGTTTTTGTAATGAAGGTAGCTTCTCAGTTTGAACCACAAAAGGCTATTATTTAGCACATTATATGTAGTCTGTATGTGCCTCAATTTACAAACTAAATTAGAGCTATGCTCGCTGTCATCGGCTACAAACAGAGCATGTGATGCTCATGATGGTGTTTTATTAATAAAAGAGCACTAAAGTGTATGAGCACTTTGTGTATTTATGTCAGCACAATACCAGCTCCACACATTCACAAGTGCTCATATTTCACATGGAAATAATATATTTATCTAATTAAATCACAGCTTTTGCAATGTGTGGTGCGCTGAATGTTTATATAATGACATTTGTCATCGGATAGGGTATCGGATAATTTTTACGAGTGGAAGTACATGAGTGCAGTATCAGACCCGATTCCAACACCAGAATCGATATCCCTACTTAAAATGTGCAAAGCTTTTGGCTTAAGAAAATTGTATTTTTCATGATTTGAACCCTTTATCTTTTTGGGTTCTGCTTTCCAGTAAATATATTAAAATGTTTTATATCTGTATCAGATATTCTAATGTCTATGCTTCTAACCATCACCATCAATTTATCACTAAACATTTTTTAAATATCATCCTTTTCAATTTCAACAGCACCCAAATCATCTAAGCTCTTTACATATGTAATCAAGGGTGGCCCTATTTTACACTTAATTAGACTTAAGATTGCTTGTAGAAGGCATGCCAGTAAACACATCAAGCCTGGTATGTTTGTCTTTGTGTTCATTTCTTCCATTCAGTTTCTTCCATCCCTCCCTTTGACTATGGGTGGTGTGAATTGTTCTCGTCACTGTTAACAAGTATCTACTCCTGACGCTGACACTGTGGATGACCTCCTGACCTTGTGTACACCACTTATTACACTTGTCAAGAAAACAACTTTTGATTTATCTTAGTTGTACGTGTAGATTTTTTACTTTATGAGAACAATAACTCTCTACATGTTCTCGTAAAATTGATGGCATAGTTCTGCGTTTTAGTTGTCTCTGAGACAGAAGTATTTGTAAAATGACCTTGACCCATTAAATCTCAAGTACACACAGAACCAGTCAAAAAAGGCTTGTTTTTTTGGCTAAATACATCCTTTGTATCTTCAATGAAATCCATTCTGGACTTAAATTACCAAAATGTCAAATTAAAAAATGTCTTTCATTGTATTATACTCCAAATCTAAGACTTTCACATCTACAGTTTAAAGGCATTTTCACCAAAATATGAAAATTCCCTCATTATTTACTCATCCTTATGTTGTTCCAAACCTGTATGACTTTCTGTCTTCCATGGAACACTAAAGGAAGAATGACATCCTCAGTCACTATTCACTTTCATTGTATGGAACAAGCAGTACTGAAAGTAAATGAGGCTGTCATTCTGTCTAATATCTCCTTTTGTGTTTTACAAAAGAAAGAAAGTCATACAATTTTGGAACAACATTAAGGTTAAGTAAATGATGACAGCATTTTCATGTTTAGTAACTATCCCTTTAAATATTTTCCAGCTTATTTTCAGTGACCAACTGTATAAAATCAATATAACACATCTTGACCAGCTAGCACTAATTAATGGTATGTTTTAATTTCTACCATAAGGAGTGTAGTGGTCACACCTCTGCACTGATAGTACTTTGTCCTGTGCTAACCTCCAGTGGCACGGTCTTCATCACAAGCTGGCGTTGAGTACCCACCAATCATCCTGGTACACTACAGGTCTCCCTGCAGCAGCATGAATAATGCTGTGTGTGTTTAACTTGCAAAATAGAAAGAAGCCATGTAATCTAAATACATAAGGTAATATAAATACAACAAAACCATATAATCTCCTGCAGGACTGGGGAACGCTGAGCAGTGTGTGCGTATGTGTGTTTGCAGTATGTGACATTTCTGCTGTAGCTCATTGGTTCAAGTTTGGCTTTCATGGCTGGCACAAGCAGTGTTTAAAAAGCTCCCGGAAAGTTTACAGTGGGTGAAGTTCTCTGTAGGTTTGTGTGACAACCTTTAACACAGCATACCCATCACAAGCAAAACACGGGACCTCCCTGGAATCTTTTGCATGAATTTCCATTCATGCATTTCCACTCTTTTCTAAGCTTCCTTTTTGTTTCATGGTGTGTCCATGACCTTGTCTGTCTGTCTGAAAACAGTTTGGTCAGTCTCACCTCGTTGACTTCAATTTGCAAGTCAGTGTTGCTTTAGAGGGACAAGCTTTTCATTCCATCTGGTACTGGCAAGCAAAAGTAAAAATAAACTTGCACAAATTTGTGAATTTAGTCAAATCTGGAAGCCATTTCAAGATGATTGATAGGTAATTCCATTTTCAATTACCATTCGTGGAATTAATGAAACTACTGGTGTTGACAGTAGGGATGGTAATCATCAGGGACCTGGTGATACAATATTATACTGATATCTGGGTCGCGATAAGATAATATTGCACTTCTTTAAAGTGTGCTAAGTGTATTGTGATATATATTAGATCATTTTACTTGCTTCACATTCATCTTAATTAACTTCTGTTTGTCCTGCTATACTTCATCCTAGATCCATAGAATTTGGAACTGCTTCCTTTTTCTAAAAACTTTTGGAAACTTACGATTACCATGACATTTTGGTTACATTAATGGTTCTTGAACGTTCACTTTTCAGCCAATGCGGTACGAATACGATTCACACTGAATATGATTTTGCGTCCATCTACACTATTTTTCAATTGTCTTTCTATATTACCTGTTCTAGTCCGACGTCTTTGACTGCTGTTACTCCCTTTTTTTTAGTGTCTTAAGTTAACTGTTAAAAACACATCTCAAAACACCTGCATTCATGGCACTACATCTAGTATTTTAGTGCAACGAATTACACCTATATGAACAAATGACTCTAATAAGCCTGTTCTTTTAGTGAATCTGACTGCCGTGAAGTCCAGCTTGAAATTAACTTATGTTGTTCTTACAGTAAGCCTCCATACACTTGAATCAGGCAGTATGGTTGCTGACTGGTTATTCATATGACAAAGTATAGTTAAAGATAGGCCTACACCTTACGAGTTTTGTTGTTTTTTGTAATTTATATCAAAAAAGAAATAAAACGTCTCAGGTTACATGTGTAACCCTCGCTCCCTGAAAAAAGCGGAACGAGATGCTGCGCTGCTAAGCGCTACGGGGAACAACCCTAATTGTGACCAAGCTGAAATAGTGTGTGTAACACGTTAATGAACATTGACCGGAATTTATAGCCTCGGCTGATGTAATCATTAGATGCACCTGCGGCCAGGCTATAAATGGCTACGTCACCAGGTGTCGTCAGATACTTGTTTTTGAAGAGCAGTCCTGGGACGTCCCAGTGCGGCAAAGCAGCGCAGCATCTCGTTCTGCTTTTTTCAGGGAACAAGGTTTACACATGTAACCCGAGACGTTCCCTTTACAAAAAGCTTCACTATGATGCTGTGCTGCTAAGCGCTACGGGGAATGCAATACCCACGCCGCCGCACTTGGGGCTGTCCGGACCCCTACGGTTGTGCAGTGTACTCACAAAAACGCGAGAGGTCTCAGACATGAGCTTGAGATGTCGACTCGAGGGCATAAGAGCCTGGAGTAGCATAAACATCTAAACCGTTACATTTTGATGAATGTGTGCGGAGAGGACCAGCCTGCCGCATCACAAACTTGTTAGGCATGGGCTGAGATGTCGACTCAAGGGCATAAGAGCCCGGAGTAGCAAAGCATCTAACCCATAAAGTTCGATGAATGTGTGCGAAGAGAACCCGATCGCAACACAAACTTGTCATAAAAACTGATGAATGTGAGCGGAGAGGACCAGCCTGCCGCATCACAAACTTGTTCAGGCATGAGCTGAGATGTCGACTCAAGGGCATAAGAGCCCGGAGTGCAGAACATCCAAACTAGAAAAGTCCAATGAATGTGTGTGGAGAGGACAACCTGCCGCATCACAAACTTGTTTAGGCATGGGCTGAGATGTTGACTCAAGGACATAAGAGTCCGGAGTAGCAAAGCATCTAGCCCATAAAGTTCGATGAATGTGTGCGAAGAGAACCCTATCGCAACACAAACTTGTCATAAAAACTGATGAATGTGAGCGGAGAGGACCAGCCTGCCGCTTCACAAACTTGTCCAGACATGAGTTTGAGATGTCGACTCATAAGAGCCCGGAGTGGCAGAACATCCAAACTATAAAAATCTAATGAATGTGTGCGGAGAGGACAACCTGCCGCATCACAAACTTGCTGCAGAGGGAGACCTCTAGCCAAGGTTTTAGAGGAGGAGAGCCCTCTGGTAGAGTGTGCCCTAAAACCTATTGGCGAAGCTTGACCGCGCGCCTCGTAGGCCCGGGCAATAATGAGGATGCCTCTTTGAGGGCACCCCGCCCACCAAGCCTTGGCAAACCGCAGTGGCCACATAGAAACTGGCAGTTGTGAGGTAAGTGCCCGCTGACAGTTCTTTCTACAGAAAATCCAGAACTGAAGCAAACTGGCAGTTAGCTGGTTCTGTAATAAGAACTTTAGTAGAAGGAAACGCATGCAGGTGCATTTGTGCTATGAATGCGTTACTATGATCAGCCCCTCCCGAGGGGGTTGTTGGGAGACTCGGGGAGAAGTAGAGGAGACATTGCGCTATCAACAGAGGCGAAGAGGTACTCTTCTGCCCTGTAAAATCTACCCAGATCAGTTCCAAGTGGAGGGAGCCCTAGCACTTGAAATGGTCTCGATAACCTCAAGAGAAAACCCTGTGAACCTCATTTGGTACCCTTAGGGGCCAGACATGAAAGGTTTCACAATTCGGGCCAAGGATGAGAAGGTCCTCCCTGTTCGGAATCGCCCAAGGTGAGCCGTCGATGAGAGGAATTAACTCAGAGAAACATTTCCTGTTCGGCCAGCCCAGCGCCATTAATAGGAGGCAAGACCCTTGCTGGTGAACATTGCCAAGACTCCCGGGAGCAGAGAAACCGGGGAAAGAAACGCATACAGACACATTCTGGGTCATGTATGTGTCTTAACGTCCAGACCCAAGGGGGCTGGGTGATTTCAGGGAGAAGTAGAGGAGACATTGGACTATTAATAGAGGCGAAGAGGTCCTCTTCTGCCCTAAGATCTCACCCAAACTTGTTCCAAGTGGAAAAAGCCCGGCATTTAAAAAGGTCTCGATAACCTCAGGAGGGAGCCCTGTGTCCCTTAGTTGGTACCCTTAGGGGCCAAACATGAAAGATTCCACAATTTGTGGCAGGGATGAAATATTGCCCTGTGCCTCAGATAGAAGATCCTTCATGTTCGGAATCGCCCAAGGCGAGCCGTCGAGAGAAGAGATTAGCTCCGAGAACCAAGCAATGTTCGGCCAGCGCGGTGCTATCAGTAAGAGGCAAAAACCCTTGCTGGCGAACTCTGGGCAACTACTACCTTAGGGTGGAGTTCTTAACTCCCCCGTTGGTATTTTCTGTCTGGACCGTAAATCTGCTCCCATATACAGGCATCCAGGGATATAACTGACCTGAGTGACAGGAGCTTGCCCTGGGCCCTAAGGAGAACCCGACGTGTCAGAAATACAGCTGACAAGAACGTGGGTCTCCTTGATGATTTATGTAAGAGGCTACCGCTGTATTGTCCACCCGCACCAAGACATGGCAGCCTCAGGAGGAGGTATTTCAGGGCCAGAAATGCAGCCATCAACCCGAGACAGTGACTGTGACAACCGAGCTGATGACCCTCCTATCCCCTTAAGCTGGATGACCACTTAAGTCCGCTACCCCGCCTGTCAGGGAGGCGTCTGTTGTTAGCAGCCTGCGACAACAAGACGCACCTAGAGTGGGACCCAAGGCAGAAAACCGGGGTCTGAACCACATAGAAAGGGAACGAAGCCTGAGGCGCGTAACCCTTTTTAGCGTAGGGGTTTTGGCCCTTGGAAGAAATCCCCTGGCTTTTGGCCACAACAAAAACGGTCTCATGAGCAGAATGTCCAGAGGGATCACCGTGGACACGGTCGCCCTGAGACCTGGAAATCGTTGATACTGATAACAGTGCAACCTTGACCTAGCCTGACTTTGCTCAGGGTGATCTGAATGGACTCAATCCTAGCGGGAGACAGTTGTGCCCGCATTGTGATTGAACTCCATATGATGCCCCGATAGACAGTGTTCTGAGTGGGAGAGAGGATGCTTTTCTTGGCGTTGAGCCTCAACCCCAGAGAAACAGATGAGCTAAGACAATGTCCCTGTGCTGAACTGCCAGTTCCTGGAACTGCGCTAGGATAAGCCAGTCGTCTACATAATTCAGAATGCAGATGCCGCGGAGTCGAAGGAGCCAGCGCTACATCATGCATTGTGAATGTGCGGGTACAAAGGGCTAGGCTTAGTGAAATAACCTGACCCTGGAAGACTTCTCCCCCAGAAGCGAACCTCAGGAACTTTCCATGTTGTGGCAGAACTTCTAAATGAAGTATAGAAGTGTGTCATAAGATCGATGGTGACCAGCCAAACGAGTTGTAGGGCTTGAGACACCCACGGGTTGTTCAAGCTTTAAGATCTAAGCCAGACGCCACCCCTCACCCTCCATGGGAAACGGAAAGTATTTAGTGTAATAACCTAACTCTCTCTCTGGAAGGGGAACACATACCATGGCCCCTTTTGTTATGCGTGTGTGGGAAGCAGGAGAAGGCAGACGGGGGGGTGCGGATCCAAACGCGGTTTATTTAACAAACAAATAATAATTATACAAAACACAGGAACAAAGGAAAAGCCCACGATGGGAAAACTAACTCAAATACAAAACGACACACAGGAGAACACAGGTTGGGTAAAACATCCACGAAGGGTAAAGTAGAAGACAGCAATAACAGGGTACCTCGGCAAAGAACATGACACGTCAACATTCAACATGAGCAAACAACGATCGACAGAGACTGAACAAACACACAGGCTTAAGTACACAAACACAATAATGACTAAACGAGACACAGGTGAGAACAATGATGAGTGCAGGCAATGAGGGAGGCCGGGAATTGTGGGAATTGTAGTTTAAGACAATAGACTAGTGAAACACAGGGAGGACAACAAGGAAAACGTGACATGGAATGTGAACAGTGAAGAGTGAAACAGAAAACACGGGGCGGACAACACGGGATCGTAACACCTTTAACCAGGAGATTGAGTTTTTTGTTTTTACATAAAAAGAAATCCGGTTTATGGTAGTGAGAACACGCCGTTGAAACACGGAAAAGCGGCGAGTGAATTAAATCCTGACGCCCTTATAAGACCCACAGAAAAGAATATATCTGGCAGAAGTTTCCACGCTGCCAGGATCTCTGAGATGGGTATTATATTTGAACACTTCCTGTTGAGGGGTTGTCGAGTGTTTCGCGTCCTGAATAAAATGCAGGAACAGCAAAAACACCCAATTTTGATGGAAGCCTCTGCAACCCGAAACACCAAGAGGTGGCGGGAATGGAGGGGCTTCGAGGGGGTACCGGGAGGGGTGAAGTGAAGCACGCGCCCCGTCCCGAGGGGAGCTACCCCCTAATCTAGGCGCAAGACCGTCACGGTTTTCTCTTACTAGAATTTATAGTCCTGAGGTCTTGCTTCGGGGGCTAACGAGGGCAGCGAGACTGTCCCCAATCCCTGGGAGGAGGAGCACGACTCGGCACACTTTGCTTTTGAGCCTCCCTTCAGTCAGGACCGAGGCAGGTCTGAGGCTTGCTCGTCAAGTGCAGAACCCACACTCAGGTCATCCAGGAGGTCAGCCTGGTACGCCTGTAAAACAGCATAGTGTGCAGAGCAGCACCAGCCTGACCTGCTGCTTGATAAGCCCTTCCCACTAAAGTGGAGGTTGTCCAACAAGGCTTTGAGGGGAGAGAGGGCTTCTTAAGTGACGATGCCGAGCCCGGCGAGAGATAGCCCGCAAGCGTCTCTTCGACCGGCGGCATCACTGAATACCCCTGTGCCTCAGCACCCACGATAGTCGAATATAATGAAGGGTATGTGAACACGGGAAGAAAATATATATATATATTTTTTTTTTAAATATATATATATATATTTTTTTTTTTTAGTGGTTCTCCATGAGCGAAAAAACTCTTCATGGAGGTTATCAAAGAAGGGAAGGGACCCATGAGGCGTTCCCTTTCTTAGACTGGAAGATAAAATCTATCCCCTAATTTGGAGCGTTTGGGGGTCTTTTTTTCGCGTGGCCAGTCCAATCTGGCAACCGCAAGTTTAACAACATCGAGCAATGTGTAAATACTATTACAGCAATATAAAGATCATAACTTGACAGAGCATATTAGTAAAAATGTGACCTGGACAGCATGCATTATTACACACTCACTCAAGCCTTAACAATCACAACATGTTTACAAAACAGGTGAAAATACCTTATCTAACTGAACTGTGAGTTCATACTGGAAATAAATGAATCTTTTTTGAATGCACGCACACACATAACTGTAAGCTTGACATAGCTTGGCCCCAGTTCTCACCCTGTTCGGAAAAAAGTCCAGTGAGAACATTAATATGCTATATATGTGAGCCTTTAAGGTGTTATACGCTAGCCTTCCATATTATAATAAACTAATCACAACCCCACATCTTGTACAATCGACATTACATTCATATATGCATATTATATATAATGTTTACCATTATGTTTGCATAACAAATACAAGTACTATGCTACTTAGAACATTGTTGGCAGCACAGGAGCACCTGGTGGTCCGGGGCCCTACAAAACTGTAGTTTGCATATAGGGAGGACTGCCATTGCAACTAATGTCCACTCATGATCTATGGTATGAACCAAAAGTGTAGGAATCTTTATAAATGCAGAGGAATTATTTTTTTTCCAACTTTAGAAATGTATACATTCGTAATGTTTTAATGGTAATAAGAAAAGTGAAGCTTAACGAATCAGAATTCAACCGTGAACTCAAATGAGGGAGACCAATAGTATTTGGACAGATAGAGTGCATGTTTTTCATTGGAAAGCTCACACTGACTTTTTCCATGGCCAGTGCAATTAACTTGATAAAACAAAAGGCTAAGTATAAATGACTGCTTGCTTCAGTTGGCCTTGCACTAAGTAAAAATGGAAATTCGGAGACAATGCGCTGATGCACACCGTTGGATTCTTACAAACAAACTTTTAAGTGGCACATTGCACTAGGCCTCTCCTCAGCCTCAATGTTCTGACAAGGACCATAAGTGGAAATATCTGGTAAAATTCACTATCCAATTTCATTTATGAACATCAGTAACTGCTGGAGTCTATGCAAGAAAAAGAACAAAAGCTCTGAACACCTTTGAAGAGTTGCCATTTTTTGTGTCTACGGAACATTTGTTTGAACGTTCTTTTCAAACAGGCTTACTTCAAGTGTAAGATGCAACATTTAGATGTTCTATTGGCCCCTGTCACCTCGACCTCCCACAATATCCATAGCTTATTCCATATCTTAAAACCCATTATAGAACAATACACAGACTGTGGTATTTGCATATACAGTACAATAAATCAACATAATCAATCGTGTGTGCACTACGACTCTATCTTCAAAGTTGGGTCTAAAATTAACTTTAAAACCACATCTGCCTAGGAGCATTAAATTGAGAACATATCTCAGCAATACATATTTTTCAGTCATGACCATTTCCATCAAATTAATGCTAACTTGAATACTTTATTGACTTTTTTGATAATTGAAGCATCTGTTAGTGTTAGTGGTATGATTCTGTTCTGGGCAAACTCTGGATGGAGCAGGGAGGGCAGTGAATAAACCCCCCCCAGGGGTAACAACAGATCCAGCAGATTTATATTACAACATTGCACAATTCTCACATTTCTAACAATGCAATATGATACAATAGATCATTGCATAATATAGAGTAGATAAACACTTGGTAGAACTAAAGCCAAATACCTTATTCAGAAAGGTATCTACCGAAATGAATAATACATTTTGCAGAGTAATTATAGTTTTGTTAGACTGATCATCCAATGAGCACATGGATATTTCGATGTTTTAAATGAACATACATTATCTTAAACGAAAACGCAATAGTGAGTCTGTGAAGCCAGTATGACTAAATTTTAAACTTTATGAATGAAAATATGCACGGTGTGATTTAAAGTTCAAATCAGATGGCCGCGTTGCACAGTTGCGCATTTATTGTGCGAGTTTAAGAAATCTGAGCTTGTCAAGAGTAACATTGATTAAGATACTATATAAACATCCTTTTCAGGACACTGTATTTTGAAGATAATTTTGTAAAAATTCAAACAACTTTACAGATCTTTATTGTAAAGGGTTTAAACAATGTTTTCCATGCTTGTTCAATGAGCCATAAACAATTAATGAACATGCACCTGTGGAAAAGTCGTTAAGACACTAACAGCTTAAAGATGGTAGGCAATTAAGCTCACAGTTATAAAAACTTAGAACACTAGAGAGACCTTTCTACTGACTCTGAAAAACACCAAAAGGAAAATGCCCAGGTCACTCCTCATCTGTGTGAACGTGCCTTAAGCAAGCTGCATGAGGACTGCAGATGTGGCCAGGGCAATAAATTGCAATGTCCGTACTGTGTGACACCTAAGACAGCGCTACAGGGAGACAGTAAGAACAGCTGATCATCCTTGCAGTGGCCGACCACGTGTAACATCACCTGCACAGGATCGGTACATCTGAATATCACACCTGTGGGACAGGTACAGGATGGCAACAACAACTTCCTGAATTACACTAGGAATGCACAATCCCTCCATCAGTGCTCAGTGCAGGTTCATCCTGACATAACACTCAAGCATGTCAATGCCACCAGCCATACTGCTCATTCTGTGCATGATTTCCTGCAAGACAGGAATGTCAATGTTCTGCCATGGCCAGTGAGAGGGGTAACATCTCACAGCAAGAAATGGCAAATCTAGTGCAGTCCATGAGGAGGAGATGCACTGCAGTACTTAATGCAGCTGGTGGCTACACCAGATACTGACTGTTACTTTTGATTTTACCTCCCCCCTTTGTTCAGGGACACATTACTCCATTTCTGTTTGTCACATGTCTGTGAAACTTATTCAGTTTATGTCTTAGTTGTTGAATCTTTTCATGTTCATACAAATATTTACACATGTTAATTTTGCTGGGAATAAAAGCAGTTGAAAGTGAGAGGGTGTTTTATTTTTTTGCTGAGTTTATATATGTTCCACTCTATGAAATATCTATGATAATGTTTAGAACCTTTTGAGCAAGATATAAAAGAACATGCCTCTGTGTCTCACTCGCTCCTTAAGAAGGCAGCACGCAGTGTGTGAGGTGAGGTAGGGTTGAAGTTTCTTATAAATAAGAGCAAATAATTTTAATTTTAACATAATAATTTTTAAAACCATAGCGATCACAAGTAACCAGCAATGAACATGCATTGGCTGTTGTGTAGGGCTGCATAGGGCTGGTATATCATCGCATTGATTTTAATGGTAATATAAAATTAAGGAATATTGTAAATAGCACTTTTTTTTTAGCATCTTGAGTGCACTATTAGACTAATTTCACAATTCTTCAGGGCTGCATAATTAATCAAAATAACATAAAAATTGGAATGTGATCATATGTGATTATTAAACCACAAAAAGCTGAGATTAAATAAAATGAATAGCCTACATGGTTTGTGTGCGCTTCAGAGTAAATGGTTGACGTATTCTTCATATTCACACAATTAGTATTGCATAGACTACTACTGTTAAAATAATGCAATATTTCACAATAATAATTCAGTATTATAATAAAAACTGGGTTAAAAAATAAGTGAAGTTAGTTTTTGCACACCTTGCTCATTCAAAGTAAACAATTTTTAGTCAAAAATATGTTTAGGTAAATATTGCATTTTGTAACTGTATTGATGTATATTTGTGCATATAAATGACAATTATTACATGATATTCCTACTTTCAGTAGGTGAAAAACTGTGGAAAACATGCCTTAAGTGTTTTTAACTATATTTTTTTACTTCATGCATTAAAGATTTAGAATCTACCTGTCTAGAATATCTGTTTGGTTAAAATGGTGGTGCCTGTCATTGAAGAAGAGGACCAGAGGTGATGATTGAACACAAATGCTGTGAGTTTAATGAAACACAAAACAAAAAAAAAGCTCAAACAAACTAGGATAAATAATCTAAGAACAATACCACAATGAACAAATAACTAAATATGGTAATTCAGGAGGCAAGAAGGGCGTATGACTATGAACAGAAGGAAGAGGTATATGTATTTATATATATATAGTTTTTGATGAGTGCAATATTGGATGACAGTTGGAGTGGGAAAAGGAAGGAGTGGAGACTGATGTGGAGGTGGAACACCCAATGTGGAGGATGTCTCTGTCATCAGTGAGGAGAGTCAGATCTAGGATGTCGTTGTGAGGGACCCAGGAGTGCTCCTCAGGACCACACCCCTCCCAGTTGATGAGGTGTTGTAGCCGACCCTGCCGACGCTGGCAGTCCCAAATGGCCACGAATGGAGTAAGCTGGGCTATCTTCCAGTGGCGGGGGAGGACCCCCATCAGTTTCTGCAGGAGAAGGATAGAGAGTGGATAAGTAAGGCCTCAGGAGGGAGACATGGAAAGTGGAAGAAATTCTGTAATGTGAAGGGAGTGATAATCAGTATGCAACTTGGTTGATTTGACGTGTGATGGTGTGATGGACCTACGTATGTATCAAGGACTTAACTTTTGACAGGGAAGGTGGAGACAAATATCCCTGGTGGAGAGCCATATCTTCTGACTAGGATGGTACTGGGGTTTTATGGATCGTCTGGCATCAGCCTGGATCTTCTGTTGAGGGACGTTGTTGTCTCTCTGGAGAGAGTTTCTTTGAAACAAGGCACAAGGATGGAGCTTCGAGGGTTTTCCATGTCGTTGAGAAAGGATTGCACCTACGCCAGTAGTGAAGGCATCGACCTCAACTAGGAAAGGGAGTTCAGAATAGGGGTTCTTGAGGACTGGTGCCATGGTGAATGTCATCTTGAGTCGTAGGAATGCCTCAGAGGCTTAAGAGGACCAGACAAGCATTGTGAGTTTGCTTCTAAGTAGGATGGTGAGCGGTGTGACTACCATGCTGAAGTTCCGGATGAACAGTCGATAAAAGTTGGTGAAACCGATGAACCTCTGCAACTCCTTCACAGTTGATGGTTGGGTCCAGGATGTTGCTGCCTTTACCTTTGAGGTCCATCTGAATACCACTAGGACTCATGACAAAACTAAGGAAGACTATAGAGGATTGGTGGAAGAGGCACTTTTCTGCCTTAAGGTACATACAGTGCATTCGGAAAGAATTCACAGCACTTTTGTTATGTTACAGCCTTATTCAAAAATTGATTAAATTAATAATTTTTCTCAAAATTCATAATGACAATGTGAAAGAAGTTTGTTTGAAAATTTGCTCAATACTTTGTTGAAGCACCTTCGGCACCAATTACAGCCTCAAGTCTTTTTGTGTATGATGCTACAAGCTTGGCACACCTATTTTTGGACAGTTTCTCCAATTCTTCTTTGCAGGGCCTCTCAAACTCCCTCAGATTGGTTGGGGAGCGTCGATGCACAGCCATTTTCAGATCTCTCCAGAGCTGTTTAATCAGGTTCAAGTCTGGGCTCTGACTGGGCCACTCAAGGACTCAGTGAGGAGATTCAGATCCAGGATGTCATTGTGAGGGACCCAGGAGTGCTCCTCAGGACCTCAGGAGAGTGCTCTGGAGCAGGTTTTCATCAAGGATGTCACTGTACATTGCTGCATTCATCTTTCCCTAAGTCCTGACTAGTCTCCCAGTTCCTGCCGCTGAAAAACATCCCCACAGCATGATGCTGCCACCACCATGTTTCACTGTAGGGATGGTATTGGCCAGTTGATGAGCGGTGCCTGGTTTCCTCCAGACATGACGCTTGCCATTCAGTCTGAGAGTCCTTCAGGTGCCTTTTGGCAAACTCCTGGCGGGATGTCATGTGCCTTTTACTGAGGAGTGTCTTCTGTCTGGTCACTCTACCATACAATTCTGATTGGTGGAGTGTTGCAGAGATGGTTGTTATTCTGGAAGATTCTCCTCTCTCCATAGAGAAACTTTGGAGTTCTGTCAGAGTGACCATCGGGTTCTTGGTCTGAACCAATGGGTTTTCCAACTACTGATTGCATAGGAAGGGGTTTGGTCTTGGAGCTGGTTTGGATGTTGAGCCGGTGACAAAGGGCGTGTGAGATTAAGTTGCCTGCTGAGCTGGAATCGAGGATAGCATGAGCCGTGTGGGAGGAAGAAGGAGTAGTGATCTGGATGGGAACATGGAATTTTTGGAAGATCACAGTTTAATGGGTAAGGATGGGAAAGGAGGAGGCGGGAACTGGCAAAACAGTTAACATACAGTAACTTTAATGAAACATAACATAAAACAGCGGCAGTGTGTGTCTCTCTCTCGAACTGGTGCCACCAATTTGTCTTTATCCCCCTCCTGGGTCACGGCTTCCTCCTCATCACACTCTTCCAATGCCCGATTCAGGCCAGGGAAACCTCTGGCATGATGTACTCCCCTCACCTCTCTTCCTGGACAGCTGCTCCTCCCCTGGTGTTTGGCAGCAAATCCTTCAACCCCTAGCAGTTGGCAGCAGTTCCTCTGATTCACGGAGGCCTGGTGTGACTCCTCTGGCTCCTGCCCAAGCAGAAAGCAGTGGTGAGGACACCACGACAACGAATCCCTCCTCCTTCCCAGGTTTCAGCACCAGTGTAACGCGTTCAGGAATGGCAAAGGAGGAAGCTGGGACCGGCTTGACAAACACATAGACATTTTTATTGACACCTTTCAGTATACAACAAGAGTTTTCAGTCATAATATTCAATACACGCCCTGCTTTTCAGCAGACATGTTCAACATAAAGACACACAGAAACACGTCGCTACATGTGTCTCTCTCTCCCCGTCTACCACTGTCCCTCTCCTTAAATACTCTCACCACCCCTCATTGGAATGTGTGACCAGTGTGGCACACAGTTGGCTACTCATTCACCACTTATCTTCCTGGCCTTACTCTGCCCAGACACCGCTCTGCCCCACCCTGCGTGCCACACACACGTAAGAGAGCTTAAAAGGAGGCTACATGGACAGAAAGAGCATTTAAATAGTAGATGGTTGGCAGCTCCACAGTAGGGGTACAGTTTATTGTGTTGTCTTCTCCTCTGCTCAGACGGGTAGAGTTTATCTGCATATTTTCAACCTCAGACAACTGGGCACTGGAACGAGTTGTGGATAGAACACTGGTTCTTCTGCGCTTTGTTGGAGGCACCTACCAACACGGATAGAAAAATTTATCAAATTCTCTGACCCCATAGCATCGTCAACACCGGTGAGATGACCTGGAGTTGCTGATTCAGCCCCTGGCAATAGAGGGTCAATAAGGCTGGTTCATTCCAATGACTGGCCACAGCAAGTGTATGGAAACAAAGAGCATAATCTGTGACAAATTGCCTTGATGAATATGGCTAAATTGCTCACTGGTGTGACCCTTCCCCATCGGCTGTTCAAACACTTTCTTAAAATGTGCCAGATTAGCTTGCAGGAGTCACCAAGGGGCTGCTTGATGTTGACTGGAATCTGAGCTCTGGAAGATGATGCACTAACTGAGGCCATGGACACACCAAGTCGCATCCACTGCATTTCTTCTAGTGTGCTCAGAATCATGGTCAGCATTTCATGATGCTGGAGAAGATGGCCGTGATCAGCAAACATAACGAGAGAAGATGCCATTCACGCTGGGTTAACATTCTTGGTCAAGTCTTCTGTCAATGAAGAAAAGGACCATAGGAGATGATTGAACCCAAATGCTGAGAGTTTAATGAAATGCAAAACAAGCTCAAACAAACTAGGAGAAATGATCCAAGAACAAAACCACAACAAAATAATTATTGAACACGGTAATTCAGGAGGCAAGAAGGATGAATTAAACAACAGTTGGGTCTATACGAGACTTGACAATGAACTGAAGGAAGGGATAATATATATAGAGTTCTTGATGAGTTCAATAATGGATGACAGGTGTGTGTACTCAGTACTTAGGGGAGTTGGAGCTGGAAAAGGTGGAGACTGATGTGGGCATGACAGTGACTCTGGTAAAAAAATTTTTTAGCAAATGTATAATTATCGAGATATATATCGATTAGGCTGAAAAATACCTAATATATAGCCTAATATTTGTAGCAATATTGCCCAGCCCTACTGTTATGCTGGTTAGAAGTCACACTGTTGTTTATTTCTGATTCAAACAAATCTTTTTGTATTATATTTGTATTTTATTTATACATTAATTTAGATAATTGATGTGCTGTATTAAAGACACCTCCGCTTAAATCTCTGCATTCTTAAAGGCACTTCCGTGCTTTTAAATGCACCTCCACTTAAAAGGGCACCTTTACATTTGTGATGGGCACATTTAGATTTGTGAATGAAAGGGGCAGTGGCTTGCGCCCCTGTAGCCCCTGTTATGTGCAAGTCAGTGGCGAACACTGATTTGGTTGTGATCTAAGGGTTTTGTCACAGACCACAAAAATCTGTCTGCGAAAAAATTTGCGTAGTGGGGGCATGGTTTAACATGACCTGTCTGACTATTGCCATGCTTGATTTACACTAGGCATATCAATTATTTCCTGAGAATATATAGTTGGAGACCATTGGTGAAAATGCTTAAATTTTGCATTTTTCTTACTGAATACATTATAAAAAATTATATAATCAGCAGAAAATTCTAAGTGAAACATTTTACAAAATTGAAATTCAGAATTTCTTGGTATTTGTTATGCTTCCCTTTCGCTTTAATGACATCATGTGCTTTAGCTGGCTTTGACTTCACAAGTTTGTGCAAAACCTGATGAACCATTATTCCAAGCATTATTTGAGAATATTCCAAAGAGAACTTGGGTGCTTCAATGGAAGCAAGAAAATCTGACCTTTTGTACAAAGGGAGTTGACATGGTCAGTGTCATAAATTTGCTTATTTGATTAGTGACCTAGAAATCTTAAATATTTTTTGTTAAGTTTATGTCACATTCATTGTTTAACGTCACTTTTTTCTAAATCCTAAAAATGTATGTATTTCCAGGTTTAAATTAGATTTTGAATCACAGATTTTCAACATTCTTTCGGAACCTACTGCATATATTTTGTCCCTATGAAACTCTGCTGATTTGTTTTTTTTATATTTTTTTTGCAGGTGATAATGTTCATTGCATCATTATACAACATCCTCTCTTGATGAAAAATCTGTCCAAAAAAAAAAGAACTTTGATACACATCAAGGTTTTGTTCCATGTATTTTCATTTCAATGATGTAACAAAACATGATTTTCTGGAGTTATGACAATTAAAAAAAGAAACGAAAAACCTTTTGGCTTCTTAGATAAACTAAATGCAATGGTATATTTTCCGCTGAAGAATAAGTTGGAAGCTGTACAACAGTCACTTTAGACCATTCACATTTCTTTGATTTAATTCGGTCACACTTATGTATAAAAAAAAAAAACAAAAAAAAACAAAAAAACAATGAGGGTCAGATTATCGTTCTTGCAGTGTGACTTAACATAATGATTTAATGCATTTTTATTTTATTTGCATTATTATGCAAATCCTTAGAAAGTTACCTGTCCACTAGCTAGTAACAGTACAGTTTTATTTACATGACAATGCCAAATTGTACTCACACTGTGCCTTGGCAAGTGTTCATTTTAGACCCTCCTTCAAAGTATTGCTTTGTCATTCGTCTGATTGCTGAAGAGTAAATGATTTTTAGATTATACAGATAACTTTCAGAAAATTTGAGTACATGACGTACAGATCATTTTGATTCCCACTGTCTGAAATGTATTATTCTAATAGAATAAATAGCCCCAATTTCTAAGGAACAAACTTCAAATGTAAGATTAGTAGATGCCTAAATGGCTAAGTACTAATATGGTGTGTCTTGTTTGTCTAATTGGCAAGCAGCTGTGATTAGTAAACAGTAAAAAATTTGGTATTTCAGAAGAAATGGCAGAGTTAAGGTCACCAGCATTTTATTTTGTTAAACATCGCAATGTTCAAGCATCTCGCCAAAGAAGCTGTAAACCAAGATTGCTCTGGTGTTTGATAACACACAGGCTATTTCCACTCTAACATATCTAATATAGCACTACCTTATAAGTATATGGCCTTATAGATTCCACCACACTGTGCTTCTTTTCACTGTGAGTCAAACAAAGAATTCAGTATCCAGCTTTTCTTGAGTAAAGGCAATCTAGGACCATATATCATGGAAAATGGAAGCAAACACACACACACACACACACACACACACACACACACACACACACACACACACACACACACACACACACACGTTGGTGCAGCCATCATTATGAGGACTCTCCATAGACATAATAATTTCTATACTGTAGGAACTATAGATTCTATCCCCTAACCCTAACCCTTTTGCATTTAAAAAAAAGAAAATAGAAAAAGATATTTTGGTATGTTTTTTAAGAGATTTAAATTATGGGGACACTAGAAATGTAATCGTAAACCAGATTTATAGCATAATACCCTTGTAATTACCTGTTTGTAACCTAAAAAAATTATCGCAAACCGCCCAAACCCGCACATGCACGCACGCACACACACACACGCACACACACACACATTAACACCTTCAGATGTGTGGCTGTCACACATAAAACAGTCTGTGTGAGTGGAAATAGACAAATATAGTGACGCGTGTAGAGCCAACTTATCTGTTTTGTATGTTTTTTTTATTATTTATGTTCAACCTCCAACACAAGCAAAACTCTTGCCAGTGGAATCCAGTCTGACCTGGAATTAAGGGAGGAAACAGCACCCCAGGAGCACTTTTAGAAAAAGCTCTCAGAGCCCTTCAGCTAACCAAACCAAGCTTGTATACCACCAGAACTTAAACAGAACTAGTAAAGGATTGATAGCAAAGGTGCAATGATTAATAAAATGCAAAATGAGTAACATCATTTAGCTGCATCATTTAGCTTTAGACTGTTTTAACTTCTTTGATTGGATTCTGTCACACTTCTGTCAGATTAAAAAGAACAGTGAGGGATTATCTTCTATTACCAGATTATCTTCCATTGTGAATAATGTCATGAATTTTTATTAGGGATGTTGATTTAACACGTTAGTTTAGTGCAATAAATTATATTAAAAATTATGCGTGCATTTATGATGCCCCCTGTCTGTACTTCTCTGAACTCATCAATGGAATAATTCAATCTTGTGAGCCACAGTCAGTTGTGGGAAGTCTGTGCAACTCCAGTTGAACAGGCAACAAACAACATTAAGCAAGAGCAGGAACACAAAATGAGCCTCTGTACAGCAGGACACATTCTTGCATTCAAATACAGACAGCTAGATGGATCTAGATCCATTTTTCGAAGATTAAAAACATGTTTAACTTGACACAACATCCTAAAAATGCTTAGTTTGTGGTGCAAGATGTTGGAAATCTATAGGACACGACACAACCACATTGAGATGCTCAAAGCGTCCATCTTACACAGGTTTGTTTTTCAACAGGCGCATAACTCAAGTTTGTGTTTGTAGCCTGCTAAGCCGTCTCAGTTTTTCTTCTCTATTTTATGTTTTCTTCAAAACATTAGCTGCACTTTACTTTCTATTGCGATTTGTTCCAAAAAAAATTGTGTGAATCAGCTTTTTCACTTTTTCTCCACTTTGCTTTTTATTGTGATTTATCTTGATTGTACTTCAAGCATCCATTTTTACTTTTGTAAATTTGTTTATACAGATTAGTGATTATGAGATATGTATAGTAAATTATTGTCACTGAATGGCTGGATGTCTGAGTGGTGTCCATAGAATAGCATAGGATTTATAGACAGTTGGATGAGTTTTTGGGGCAGACCTGACATGCTAAAGAGAGACAGACTCCATCCCTCCAGGGAAGGTGACATTCTCCTCTCTAGTAATTTGGCTCATAATCTTAAAAGTGTTAGTATTTGACTCACGTCAGAAAGCAGATAGATTGGCTAAACCAACCATCTGCTAGTTGCCTTGAGATGTCACACAGGTCATATAAACTACATAAATCACATAGAGACAGTATCACCTAGATATCATATAGAGACTGTGTCTGTTCCCCGACCTACCAAACACAATAGCAGATTTAGCATCTGATTCACCAAAGGACATTTAATGCAAATCATGTTACAGTCCAAAGAAATAGTGCAATATCAGATTTAGCAACTGATTCACCAAAGGACATTTAATTCAAATCATGTTACAGTGCAAATAAATAGTGCTGAATAGGGTTTGGAACCATGATCCATTTTTTTAAATATTGGAACCAAATAATTTTTATGATATTCAGTTACATTAACAGTTCTCGAACATGCATTGTTCCACAATGCGGATGAAACACAGTACTAAAATACACTCACAGTGTTTCCTGTGCTACCGTTCAGTAGCACGGAACATATAGCAAGACCAGTATAGTCTGATTTTCGATCAAATGTTATAACATTTTATGAAATAATAAATATATATATTCATTTTAAAGTCTTGGTACACACCTATTTCAAGAATCTGTTCTGTTAAAATAAAATAAATAAAAATAAAAATGTAATTTCTCATGTACCAGTAGTTCTCTTACGAGAGGTTCTCTCGTATTGCGTAAGCTAGCTTACGCTACGGGAAAGATTCATCTTTTCTGAGATATTGAAGCCAAAAAATTATCCTTAATTTTTGTATCCATTGTCAACGCAGTGCGGCAGCTGCAGACCTTGAGTGGGCTAGCTAGCGAGCTCATAGGTTGCTCTGCGGCAACAGCTGCAGCCTATAGACGAGCTTGGGCGAACTCGCATCCAATGAGAGGACGCGCTCACTGCATCAAAGCCCGCCAAAATGGGCGTGACTAGAGTGCATATAAGCTTAGTTCGTAGGCTGGAACCCTGATTTTCATCTCTTCAGCGAAGCTCTTCGCATCGCTGACCTGGAAGCCGCGTCGCCGTTCGAGGGGCATCAAGCAAGCGTGGACAGCGCTAGAAGAAGCCGGCAATCTCAGCCACCTTCAGCCATCCTGCGAGCTACGCCATCCGACGACGTATCCTTTTTATTCAGCAAGCTAGTTCTTACGAACCATTCACAAAAGAGTACGAGCGTCTTTTTCAAGATGCCTCGTTCCACTTGCGCCTCATGTCGCGCCCTTCTCAGCACCGGAGACCGCCACATCATCTGCGCTCTCTGCCTGGGACTGGGACACGCAGAGCTCGCCCTCACTGAGGGCGGATGCGATTTCTGCGAGGAGCTACCGATGTCAAAGCGCTCAAAGCAGAAGCCGCCGCGCCGCCTTACATTCCGCCGCGCAGAAAGAAGCGCCGCTCCCAAAGGCTGCCGGAAACTGTGGTTGAAGCGACTGCCTCGCCGGAGCCTCTCCCTCGAGCATCGTTTTCACCCTCCCCGCCCCCCCGGGACGCGCAGTTGCCGCCGAGCGGCTGCACTGCTGCCATCTCGGATGACGAGGCGGAGGAATCCAACAGGACCCGCGCCGGAGTCGAAGGGGAGTTAACACGCCTCCTCACACAGGCCGTCGACCGCCTCGGGCTCGAGTGGTCACCGCCCCCTGAGCAGGCACCCAACAGACTCGACGGCTGCTTTCTTCAAAGCCATCGCCGCTCTACACCCGCGGCCCGGGCCGCTCCCTTCCTGCCGGAACTACACACGGAGCTTGCAAAGTCGTAGAATGCTCCTTTTTCGGCCAGGTCCCATTCCCACGTCTCCACCTCTCTCGCGTCGGTGGACGGCGCCACCGAGAGAGCTACTCCTCCATCCCCCGGTCGAGGACTTCGGTAGCAGCACACCTTTGCCCGCCCTCCGCGAGATGGCAGTCTAAGCCTGTGCTCCCGTCTAAGGCCTGCAGAGCGATTTCCGCCTATGTTGGCCATGCCTATTCCGCCGCCCGGCCAAGCGCATCTGCTCTGCACTCCATGGCCGTTTTACAGATCCTACAAGCGGACCTTCTTCGAAGTGGGATGAGAAAGGCAGGCACCCAGAGGCTGTTACTGATCTACTGGCGTGACAGACCTCGCCCTTCGGCTACCAAAGCTGCAGCTCAAGCTCTAGGGAAGTGCAAGGCCTCGCTGACTGTGACCGAGAGACACCTGTGGCTAACGCTAGCCGACATGGGAGAAGCAGAGCGTCCACATTCCTCAACGCACCGCTCTCTCCGACCAGTCTCTTCGGCTCCGCGGTGAGTGGCATTGTTGACCGCTTCTCAGAAGTCCAGAAAGCCACTCAAGCCATGAACCTCTTCCTGCGGCGTCAGCTAGCTCCTCTGCAGGCCGCTCACGTGATCAGCCTCCTGCACGAGCCTCTTCACAGCGCCCAGCTCAACAAACTCAGACTTCTCAGCGTCGACAGGGTGGCCGCCCTCGATCGCGCTCAGACAGCCGCCGCGAGACCGCTGCCCCCGCGGGCCTCGATTTAAGGAAACGCTGAATCCAGAGCAACCGAAGTCTTCCTAACTTTGTTGAACAAACGGCGGCTCAGTCCGCCGCGGCCGGACCACCGTCAAAGCTTTGCCCCTGTCAGTCCCCTTCTCTCAGGCTACTACAGTGGTGAATTTAGCAGCCAACAAGCCGGTGACACTGCCCGCTTGCCTGCACTCAAACGCCATTTTTACAGCGACCCAAATAAATCTTGTAAAGAGCAAACATGTCTTATGTGTAGAACATGTGCCCACAACCCAGTGTTCACCCCTACACACAAGCATAACACATTCCATGCCCCTATCAGAGCACGCTCGCATAAAGCGGTTACGAACCGCTCGAGCGTCAGAGTCAATGAAGGCGCCCACGAATGCGTGCACGCACCCATTCTCTGGCCGCTCTGTCACACGACCAGCCCTATGTGTAGAAAATGTGCCCACAATCCAGTGTTCACCTCTACACACAAGCACTACATGTCTCGTGTCCCCACCAGAGCACACTCACATAAAGCGGTTACGAACCGCTCAAGTGTTAGAGTCAATAAATGCGCCCACGAATACTTGCGCGCGCCCATTCTCTGCCCGCTCTGTTACACGGCCAGCAAACATTCCTCTGTGTGTAAGTCCCGTGTCCATGACTATGCTTGCACATCAAGTAACAGATGTGACTCTTTCCCCATTCATTCCAATCGGGAAGTCACTCACAAAACAGCCTGTTCATGCTGTCTGCGAGCAATCATGCATAAACACACTAAACGCGCTCACACATTTTGTTCAGCGCTCTGTGTGCGGCAATCAGAGCGAATTGGCCATTCACCCTCTAGCGTTACGCTTCAAAGCGTGGGAAGCTATTCCAGGGATATCCAAGTGGGTGTTAAGCACAATACAACAGGGCTATTTGTTACAGTTCGATCGCCGCCCTCCTCGCTTCAGAGCGCGGCTCGAAACCACTGTGAACACGGAAGCAGCGTGCATGCTTCGTTCAGAAATAGCAAGCCTTCTGTTGCTATTTAAAAGGGCCATAGAGAAAGTGCCACCCTCTCTGAGCGAGTCGGGGCTTTACAGCCGTTATTTTCTTGTTCCCAAGAAAGACGGCGGCCTCAGACCCATATTAGATCTCAGGGTTTTGAACAAGGTGCTTGCAAAAAGACCATTCAAAATGCTTACAATCAGGAAACTCCTCGCACATGTGCGCCAGGGGGACTGGTTTATTTCTCTCGATCTGAAAGATGCATACTTTCAGATTCAGGTAAATCCCCGTCATAGGCCATTCTTGAGATTCAGCCGACGGCCAGGTTTATCAATACACCGTCCTCCCGTTCGGCCTGTCCTTAGCACCCGTACTTTCACGAAGTGCATGGATGCGGCGCTCGCACCCCTGCGGAGTCAGGGTTTGCGAATTTCGAACTATTTGGACGACTGGCTGATTATGGCACAGTCACATATGGAGCTTCTGTCTCACAGAGCAGTTCTCCTCAGTCATCTGAACAGTTTGGGTCTTGCAGTCAATTGGACCAAGAGCTCACTACAGCCCAGTCAGACAATTTCCTTCCTTGGAATAGAACTAGACTCCGTGGCAATGACGGCTCGCTTATCTACACAGCTGCGCCGTGTTCAGCGACTAGCCGCATCTTTTCAGATGAACAGCCTCACGCCTCTGAAGAAATTCCAGAAAGTGCTAGGTTACATGGCCTCAGCCGCAGCAGTACTTCAGCTGGGTTTACTGCACATGCGCCGCTTCAGCATTGGCTAAACACCGCGCGTCTCGCCGGGCTTGGGCCACAGGCCGCCAGCCCATCAAGGTGACTCAGACCTGTATATCAGCTCTGCAGCCCTGGACAGTGACCGAATGGTATCAGCGGGAGTGACAATGGGAGCTGTATCTCGCCGAAAAGTCATCTCGACAGACGCGTCCAACACGGGTTGGGGCGCGGTCTCGCGAGGGCTCTCCGGTTTTCGGCCTATGGTCAGTTCAGGAAAAGCTCCTTCACATAAATTGTCTGGAAATGATAGCGGTCGATGCACGCCGCGCGCTTTCTCCCGGTCATTCAGGGTCACCACGTCCTGGTCCGTTCGGACAACAGATCTGTGGTATCCTACCTAAACCGTCAGGGCGGTGTCAGATACAGGAACCTCTTCCATCTGACGAAACGCATACTGAGTTGGTCCCAGTGCCACCTGCGCTCGCTGAGGGCGACCACCTGAACGACGGCCCGGACAGACTGTCCAGAGACAATATTCCCCCAGGGGAATGGTCCCTGCACGCTCAAACAGTCCAGACGTTATGGCACCTATTCGGCAGAGCAGAGATAGACCTCTTTGCCTCCAAAGAGAACTCTCACTGCCCAATATTTTTCTCGAAAAGCGAGGACGCGCTGGCCCAGGACTGGCCCAGACGCCCGCTTTACGCCTTCCCTCCCGTCTCGCTATTGCCGCAGGTAATGCAGAGGATCAGGGAAACGCGTCACTCGGTGCTCCTCATAGCCCTGCGTTGGGAGAATCAGACATGGTTCCCGGAGCTTACGCAGCTGTCACTGACAGCGCCGTGGCCCATCCCAGTGAGAGCAGATCTCCTCTCTCAAGCTCGCGGCACAATGTGGCATCCCCACCCAGAGCGCTGGGCGCTGCATGCGTGGGTGATCAACGACTACCCGTCGCTCTGCCAGAAGGAGTAATAAACACCATCATACACGCTAGAGCCCCTTCCACGAGAAGACTCTATGCGTCAAAATGGTCTGTGTTCTCAAAATGGCGCACCGACAGAGACCTGGACCCGCGGACATGTGGGGTGTCGTCGCTGCTCGTATTTCTACAAGAGCTGCTGGATAAGGGCAGATCCCCATCCACGCTCAAAGTGTATGTGGCGGCTGTTGCGGCGTTCGGCTGAACCCCTGCACGGCCAGTCATGGGGTAAAAACGAGCTGGTCATCCGCTTCCTCAGGGGAGCTAGAAGAATGAACCCCCCGCGCCCCCATCGGTTCCTATCTGGGATCTTTCTATAGTTCTCGAAACTATGAAAGCCCCCCCTTTCGAACCACTTCAATCCGTGGATTTGAAATACCTTTCAATCAAAACTGTTTTTCTGACTGCCCTGTCATCAGTCAAACGTGTGGGAGACCTTCACGCGCTGTCTGTCAGCACTGCGTGTCTTGAGTTTGGACCAAGTGACTCCAAGGTCATTTTAAAGCCTAGACACGGCTATGTTCCCAAGGTGATTGGTACTCCTTTCAGAGCACAGGTCATTTCCCTATCGGCGCTGCCAGCACCCGATAGCGAATGCGACGCCAATCTCCTTTGCCCAGTCAGAGCACTGAGATTGTATACTGCGTGCTCCGCCTCTTTCAGACGCTCTGAGCAGCTTTTCGTTTCGTTCGGAGAGCGCACCAAAGGTCTCGCCGCCTCGAAACAGACACCATCTAGATGGATAGTGGACGCTATTGCTGCTGCATACACGTCAAAAGACCTGCCATGCCCGTTGGGCATTAGGGCTCACTCCACTAGAGGCATGGCATCCTCGTGGTCATGGTCCAGCGGGATTTCCATTCACGACATATGTGTGGCAGCGGGATGGACTTCCCCCTCCACCTTTGTCAGATTTTACAATATGGAAGTGCCTGCTCTGCAGGCAAAACTACTAGTGGTTTAATACGCTACAGCTCCCCTGGTGAGCTGCACTGATGGGACACATTCCACACACACCGGCACCGCCGCTCTGTCGTTCCCTTCCCACTATGTGCTTATGTATTACACAATCAATGACCCGCATTCTTGCCGGCCAAATATTATTTCCCCACTCATAAGGGCTCCCGGGTCCCCCTTAATTCCCTGGGGCTCATACAGTGGATGCTTGGCGCGACGGCGTTGACAATGGGTTCCCGTGGCGCATACTGAGAGAACCTCTCGTAAGAGAACGTATCGGTTACCTAACGTAACCTCGGTTCTCTCTAGATGAGGAACGAGTATTGCGTAGCCGGCCGTGCTTTCGCGCCACGCAGCGACTTTTCGCTTCAGTCAATGAAAACCAGGGTTCCAGCCTCACGAACTACGCTTATATGCACTCTAGTCACGCCCATTTTGGCGGGCTTTCATGCAGTGAGCGCACGGACGCCTCTCATTGGATGCGAGTTCGCCCAAGCTCGTCTATAGGCTGCAGCAGTTGCCGCAGAGCAACCTATGAGCTCGCTAGCTAGCCCGCTCAAGGTCTGCAGCTGCCGCACTGCGTTGACAATGGATACAAAAATTAAGGATAATTTTTTGGCTTCAATATCTCAGAAAAGATTAATCTTTCCCGTAGCGTAAGCTAGCTTACACAATACTCGTTCCCTCATCTAGAGAGAACCGAGGTTACGTTAGGTAACCGATACGTTCTTCCTCAAATGAAGTAAAAGAATTGTAAATGGACCTGGAATCATTACTAGGAATCGGAATTGTTAAATTCCTTATGATTCCAGTCCCTAGTGCTGAACTGAATTTGCACACAGCAATTCCAGATCTTGTAGGTTGGTTCTGAGTGCTTGGATGTGGAAGATGCAGCAGACTACCGTGATCTGGCATATTACTGGGATCTTTTTTTATTTCTTTTTTCTAAAAATCGTTTTGGGGGCCTGGGTAGCTCAGCGAGTATAGATGTTGATTACCAACCCTAGTGAAAAGTTCAAATCCAGTGTGTGCTGAGTGACAAAAAGCCACGTGACAAGATGCGTAGATTGACGTTCTCAGAAGCGGAGGCAACTGAGAAATGTCCTCCACCTCCAAGATTGAGGTGAGTAACCGCGCCACCATGAGGACCTACTAAGTAGAAGGAATTGGGCATTCCAAATTGGGAGAAAATGGGATAAACCAAAAATGTTATAAAATAAAATAGGTTGGCAATAGTGCCACGGGACCTTAAATGCAACAGGCTAATAGCACTCACCTTTTTTCAATAAGACGCAAGCTATAATACGCATAATTTACAGGTGTTTGCACTGAAAATACAGAAGAAAAACAAGATTAAAGTTTTTTCAGCTGAAACACCATGCACTAAAAAAGTGCCACAACTCTTTAGTAAATTCACCCCTCAGAAAACAGAAAAGGGTTAAAATAAGGTATTAGATTCAGCAACAGAACTGTAAATGAGTTGCGCACACCTGCCACAGCTCCAGAGACTACAATACATTTGATGTGATGTGGCAAAAATGTTTTGTAGTTAAGGATGAAAAATACATGTATAGCACCTAATAAAACAAAATGTTCACACAAACCAGTCAAATGCAGAACAAAAGAGTCTGCTTTTGTGTAGACAAGTCAAGGTTTAACAGGGCACATAGTTTAAACAAATGTAAGACCCTTTGAATCATTATTTCTGGTTGTCTCACTCCTAGAGGACTTGTAAAAAGGATGTGGCAGTTTAACAGTATTGCTTTAGCATGAGCTAAAAGGGCAACTCAAGACGCTGATTTGTTTCATTATTCCACATGCAGCAAATAGAGGAGGTGACAGCTGTCATGTGACGTGCCCCTGACGGCTCTAATCAAAGCTTGTTTTCACTGAAAGTATCATTTTTATATGTAATTTCTGTTAAGACTTTAAAAGCAGTTTCAATGTGTAAATTAGGCATTAAAATTTTTTTCAGCTCGTAATGAACGATGATTGACTTTTAGAAATTTTGTGTGAGAGCTTTTGAACATCTTCTGAACAGGTCTTATAAATAATTAGCTTTTTTGGCACAACTTTTACTTAATTCTAGTTTATGATTTTCTAAATGTTTTATGAGGTTCTCTTATATATTGTACTATATACAGTATGTAATCATTTGATTGTGACTGATCACCTTTTAAAAAGTTCACTATGCTGGAGAAAGTTAAATGCATTTCACTTCAGGCTTTCTTTTTCTTTTTTAGGAGGCTCAAAATTCACAAAACTAAGTTGTGAACCATCCTTGGTTTTCATGGTATGTTTGGTGCTCTTTTGCTATAAACAGCAGGATATGGGACAGTGGCTCTTGGCATGTGTTATTTCTTGATTAGGACATTTATTTGCTTCCATTGTGCAGAACTAATCCAACACAAATAAATATTTTGGTCCTGAGAAAATTCAAATACTCTCACTGAGTACTTTATTAGGAAAACTATGCTTGTAATGAAGTTCCCAAAGTGGTCTTCTGCTGTTGTAGCCCATCTGCCTCAGGGTTCGACATGTTGTGCATTCTGAGATGCTAATCTGCTCGCTACACTTGTACAGAGCGGATTTCGCACAGTAGTCTGTCTGCATAACTGCTGCTCATTGTATGGTTTTTTTAGTTTTTGGCATCATTCTGAGTAAAATCTAGAAACTGTTGTGCGTGAAAATCCCAGGAGATCAGCAGTTCAGAAATACTCAAACCAACCCACCTGGCACCAACAATCATGCCATTGTCGAAATCTCTGAGATCAAATTTTTTCCATCATTTTGATGGTTGATGTGAACATTAACTGAAGCTCTTGAGCTGTATTTGTTTGATTTTATGAATTGCACTACTGTCACACGATTGGCTGATTAGATAATGCATGAATAAATAGGTGTAGAGGTGTTGATAATAAAGTGCTCAGTGAGTGTATTTGTCACAATAGCTTTATTTTTCAAATTTAGGCTATTCCATTTCAGAATGCATGCTGTAAAATGTCATCTGAAGCCATACAATAGCTTTGTGTGAGGAACTGACTGAACCTACATCATTATTATTAAATTATAATCTTATAATAATCTTAAATCTTATCATGATTGCAACAGTATCAACAGAAGCATGTTGTGGCTGAGGAAGCTATGGCGGATCATTCAGGTGCTGTACAGGACAACAGTCTTCAGATGCATTTTTAACTGTGAAATGTTTGGCAAATTAGTTAAATTGCTGTTATGTTATAATATGTTTTCTGGTAGGGTTGTTAAATCTTATTGTTGTCATGCTTTAAATCAAACATTACTCATGTGTTTGCTTATCGCAATGTGTTTAAAAGGCTAAATTTTTCCAATGTTTACACATTTATAACATAGTATCTGCAGATTCGATATTCCCTAAGTGTGTGTGCAACTGTTATCTTATTTTTTACATCAGTTGCAGAAATGAACAAGTTGTTGTCACTTTCCATTAAGTACATTTTATTTATTATACAAGTTGCCTGCCATGCAGAGAGAAAATAAGACTACATCCAAAAAAAAAAATGGACACATTTAAAAAGGGTTTTTCTCATTTTCAAACTGTCCACAATACTGTACTTAAATCCCCATAAATCCACTTTCTGCGCATGCAGGTGAAAAAACATTAAGAAACATGGCCATTATTTCCATTTACGGTCTGAAAAGCAATTGTCATAGTTAATCAATATCATATTATTATAATAACTCTGATATACAGTACACTAAGTAATATTGTGAAACATTTGCTCTGTAAAGTTATTCTTTCGCAAAGCATCAAGTAACATTCCTAATGTAATTTCCCATTAAACTAATTACACAACAATTGTTAAATTGGGAATAGATACTGTAGGCCAGTGTTTTCCAAGCCTGTTCCTGGAGGCCCCCGAATGCCTCACATTTTGTATATCTCCCTTTTCTGACACACCCATTTCAGGTCTTGGAGTCTCCACTAATGAGCTGATAAGTTAAATAATATGTGTTTGATTAGGGAGATATCCAAAATGTGTAGTGCTGGGGGGCCTCCAGGAACAGGGTTGGGAACCACAGCAGTAGGCTATATTAATTAAAGGCCAATTTCATAAAGCAATCATCTTTAAAACAATTTACTACACCCCAAAAGGTACTAAAGGTTTTAATCATACATTAATTAGAAACTTTAATAGCATCTATCTCTGTCTGGAATGTTGACCTTAAAATCGGAGCAGAAATATAGCAGCTCTGAGGTTCTGAGTTGTGGTGTCAACGTCTTAAAAATGTATGACTCATCTCGGCTCCTCTGGTAACGTGAGAGAGTGATTTCTAAACAACCAGGACCTCATTGGCTTTACATAACTGTCATTTCAACACATGCCTTAATGGTAGTGAGTTAAGACATGTCCAGGGCCTGCAGTTAAAACTGTGAGGGTTTCCCTAACATTCATAAAAGTCCTGTACACAGTGGCGACATTTCTGCCATTTCTGGTGCTTGAAATCCAGTTTTACGTAAAGAAACCCAATGTAAATGAATGTTCCTGTAGCTCAACTGTTATAACCAATTCCAAGGTCATGGGTTCAGTTCCCAGGGAATGCACATACTAATTATATGAATACCTTGAATGCACTGTAAGTCACTTTGGATAAAGTGTCAGAAAAAAATGTAATATTAGATGTACAAGTGTAAATACAATTATGGGAATTTGCAAAGTAACCCCAAATCAATTTAAACAACAAGCATTTGTGAGTCCACAATACTGGCTGACAATCCATTTTATATCTTAATTTGAATTTGTTTCTTTTGTCAAAGTCTTGGCCAGTTTTGCAATGAAAAACAATGACTTAAGCAACTTATACTGAGATATTGTCAGGTTGGGTTGAAAAAAATACACCTAATGTTGACATTTATAATTTCAGTCCTATGTTAAATTAGAAAGTACAACCACTGTATTTTGATGACTTCAGTGTTGGCCACTGCCTCATAATTCCTGACTTCCTATGCCAGAGCCACAACTTCGCAGAGGGCTTGACTAATAGCTTTCTTTTCAAATGACTGCTTTGGTACCCGACTTCAGAGGAGAGGCCCAAGCATGAAATTCAATTATGCAGCACACGCTCTGCGGGCTGGTCCAGAGCTGCCTGTGTTAATCCTCTGCATGCCCCTAGGATTTTCAACAGACTCCATCTCACACCTAACCCAGAGCCGCAGAGCAATAGATGTGCAAACTGTTTTCCCCTGAGGCACGGCCCAGCAAAACATTTGTCCTTAGTCTGTTATGGGAAACAGATAAGTGTGCATGCCCTCAAGCAAAAATACAACAGTAACTTTGTTAGATGGGCGAATCTATTAAGTGGTCTTTGGTAAATGAAATAATCACTCATTTGTCCATTAGGGCTGAGGAGGGTAATAATTGTGAAAGATTAAATGTTTCTTTCTTTTTTAAATTTTTTATAAATAATAAAATAATTTAATTCATATGTTGATTTCCCATAAAAGTGTAAACACTGCTATTTCTTTGAGCAGCCCAACATAGCAGTACTGGCTCAGACAATTACATATGTTTGGGGATCTGTTTGGGAAGATGGGGATGAACATTTAAGACATTTTTTACTAGGGATGCATTGATCCATCGGCCACCGCTATGTTTTGGATAATTATTGAGTAAATTAAAACATCAACATATCATCATGAAAACAGCAATATGAAAAAAATATGGTTTATTTCTAATTAATTACATAAATGTATTGCATTGCATAAAGTTCTTAATATTAACTTCCAAAATAAATGAAATCTGAAAAAGTAAAGCATGTTGAACAACGCTATTCCAGCATTTGGGACATACAATTTGCAGTAAAGACATGACATGTAATCTTCTCATATAAAGTATTCATTACCAGTTTGTCAAGCCATTTGAATGTATAATCATAAACCCCTGCAGATAGTGTCCAGACATCAAAAATGTTTCAGTCTAGACAAGTTTTATTTATTTTTTTTTCATTCTTCAGTTTAAATCAAGGTTACTGATATCTCAAAAATAGACATACATTTTTTGGAGACCACACACCCTTTAAAATCTCTGTGAATTTAAACCTCCCATTTCGGTCAGGTCATTCAGGTCATTTTTGACCCGGGAGAGGTATATCAGAATTTTTACGAAAACCAAACTGTGAGATTAAATAGACTGTCTGTCAATATACACTTTATTTTTCTTTTCTTTTTTTCAGATTTTCAAATTTTTTTTAAGAGATCTAACCATTTAAAATATCAAAGATTTTCAAAATTGTTTAAAAAAAAAAAACAATTATTTTTGTCAGTTAACGCGCCAAAAGTATACATCTTTTTACATGTATGAACAGTTAAGAACTTACAGTATTAATGACGTACAATATAGTTTTAGATTAAAAAAAAACATTGGATTATGAATGATTTATAAGCTTGAATTCCATCGATGTGTGTAAAAGGTGTATGCAAAAGACTTCTTAGATGGATGACCACTGGCCTTCTTTCCTTACACTGGTAATTGGCCTGCAGTGATTACCGTTTCACTCACACAGAGTGAAAACACAGTCTAGGTCAGTCCCAGTAGACGAAGTGTAGCCTTGTCTGCTGCATTGTGGGGGTCAACGCACGGACCGCCAAGAAATGCAGAGGAGGTTTCCTGCCCTGATCCTGAGTGGGAACACTGTCTCCTGCTCTATTCCACAGTCCTGGGAGTCAGGCACTGGAGAAAAATTACTTTGTGTTCTGTACCCACATACCTCTGCTGGCGTGCTTTCCCTGCATGCTGTCTTCCAGCGACTCAGATCCATGCAGAATCCACACAGTGTACCAAGCAGGCGGAATTTGTTGCCAAATTCAGGGAGTCATGATTGTAGTCTGTTGCTATGACTTGAAGACCCATTGGCGGTGATTAGTGTCTCAGACTGTGTCACAAAAGACATGCTCAAGGGTTACATCTAACGTTCTCTAGATTTTTTTTATTTTTTTTTACATTGCAACCAAACGAGTGAGAACCAGTGGGACTGTATTTATCAGAACAAACTATAGTGAAAGGGGTTAGGGGGCATATAAAATGAAGGAAAATAATATAAAAAAATTTTTAATGAGCCCTACAGATGCATTAATTACACCAGAACTATTGAGAGACAATTGACACGTATGCAGAATTCAAAATGTTCCTTGCAGCTCTTATCTGATTATTTGAATCTATGGGAATTCCCATATTCAGTCTCATTGGGGAGGAAAATACTATAAGATTGGGGACCCACAAATCTCTGATGTATTGATATTAATCAGTCATATCAAAATGTGAGCTTGCCTTGTTATTGCCTTTTGCGCATTGTGATGGCTCTTTTTTAGCTGATCCAAATGTAGCGCCAAACAATTAACTCTTGAGCGAGGCCAGAAGAGGGGACTGAACCAGGGGAAACCCCCTTAGACTGCAGACAGCATTAGATGGTCAAACTACCAGGCGTTAGAAATACTCAGAGAGAGAGAGAGAGAGAGAGAGAGAGAGAAGAGGTTGGGGAGAAGGAAAATTCTTGTTGGTGTCCGTTTGTGGACTGGCAGCTGGGAAACAAGCAGGGCTGATGTTCTCTGGTCATCCTATGGGAGACCAACACCAGATGGGCTGCTTCAATGAATAGCAAAAAAGAGCAACCAGGATGCCAGCTTTGTTGCTCCCATTGCGGCCTGTCGAGACCGCGGGAGAGTACACTCCATGAAATCCAGTGATTCATAAATTTTCCAGACCTGGAACTTGAGTTAGAGCAAATCAGGTCATTGATGTGACATTTAGGGCTCAGGGGACAAAAAGGTCTAGTTTCACACATCCACATTCCCAGGAAATATAAAGTCCCAATTTCCTGCTCAGTGTAAATGCAATGCCTTCGCAAGTTAGTCTTTTTAAATGAGTACAAGTCGAAAATGTGCTATATACAGTATGTGTGGCTATACAGGATTCCGACAACTTGAACAATATTCCCAAACCTAATAAGAATGTGAGTTTGTTCAGAGCCATGGCCAAGTTGGTAGTGCTGTGTTAATCATGATTAATCGGATATATATATATATATATATATATATATATATATATATATATATATATATATATATATATATATATATATATATATTTGTTTTTGTAGTTAATTGCGATTAATACCATATTTTGAAAGTGCTGAAATTTGACACTATAGACATTATACTGTTCAACACACTCACACCAATAACAGATGCATGTCCAGATTCCGACACCAACCGAAACTGAACCAGACAGGGATGTCAGGATCCCGACACCATGCTCTGAACATGAAACACGACCAACCGAGGAGTGCACAGCATAGGGCTGGGCGATGTGGCCAAAATTGTTATCACGATAATCTTTTTCATATTGTTCGATATCGATATTTATCACGATATACATTTACACATTGCACTTTCTTTTTTTATTTCAAAGTTGACGGAATAAAAGAAGAAAAAATACATTCTAAACAGTCAAAATAGTCTCTACAAAACTGCAGAGGGGGTACAGAGACGGCCAAAGCAGTGGGGTCTGCAGGATCTTTTACCAAAATATTAAAATAGTTTATAGTTTATCAATTGAAAATGAATGTTAAAAGATCATCTGTTTGTTCTGAAGCATAGTGACAGCAGTCCAGTATTTGTTGAAATATTTTTACATTAAAATGAAATATTTTTTATATTTCTTTAGATTCAGATACCAAAGTATGGGGCATAGAGATACCAAAGTATGGGGCATAGAAGCCCTTGTGACTGTGGAATGATGCTGAATGTGGGTTCAGGGGTGTCCCGAGAGAACATTTAGAAAACGTTTTTTTAAAAATGTAAAAAACATTTGTATATTTTCATTAAAGTGAGAGACTAGTCTACCAACTAGTAATTTTAGTCTTTCCTTATTCATTCCAGACATCTAAATAATTTTCACAAAATTAGAAAAGAAATCGATTCCTTTATTAGATTTGTAAAAAAAAAAAAAGGCTCGTAATATGCTGATTAATAAAGATACGAAAAAGGGAAAAAACATTTTGGTCTAAAAGGTTCTTTGAAACCACGTTAACTCATGCGGCGCTTCATGTCTACACATATGCAGGAAAAAGAGGCAAAGCATGCGGAGAGGGACAGGGCAGAAATTATGCATGTTTGTTAGAGAACAAAATTCAAGATTACAGTGCAGAAAGATCAGAGCTGTTGTCCACATCACTGTTGTTCTGTCGCGCTCTTCACTAGAAACGATGAGAGGGCGCAACCTTTGTCATGAAGTCTTGCGATGCGGATGGAATCAATCCGGTGTCCGACGTAACCTAATCTTTAGCAAGGCAGCTAACATTAGCAAGTTCATCCAGTCTGACCCTACGTTACCACTGGCGCGTTGTGAGCGAGGCTGAGAGCGTTTTCAATTCATTCCTATGAAAGCCGAGCGTCATGCTCACAAGGTGGATTGTAGGATTGGCAGCGGTGTAGAGCAAGCACTCTCCTAGCGCTGTGAGCACCTTTGAGTGGATTTCGTCCGCTCCAGTGGAAACGTAGCCTGAGAAAGCTGAACTGCTTGTGTTTTAGTGACACGCAGATAAATTTTGAAAATTCCTCAAAAGATTATTGTGGATTTTCTTTATCGTGATAAATATCGATATCGTTTTATCGCCCAGCCCTAGCACAGCAGAGAAATCACAACCGAAGACCGAACTTTAAACTTTCCCCAAAGTCTAAGTTAGAGTTTGACTAATTGAAAGAACCAGTCTCCCCAAAGGTTGCATTTTTATTGCAATGGTCATTAAATCTCTTAAACTGTCATCCTCCACTATTTAATCTGCCGGTAGACTGTGACTATCCGCTTTGCTACAGCAATTGTAATGCCACATTCATGATTCGCATCAGGTCGGCAACGCCAGCATCATGCACTGCTTTAAACTCCACATGAAAACTGCTTGCAGACAAAAACATCTCATTCTGCATTATGGTGATAGCTAAGACTTGACATGCTTCTATTTATTAAAATGTGCCTAAAAGGCTGAAATACTGAACAAAGGTTCTGCCCTTCCAACAAGTGTTTAAGCTGGTTTATGCTGTTTTAACAGTAAATGCATTAATCGTGCCTTTTCATAAAAATGTCCAAATATGTGATTTTAAAATTTTAAAACTTTACACACATGGGGTCTAAAGGGGTTTCTCTGATTTAAGATTTATTTATTTTTTTATTTTTTTTTGGTCACATGACAACATAATGGCTTGTTCTACTTGCTTGTATTTTTTTAAATATTGAAAATAGAAATAATTTAATAATTCAATAATATATATTTTTTTTTAAATACAAATTGTAATAATGAAAGATTGTTTCAACTTACTTATTTATTTTTTCAGATTTTCTTTTATTAAGATTTGTAATAACTTTTTTTTTTTTACTGTCTCCAGGCCATAACACCACTTAGAGGTTTCTCACTTTAAATCACCAGAAAAAATTACTTTGAACTCAGAAATTAAAAATATGTTAATCATAGTACAAGTGTATTAGTACTTGTTTTTTGTGAATTGCATTTTTTATGTATTTTTGAATACTTTAATTGTTCTGGACAAAAAAATATAAATGCACGTCATGTCATTGACCCGAAAAATGAAATTTTTGTAGTATTTTTAAATGTTGCACATATTGTATGTACAAGTATGTGACATTTTACGTCACTGACCATGGACTATGTAATATATACAGTATATTATATACATATGTGTTATACATTTATTGCCATGTATCAGATTTCTACGATTGTTGCTCTCCACTGCCCTATAAATTAAGGGTGAAAAGGTTAAATAAAGGTTAAAAATGTGAGATTGGACAGCAAAAGTATAGTATTCCTCATTGATATTTGACAGAAATACACCACTGTGGTAATTTATGATGTTTGCAGCAATAAATTTTTTTTTTAAAAAACCCCACTGGAAACAACCACTCTGCTGCTAAGCTCTTCAAACATCGCTTTTGTAAAGTTTATTGGGAAAGTCAAGTGCTGTAATGTTTTAGTAACCTTTCCAACTCTTGTAATCCTGCCATCGATGGCTTGTAATATCATAAGCAAATACGCTGCCTTTCTCTGGAATATAAATCATAACTTGAGACAAGAAATAATCTGAAAACAAAACAGTTCCTTTGAAAGCACTATAGTGTAAATTAAGTCCATGCGATGTCAGGGTGTGTGGGAAAAATCAAAAAGCGGCAGGGATTGTCACATGGGTCGCCCAGCTCCCAGAGGCTCTACCCACCCATAACCCAGTTCATCTCTATCTCTCTAATTCTCAATATTTCATTCATTCCATTCCTCTGTTAAGCATCACTTTCGGTCCTGCAGTACATGTGGCAATGAGCATTTTATGAGAAGTATTTATGGATTAAATGGATTTTGGTGTTTCTTAAGTTGACAGCTGTGTATACATCGATTATACACAAACAATTCACAGACCTGAACATAAAATGCTACAAGAAGCATTTCAAGACTGTTTTGAATACATTCCCACAAAAATGTAGCTGAAATCAACAGGCATGTAATTATGTTCAGAAATATTTATGTGCACCTTGTCCACATAGAGTCTTTGATGTAGAGTGTACAAAAACCCAACAACCCACTAATACTGTGATGTTTATGTGTTTAGAGCAACCAAGCGCATCAAGCTTTTTAGCACCTCCATGCACTATAATGGATTCACCTAGCAAAAGAAAACATATTTATAATTGTTGTCTTGTAGTATTGACAGATAGCTGGTAGACATTATCTAAAAACCTTGAAGTTGTATACACGATAGATAAAATCAATTTGGAAAATTAAACTCAGGGAACTGTTTATCAACTTTAGCTGTGTTTGTTAATAGTAGTTAATCATTAAACAAATCTCTTTAAAAAATGTTATCAGCGTCAAATTAATGTGTATATTCCACATAAAACTTTTATTTTGATTAGAGCTTAATTTAAATAAAGCTATTCTTGGTTCATTGTGACTTTGCACCTGTTAATAAACAACTGGCACTGTTTTCTGAGCATGTTCAGAAATAGCTTTCCCATGAGTTTAGGGTTTAAAATAAAGGGTTGACCAGACACGCCAAGACTGCTGGATTGACTACGTCATGGGAACATTTTGAAACTGTCTGTAAGAATGTAATAGCGTAAAGAAAAAAATATCAAGAACGTGTAAATATCTATTTTGATCCATTTGTATAAGCTAATATTGCCTTGTGGGATATTCTGTTATATATGGCACAGGTTGCAGACATTGCCAGTTTCAAAAATGTAAAAACAGTTATGCTAAAAAGTCAAAAGCCAGAACAAGAACGAAGATGAATAAACAAAAAATGTGTATATGTCTGTCTGAAAGTTAAGAGTCTACATAAGCAAGTGACATGCGACAGATCTCTTGGGAAATCATGAACTAAAGGACTTGCCACAAACCAGATGTTACAGCAAAGCCATTTTGATAAGGGTAAAACATACTAAAACTGATAAATACACCAGAAAGATTGTGGCATCTGGGGTATCTCATTTAATGATACAACCAGTGTTGGTTAAGTTACTTAAAAATAGTTATCCACTACAGATTACAAATTATTAATGAAAAAAATGTAATACGATTAAATAAATAATGTATTCTGCATGAATACTATATTAGAAATAAGCATAACCCTATGATGTACTTAAAAGTAATTAATTGAAAGTCAGTATCTGTAATCTGATTACAATCATTTAAAATATAATGCATTAAAGTACTTTTTGACAAAAGCAATTAGATTACAATAACTAGTTACATTTTAATAAAATTACACCCAGTGCTGGATACAACATCAACCAACCTTAAATGGATAGTTTACCCCCCCAAATACCATTCCAAACCTATTTTTTCCTATCAAATTCAGAATTTGACATTTTAAGTAATGTGCTATTCGTTTCTCGATGCAATTACCAATAATGGGGGTTGGAGCTTTCAAGCTTCATAAAGGATGTCTTATGACTTATTTAAAGTCATGTTGATTGCTTTTATTCTATGATACTCTGATTGTCCTTTTTGAAGCTTGAAAACTCCAGTCCTCATTCTTTGTATTTGCATAGAAACAAACGACCAGTACATTCTTCAAACTTTCTCCTTTTGTGTTCCATGTAAATAAGTCATACAGGTTTGTACCAAATGAGTAAATTATGACAGAACTGTCCCTTTAATCATCAGTTCAACTTCCTGTCTGCTTAAAGCATAATCTTAATGTAGAATCTGATAATGTAGCGGTTGGTCATGTTGTTCCTTTTGAGTTATTTAGATATTCATAATTGCTCAATTAATCATTGTGCAAGTGGATTCTAAATTTGTAATCCAAAGAAGAGAATGGTTCGGTCATCTGGTGTATTATTAAGTTTCCATGCTTCTCTAGAAAGGGAGTGTATTTACTTTGAAGTCACTCAAGATATGCTGGCGAGACAAGAGTCCCATATTGTCATAGCTTGCGAGGCAACTTGGGTGGGCAGGTCTTGCCCAGATACATAGAGTCCTACAAGTGAGACCAGATAAAATTTGTAAATTGACAGATTTTATGCCAAATCTTCTTTTTAATGGGCGAGCAGGCTTTTAAAGTGTGCCTTGCTGAGTTAATTATTTATGTTTTTATGGAAGATCAGAATAAAAAATGGATGTAGATAGCAACAAAAGATATGATAAAACAAATAGACTAACAATGCTGGGGCCAGAGTCTAAAAACAAACAAAAAAATCACCCTAAAGGACCTAGAATGTACTTTGTACAGAGGACTTTACTTTACCCATTTTAAGGAAATGATAACTTTGAAAAATGTACTACTTAGTCATAAATGTATTTACAATATATATATATATATATATATATATAAAACAATGGCTGACCTATCCAGGTAACCATAAAAAGTACTGAGGAATATTGAGGAATAGCTATCATTTCACAATTTTTTGTAAATCACTTTAAGCCATTCTAGGCCTACTCTCCCAAAGCCAGACTTTTGCCTATTAACATAAGGTAGGGCTGTACAATAAATTGCTACATAATTAAACATATGAACATGCACAGGATGGGCTGGTGAATGTGTAGATTATAGTAAAAAAGGACTTAAATATTGATCTGTTTTTCACCCACATATCATTTCACTTCTGAAGATATGGATATAGACACTGGAGTCATATGGATTACTTTTATGCTGCCTTTGTGTTTTTTGGACCTTCAATGGTCTGGCCACAATTCACTTGCACTCTATGGACCTACAGAGCTGAAATATTCTTCTAAAAATCTTTGTTTGTGTTCTGCAGAAGAAAGAAAGTCATACACATCTGGGATGACATGAGGGCGAGTAAATGATGAGATAACTTTTATTCACACACACACACACACACACACACACACACACACACACACACACACACACACACACACACACACACACACACACACACACACACGTTGGTGTGGCTATCCTTATGAGGACTCTCCATAGACTTAATGATTTTTACACTGTACAAACTATAGATTCTATCCCCTAACTTAAAGAAAATTGTTTAGGATGTTTTTAAGTGATTTGAATTATGGGAATACAACAAATGTATGCATAAACCACATTCATAGCATAATACTCTTGTAATTACCAGTTTGTAACCTAAATACATTTCCTCGTAAACCACCCAAACCCGCACATGCATGAGATGCGAATCATGAACACAGCTTCATGATTTCTGTACCAAAGCGGATAGTCACAGCCTACCAGCAGATTAAAATTGTGGAGGATGAAATTTTAAGAGATTTAATGCCCATTACACTGAAAACGCAACCTATGCGTAGAATAGTTCTTTTAATTATTCAACCTCCAAATTAGACTTTGGGAAATGTTTAATGTTACTAAAATTAATGATATTTTTGTGCATTCCTAACTTTATAATGTGGAAGGCTTTGTTTGGAAAATATTAGTAAAGCATTTTATTGTTGTTACATATTGTTTTCTTTCCTAAGATGGAAATAAATGCATTTTGACAGGACAAGAATTATATATAGTGTCAAACTTCAGCACTTTCAAAATCAGCGATTAATTGTGATTTAAAAAATTTATTACAGCCCTAATTAAAAAAAAAGTTTTTACATTTTAAATGCTAATAAGCCTGCTTGTTCTTGTTGTGGATATACGCATTAATATATCAGCTGTTTTATTTTTTTTAAGTCCTCTTGAGCTCTCGCAGCAGTCGCTGTGTTTTTCTTGCTATTTAAATGCTTTTAATTTCTTTGTAATTGCACAGTGATCATGTTGTACAGTATACTGTAAATCATGTGCTATAATTCTTCATTCCTTCATGGTGATCTAATTTTTCAGATTTCTTTATAAAAAATATGTTGTGCTGTTTAAATGTATTTTAATTCTTAATATAATAAACCTTATTAGTATGACTCATGAATTTTAATTAGGTGGATGGCTAACATTTCTTTGCAAGGAGGCCCAAACACTTATAATGTATAATTTCCTAAAAGGTTGTATATTTGAAGATCTTTTGAAGATCTGATGTCACAATCCTCACAAACGTTGTCAGAGGTGCTCATTGTGGCAGCCTGGGAACTTGTACACTTGGAAACTTAATTTCCCAGCAGACTGGCAAAAAAATGTTCACCTATAGTCCCAGAAATTGAATAGAAGGTAGCCAATCAGATTGGAGCTTGCAAATTTGGAAAAGCTCTAGTTATTTATGTGTGCAATAAGCATCAGAAGCACCTTTGCTTACTTGCTCCCAAGTAAAAACTGACTTCAAGTTCATGTAGTAAGGTAAAATCCACTTTTGAGTCTGTGGATTTATGGCAGGTTGCTCAGCCAATAATTTATGCTGCGGTGCAGCACTGGCTGTATCTCCTTTCTACTGTCAGCCACTTTCCCATGGATCTTAAACACACCTGCGGCTTTCTTTCACCACCTGATGTGCATTATTCTCCTCTAGCACTTAATGATGAACATCTGCACCTTTTTTTGATGATGTTCCATGATACTGTACATCAAATCGAGCGGCAATGTAACCCTCGGCCCTCAATAACTTTTTGAAAGTGGGTTGTCTACATGGCACAATACAATGGGATCCTTTTCAATGGCCTTTCATTACACAGCAATGAGTCTGACATGATTTTCCATTGAACATGAGATGTGATGCACGGCTGTCAAAGCAAACTGGAGCTATGCTCTGTTATGAATCTTCAAACAGTTACTCCATCTGCATCGAAAGGCCCTTGAATCACAAATCATGTTTCCGCTAAATCTAGTTTAGGTACTACCTGACTAATGCAAAGGCACTCGCTTTCTGTCTTCAGATGAGAACGTCGGAATGTTCAACCTGTTTATCCTGTATTCTCTTACTATAAACCACTCCCGTGGAATGGTTTTCTTCTCTGGACAACAAAGCTAAATATTGTACACTGTGTATATGTGTTTAGATTACTGTCAAGCGCTTTATGATCACTGGAAAGGGGCAAGTTTTTATAATCAAACCTTTATTCACCCTTCTACTGTTTCATCTGTGTGCGCTTCCAAAGTTTTCTATATTTTATTTGTGATATATACACATATGTCCTATATAGAAAGGTAGACATATACAACCTGTATCCAATGGAAAAGGTTGACATTTTGCTTGGCACACCTAGTAGACTGCAATGACGAACAGATACAGTCTAGATTTCCTTATTGAGGATAAATGTGATAAAACTATGAACTCTTTTTAAAATTCAGCCAAAGCTTCCAGTTAACTGTCATTCTGCAATTTGTTCTTAGGTGACGCCAGTTCCTTAACCCATTAGGTTGTTTTTCAAGCTGAGGGAGGAGATTACTGTGGACTCTTATGCAGTCTGATGTTAACAATTCAGAAACAGGAGAATGTGAGATATGCAAACTAAAACAGATATAGAGAATCCAGAGAGATTTTCAGAGGGGTTTCTTAACAGTGCTGGGTCACTGTTATGGGTCTCCTGACACCGCAAAGTTAAAAAAAAAACATTGCAAAGGACAGCTGACCTGTACTATTACTGCACAAATAAGCATAGGTCTGTGAAATGTTTCTGTTTGTACACTGCGGTGGTACCCTTGTTTTGAGGACATATTTGTACTCTTAAGGAGAGTGCCCAGAGGAATAAAACATATACAGTAAATGTACATTTAAAAGGTAAACAATAGGTCCTTTAGGTTCAATTATGTACACAAAATGAGTTATACATTTTAACTAGAGGTACACAAAGGTCCCCTTGAGGGTACTACCACAATGAATGTACACCTTAAATGGTACATTTTGTTTTCAGAGTGTATAGATATGACATCCGCTGCAATTAAAAAAAGAAATAAAAATCATATTTATTGCTAGAAGATGTTATTCTAATATTGAAGGTGAAGTGTGTCATTTATTTATTTTTTCGCAATGCTTTTGAGCATCTCAATCAACCAATTGTGTGAGTTTGAAGTGGGGCTATTTGTTTGTCTATCTAATCAGATTACAGTTACTGACTTTTAAATAATTACTTTTAAGTACATTACTTGTGCTAAAGAAATGTGTATAATACTTTTAAAATATCAGTTCACATTTACATCTCTTAACATTTCTGTGACAGCTGGGTATGCAGCAACAAATGATGAGGAAATGTAGGCATTTTAAATTTGAGCAGAAAACTAAAGACTTTTCTAGGAAAAGTGATTTAGAAAGTAACTAAATGTAAAATAATCATTAATGTGATTTTTTTTAAATTTAGTAATCATTAAAGTAATCTGATTACATTTCATATAAGTAATTCACAATTTGTAGTGGATTACTTATATCAAATGTAATCCTATTACTTTGATGATTACTTAATTGATTTCAACTTATCCAACACTGTGTTTGAGATACATTTATGTCATTATTTTTGGAATTCCAACTGGTTTGTGCAAAAATTACACACTTTACCTTTATAGCTGAAGTATGTAATTTCTGCGCCACTAGTACCATCAAATGGAAAAATACAAAATAACACTGAAAACAGCTTCCCAAATACGCCCCTTGACTGCTGTTGGTCAAACAAAGAGATAGTCCTGCCCCCAATTTACGTTATTGGGTGAGTCAATGTTATTTTGTTTGTATCCACCTGTTTCCTGAAAGCGGAATTGTTCCACGGTTCACCTGTTTTCAATTTCTGCCGGTCTGCCGTGTTTTCACCTGCATCAGCATTTATTCTTAGCAGGTAAAGTATTACATTTTTAAAAGGTGTCAAAAAATATGGGAATCTATAGCGCCAATACTTCATAGAGTCAAGATGACCGTTTTTTTTTTTCTGACAGTGCCTCATTTGAGTAGATGACATGAAGTGATGGTTCGAGGTTATTTACGTTGATATCATTAACCACTTTGAGTTGTTATGACAGCCAACAACTGCACTCTTTGTGAATTGCTTGTTTAAGTTAGTTTTATATTGCATCTCAAGACCAGACACAGAAAACATCAGGCGACATCAAGAATCATCACGGTGCCACCCAGTGGTTGCTCAGGAAATCTTAATAGAGGGTCACTCAAAAAAACAAAAAAGAGCATTTTTCATAGCACAGTGCTTACAGTTTTGAGAACATTAACCTGTGAATGGCGTACTTACAGATATGTCTGTATATTAAGCTTGGATAGGAGAAATTATTTTAACACAGCAAAAGTTACATACTTCAGCTTCAAAGGGTTATTTTACCCTAAAATGAAAATTATCCAATAATTTACCCTCAAGCCATTCTAGGTGTATAGGACTTTCTTCTTTCAGCCAAAGACAATCAGAGTTATATTCCAAGCTTTATAATGGGAGTGAATAGTACCTTAGATTTTGAATCCCAAAAAAAGCGCATCCATCCATTGAAAAAGTAATCCATACGGCTCCAGGGGGGTTAATAAAGGCCTTCTGATGTGAAGTGATGCGTTTTTGTAAGAAAAATATCCATATTATTAACTTTATAAACTATAATCACAGACACATACAGAAACGCATCACTTCACTTTAGAAGGCCTTTATTAACCCCCTGGAGCCGTATGGATTACTTTTTTGATGGATGGATGTGCTTTTTTGGATGGGCTTCAAATTCTAAGGTACAATTCACTCCCATTATAAAGCTTGGAAGAGCCAGGATATTTTTTAATATAACTCTGATTGTGTTTGGCTGAAAGAAGAAATTCATATACACCTAGGATGGCGTGAGGGTGAGTACATTATGGGATCATTTTCATTTTGGGGTAAACTAACCCTTTAAGCCAAAGACCCAAAAAAAGACACTTCCCTAGGCTTTTTTCAGTGTTAGCATTGTCTTTCTGGATTTGCAATTCTATCAACTTTCATCAACCCTGGTTAGTCATAGGCATGTAAACAACAACGATTGGTAGCCTAATAGCTGGAGTGATTGCTCTTATACTTACGATAAGCAGCATGATAAGATCGTTCACATCATTAATGTCATCAAGTTCACATAAGTGCTGTCAGTAAATCCACATGCCAACAGCAACAGCTCACACTTTTGATAGGAGGAACCGCCAGTCCCACAGTTCACAGGAAATTCAATATAGTTCAATAGATTCACATGCCAGGGTCCATTATGCAATATGAGTGATTGTTTTGACTTAGAAAATGAGACTGCTAAATAGCCAGTAGGAAATGAAGTCAGACTTTGCCAGCTTTAAGCGCCATCATTGTATGTGACAATAATCGTAATCAGAGTTCAACACGATTACCTTTCATGTTTATGTATTACACACTAGGCCTGACCATTTGATACCTCAAAACACTTTTCCAACATTTTATTACATTGAATGACAAAGATGAGAAGCTGTCATTATAGATTTTATTTTATTAATCTCTTGCTTGAAACCTTTATGGAAGAATGAGTAAAAAATCATGCATAAACAGTACAATTTGAGCATGTTATTGTTTAAAGTCTGCTATAGTCTTATTTATTTATTACCCTTGAAAATATCTTACAAATGAAAAAAAAAGAAAAAAATACTGACTTTTGGAATACTTTGGAAACTATGCTCTTGCTTGAATAGACTGATATCATCAGATAAGAATGCTTGTCCCCATCTGATAAGAGCTAAATGCCCACAAAATAGTGTATTGAAATTTTTTTCTAAATTGCACTCTGATGACAGTGACTGTTTGCAAGCATACAGTATATCAGACAGCGTCAACAGACAAACCTTTGCAAACAAAATTTGCACTTTGCACAAAATGCACATACACCTTTTAGCGATGTGCTTGTAAACATGTATAATTTGATTTAATTTGCTCATTTGGTTCCATTGTTCTTCACTCTGTGCCAAGCTCTAACCCTACAACCCAAGCTGGACACTGTCTCTAATTAAACAAATAACTGCCGCTGTCTCTTCTCCTTAAATACTCTCGCCTCCCCTCACTGAAACGTGAGGCCGGTGTGGCGTGCAGGTGGAAGTCAGTCGCCACTTATCTTCCCGGCCTCGGTCTACCCAGACGCTGCTTGGCTATGCCCTGCTCACCACAAACATGTTTTCTAAACCCTAGCTGTCCTGACTCACATGGTGCCCTAGGCGAGATCAGGCATCAGGAGCCCCCAACCGCCCGACACCCCAGAAAAAAAAAACGGGTATCATAGAAACATGTTACTATACATAAATATTTCAAAAATTTGTACGTGGCTTGTGCCTATCACAGCAATTTCCTGGTGAAATTAACTCTAGTGGTGCTACAACAACAATGACCTCTATTCCTTTTACACATATCACAGGTAATATGAGACATTCAGTTTAACTGTGCAGTAGCTCAACTGAGATTGTTGCTCTTGCAATGCAAAGGACAGGTATAAGAGTCCTGAAGAGCACGCGTGAGCCAAAAACATCAAAGAAACATCACAAAATGAAGTAGTTGATTCAGCAATTGTGTTTTTCATCTCACATTTAGTTTTTAGGACACTATCGGTTAGATTTAGGTTTAAGGTTTAGGGTAAGGAGGTAGGTTTTGTTCATTTAAAACTTGAGCGTTAACCTAGTAACCCCACTAATATGCACTGGTTCTGAAACTTTAGCAATGACAGTTTTGCTGTTTTTCATGAGTGCAGTATCCAAATCTGAATACACTGGTTGTAAATTGATTTGTTTCTGTAACTGCTTTCCAGTTTACTTTCTGTAGAGACTCCTGCTTGACCTTCTCTCCCCACTTGCTCCCCTCTTAACTAATAAGAATAACCTTACTCTGTTCACTCCATGGCAAAATATGCACTCAGTTACCGCTTCATTGTAAAATTATTTCAGAGTGTTTTCAAATAATACCTATCTCTAGGCACAAGATGTATTACATTAAAAATAAATACATAACACTTATAATAAAATAAAGATTTCTTGAAACACTCACATTAGCCCAAGTCTATATTAAATTATTGTTTAGTTGACTTTAGCAACATTCTTTGGATTAAAAAAGAGGATATAAAATAAATTAATAAATCACCAAACAAAAATATGATATATTATTGTCTTTTCGTTAGACACACTTGAATTTGGTAAACCTTGGCCTACGAAATAAAGGTTTAATAACATTCCCAGTATGTTTTTTATTTTTTTAGTTAAATTCAGTTCCCCTTCTGTCGCTCTCTCCACGTTGTGTCAGAGAAGCGACACTAGGGTTTCTCTTGAGCTCCGATATTCACCTCTGAACTATGAAAAAAGGCCAATGAGAGTTGGCAACCAGTATTTGCATGTCCCGCCGGACATACGGGTATTTAAGTGGCGCAAATACGGGAGTTCATTCGGGAAAATTTCTTCGGAGCCGATGGTCGTGTCTGCAACTATCCCTCTGCTGCATGCTGTTGGATTCTACGGCGCACAACAGCGGCTTTCTCCTGTTGCACGGCTGTGCACTTCCTGCCCCTGGGCACTTCGACAGCGCAGATTAAAGAACTCTCACGAGTTTTTTTCATAAAAGAGTGATTTTATTTAAAAGAGTCTTTATAAAGATGCCTTTCCGCCCCTGTGTTGTTACTGGATGCGGTAGAGTGCTCTCCGCTTCAGACGGCCACAGGCGTTGTCTCGTGTGTCTGGGTAGCGATCACACCGAGGCTGCGTTTGAGGATGGTTCATATTCTCACTGCGAGAACATGACCATGACAACGTTGCGGTCGCAGCTTGCTTACAACCGTGAGCAAGCCACTCCAGCCGCCCCCCCCGTGTTGCTCCTTTTCCCACGGGATTGAGGACGATGCGGCTGGCGATGGAGGCGATTTGGGGATGGTAGCGGGTGCAGCTCTGCCGGGTACGCCCCCTCAGACCACCCGCACCCCAGCATGCTCGTTGATTCCTGTCCGTGCTCAAGGCAGCGGCGACTCGCCTCACAGCCAGTCTGCCGACCCTCTTGCGATGGAAGCAGATGAGCTCGCCGCGGCATCAGAGGGCGTGGTATCTGATGCTGAGGACTCCCCTGGGCTGCCGCTTTCGGGCCTGCACGCCCAGGCTGAGGCCGACGCACAGATGACCGGCATGCTTTCCCGGGCAGCCAACAGCGTGTGCTTGGACTGGAACCCTCCATCCTCCCCACAACCATCACGGCTGGATGACTGGTTCCTGGGGTCTGGGCGCCGCTCACAGCCTCGGTTCTGTTTTTCCCAGAGGTGCATGACGAGCTGACGTCTTCGTGGAGACCATCCCTCTCCACTCGTCACACCGCCACAGGCTTGTCCGCCCTCGCCACCCTCGACGGCGGCGCACGCTTCCGCCCTGCATGCCATGGCTCTCCTGCAGGTCCACCAAGCCAAGGCACTACGCAACATGCACGGGGGTGGCCCTGATCCCGACATGCTGCAGGTCAGAGCGACGAAGGTCACAGCGCAAGCGCTCGGGCAGGCGATGGCCACGCTAGTGGTCCAGGAACGTCAACTGTGGCTGAACATGGTCGAGATGCGTGAAGCCGACAAGACTCGCTTCCTCAACGCCCCTGTCTCCCAGTTCGGCCCAGTTCTCCACGGTAAACAAGCAGATGGAGGCCATCTCTCACATCATGCCTCGCCGCAAGCCTGCCGCCATGGCCCATGCCCCGTCTGCTCACCGAGGGCGTCCTCCCGCGGCCAGAAGACAAGCTCCTGCTCCGCCTCAACCCGGGCCCAGCTCTCAGCCCCAGCGTCGAGCAAACCGGCGGCAAGCGCACGCCCCCTGCCTCACGGACCCCTCGAGGACCCGGAAGTCTCCCAGGCGCTCCTGAGACAACGCACCCAGAGCCCAAAACGTTAGCTCCGGAGGTGGTAAGACCGCTCCGTCTCCGGAGGGCCGAGAGGAGAATCCTTTGTTTTTTCATTTGCCGCACCCCCTAACAGGGGCTGCGGTACCCAAATTCTCAATAAAAGAGCTATTTCCTTTGTCTCTGGGGCACATGGCCCGCAAATGCCGTTCTCACGGCACTCTGCTTTCAGGCCTCAACAGTCCCGGCTCCATGGATGCGGTTTCCCCGCCTTCAGCCCCACGACTGTTCCCCGGCCGGCCGGTTCAGAGGACGCCAGCATCAGACCTCCTCCTCAGTCACGAACCCTCCCCCTGCCGGATGCGCAGAGCAAGGTAAGTGCTTTGAGTTTATTTTCAGCACCAGAGCCTCGGGACACCACGTTGCCTCCCGACGCCGCGTTACCTGTTCCGCACCGCTGCGAAGCCCCACCGGGTACGTCCAAAAAACTCGTCCCCTTGGTGCCCCTAGCACGGAGTTTAGAGGCGTGGCTTTCACTGCCCAACCCGTCACGCTGGCTGCACCGGACCATTCGACTCGGTTACGCAATTCAGTTTGCCAGGTCTCCACCCCCCCTTCGTGGGCGTACATTTTTCCGCAGTACACGGCCAACATGCCCATTCCCTGCGCGAAGAAATCGCCTCCCTTCTATTAACTCTTTCCCCGCCAAACACGGAATTTTCCGTGTTTTATGAAAAAACGCTTCCATGCCAAACACGGAATTTTCCGGGTTTCCGTGTTTTAGGTGTTATACGGTAAGGAAGACCCCTCCGCATGTTTTCAAAGAGTACGCAACTCTTTGATCAAAGAAACTGACTGCGATCGTCTCAAACATGAAGAAGTGGAGTATTGAGAAGCTCAAAATATCAGACATAAACATGCCTTTTTATCAGCTTTTTGTCTGAAATGTTGTTTTTTGACAAAACCGACCTCTGTTCAATTCGCAATAAAAAAAGAACAAATGAAGATAAAATAAAATCGAGGCTCAGATCTTTATTGTGATATATAGCATCTTCATATATTCATGGAAGAAAATATTCTGCGGTCCATTAAAGTTTAGCGAAAATCGTCAAAAACCCTGGCGGTGGCTGGCAACTTTTTTTTAAAAATGCTGGCGGGGAAAGAGTTAAAGGACGCGATAGAGCCTGTCCCTCCAACCGAAACGAAGAAGGGTTTCTACAGCCCTTACTTCGTTGTACCCAAGAAAGGCGGCGGCTTACGACCGATCTTGGACCTGCAAGTTTTCAATCGGAACTTGTCCAAACTCCCGTTCAAAATGCTCACCCAAAAACAAATTCTATCTGGCGTCCAGCATCTATATTGGTTCGCAGCAGTAGACCTGAAGGACGCGTACTTCCACGTCTCAATTCGCGCTCGACATCGACCTTTCCTACGGTTCGCGTTCGATGGCCAGGCGTATCAGTACAAAGTCCTCCCCTTCAGCCTGTCTCTGTCCCCTCGCGTCTTCACGAAAGTCGCAGAGGCAGCTCTTGCCCCGCTCTGAGAAGCCGGCATACGCATATTCAATTACCTCGACGACTGGCTCATACTGGCCCACTCCCGAGAGTTACTATGCGCACACAGAGACCAGGTGCTCAGCCACCTCAGCCGTTTGGGGCTTCAGGTCAACTGGGAAAAGAGCAAGCTCTTCCCGGTCCAGAGCATCTCTTTTCTCGGTCTGGAGTTAGACTCAGTCTCAATGACAGCACGTCTCTCCAACGAGCGTGCTCAGTCAGTGCTGAAATGCCACGCTTCCTTCAAGCCAGGCACCGTGGTCCCGCTAAAATGTTTCCAACAGCTCCTGGGGCATATGGCATCCTCCGCGGCAGCCGCGCCGCCGGGGTTGATGCATATGAGACCACTTCAGCACTGGCTCCAGACTCGAGTCCCGAGACGAGCATGGCGCTGCGGCACGCACAACGTAAAAGTTACTTCTGCCTGCCGCCAAACCTTCAAACCCTGGACAGACCTCTGCTTTCTAAGGGCAGGAGTACCCTTGCAGCAGGTGTCCCGACGTGTTCTGGTCACAACCGACACCTCCAAATTGGGTTGGGGCGCTGTGTGCAACGGGCGCTCAGCCGCAGGCTGGTGGAATGGAGGCCCACTGCACTGGCACATCAACTGCCTAGAGCTGCTGGCTGTTTTTCTGGCCTTGCAGAAGTTTCTCCCGTTAATTCGGAACAAACACGTCCTAGTCAGGACAGACAGCACCACGGTCATAGCCTACATAAACCGCCAAGGCGGAGTACGCTCCCTCCACATGTCACAGCTCGCCCGTCATCTCCTCCTTTGGAGTCAGCAGCGACTCAAGTCACTGTGCGCCACTCACATCCCCGGCAAACTCAACGTGATAGCGGATGCGCTGTCAAGACAAAGCTTGCCTGGCGGAGAGTGGAGGCTCCACCCCCAGTCGGTCCAGCTGATTTGGGACCGGTTCGGCAAGGCTCAGGTAGACCTGTTTGCCTCCCAAGAAACCTCCCACTGCCCGCTCTGGTATGCCCGGACAGAGGCTCCCCTCGGGGCAGACGCGTTTGCACACAGCTGGCCTGCGGGGCTGCGCAAGTACGTATTTCTCCCAGTGAGCCTTCTTGCACAGGTGCTATGCAAGGTCAGGGAGGACGAGGAGCAAGTCATTCTGGTAGCCCCTTACTGGCCCACCCGGACTTGGTTTTCGGACCTCACGCTCCTCACGACAGCCCCTCCCTGGCGAATTCCCCTGAGGAAGGTCCTTCTTTCTCATGGACGGGGCATGCTCTGGCACCTGCACCCAGACCTCTGGAACCTCCACGTCTGGCCCTTGGACGGGATGCGGAAGATCTAGCCGGCCTACCATCGACCATCATAGATACAATCAATCAAGCCAGAGCCCCCTCTACCAGGCATCTTTACACTCTAAAGTGGCATCTGTTCGCGGACTGGTGTTCTTCCCGAGCCGAAGACCCTCAGAATTGTGCAGTTAGGTCAGTGCTCGTGTTTCTTCAGGAGAGGCTGGAGAGGAGGCTGTCCCCCTCCACCCTCAAAGTGTATGTCGCCGCTATCGCGGCCCACCATGACACGGTAGACGGCAAGTCTCTTGGTAAGCACGACTTAATAGTCAGGTTCCTAAAAGGTGCCAATAGGATAACTCCCTCCCGGCCTAACCTGTTCCCCTCCTGGGATCTCTGGGTCGTCCTTACGGGACTCCAGAGACCCCCCTTCGAGCCGCTTGACTCAGTTGGACTCAGGGCCCTCTCTCTCAAGACCGCCATGCTGATCGTGCTCGCTTCCATCAAGAGGGTCGGGGACCTGCATGCGTTCTCTGTTAGCGACGCTTGCCTGGAGTTCGGTCCGGCAGACACTTTCGTGATCCTAAGACCGCGACCGGGCTACGTGCCCAAGGTTCCTACCACACCCTTCAGGGATCAGGTGGTGAACCTGCAAGCGCTGCCCCGGGAGAAGGCAGACCCAGCCCTTTCACTGCTGTGTCCAGTACGCGCTTTGCATATTTTTTCTGGACCGCACACAGAGCACCAGACGCTCTGAGCAGCTCTTCATCTGCTTTGGGGGACAGCAGAAAGGGAACGCTGTCTCCAAGCAGAGACTCGCCCACTGGGTTGTCGACGCCATTTCCCTGGCTTATCACACCCAGGCCGTGTCCCCCCCTTGCAGGTCCGAGCCCACTCCACCAGGAGTGTTGCGTCCTCATGGGCACTGGCTAGGGGCACTGCCCTAGCAGACATTTGTAGAGCAGCGGGCTGGGCAACACCTAACACTTTTGCGAGATTCTACAATCTCCAAGTTGAGTCAGTATCGTCCCGTGTTTTCTCAGGTACCGAGCCCGTAGAACTCGGTAGCACGCCCACGATCTGACCGGGTGAATCGCTTGCACCTAGCGCCCTTCCCCCTAACCAGGGGAAACAGTGCACCTTCATTCCCAGGAGATCCCAGGTTTGGGACACTGGTTGATTCCTCCCTAGCCCTCGTGGGTCGCAGTTCAGCGGAGGAACTCGCTGACCCAAGCCACTGCGGGTACCGCAAGCTACCCTGTACTGGTATAGGTGCTCCACAGGTAAGGCCTCCTTCGGACTCCCCCTGTGTGTAACACCACGGTTCTGTCCCCTCTGGTGAGCGGACTCCCGTGTTTCCCTTAGGCAGTCATGGCTGCCTCAGTTGCCGTGCTTTATGTTCCCCCCTCTATGAGGCTGGATCCACCACCGCACCAACTTTTCCACATAGGCCCTAAGTCAGGCCTCTGATGGTTTTGCCACTTAAACTTGCCTCCCCTCTCGGGTAGGCGTGGCCTCCGCAGGGTCTTCTCCGCCCTGAATAAGGGCTAAGACCCCCTTCCCTCAATGAGTGTAAGGGCCCTGGCCTTAGTTGCTCTATGCGAGAAACATAGAGAGAAAAGAGGCCCGGCCAGGCTTGGCCCGTTCCCAGGTTGGCAGCCAGCACCTTGTTCCCCCCTCCAGGGTAATGATAAGGAATCCTGATGGCTTAAATGGGGCATTGGGGAAGGGTACGTGCAGCCTGATACAGTTGGTCGTCCTGCACGTAAGAATACCTGCTCGCTCCTACAGCAGTTCACGTACACGGCTCAGCGCATGGCACTTTTATAAGTGGACCACTAGTGTCGCTTCTCTGACACAACGTGGACAGAGCGACAGAAGGGGAACGTCTAGGTTACGTATGTAACCTCCATTCCCCGATGGAGGGAACGAGACGTTGTGTCTCCCCTGCCACGTCGCTGAGCTGAGCCACTGTTGTTGCCGGACCATTTCCGGCTCCTCAGAAAAATCCTGAATGAACTCCCGTATTTACGCCGCTTAAATACCCGTATGTCCGGGGGCGGGACATGCAAATACTGGTTGCCAACTCTCATTGGCCTATTTTCATAGTTCAGAGGTGAATATCGGCGCTCAAGAGAGACCCCTAGTGTCGCTTCTCTGACACAACGTCTCGTTCCCTCCATCGGGGAACGGAGGTTACATATACGTAACCTAGACGTTTTATACAGGAAACAGCTGAGATGGCGATGCATTAGATTAGAATTATAATATGATTATTCAAAATATTTTATAGGAGATAGAGATGTTTTACTGACCTTTAGATTTTATTTCAACATGTGAACAGAACGCTTCCTCATGTTTTCTGGATAAATGTTTTTTTTTTTTAAATAGCATAGCGAACCAAATTCCATCACAATTTACACATCTGAAATGTAGGTGGCACTCGAAAGCATTTTAGCCCTCAAAGACATTCAGTCTAATTTTTAGTTCATGCACCACCCTAGGTATTTCATTGAATGTCTCGGCCTTTGAGTGGACTTGAAGCTTAATCTAAATGCCAATAGAAAGCTGAGATCCTCCCGTTTGCGATGATTCATAACATTTTATCAATAGTAATATTTTTCGAATGATTTGTTTAGCATGCTTTTACTACACTACTGCTTATTTTTTAGAAGATAAAAGCAGATATGACGTTTTTAGCTATTTGGGGCTTACACCAGCACTGATCGTATTTATCAAAATTAATATATATATATATATATATATATATATATATATATATATATATATATATATATATATATATAAAATTAAAATAATTGATAACATAAAAATTTTCCACTTTGCAATACTTTTGAAATTCTTTCCAACTGTGATATTAGGGCAAAAAAAATAAATAATGATTATTTGAAAAATAACTTGCATTTGATATATAACTTATCTTTTTTGTGCCAGTCTGAACATAGCCTAGGATAAACATAATAGGTAGCTAGCTATGGATTTGCGAGGACTGGATTTATAAGATTGCAAATGCTAGCTAGCTAATATCCTAACTGCTAGCTGACAAACAGGTCCATGAATAACTAGTTGCATATCTCGATCTTTCTCTTTTTTCTCCTCTTCTCTTCTTTTTACAAAATTGTGTCCCTGAGGACTTTGACCTTTTCAAGATGACACTGTCTCTCTCTGACACTTTCCTGATAATGCCTGTACATCACCCAGATGTTTATTTGATATGTGTTTACATCTGGAAGACATATTTTTTTACATTGTTTGTTAAACTGCAATACGTCTATAAGACGTATGTCAAAAAGGATGTCTCGGATACCAATAAGACATTCAGCAGATGTCTTTGAGACGTTTACAATTTTTAATGTTTGGAAATCTGATCTTTTTAAGATGTTTAGCCAATGATAATTAGACTGTGATGCTTTACAGATGAACATTTCTAACAGAAATCTCTGAGATGTACATTTGCTATCTGGGTTGATTCACTAGATGTACTCTGTCGCTCCTATCCCCCACCTCCTCAGTGGTGAATCTTGTGGAAATTGCGTAAAGCCAGCAAATCAGATTTGAGCTTAATAGACTGAGAAAGTATTTTCCTGTTTTGTGTATTATATTCATTAGACAGTCACTGTACAGACTGTGGCCATTCTGTAGGCACGGTGTCTAAGACTATGACTAGCAAAGAGTTACCACAAATGTTACATTTATGCATTTGTGCGTCTAATTCCTGTAGGATGTTTTTGTCTTCAAAATTAACCTTAAGGCCTCCTCTCTGAACCATGTCCTTTTTGACACTGAGATACTCAGAAACTGACAGAACAGAACAGTAGCTTAATTATCTTTCCCTGCACTGCAAATTATTCAGCCACAACCGTAGCCACAAAGGAACCAAGTGGCATTCGACAGGAAATATCATCTAAGCCACTGAACCTTGAGGTCATTTGTTGCCACAACAGTTATTAATCCTAGTGATCAGCAATGACATTGTACTTAAGCTACAAGAACTGCCAGAAACTTGCAGGGGTACAGTGAGTCATGGACAGTCAAGAGGGCTGAGGTCAGCGCAATTAAACTAGTCTTTGTTCCAAATAATTTATTACGTTTTGAACAGGTCCTCTTGACCACATTTGACCTTAGAAATGTCAGATTATAACATATATCTAGTTCTTAAAAGGTACAACATCTATGACCATATACAGATCATACTGAAACAAACAAACAAACAAACAAACATATATGGACTAATATAGACAAAGTTATGGATAGCAAGCTCTCAATAGCCTTAAAGTCAAACATATAAATGTTTTACTGGCTTTCTCATTGGCTCTTGTATGATGTCATGATGTTTGGTCACAAGATGCACAAGAAAAAATGAGGTTTGGTATATTATAATGTAGCCACTATATTGGATTTCAGTGTTGTTTATGGACGTTTTTTAATGATTTGATAAAAAAGACTTGGTATTCTACATACAAGATGCATGGACTATTTTATGACCGTTTTAGGTGCTTTATTATGCGTTAAAGTTAGTCACTATGTACAGCCATATGTAGGCTATGGCCGTATTAGAACAGACCTGCAGCCCACCAGTTGAGAACCACTTCTTTAAAAGCTTTGAAATAAGAGATATAGAGATATAGAGATATACCTGTGTCTATCATGTCCAGTCTATGATTGCTGAGCACATGTTCAGGATTTGTGGTTGATGGTTTCAATTTGCATCATCTGTTATTTCCTCAAGATTACTTAATTTGATTTTCGCAAATGAGTTTATTGTGTGGATGTGTTTTCAATACATCTCAGCACAGACAAACAGCAAACCCCCATAAGCCATATTTGGGTGAGATTATCATCATCAAGTTAAATATTATCCAGTCAAATATTTAAATTAATACATAAAATATGCAACAAAACATTCTGACTTACAAAACTGTTGATAACTACTGAAGCATTACGAAATGTTCCAGTAATCATTCAAATAAACAATCAGATAATTGAAAATTAAGGCACTTACCCAGTAATTCTAAATATTGGATTTTAGTAATTGCATGATTGCTGGAGAAACCAGCTAACATAGCTGCACATGTTCGCACTTCATGGCCACTGAACATAAACTATGAAAGCCACTTATGGAAATATGCATGATAAATAAGAAAACACGAAATGTTTATGCAAATGCAATTAGTAAACTAATGTCTTTCAAGTGAATGGATTGAAAACATCTGCATGCTTTCAGAGCCTGAAGGGTGAGAACCAGATGAAGGATACAGCTCAATTCTGATAAACTAAATAAATCATAATAAACTGTGCATGGTCCAGCCATCTGATCACCCCCACCCCCATCCAACCTTCACCCTGAATAAAAAAAGAAAATATACTTGCAAACTCTTTGAAATGAGTGTCATATTCCAGAATCAAGAGGCCCACTTACAGTAAAAGGACACTTATCTAACTTGGAAAAACTACATCTGCTCTTCCATGGTGCATCTCTTAACATTCTTTATCTCGAAGTAAGCTATCATATGCAAACAGAGTGATGTTGTTTATAGTGCATTCTATTATCAAAATATTTACAGCATGTTCGAGGGCAGCAAAGTTGTGCCTTTGACTATAAGCAGATGTTTCATCTACTGACCGCTCACCTAAGCATATTACTTCAAACCAATAGTCTAGCCTGAGTCTAATAATCCTATAATGTTACCAACCCAATAGCACTTTTTCCCCATACGTACTGCTAAATTCTACTTGCAAGATTCAAATTTGAATTTTGTTTTTCAAGAGAGTTGCTGGCAATGTTTTAAACATGGTGAGGTAAAATGTGGGTTTCATCAGTAGCAAGAAAATAAAAACCAATTTTTAATTTTAAACAAGAAAGAAATACCTATAGGAGGTTGGTCCTTGCTCACAATATACCTAAGGTGTCCTGCTTTGTGCCTTGTAGGCTGATGATGCCCCTGTTAGGCACCTTCCACCAACCTTGCTTAAAACTGTAAATCCATCAAACTGAAACAAATGATGAGGAGTATGTGTACGTGATGAGACATTTGGTCTTATTCACTGAATTGTAAAATTCTCTCAGGTATTTTTACTCAAGGTGAAATTATTTTAGATGAACACAATCCTCTTTAATCCCTGTCATAAAACTTGCGATGAACCAGACATTTAAGAAAGATCTACAGTAACGACTAAAAAATGATGTGCATAGTAGCAGAATAAACTTGTTTCATATGTTAAGGTTTCCTGATGTTGATTACCACATATTTTCTTTGATGCCTGATTTTATATTCTCCACATGAATTATTACTCTCAAGAGGTATGGACTATGGACTATTTTCACAGACTGATGACGCATTTATGCCTTATTTGGCAGCATAAATCCAGCTTCTTTTTCTTATTTGCAATTTGTATATTATTTAGTATAAATGAATAACATTATACACTGTATTATATTACCCCTGGAATTAGTTAAAAAAAAAAAAAACAAGTAAACACAGCTGTGATGAGGTTTCTAATACAGCTGCTGAGGGAGTGACAGAAAATGTGGCCTCTTTTTCACTTCTAACTGCTGTAATCCACCCCTCTGAATTTTGTATTCTTTTGAAAAGCTGTAAAAGCGTAATAGTGTATTTTTTTTCTTCTTTTGCTGTTAGAGCAAATGGGTAAGCAAACATTATATTTGCTGTGGTATCCCATTCGCCTCTATACACATCTATCCGGCTATCGTATACTTCCGCATTCCAAAACCGGGTATGTGAAAGGGGTCCATTAAATAAAAATTAAAATTCACCAAACAATTTTAATTCTCTCATCATTTACTCACTCATTACTGCCTTGTCACAGGCGCAGAGCACACAGCATGAAGAAGTTTAATGAAGCTTCAAATTATGATTACGCCATGTTAACTGCAAATTTAACATTTTTCTACCCAAAAACGATTGTATCGCATCAGAAGACATAAATTCATCTACTTGACGCATAGAATCCCTTTATGCTGCCTTTATGTCCCTTTTAGAGCTTGAAAGTATTGGACACTGTTGACTTGCAATGTACGGACAAATAGACTACAGATCTCCATCAAAATATCTTAATTTTAGTTCCTCAGAAGAAAGAACATCATACGAGATTGAGACGGCAAGTAAATGATGAGAGAAATATAATTTTTGGGTAACTATGCATTTAACAAGTTATTAATTGTAAAGATACATTTTCTCAGGATAAAGTCTTGTGCACACTACACGACTCATTGAGTCGGCAACTGGTCTGCGACAAGAAGTCTCAGATCTCACAAACAATGGTCGTGTAGTGTGCACACTCCTGTAGCATGACCCGACAAGACGGATTTCAAACCAGCTTGCTATATAGAAAACTATATATTTTTTCCTTTGCATATAAGTACAAATATACAAAAAACAGTCGCAAGCCATTTTTTCATGTTTGTCATAAATAAACTTTTAAGTTTTCGAATTATAAGATGCATTTTGGGTGATCCGTTTGAAATGAGACAATGCTAAAAATGCTGTAAAAAGTTGTTACAAGGTACAACTTATTTTGTGATTTGTCTACTTCAAACACATTCATATACTGGACTGGTAATGGCACAGCAGTGGAAAGCAGCCTAATAACACAAGAGTTTAAACTCTTTAAAGGGAAAATAACCATATGATCGGATTTTTAATCTTTAAAGCAAATGCATGAACATGCACGATATTCTTCAGTGTGTATGATCAACATGCAAGGACACAGATATGAGTCTAGTACAATCAAGCCATTCATTCAAATGTAATATAATAAAGTCATACCTGAGAAATTTCAAGGAATCCCAGAGGCTTTTGGTATTGTCATGTAAGGAAAGGTAGGTCAGGTAGCCAGTGAATGTGTTCCTCAGCAGAAAAGGATGATGATGTGAAATTAATGTGTAGTAGTCAGACAATTCTTTCTGTCATGTTGTCAACACAGTGCTCTTGAATTGTGTAATTCTCAATACTTGTCTTGCAGCTATGACTACATCATCTGAGATTCCACATCACTGTGTGAGAGGTTTGGGAGAGTTTCAAAACAGAAGTGTGCATCTGTGAAGAAAAAAAAAATTGGGTTAATGTTCTATAAATGCATTTACATTTTGAGCTAATTCTAGCAACAAAAAAAAATAAGATTGCACTCCTAAATAATCTGCTTGCTATGCACTGTATGACTGTAAAAAAATAATTGACAGTACCTCACATGGTACAGATTAAATCTTGATACACTACAGTTTGAGGAAACAGATGTTTTGCCATTGAGTCCTGCAACTGCATAATTGAAGTCCATATTTCATGCTGGTCATTGTGTGCTAGCATAGTTTGAAAAAGAACAACATTACCAGCAGAAACCCAAAGGGCAAACAAGACCATTCAAATGTGATTTTAGAAATATGCATGGCTGATTTACCACTGATAATGGCAAAGGTTTAAATGAATAAACCATAGCGTGAAACTCACAACATACTGACGAGAAACTATCTCAATATGCAGCTATACAGTATCTGCCTGTTGATGTGTGTATTGTATGTGTGTTGTATTCAGAGACAGAGATAAGAGGGAAATGTCAGAGCTGTATTTCACTGTAGGCAGGGGGAAGTGGTCAAGTGACATTGCGGGTGTCAAGCTCTTAAAAAAAAGAAGGGAAAAAAAAAAGAGTATGTGTATTGTGAAGTTGGTATATCAACTGTATATTATAAAAGTTGCTAGAGTGTCAACAGGGGCAATTGTAGGATTTCAGTCTTAAGGGGGGCTCAGCCCCAAGTCAGAAATTAGATGTTCTGGTCTATTTCTGAATTTCTGTGTGAAAAACTCACTCTAACCCCTTTTTTAAAGCCAGGGAGCGTAATCACCTGAGACTGTAACTGTATATCAGTCCCTAGACATGGAAGGTGTGCAGAAATCTGAATTCTTGGTTTGGCGCCTCATAGATTTAGCCTTCACTGCGCAATTCAAACTCATTTTATCAAAGAAACTCATTAGTCAAGTCAAGTCATTTTTATTTGTGTACCACTTTTCACAACACACATCATTTCAAAGCAACTTTACAGGAAATCATGCATAAACAAAAAAATACAAAATAAATTAAACTATAATATCTATAATGTCTTACTATGATCACTGTGTAGTTTGATTAAATATGATTGTAAAATGTGTATAGAAATTAAATAATAACTGTCTTTAGAACCCCTGTGATCAACCTGAAGGTAAACACAAAACTCCATAAGATGCTGGTTAATGGCTAAAAATAACCTTAAGGAGAAACCAGGCTCACTGTTGGGGCCAGTTCCCCTCTGGCTAAACAACATGAATATAATGCCAATGTTAGTTATTTATGGTTTTAAATTGGTGAATTAAGTAAGCGTTAAGGTCCAGTGTTTTAAAAATAAAAATAAACCTTTTTTTTATTAATTTATTTTAAGATTAATGACTAATGTCTTTGAAGTCCATCCTGGATTAACTGCAGAAGTTTACATAGATGCACTGTCCTTTGTTAGTTGGCTGATGATTGGCAATTCAATTATAGTCTATGTATTCCATTCCAAGAGTGTAGTCCATCAATAGACAAAGGTGATGCAGGCAGAGATAAATGAGGAGGTGCATCGCAGTTCAGCCTGCGGGTCATTTCGGGTGGGTTCGTGGGGTTCATCCTAAATCCAAGGTTCAGACAGTGGCATATAAAGTATCCGATGTCTTAAAGTTGGAGTTTGCATCAGTTCATTCTCTGAATTCAAAATACTGAAGGGATGTCTGGCTGGCAACAGCTGTAGTTTGTCATCATCTCTCAGTGACAAGTAGCAGTGTAGTCCAACACCAACCAGGAACGGAACTGGATCTGGCAGGCTCTGGTAACCTCGGGATATGAATCCCAGAAACAAAAATGGAAACAAACAGAATAATATTAGCGTAGACGCCATTCAATTTTATGCAGATTCATAGATCATGATGGATGTTTCTGGTTCCGGCAGACCTAACTAAAGAAGCCTAATTGTGAGTTGAAGAATAAATTAGGTGTATGCCTGGCTAAATAGATGAGTCTTTAGTCTAGACTTAAATTGAGTGAGTGAGTGTGTCTGCATCCAGAACAGTGTTAGGGAGACTATTCCATAGTTTAGGAGCAAAGTATAAAAAGGATCTACCTCCTTTTGTGGATTTTTATATTCTTAGAATTATTAATAAGCCAGAATTGTGTGATTGTAATGAATGTGATGGAATATAGCTTGTCAGAAGTTCACTTAAGGACTATGGAGCTAGACCATTCAAAGCTTTTTATGTAGTTAACAGAATTTTTAAAATGAATACGAAAATTAACAGGTAGCCAATGTAAAAATTGGGCTTTTATGATCATATTTCTTGGTTCTAGTCAGGACTCTGGCAGCTGCATTTTGAACCAATTGAAGTTTATTTATTGAACTTGCTGGACATCCTCCCAGTAATGCATTACAATAATCTAGTCTTGATGTCATGTAGGCTACGTGTAGTGGGACAAACAGTGAGTATTACATAGTCATCTCTTTGTAATCATTGTACCACACCCCTGGGTGCATTGCTTGTCCAATCAGAGCTCTTTAGGGATCCTATAAAATGAAACCGTATGGCACTGCTTGTGGGTCAGAGCACCGCTTGTACGTCACTGCCTGAGGACCGCCCATTTTCTGGTTTCATTCATCCTACTTTCAAGGTATGTTGTTTGGCTACTAGCTAACTCTCATGTGCTCTGAGGTAATCGGTTTGATTCTTTTTGTCGATTAGCTTCGGTACGGACTGTTTATATCTGCGGTCAGCTGGCGGCTGTTATTTTCTCAATGATTTCCCTCAACATCATCCCTTGGAAGTTTATCCGCGCTGCTGAGTTACAGGTGTGTTGATGCCTTTTTGATACTTGCGTGGGTGTGCGATTTCTGTATCTACAGCTGGAGTTACTGACATAAAGGTATGTGGAACTGTCAGCTATTTAGGCGTATTTTTAAATGATTATGTTGTAAATAATTATTTTGTTTGCATTGTAGGAAGAACCATTGGGTTTTAGGAAACCTCTCAGCTGATTAAGCCTGCAGGGCAACATACTTCAATGCTGCTGTTTTGTCTCTAGATTGGTTTTCTTTGCTTTGATTTGTTCGTTTTGATTTGTTTTCTTTGCTTTGATTTGGTTGTTTTGATTTGTGTTCTTTGTTTTGATTTGTTTGCTTTGTGTTTGCTTGGTTGTTTTGATTGGTGCTTTATTTAACCTCTCCTTTGGGTGATCGAGTACTATGTGAATCACCGCCATTTAAGTGTTATATTTATTGGCCTGTGAGGTTAATCTATTGTGTTCTGCTCATAGAGAATGGTTAATCCATAAACTGAGGTTTTGTCACCATTTTCCCTGTCTAACAACTGCTACTATTCTTGTGCTGTTGAAGTGTTTCATTTCATTTATTATTATTATTATTATTATTTGTGGTTAACTTTGTTTCAGTTTACAGGAACCGAGACCCAGGGCAGGCTGCTAGCTATCCTCGTGTGGTGGTGACTTCTGTCACTGAGTGACGTGTGTTCACGCTTTCCTTCATTGGTGTGCTGATGTGTGTGTGTGGTGAGATTCGTGCACTGGGTGGTAAGATTTAATGATAGGAGCCTTGTGCTCGTTCGCTAGCTTATACCTGCCACTGGTAAGCCTCAGTTTCTTGTTGTGTAGTGTTTGTGTTTATGTGTGCAATTTCTGCCTGGGTCATACAGTTTTAATTATAACATGTTTTAAAGTTTCTGCTGGATAATTGTAGCCAATAAAGCTTTTGTATTTTTGGTATCCACGTCTTGGGTCTTGATGTGAAACAAGTGAACCTGTGTGCCCTTTGTGGTTATCTATTTAAAGATTGATATTTCCCTGTTTGACAGGGTGGCGTAGTCAGCTATACTAGTTTTGCCCTGCTTCCTCCTAACGCCACGTTACATACGCATTAATACATTTTTCAGCATCAGCAACAAGGAGCATGTGTCGTAATTTAGCAATATTTCTCAGATGGAAGAATGGTGTTCTACAAACATTGTAAATTTTATTCTCAAGCGGATCACCCAAATCAAATATAGCACCTAAGTTCTTTGCTGAAGAAGACGATGCAACAGTACATCCATCGAGAGTCAAATTATATTTTAGTGGCTTATTTTGTGGTTTTTGTCCAATAATTATTACCACTGTTTTGTCTGATTTGAATAGAAGGAAATTCTGGCCATCCACGCTTTTATTTCATTGATACATTCTGCTAATTTGGAGAATTGTGAATTTTCATTGGGTTTAGAATAAATATAAAGTTGGGTATCGTTGGCAGTGGAAACCTTTTCATGATTCCTGATAATATCTCCCAGGGGAAGCATGTATAAGAAGAAAAGCAGAGGTCCTACAACTGATCCCAGTGGCACTCCATACTAGACTTTTGTTTGATTTGACAATTCCTTGTTTACACATACAAGTGGTAGAGGTCTGATATATAGGACCTAAACCATGCTAATGCATGTCCAATAATGCCAACATAATTCACCTGCCTATTCAAGAGAATGTCATGATCTTTTGTGTTGAAGTCAGCACTAAGATCTAAAAGCACTAGAAGAGAAATGCAGCAACAATCAGATGAAAGGAGCAAGTAATTTGCAACTCTGAAAATTGCAGTCTCTGTACTGTGATGGGCATAAATCCTGACTGAAATTGTTAATATATTCTATTTCTCTGTAAAAATGAACATAGTTGGGAGGACACTACCTTTTATAGTATTTTCGACATAAATGGTAGATTTTATATCGGTCTGTAATTATCCAAATCTCAAGGATCAAGCTGTGGCTTCTTAATAAGCGGTTTGATAACTGCCATTTTAAAGTTTCTTGGGACATGTCCTATGGATAGCGAGGAGTTATTAATATTAAGAAGAGCTTCTGAGATTACTGGAAATACCGATTTTAAGAGCTTTGTTTATATTGGTTCTAACATACAAGTTGTGGCTTTAGATTTTTTGATAAGTTTTGTTCGCTCTTCATGAACTATGACAGCACAGGACTGAAGTTGCTCGTGAGCAAAATGATGAGACACTGTTTTCTGAGGTGCTGTGACAATTGATTGGCATAGTTCCACTTTTATTTAAAATTATATAAAATTTAATAAGTTAAGAAATTAATTTAATTATTCATCAAGTCATTATTATTGTGCTGCGTCAGAATATCTGGTTCAGTCGATGCTTTATTCCTAACCAATTTAGCCATTTATCTTTAGTAGTTGCGTGGTGTAGATTGAGTGACATTAGCTGATCGCAACAAACAAGAGACCAGGTTTCAGTCAAACAGAGCGCATCCAAACTATAATCAGTAATAGTTTAATTTACAATTAGTGCTTTGGTAGAAAGATATCTAACTTTTAGTAGCCCTACCTTTATATGATGTTTAAATTCAAATAATTATAAAAAAGAAAATTCAAGTTTGAACTTAATCAAAAAATTTTTAATGATTTAGTGAGAGTTTTGTGTTTGGTACTTCAAGGAACATACACAGTCTCTATCTGATATCTATATGATATCTAGGTCTCTGTGTGTTGTAGTTTATGTGACCTATGTGACGTCTCAAGGCAGCTAGTAGACACTTGGATTAACCAGTTTGTCTGCTTCCTGACCTGGGCCCCAGTTAATCAATTACTATCATTATTAGGACTATGAGCCAAATTACTAGAGAGGAGAGTGGTGCCTTCCCTGGATGGATGGAGACTGTCTCTCTTTAGCAGTTCATGTCTTCCCCAACAACTCTTCCAATTGTCTAGAAATCCTATGCTATACTCCAGACACCACTCAGACATCCAACCATTCAGTCACACTAATCTACTATAAACCTTATCACCACGATGGTTAGGGAGGGGGCCAGAGCATTTTACAGTGTCTGACATAATTTTTACAAACACTTCTTTTTTCTACCCTTTTCTCCCCAATATGGCATGCCCAATTCCCAATGCGCTCTAAATCCTCATGGTGGCGTAGTCTCAATCTGGGTGGCAGAGTATGACTCTTAGTTGCCTCTGCATCTGAAACCATCGATCCACGAATCGTATCATGTGGCTTGTTGAGCATGTTACTGCTGAGATGTAGAGCACGTAGAGGCCCACGCTATTCTCCGTGGCATCCACGCACAACTCACCACATGCCCCACTGAGAGCGAGAACCACACATTATAATGACCACAAGGAGGATACCCAATGTGACTCTACCTTCCCTAGCAACTGGGCCAATTTGGTTACTTAGGAGACCTGGCTGGAGTCACTCAGCATGCCCTGGATTTGAACTCATGACTCCAGGGGTGGTAGTCAGCATCAATACTCCCTGAGCTACCCAGGCCTGTTTACACACCTCTTTAACATTATCTCTAGTGATCTCCGACTGGTGAAGCCGGACATAATTAGTGCCGACATGAATAACAATCTTAGAAAATCTATGTTTAGCATTAGCCAGCACTTGTAAATTTGATCTGATGTCAGATGTCCGAGCCCCCGAAATGCATTTAATAATGTTGGCTAGAGTCTGTATTTCCACATTCCTTACAATAGAATCACCAATTATTAGGGCTCTTCAACATGATTCTAAGTGGGTGCATTACTGAGGAGGGAGAATCAATTGGAAACCCTTACAGAAATGGTAGAGTGGTGTCGCTTTGCTGAGCGAATATGCCACAGAGATGTCACCCAATCGCCCTGCTGTGGGGGCTCTAGAGCCAGAACCAAAGTGTGTGTGTTGCTCGCTGTTCTACCCACATCTGAAACCGTATCTACCGGCTTCTCTTTCTCACTGACCTCCACTAGTGTTGAGATGCATGCCTCTAGCTCAATAACCTTCTCTGTCAGCCTGACTAATTCCGTACATTTATCACATTGATAAAACCAGTGAACCCCTCACTGCTGACCAAAGAAGCTATAGTAAACACGTGGAATGTAATGAAGGATGCAATAAAATGAGTGGATGCCATGACTTACAGAAATTGTTTGTTGTTATGGTTGTTCTTGTGTGCCAAGGGTTTGAGATCGACGTGGTTCCTAATCAGCAGATGTTTGAGATTGATGCAATAATCAGTGTAAAACACAGTGGAGAAAACAAAGGCATGCAGTCAAGAAGCGAGATGAAGACAACAGGAAAAAAGCAGAAAACAGCAAAAAACGAGAGAAATGGGTGTGAGTGGTATAATACACACAGATGAAACAGTAGATAAGCGGAAAAAACCCGAAGCATGTAGTTAAATGGCAAAGAATAAAATGATGAATATACTGTATAAGAATAAGAATAAGCAATACTAAGAAGGCTAGCAAGCTACAAACAACAGGAACAGGAGAAACGACATGTCCAAACCACTCCTACAATTCAAAACACATACAGAGCAACCCCTTGGTTAGAGCATTTAATAAACCCAAAGAGAACTCCTAGTCCTAAAACAACTCCAGCCCTAAAAATGTTCAGCAATATTAATCTTCTCCAGGACTCTTTGAGTCCTCTGTTGAAGTTTCAAGGAAGCTTGAGACAAAACAATATTGTTACTTCAACTCGTAGGAATTTATGGGCAGTAACTCAAAAAGACAAACCCCTAGAGGAACTGCAATGTGACTGGAGACTCCACAAAACAGAGAGCAACAAACAAACTTTCTGCTTGCATTTTGCATATCACATGCCTTTGACCCTTTTCGGTCAAACTTTTTGAAAAAGACATGTCTCACAGTTCTGCTGTTTCACACACTGACGAGTCAACCATATCACTTTTATATTTTGTTTGAACAACCTTGTTGTGTTGTAAATGACGTGTCCATTCTTCCTTATGAGTTTGTCATATTTGGCTGTAGCACAGAGGCAGTGTACAAAATTAGAGCCCAAAACAACAACACCACCATTCATCTCATCCTGCATTTCTCGTTGTTTGACCTTTACAAAATAGAATGTGCAGCATTTATTTCTGTTATGTATATATAAACCTAGAGTCACAGGGAAATATAACCAGGACAAATGGACGTTTGTGCTTATCCATTTATCTTGTCATTTCAGTTGGATTTGGAATGTGTTCATAAAATGAAGCTATTTGATGAGCAAAGTTAAGTAAGGAATATTTTATGATTTATTTGATATTAGATGACCATTAAAGCTGTCCCAAACCCATGTGAGTGTCTTTATGCCATGGAACATAAATAGTGAAATTTAAAAGAATTGTACTGGTCTTGACATCTGACAGAGCTCTCCTTGGCAAGATCATTAGAGTGTATGTGAATAAATTGTTCTTTTCAGTCTGATCTTTTCAATTAATTGTTTAACACAGCTCAAAAAATTGGTCTGAATTAATCAGTATGTTTACATGCCCAGTTATAATTGAGCTACAACATGTTTTTGCATAGTCAAGCTACAGTCTTAATTTTTTTCTGTATATATTACACAACATGTAATCAAATATGGAGGTCGATTTCAGTTGAACTAAAGCATTTACATTTTTAAAAGATGAATAACTGTTTTAATCCGACTGAAATCAAACCTATAAATTGCTTAAAAATGTACTGAATTAATTCTTGAATTGGACCGATGTGGTTCTTGAGTTCAACTTACTAAATCCATCATCTGGCTTCATTGTATTTAAAGTTTATCAGTTATTAATTACTTTCAGTCTGTTTCTCACTCAAAACTATTGTATGGCTTTAGAAAACAGAATATAGTACATGAGTCATACAGTATAAACTACTTTTTTAATACTTTTTATTTGATGCTGTCTCATGTTGTACATTTTTAACCAGAACACATTGAGATAACCAGATGGCAAAATTGTTGAGTTGGCTTGTACAAAATCGTACAACTTTTATTCCTAGAAAAAAACTAAATCAACCAACCAACAGTTTCTAATCAATAAAACTCCTAACCTAACCCCCAAACCTAAACCTAACCAGGATTTAAGTTTTGAAGCTGCCAAGAAGAGACCATGGCATTTCTAGTCTTTTCCATACAAGTAGAGTGAATATTGTTTTAATATTATGTACAAAGTGGCACTTATAAACAAATGGGTGTTCTTCCTGATCTGAAGACCTGCAGAGGTGCACAGTTGGTCAGTGCTCCCTTTCCTGCAGGAGAGGCTGGATGGGCATCTGTCCCTCTCCACCTTGACGGTCAATATATCCGCTGTAGCTGCTCACCACAATGCAGTGGACGGTAAGTCATTTGGGTAGCACGACCTGATCATCCTTGAGGTTCCTTGGACGTGCCCGGAGGCTGAACCCTCCAAGGCCATGCCTGATCACCTCATGGAATCTCTCCATTGTCCTCTCGGGCCTTCAGAGAGCCCCATTTGAGCTGCTAAAAGCAGTCGCTGGTCGCTGTGTTTGTAGAACTCCTCCCCGTCAAGGCAGGAACAATCACAGCACCACTTCCATGTGTGGCTGGTAAGCCCATGTGACATATCTGTCACATATTAACCTCCCCTGTTGGGAAGGATGTGGTCTCCATGGGGTATTTTCTCCCTGAAAGAATAGGATTGGAAAAGAACACCTTCCCTGATGCGTGTTATATTGTTAGATGCCCCCAGCCGCATTTAACACTCTATGGAGAGAAAACATAGAGAGAGAAAAGGCAGTAGCTGGCTTGTCCTGCTTCCAGGCTAGTTACGTCGCTTCCTTCCCTCAGAGATGTGGGGAACTATATGACATCTCTTGGAGCATTGGGGAAGGTTACGTGCAGTCTGATGCACCTGCTATTTTCGCACGCAGCAGCTTGCTTGCACCTGCATCGGCAGCCCACGTAACACGTTCAGTTTTGTGGCGTTTTTAGATAGGGAACCCTAGTGTCACTACATCGACACAATGTCGAGTGAGTGACAGAAGGGGAACATCTCGGTTACTGTTGTGACTTCCATTCCCTGATGGAGGGAACAAGACTTTGTGTCCCTCTTGCCATAACACTGTATTAAGCCGCTGAAATGGCCTGCTCCTCTGAATAGATGCATGCTTCCCTCCTTTAATACCCGTATGTCCAGTGGAGGGGCATGCAAATTCTGTTAGCCAATTCTCATTGGCCTTTTCTCAAAGATAGAGGTAACCGAGGCTCTCAATAGAGACCCCTAGTGTCACTACATCAACACAAGGTCTCGTTCCCTCCATCAGGGAATGGAGGTTAAAAATGTAACCGAGACGAATTGTATCAACTAATCAGAAGAATGAATTCATTTCCATGCTATATGTCTAAATAATATTGGACATTTTAAGAAACACAATATTCCACAAAAGAAAATTGATCATTCTTAGAATGCTGTTTTAATGGACAAGTGGTATACAAAAATAACAAAAACACAGAACTCAATTCCGTTTGGTGACATATGTGCTACAGAAATTGCACACTCCCACCATTAAGCATACATCATGATGATAATTTTGCCAAATCCATGTATGTTCCCCTAATTTTTCATTAAAAAAAAATATAATTGTATCAATGGTTATGTAATTTTTTATTTTAATTTATTTGATGTATTTTTACATTTTAAAAGGCTGTACAATAGATGGAAATGGGAAAATACAGATTTCTTCTTTTTGAGGAAAAAAAGGGAGGTTGTAGGTAATAGCTATAGGTTATTTCTTGAACTATGCTAAAACAGCTTCTTCAGAAGTTAAGAAGAGAGAAAGTCTTTCATCAAATACAGCAAATCCCTAAAGATGTATAATGATGCATGGGTTGGGAAGCAAGCAGACTCTTATTTGGAATAAACTGGATGAATGTGTGGATCATCAACCAGAAATTACCAAGAACTATACAAATAACTGGGCTTATGTCATCACATACTTTGAATGAATCACAGTTGCAGAGAAAAAATAAAATGAACAAAATGGAATAAACTTGTCATATTCAAATGTAGCTTTGTTTATGTCACATTTTCTAAAAATAAGTGCCAAGACGAGCCAAAACAGAATAGCTATTTCTGTCAGGTTTCTTTTGGATAGATGTCATGTACTCTGTGATGCTATGCATACACGGATGATGTGTTTTGTTTTCAATTCTCACTTTGTGAGGAAAAAACTTTAGTGCTCATTCATTGCTGTATCATGACTCATAACCTCAGTTTAAATCAGACAAATATTTTAGCACTCCAGGCAGCTTCTTTTGGCCAATCAAAGGATCTCAGTCTCTTACTATGAAAGGTCTGATTGCATGGTATCAGATCAATCAGTGTAAACTGCAATTTCTATTGCACATTTTATTTGAGCTTAGGGTTATTTTTTAGGTTGTGGATGCAGAAACTAGCCACATTATGATGTGTCTGCCATACATCTTGTGATATTACACCCTTGCCATGAGGATGTAATGTTAAAGACTGATCACTCTGAATTTGGCAATAGTAGGTTGACAGATCATTTACTTAAATCGTTCTGTGCTTATCGAACTTTGAATTACTCTTTCCCAGTGGCCGAAGCTGGAAGTGTTGTTGAACGCATGGGCACATGTGAGCCCTGTGTGAGCTCCAAGTGAAATGTCTACAGAGTGGTACCAAAACTAATAGTATTTTTTGTTGTAAATGCAATACAGTCAACAGGAATGCATATTCGTTAACCCTACACCCAAACCCTAACCATAAGCCTAATCATCAGTGAAGTAAAAATATAATTTTAGGGTAAAAATGCAACCTCTGAATCACACATTGTATATGTGAATGTGATTAATTCCTGGATTTCATGCATCCAGAATCTACATCTCAGAAGTTTGCTTGATGAGATGTAGATGTTGCTTGTGCAACATGTTATCAGTAGCGCTAGAGGGAAATGTTATCACGTTTGAATTGATGCATGTCTGATGGTGCTTGTCTGTATGGCAGTGCGGGGTTGATTCTAAGAGTACATTAATTTTTGGAAGCAGCATGTTGATTTTTACTTGTGAGTTTGTTTGAGTATGTAGACTCTGGGCTGTCACTAAAGGGTTAAACTTTTGACAGCTGCAGTCATGTGACAAAACAACATGGTGGAACCCTCCATCCTGCCCTGAGCCCTTGCGGCACGATGACAGGATCCTGGGCTCAGAGTACTGCTCACAGCCATGCTCTGCCCCAGTTCCATTCTCCCAGGAAGTGCATGAGGAACTCACAAAGTTGTGGCAGGCACATTTTACTACCCGGACCCAACTTCCGAGTTCCTCCGCTCTCACTACCCTCTACAGTGGGATGGCCAGGGGGTACACGGAGGTTCCTCAGCAGTAGCAGGTGATTGCGGTGCACCTGTGCCCATAAAATGCCGCAATCTGGTGGAATAGCCCTAGGCTCCATCTCCAAGTCCATGTCGTCCCTGACGGCCAAGGCTTACAGTGCCGCAGGACAGGCCGCCTCTGCCCTGCATGCCATGGCCCTCCTACAAGTTCACCAGGCCAAGGCACTGAAAGAGCCATACTAGGGAAGTCCTGACCCAGGAGTGATGCAGGAGCTGCACTCGGCGACCGACCTCGCCCTACGGGTCACGGCACAGGCTCTACGGCAGATGTCCACTATGGTGGTCCAGGAGCGCCACCTGTGGAGATGGGTGAAGCCGTCTTTTTGATGCTCCCATCTCTCAAGGTGGCCTGTTCGGCAACACTGCCGAGGCCTTGGGCACAGCAGTTCTCGGCAGTCAAGAAGCAGACAGGGTGCATCCTGCCCCAGCATGATCCCTCCGCCTCCTACAGGGTGTCGAGATCCAGTACCCCGTCTGCTCATCGCCGAGGGAGTCCACCTGCAGTGGCACTGGCTCCGCAATAGCCCGAGCCGACGGCTTAGCCTCAGCGTAGAGCCTCCCGTAGGAAGTTTGCCGCCCTCTGTACCTTTAGACCTGAAGGACACGTACTTTCATGTCTCGACTTTGCCTCGACACAGACCATCCCTTCGGTTTGTCTTTGAGGGCTGGGAATATCAGTACAAGGTCCTCCCCTTTGGTCATTCCCTGTTGCCTCGAGTCTTTACGCTAAGGAAAGTGGGCATCCACATCCTCAATTATCTCAATGACTGGCTGATTCTAGCTCACCCTCGAAATCTATTGTGTGTGCACTGGGACCTGGTGCTCAGACACCTCAGCCGATTGGGGCTTCATGTCAACTGGGAAAGAGCAAGCTCTCCTCGGTGCAGAGCATCTCTTTTCTCGGGATGGTGTTGGACTCAGTCGCTATGACAGCGTGCCTCACAAGCGAGCGTGCTCAGTTGATGCTGAATTGCCTGAAGACATTCAGAGGAAGAACAGTGGTTCCACTGAAAAAATGTCAGAGGCTCCTGGTGCATATGGCACCTGGTTATGCCACTCAGGTTGATGCATATGAGACCACTTCAGCACTGGCTTCAGACTCAAGTCGCGAGATGGGCATGGCACTGCGGTATGCAACGTGTGGCTATCACGCCGATGTGTCGCCACACGCCCTTGGACAGACCTTGCAATTCTACGTGCAGGGGTTCCCCTAGAACAAGTGTCCAGGCATGTCATCATCAAGACAGATGCGTCCAAGTCAGGCTGAGGTGCCGTGCGCAACGGGCATGCAGTCTCGGGCTCCTGGACAGGACCTTAACTGTGTTGGCATATCAACTGCCTTTAGTTACTGGCATTATTGCTGTGTCTTCCCTTGGGCAGAGCCAGCTCTGCCACCAAATGCCGCGTTTGTAGAGTTCCTCCCCTCCGGTTAGGACCTATAGTGGGAGCTTCTTTCCAAATGTGGTACTTTCCGGTTGGCAAGGCCATGTGACATATTCTCCACATGTTAACCTCCCCTTCGGGCAGGATGTGGTCTCCGCGGTGTCTTTTCCCCATGGGGGAAAAGAACACCTTCCCCGACGCAAATACATCTGGCCCCAGCTGGATGATTATTTATTTTTGTGGGAGAAAACAAGAGAAAAGGCAGAAGCGGCTTGCGCGGCCTGTTCCCATACTTACAATGGGAACGAGGGACCACGCGACATTTGTGGGGTGTTGGGAAGGTTACGTGGGGGCAGAGTGCTCTTGTTACTAGGCACGCAGTGGTCTGGCTGCACCTGCACCGTGTTTGGGTCTCCCAAGCGTGGACCCTAGTGTCACTACAATGACACAACATCTTGTTCCTTCCATCAGGGAACGGAGGTTACAACAGTAACCAAGACTTAAAAAATGCATTCTCTGAAAAACCTAAATATCTTATTCAGTGTTGTTTCTAAAACAAAATAAATCAAATTGATCTTGTTTTAAAGGATTTTTATATATTTTTACAGGAAGACAATACAAAAATTATTATTAAGAATATGATTCTGCCCTAATATCAAAGGTCTTACTAGAATAAAAGAATTATAAACTAAAGTGAATTTTATCAAATTGTAATTTAAATTTTTCACGTTATACATTGTGATCAGTTGAATGCCACTTTTGTGAATATATGTACCAATTGCTTTCCATAAGAGGAAAATCTGTAAATTATTCCAAACTTTTGGCAGATAAATGTGGTGTGTGTGTGTGTGGTGGTGTGGCTATATATATATATATGTATATATATATATATATATATATATATATATATATACAAATATTAAGATAATTAAAATACATTACATTCTTGTAGCAGAAGAGTTAATCATTGATAAGACCATACAAAAAGTGGCTTTAGAATATAATGTCTTTTTTACTACCATATTATTGATTATAATCCAATCATTGGCACATAGTTCACAGCAATCCATTTCACAAGTGTATTTGTCAATCAGTTTGAGATTCATTATGAGGGCTTGTTTAAGGTCCCAGTCAATTTACACCTATGTCAGACATGCTTGTGTAGCGTCTTGGGTGCATTGTGTCATAAACATAAAATGTTTAGGTCACTGTGTCAAGTTAAATATAGTTTAATACTCAATCTTTAAACACATCTTGAGATCCCTTAGTTCGGATTTGCGCTCCATCAAGTGTTTTGAATGCAAGAACTTAAAGCATGTTTGTGTTGTTCTGCCTACTGAAGTGTTTTCTTCACTGTATAAACTGTGCGTTGCTCAAACAGCTCAAATTTCACTTACTGCCCTCTGGAGTAAACAGGTGGTACTACAAGCTTGCATTTCTCAGGAATCTTCCTTATTATGGTCCGGGGGCATGCGATTGTGTTATTTTTTGAAAAATTAATTGCACTGAATTAACATGTTTAATCAACAGCCCTAATATATATATATATATATATATATATATATATATATATATATATATATATATATATATATATATATATATATATATATTACTGTGTAAAATTATTTTTTATCAATTTTATTTTTATTAAACAAAATTGTTTAAAAGCTTTTATATAGTAATTTTATTGAAGCCAATGCAAATGATTTAAATATTATCGTGAGGTAGATGCAGCATTAATAAAACCTTTTTTTTTAAGTATCTGTGTTGCAAGGAATAAGATATGACCATTCATAATGTTTTATATTTAGATATAAAACAATCTAGTTGTCTATATAATCACATTTAATCTCAAACAGGATATTTATTTGACACTTTATTCTCACAAGGACACCCTATTATACCCTTGCGGCCCCTTGGGGTTCGAAACCCTTGGCATAGATGACAGCTCACACACTCTGGCTCTCCAACTTTATGAAGTGACACCTGCTTTTTCCCATGAATGCTAGGCACTTTACAATACATTTTAAAAAAGAAGGGAAAACTAAAGGTTGAAAATAAAATTAAAAGCAAACAAACAAAAATTTGTATGCTTGAAACGAGCATTTATGCGCAAGTCTTGAGATCTATAGATTTTTAAGATCGCGAGAAACAAATTCAATCAAGCATGTCCAAGGTATATGTGATATAATATTATTGTGACAGGGCAGAGGGCGGGCCAGGTCATGATTCTACACACCTTATCAGGCTAATCAAGCCTCCGAGAGGGATAAAGGCTGACTGCGTAAGGTGGTGCAGGAGAGAGAGATTGTTTACGGCAGCTGACCGTCATGTGTGTGTTTGTGTCGTTTTGTTCAGTTTTATATTAAAACTATTATTTATATTTTCAAGCCGGTTCTCCGATACATCATAGCTTGGTCCTCGGCCACTCCTCTACCCTCTAACGGACGATAGCCACACCTCCCCAGGCGGTTCGGAGGCAGTCCTCCAGCCCCTGGCAGACAGAACTTTCTCGGGGAACAGAAGGGGTCTCCCCCGCCCCTGGCAGCGGTTCTCACTTTCGGCCTTTATCCCTCTCTGAGGCTTGATTAGCCTGATAAGGGACTGGGTGTGTAGAATCACCACCCGGCCCGGCCCCGCCCTCCGCCCTGTCACAATGATTTAATGTTAACAATTGTGATGTACTTAAACATTGTTGAAATTTTACACAATATTTAATCTTCCCTAAAAACATCTGAAAATAGAAAGAGCATTATTCATTGTCTAGGATGGAGACATACACCTGCCTTACCACACTGAACAATGTTAACCTAAAAAAAAATTTGCTTGATTCAGTAACATCCAATCTAACTGGTTTTATTCTAGTCAAAAATATATTTTAACATCATTTAATCAACCTGAATACATTAGGTTATTCCTGAAAAAAATATTTTAAGTGTTAGATCAAGTAGAAACAGTCACAGTGAGTGACACAGTGGCTTACATACAGTCCAGAGGGAGTTATACCTCCAGTGTCCACACAGAGTAGCAGATGATACAGCACTGTTGCAGTGTTTTATACATGATATGTTGTTTGCTGGATCATAATGAAACCATGTTTTTGTTTATACAGAATTTATAAATGTATTTATTTATTTGTACATGTGTAACAGTGAAACAGGGTAGTAGTAATACATTTATTCATTACTAATGAAGTGAGAATTGCCTTAAATGTAAAATTAACATCTAATTAATAATCTAATAAGTCTGATGAAAACCTTTTTTGGTCTGGCTGTATCTTGAGACAAAGAAAATGAAAAATTAAAGTGGACCACATGAAGAATGTATAACTGGCATATCGCCATGACTTTGATGCTATTAATCATATAGTCATACAAACAGTAGTAAATTATTCATGACCTCTGTACAATGTTTGGGTAGGAATGGAAACTAGTCCTCAATACATCCATTCTCAAGCTTATGACTGATGATTTATGATTAAGTTTTCATTTTTTCAACATTTCTAATTGGCTTAACTCAAGAAATATAGCAATTATTAAGATTGACAAGGTATCCTGTCTCAGTTGGAGCACCATTGCAATATAACTGTACAGTAACGGAAACCTCTCTTTATTATTTAGTCTAATACATATGAGCAATATTGACTCTAAATCTCATAATATAAAAAATGTCACAAAAAATAAAGCCAAAAAATTGGAACTAAATGAAAGTCTGAAAGAAAAGGTCTATCAATTAGATGAAAAGTATCTACAGTATATTGAAAGAATGGGATTTCAAATACAAAAAATGAGTGTCTATACAAGGAGTGTCCATCTGCTGGTACACAGTATACTGTGATGATATACAGTTTATATACTGTATGGGCATAGTGTACACTATATACAGTGGCTACAAATAGTATTTGGTACTTAAGCCACATATAAATAGGAGTGAATAATGTCTGTTGCACACTGAATGGTGAAGCAGAGCAGAAGCAGCATATATTTATTTCGGCCCCATGTAAACAGGTTAGAGTTTTCACACTGGAAGCAGAACAGCATGGCTGAGCACTGTTTTGGTGCCAAGGCTTTTTTTTTAGCTGCCTTGCTCACACTGAATTAAAACGACATTGCAGTGTTGATGGACATAATAAATATGAGTTGACACAAAAATGTGAACTTGCACAGTATTTATTTTGTAGTCTAGTGTGTTTTTGTATGAAATTGAGCATGTAGGAAAACAAAACAATTAAATAAGTGTCCTGAGATATCTCCCTAACAGCACTAGTCTCTGTAAATAGCTAAATAAATGCTGCAGACATTTTTTTGATCAGCCAACCAGAAGACTTTGATATGGTTTCTGCCCAACCTGGTCACATAGTGTAAACGTGACTCTATATACAGTACCTTTTTGCAAAACTTGTTATACGTGTCTCTGAGTACAATTCCCTGCAGTTTCCAGGTAAAATGAACACTAGAGCCGCTACAACAACTGTGCGTTTTATTCACTTTAACTTAAATCATGACTTCAGTGGCTGATTAAGACTTTTTTAAACACTTATTTTTCTCTCTATTACTCAGACCCTGCTATGTTATGATATCGAGACACTTTCACTTTAACACATTTTTGAAAAATTATACATTTTAACACTTGTATTACAGACCCACCTACATATATACACTTATTCCAATATGATTATCTTGCACGGTAGCACACCCAGGGACGTAGTGCAGGGTATACGCAGGTATATGGCATATACCCACTTCTTTATAAGTTTGCATTGTGTATACCCACTTCTAAATCCCCTCTGATGTGCATCATTCAGTAGTGTCCATCATTTGCCAAAAATACGACAGTCCAGCACATGAGTAGCTAATCCAATCACAGTGTTTCCCATTAATTGACTAGTCTAATTTTCCCTGCCACAGTCTCATAATGAACAGTAAAAATGTTTAGACTTCTCATCTAAAATATTTTTGCACTTCTCAGTCTCATAATAACATAAAATAAAAGGCTGAGTTTTGCGCTCTCTCTCTCTCTCTCTCTCGCTCTCGCCCAGTCAGTTCCTCGCCCGTTGCTGTAAACTCTCGCATGCACACACTCACAGATATATGCACAGGAGTATTCCGTCCGTTATTTGGTTGAGGACGATGACAAATCTTTGAGGTAAGAAACGTTAACTCAGCCCTCTACATTGCGAATAAATCACTCACATATTGAGTAAATTACTCACTGTGCGACCAAAAAACTTCTGTTATTAGCCACTGGCAACAAGTAAAGTGAGGCATAATAAAATGATGCCGCACTTTCGATAATTAAATTAACATTTCACTTGCCAGTGATAGAGTTGTGTAGTTTCGAACACTGAGTCCCTTTTACTGAATACAAACAGCTGAAGCTGGATTCAGCCTCGTCTTTCCCTGCATGCTGTCTGATGAGCGCGGGAAAAAGCACTTGTGTCATTCAGTTGTGAAGATGAATCACTTCTCAAGCGGCCTGACATGCACGGCATCTACGGAGACTTTCGCCAAACCCCAATGAAAAATAAACAAGGTATAAACGTATTAATTTTGTGAACACAAAGGACTCCATGTAATGCAAATGGGGTTTATTCACGCAGTGCATTAGTGAGACAGAGGAGATGTCCTGCTCTATTTCTGTGGAGATCAAATGCAAGAAACAGAATCTGTCTGTCTTCCTTCATGAGAAATAAGGGCTTGTGAGTTAATCAGAGAGCCTAAAAATAATGTGTGAAAGTTAAGAATTTAAGGCAGAAATATTTTACTATTGCACAATACAATATAATATAATAGCTATACTGGTTGGCTGGGTCATAGTGAGTCTGTATGGTAATTAATCGTCATATTCCATCTGGCCCTCACCCACCTAGACAATAAGGACTCATACGTTCGAATGCTGTTCATAGATTTCAGCTCAGCATTCAACACAATCATTCCCCAGCACCTGATTGGAAAGCTGAACCTGCTGGGCCTGGACACCTCCCTCTGCAACTGGATCCTGGACTTCCTGACTGGGAGACCTCAGTCAGTCCGGATCGGGAACAGCATCTCCACCACCACCACACTGAGCACTGGGGCCCCCGAGGGCTGTGTGCTCAGTCCATTGCTGTTCACTCTGCTGACTCACGACTGTGCAGCAATGCACAGCTCGAACCACATCGTCAAGTTCGCCGATGACACGACCGTGGTGGGTCTCATCAGCAAGAACGACGAGTCAGCATACAGAGAGGAGGTGCAGCGGCTGACGAACTGGTGTAGAGCCAACAACCTGTCCCTGAATGTTGACAAAACAAAAGAGATGGTTGTTGACTTTAGGAGATCACAAGGTGAACACACTCCGCTGAACATCGACGGCTCCTCTGTGGAGATCGTCAAGAGCACCAAATTCCTTGGTGTTCACCTGGCGGAGAACTTCACCTGGTCCCTCAACACCAGCTCTATCACCAAGAAAGCCCAGCAGCGTCTCTACTTTCTTCGAAGGCTGAGGAAAGCACATCTCCCACCCCCCATCCTCACTACATTCTATAGAGGGACTATTGAGAGCATCCTGAGCAGCTGCATCACTGCCTGGTTTGGGACTTGCACCGTTTCAGACCGCAAAGCCCTGCAGATAGTGAGGACAGCTGAGAAGATCATTGGGGTCTCTCTTCCCTCCATCAAAGACATTTACAAAAAACACTGTATCCGCAAAGCAACCAGCATTGTGGACGACCCCACACACCCCTCACACAAACTCTTTACCCTCCTGCCGTCTGGCAAGAGGTACCAAAGCACTATCTCATAGTATGTTATGTTTACGTTTTTAGAAACTGTCATCTTTTTGCACTACTGAGTACTGGTCGGCGCTGCACTGTCTATTGTCCTGTTCATTGTCAGTAATTTGTTGTACTGTCCCGTACTTTGCACATGTTTGCACATGCACTTTATATAGGTATATATAGGTATTTTATATAGGTATTTTATTTCGTTGTGTTGTCTCATGTGGTCCTGTGTTGGTCCTTTTTTGTTTTTATTTAGCACCATGGTCCTGGAGGAAGGTTGTCTCATTTTGCTGTGTACTGTACTAACTGTATATGGTTGAAACGACAATAAAAACCACTTGACTTGACTTGAACAGCATGTCTCATTAGTAAAAAAATAACTTAGTCTCACAAAATCCCATGGGAAACACTGTAATCGCATGTGAATAAATGCAAATATACCCTAAAAACACCCAGTAAAGACTGGCGTAGACTACCTGCAAGGTTAGAGAAGGTTTCAATTTTCATGTGTGGATGGACTAAGGAATAAGGAATAGTTCACGCAAAATTCACAATTATGTATTTGTCTCTTCCTATAGTCCTTGGGCCAGTATTTATTACAAAATCTGCACCTCTTCTGTTAATTTCATAATGATCCTTACTCCGTGAAGTCAAGCAGCAGAAGTTAAGTGACAGTGTGCAAATACTATTGGCCCATATTGGGGTGAAGTAAATATGCAAGACTAGTCTTACATGTCACTGTTTATAACACAGGGTGTTCATCCTTTGCTGGGCCGCTTTAAAAAGAGCGTATACCCACTTCTCCAGGCACCACTACACCACTGAGCGCACCTCATAGAGCATTGGACTTTGGGACTCGGAGGACCAGAATTAAAAACCACACAGGAACTCAAGCTCACACGTGACACGACAGAGATATGAACAGACGTGGTTGCTTTTGGAACATTTGCATTTTAAATCTGCATTTTAAAATACTATCGGTTAAGTTTAGGTGTTGGTTAAGGGTAAGGATGCCTGTTTTGTTAACCTCTCATTTCTCTTTTCGGACACTATTGTTGAAGTTTAGGGTAAAGTTTTAGGTTAGAGAGTTACGTTTTATTAAAACCTCCATCTAAAATTCACCTTAAAAACCTTGTCTGATTATAAACTCATTTCACTTGGTTTTGTCACCCCCTGCTGGACATTTCATTTGAAAAGTGCAGCCAAACGTGTTATGAAGCACGTAATTTCAGTTTTGCAAAAACATTGCAATGCTCACATAAATGTCTTGAGGCCAGGCTGTTTCTGCCTGTCAATTCTGTGTGTTTTCATTGTATAGTCTAGTAGTAGAACATTCAGGTTTGATGTCATATTTAGATTCAAAACTGTTGTTGGCTGAGGTCACTATTTTGCTATTGTTAACCTTGAGAAGACGCACTGCTGCTCCACAGTTCGGAGATGAGGTTAACGGTATCTTAACGGAGGATACAATCTCGTGGAAGTTCCAGAATGGCTAAAATCACTTATAGCACCTTTAAGTAAGTACGGTTTTATCATTATAATCTACATTATACTTTAAGTCATAGTCTTAAACAACCACAATACATCTGCCTATTATAAACGATTAAATAGAGAGCAGGTCAACAGGATTAAAAGAAACACCCATACACAGCCGAGTGCTAACATTTGTGGTAAACAAACACACGCAGGTTGATTGTGCAGAAACAAAGTGCTTTGTGACCCTCAAATTACTTTGGATCCTTACTATAAGGATTAATTAACAAAGGAAAAGTATGGGATGCAGTTACCTCAGCTGTTGTTGTAGATGGCAAGATAACAAATATTTTTGAAGTTCATCCTTTTTGAGAGAAAAATACTTAACACTTTGGCTATTGTTTAAAGAGAGATATCGCTGTTCAAAGGTTGTACATAATTACTTATTTCTGACTATATTATTAAGAGCAATCAAGCCAAATGGAGTGATCAAATTGTCCTCTGTTGTGTAAAACATCATTCAAAGGCACATCATCCTCCCCCTTCCCATTCCACTGAATGATGTTTTAATGAGCTTATTGTGGTCACTACATACTTGTGTATGACTTTCTTCTGCAGAAAACAAATATTTTTAGAAGTATATTTCAGCTCTATAGGTCTATACTATGCAAGTAAATGGTAACCAGATCTGTGAAGCTCCAAAAATCACATTAAGGCAGCATAAAAGTAATCCATATCACTCCGGTGGTTAAATCTACATGTTCAGAAGCGATATAATAGGTGTAGGTCAGAAATAGATAAATATTTAAGTCCTTTTTTTTTTACTATAAATCTCCACTTTCACTTTCACTTTGCTTAAGTTGTCCTGACTTACTGTTTTTCTTGGAATGAAATTGGTTAAAAGTAACCAAAAGCAAAATAGCATAATTTGTCAATTTTTAAGTGTGGCTTAAGTGTCTAATTACTTTTTTGGGCCAGTCAGGTGTATAATTATCATGTGTTCATTGTCAATAATAATAAACTCTGAATACACGTACTATATTTAATCTTCTGAACTGGAATGATACATTGTGTCTTGTTTAGGTCATAGGTTTGTAATCAAGCTCCTAGGACAATAGAAATAGAAAGCCAAAAAGCTTTTGTTCCTACTTTGAGCCACTCTGCTCAATGATGTAATGTTTCTAGAAGGCAATGGGGCAAGCACCAAACACTTGAAAGAGAAGATAATCAAAAACAGATTGTACCTGACAAGTGTGTTTCTAACATGTTTTCTGAGCTGGGCCTCAAAAGTATCCATGAAACACACAAATGCAGTCTGGGGGAGAGAAAGAGGCTAGTAGGGAGGGATGAGCCACTGACTACAGCTGACAAAGGCAAACAATTTGCAAAGCTACATAAAAGAGAGATCCTTGGCTGTATTGAAGTGAATTTCGACCATTTGCTTTTAATTAAGTCTGGCTCCTGCAGGGATCAGCCCTGAAGATACGGTCCTTCTGAACACTTCGACTACTATAAACAACCAATCTTCTTGTAACTTCGCTGACGGCTTTTAGGCATTGTCCTTGCCAAGACATTTACACATTCCTTGAGATACAGTACAAGTATGACAAATAATCATATTTTTTAATATATTCATTTACATCACACACCAAAAATCCCCAAAGCGTGTTCTAAGCCAAGAGACATCTTCAAGCATAAGAGCAACTTCAATCTTTAAAATCTGTTAATCACCATGTTGGAGCAGTGTATGTGAAAATGTAAAAACACTCCAGGTGCTGTCAGCAAGCTTTGTTCAATTATTTCCTGATAAAAGTAATGTTCAAAAAGGAATTCAAGCCCTTCTCTCCTCTACCTCTGTCGGTCTGTCAACCAACCTCAATTTAACACATGTTGATATTGCCACAAAAGCATGTAATGTTCTATCACGCAGTGTATCAGAAATGTAATGTATGTGTAAAACAAAATAATAGTTTTGGTTTTATTTTTTGTATAAAAACTGGGTAAAAAGTAAACTTTATAGTAGCTGACACTCTGAACTATATTACAACAACAGTTTTGGAAGGGGGAAAATGCAAGTTAAATGTCACAGCTTGTTAAAGTCACACAAACTTCTATATCATCAATATCAATGCTTGGGTCTCTGAGGGTTAGATGGAGAAAAAAAAGCTGACTTTATCAATTTATCAGTTTCCAACAGAGACTACTAGATATTAAAGGTTTATTTAATGTGGATTTTATCAATACATTTTCATTACTCCCTGTTGTTGCTCATCACAAGAAAAGTTGCACAGAAACATATACAGTATAACATATAATATATTGTTTTGAATACACTAATCTAGAAACAATTCATGCATATATTAATCAAAGCACAGGCAGGCCTGATAACGTAGAACTAAAGACCTGAATGATGAATGTCCAGTATGGACTAACCAAAATCTTGTTTTATTAACCAGAACACTTAGAGGCCATACCTGAGGAACAGTATGGACAGTATGAGTAAGGAGTTTAAGTACTCACAGCGTGTCTTCAATGGGAGATTGAATAGGAGGCTCACTGTCAGAGAACCAGCTTCCTGCAGTCCACACTCAGTGAGGAGGGCGAGAACGCAGACTTCTCCCCTCCCAGCTGCTGAGGAGAAATCCAGTGAGTTACTCTTTGCTGCCATCACCTTATCCATAAAGGGAATCTGTAGAGGGAGATTTTATCACAGCATTCTACATTGATGCATTTTAATAGAGACAAACAGACTTTGTGAAAATATTCTTGTTGAACTTTGATTATAGTATTGGTCAGTGTTGGGTAAATTACTCAAAATAAATAATCCATTACAAATTGAAAATTACTTCTCTAAAATGTAGTCATCTAACTTTATCTATAACGTAATCTAAAAAGTAATAACATTACTAATAATTTTACTGTAAAGTTACTTTCTAAATTGCTTTATCTAGAAAAGTTATTGGTTTTCTGCTCAAATTCAAAATGACTATATTTTCTCCTCATTCATTGTCGTACACCGTAAATATGAATTAATATTTTAAATGTATTATACATATTACTTTATTGCAAGTAATTAAGAGGTAATTACTTTAATTGAAAGTCAGTAACTGTAATCTGATTACAAGAATTTAAAATATAATGTGAAACATTACTTTTTAGACTAAAAAGAAATTATATTACAGTAACTAATTACTTTGTAATCGGATACACCCAACACTGGTGTTGGTATGAGTCAGCAGGCTAGAAGATTATGTCTTATCAGAGACTTAACAGAGATAAAAATCTTCCCATGTGAAATATTAAAATTTTTGGCTCATAAGAGAGAGATGCTTTATGAGTGGTGGTGGTGGCGTAGTGGGCTAAAGCAAATAACTGTTAATCAGAAGGTTGCTGGTTTGATCCCCACAACCACCACCATTGTGTCCTTGAGCAAGGCACTTAACTCCAGGTTGCTCCGGGGGGATTGTCCCTGTAAGAAGTGCACTGTAAGTCGCTTTGGATAAAAGCGTCTGCCAAATGTGTAAATGTAAATGTAAATGAGATATATTACCTCTCACACGTTAGTCAATTGTGATTTATAGTTATTTATTTATTTACCTTTATATGAAATCAGAGGAGCCTACCTCAACTGGTGGTGGTGGGGTGGTGGAGGTTGCCGTGTTAGCACACTGAAACAGCAATGTGATACTGTGAGCAGATTTATAAAGCATTGGCTTACATGTGATTGGCTAGGAGTTACCTAGCTAATGGTACAATGATGTACATCTGCTAGTCTTCCTGCTAGAACTACACTGCGCTTACATTTCTATCATTTGAAACTTAACCAAATATTTTTTATTTAAATATTTGGCTTTCTGAAAGCCATTTATTCGAAAGTTTTGGAAAAGTGTGCTCATGCTGCCTTTCTTTTTAATAAATGCCAGTTTTTGATAGGTATTTTTTCATATAGTGCACAGGCAGAGGCCTACATACATTTAACTGTACACTGAAAAAAAGGATCCACTTCTTCTTGATCTAAGCCATAAAATTACTTTCATTGGTGTAACCTAATTTTTCAGGTTAATTAAGTCAAATTAAGTAAATTTTTTGACTTGAATAAAACCAGTTAATTTATGTGTTACCGCCTGAAGCAAAAAAAAATTTTGGTGTAGGATTTTAGGAGTAACACATCAGTCAATTACAATTTGTTACAGGGCCGTAAAAACAATATACTTTGAGGGGGGCAAGTCCCCCCCAATAATCAAATATGGCCAGCAATATTTGACCACTGTTTTATGATTTAAATATTGTACTGACCACATTAATTTCCAAGGTTGCAAACTATTCAACATTTGGCAAAATTTGCCATTTTTAATTTTAAATATGTCATGTACAGTATGTGATTTGTATGTCATTCATTACAGTGAATGTGAAAACATTAATAGAGACATTCACAGAGAAGTTTTCAGCAGTTCTTAAGACAAAGAATGATTGTGTGAATATTGTAAAGGAATTGAATGAATGTGGTAATTTGGCTGGCTTTTGAGGAACTTTTTTAGAAAATTCTCTTGACATTGTCTAAGAAAATTATCTATTAAAAAAACACAAAGTAGAGCGTTTTCACACTCATATTGAAACTAGAACATGGTAAGACAAGTGACTTTAGACTTCTATTGTGCTTTTAAGTTTTGGTAAGGACAGTGTCATATATTCTTATTCTTATTGCAAATATTATTAGGTAATAATTTTAAATCAATTTAAGATTTTCTAAATAATGTCTGAATGTCTTTCATTAATTCAGAATTGTGTACAGCATCTCCTAAGAGTCTTCTTTTAAAATATACTTTATTTTGCGTATGTCTTGTCAGGTTTGTGCTCAAAAAATGAGCCATCAGTTAAAGTAGTTCACCTAAAAATGCTAAATTTACTTTTACTCACTCATTTACTCACACTTATGTTGTTCAAAACCCATATGCTGTTACATTTTCAAAAAAATAAATTTTTCAATACTTCTATACAATGGAATATGTTGTATGGAAAAGAGCAGCGTTAGGATACTTGAAGATTGTGTTAAGATTCTCATGGGGTTAAAAAAAACCAAGGGACAACTTGAGGGCAGTAAATCATTTTGTGTACTTTCTTTTTGCAGATACATCAATGATGAAAAGAAATTAAAATTATATTCAGCATTCCTTTTAGACAGCATAAAAAGAAAGAAAAGATGGCTGAAACAGGCAAATTGGTAGCAATGCGGACACAGTGTTTGACTTATGTGAACTTAAAAAACAACAGCATATCTTTTAAAACCAAAAAATTATCAAATTGTGGGCCTTTGTTGCATTTAGCGTTTTTAGACAGGAAAAAAAAAAAGAGTACCATTGTTTTTATGACTTCAACACCCCCCAACTCCCAAGACATGGTTACGGCCTTGATATATTACAATAATAACATGTTTGCTTTTAATCTACATTGGATACATATAAATTATAATACTAAAACAACAAACCAATACTACAACCTGTCAACTTAAGAACCTTCATTTATGTTTTTTTTTTGTTTGTTTGTTTTTAGTTTTTTGTTCCTTCTTTCTTGTAAGAAGCTCTAAAAAGTTGTTGTTCACTAGTTAAAAATGTAGCCCTGCATCTGGGAAGGACTTTACCTTGCACTGTAAAACAGAGAATTTCTGACAGTCTGTTTGGTATAACAAGCTTTAGAAAAATCACACACGCAAGCCAATGTTGATGCTATGATTTCAGGTCTGCCTGATCTGACAGGAAGTTGGGGTTGTGACCGCTTCCCTGTTTGAATTTTCTGAATAAATTTAGTGAGTGATATATACTAACTCACCAAATTCGGTTATGACAGAAATGACAGTTAGTCACTGTAATCATTCGATGAAAAATATGACCCCCCCATCACCTTCTACTTGTTTTGCGCACAAATTCTCATGACATTCAACTGATTTATTAAAAAAATGTGCAATGTTACTTGAGTAAGACATCCAGCTGTAAAACATGATGATAATGACATCATAGTCCAAACTTAGAAAGAATTTTGAGTTTGTGGGCTACAGTATATTTGGACACTGAACCAGCCATGATGTCAGGTTTTTGGAGTTTTGATGGAGTACTGAAAAGAGCACTTATGTCATCCACTACCAACAGAGACTGCTGTGGTGTTTCAACCTCTCTGCATGAAATTTAATGGCAAAAATAAGCAGGAATATTTGTTACCACTCATATTACACTGCAACAAACTGAAAACACATTTCTGTTAATACAGTTCACACTGAGAGCCACAAGAAAGAGAGCCTCTGTCATTCATCATAGACCCTTAGAAATGTTTCAAATTGCATCAAGCTTTACAGCTCTCTTTTCTCTCATGTACTAAGTAAACAATAACTGCAAATCCAAAGAAAAAACAAGATCATTAGTCTGTGACTGTCAAGATGATCACAAGGCATATAAGCGCATTAATTCAGTAGATAAGCGCCACCATGCAGTGAATGTTCATACTCTGAAATTCAACAGCACTGTGCTTTTGAAGTCATATTCCGTTTGATCTCCAGCTAAGTGAAATAATGCTGTTTTGGTCTCAGTAATGTTATGGTTGGTTTAAGGGATTGGGAAAGGGTTAGAAATAAATACATGTAATTACAACTCAAACATTTCTGAAAATCGGTCGCACTGCTCCTTTCACAACAAATCCATTCAAGTGTTTAATTCTTATGCATATATATTGTGCTTGCGCAGTGCTGAAAACACCTGTATTTCTAACTTCAGCCTTTTTGGAAATTTGAAACGCATAGATCGATTTTAGCAGATAAAACATTCAACCTCCTGTTGCCAATCTTACAGAGATGAATCTGAATATGTGTTGTCTTTATTTACTGACTGTTTTTCTTTCTATAAAACTCAATAATATGCATGTAATAATAATATGTGTTGCTATCTTAACTTGGATCTCTACAAATTAGATTTATTAACTAAAATCTTAACATCCTGAGACCTCACGTCCACATGAGTGGACATTACATTTTGGTTTCGCAATAGAATATGCATAATTTTATTTTATTTAAACTGACTGCTCTCAGTTCAGGAGACTCAGGAGGCTGTCATGAAAGGGTTACATTTTTGATGCACTGAGTCATGTGACAAAACAACATGGCACCAATCACAGCCGTGTTTGTCTTTGAAAGAAATGGCAACAAAACTACATCTGGTAAGAAACCTCATTTAGATTTTATATCAAAACCTGTTTGAGTCAAAAGAGTAGCGTCTCCAGCTTCATCAGATATGCCATTTAAAAAGATTCATAGATCTATCACGAAATGGCACGCCATTATATGTATGTGATCTATTGGCTAATTTGACTTAATATCCAATACTTACTGTGCATGATCACATTGGGAATCAATGGATGCATCCAACAGATTTCTGAGGCTGTATACAGAGTTAGGATGAAAATAAGGTGCATTTCAAACCTGTTTTGAGATGAGTGCAGACAGACAGCACACTGGAGGTTAAGTAATTCCCTAATTAGGGTGCAAGGGAGTATCCAATAGCTTTCCTATGCAGCCAAGTGCATTCACTCCTAACATCTGGTCAAATGTTCAGTTTCAGGCTGCTGATGATGTTTGGACCTCTCAACATGTTTGGCAGACATGGGACAATGATAATAAGTACATAGATTCAGAATTTATAATGTCTGATTGTATTTGAACATGGTTGGTATTATGTGCCTGAAGCAGAATACCCTATTTGGAAAGGCACGAATAATTACTTCAAAACAAATAACGGATTAATCCACTTTCTACTTCTTGAAATATATGTTAATGTATCACATAATTTACACATGATTCCAATGTATTTATTTATAGCCTAATCTTGAGCGATGTTAAATTCATGACATGAAGTGTTGATTTTGCGTCGGAGCTCGTCTAGCCATCTCTTAAAGTGAACCACATTTATTTTCACATCAGTGATTGAGGTAATTATCTGGTTAAGAGTTTATTCAGAAAAAAGTTAAAAGGCTCCTTAAAGGTTTAAATGCTCCATATAGTATTTGGAAATTTGGAATATTCCTGCCTATGTAAAGAAACAGAAACTGCTCTGTCTTTTTTCTTCTTGTTCGTCTTTAAACTGTCCTAAATTTGAGAATGTTAAGTATTCTTGAGCTCTGAAAAGGCACTGTATAAATTTAACATTATTATTTTTATTTGTATTATTATTATTATTATTATTTAACTAAATAACAGTGTCCTATCAAAAAAATTCCTGATAGACTTATGGGACTTTCACCTGTTTGTAGGCTATATTGATGTATTATATTGCTTTTAAAGCTTGAATTTTTGTTTATTATTCACTAAACAAATGTGTGGTTGACAATTCACATTTTGCTTGACACCTCCTGCCTCCAGAATAATGTTGTTATACGTGCACAGACAAACGAAATTCTGTCATCCAGATACTGATATCAGAAATACCAGGAGAAACCAAAGTTAACAACATATTCCAGTTAATGTGGCAAAAAAATGCATTCATCTGGTAAGAAAATAATACATTATAATTTAAATAATTAAGAATTGTTTAATAATAACGTAATTATTATTATTATTAGGCTAATATTATGAAAATGAATAACAAGGCATATTTTATTAATAGAAATATGTAAGAGTAACATTTAAAAATGTCAGCTTAATTTAGTTTTAACGTACTTCTGGGTTAAGCCCTGCCCACACCCAGTTACAGATCATTTTATCATATGAACAAATACAGATACAGATAATGGCTTCACTGCACACCCCTAGTTGGCAGTGATTGGATGATGCTGTCTATTACTTTGAATCAGAATTATTTATGCACATTTCTGATGAAATGTCTGTAACGTCTCAAAAACAAGAATAACAAGCACTCCTGGAAACATAATAAACAATTAGATTTTTGGTGTTATTTAAAATTTCACAACTTAGTCCAACTGTTAACATATGTGGACATTTTTTTAGGAAAACTATTGGTTGTGAGGGTTAGGTTTAGGTGTAGTATTCTACACTGGGGCTTTTTGCTGCAACCATAGCAAAGAGGCATATAGGACATATAAGAAACTGTTGTGCTCGCAGGGATCTGGGTTAGAATCCAGCCTGGGTCATATCCTATTCCAATTCTCCCTCTCTCCCTTCACTTTCTTATCAGTCCACTGTCCTATATAACAAAGATAAAAACCCAATAAATAAACTTTAAAAAAATTAAAAAGGGATTTTGTCTAAATTGCAATGTTGAATGCTACAGTGGATTGTAAAGCAATAATACATATATAATAGACTATAGATATTTCTTTCAATAATGATGTGCAAAATTGATATTTGCATTAATTCAGAAAGTATTTAGGTTTGTTAAAGAAAAAAAGGAAGATGTAACATAGCATACTTTAATATTATTATAGTGCCATAATGTATCTTTTCATTGCCAATAAAATTTAAGACAAGACCACCTTGAAGATAAATGTGTCACTGACACAATCAAAGAACTTTAATATCTCAGTGTGTGGATGATAAACAACAGAAATGCTGTGAGGAGGTGCAGTATCGGGTTGAATTATATGTTCTAGCATGAGCTGTCTGTTTTCAATGTGTGTCCCCAGTACAGTTGAACTTTTCCAAACGCTCAAGGGAGACCAATAATGTCCAAATACTCAATGAACTGTGCTTCAAATAACATAATAAGTATATTAAATTCCCCCCAAAAACCACTTTGCCCAGCAACAGTGTGCTGAAAAGGTAGCAAAGGCAGTCATCATGGCAATGCTCATTTATTACAATGTAGTCAAGGGAATACAAATTTAAAAAACTGTTTGGCCAAAGACTGAGAATGTTGATTCAATAAATCAAGTAATGTCTTGAGGTTTTGGATGGGTTAAGATATTGAATTATGAATTTCTCAATATACTTTTTGATATTCCAATGATTTGAAACAAAATGATTTTGGGGCAAAATCTTTCTTTAGTTATAGAATACTGTGTACCAAAATGTTTTCCTGCACGCTGATTAAACTCGTGCTGTTCTGAGTATATGCAAAAAACATTAGCATGTCAGCACGGCAGAAATATTTATACTTTAGAAGCCAGGTCCAATAAAACAATGAACCCATATTTAATTAATATAAACCATATGAAGCTTTGAAACTAAATTTTGTCTAGAAACATAACCAATTGGTTTACAATGCATCTTAAAATCAGCTACTGACTGAAAACCAGAAGATACTCTACTGCCAACAAGATGACAACATTCTTCAAGCACTGAGCCTATACAACATGGGCCTAATACCCATGATTATCAGTTGCCTTCTTTTTAAACTTCTTCATAACCAAAAATGTGTAGCAATAAAAGGCAAGCAGGATTTAATTAAGTCTCCAACACATCTTTAGTTAAAATAATACATTTCAGTATATTTGCACACTCACTGGCTAAACAAGCACAGTTTAATCAAAGTAATAAATGAGGCTCATGCTTGCTGCAAATTTTAAACACATGCAATGTGATACGTTTCATTTGTTTAAAAATCATCTGTTAGCATATGAAAACTGTAGCAAACCCATGTAAAAAAATGTGGAGAAATACTTTTCAAACATGCAGTTTTTCATAGTAAAAGAATTCCGTAATTTAACAAGCCTTGCACGAATGACTTTATGATTAAAGTTGTGCTCTGTGTGTATACGTGTCTAAACGCACATGACAAACAGTGTCTCATAAAATAGAAAAAAAAAATTCAGCTTTCTCTGGAGTGTCTAAACATCATGTAGCCGTGACTTTAATATGTTAACAGATTATGAAGTATATTCCCAGCATGCCAACATAAGCAATGTGCTGTTGTTTTAAATCGAGAAGGACATAGACTTTACACAGTCTGAGGTTACACCGCTTACAGAAAAACAGATTTGTAATAAGTCCAGAGACATCTGTGGCCTTAACTACCTTTTTATAGTCGATGCAGACAACACAGAACAATAATACAAAGCATTCCAAAAGCACTCAGCCTGATGAATCAAGTATCCCATTTTTCACCTTTTTCTGGATTGGAGAATAAGATGCGTTTACATTCCCGAGCATGTCCTTTCGTTCCGCCTTTGGAGAAATGTAATAAATCTGGCGTGACTACAATCGGACAACAAATCGGCAAGCATGCAGGCGCATTACCTGTCCAAGTCTTTTCTTTGAGAGCTAGATCATAATTGGCCAATAAGAGTGTAATGTCATTGTCAAAACAATTTCTTTTTCAACATTAATGCTAACAATCAAAGAATGATATAATCAAACTGGACGTCAAAGAGCAATTAAATTTTATTCATGCATTATGCATGCATGGAAGCCCACAGGAGAATAAGTCAATGAAAATAAGAAAAAGGGAATACTTACAAAATATCTCTCTCTTACAGATGCACCAACAGAGTAAAGCTAAAGTTATACAAATGGAAGAAGCTTAACTTTGTCTTCTGAACAAACTAAAGCGTTATAAACCAAAAACCCTAAAGTTGTTATTACTGGAGAAATTAAGTTCTCTAAACCAAAAATTGCATAAAATAACAAGTTTTAGGCTCTGTAACAGATAAAGGATGGACAAGGAGAAGGCGGAACCAGCTGAACAGTATCATACATTTTAAATGAGAAACTCAACTTAAAAAAAAACATAAACACAGACACATATGCAACGCAGCCGCGTGCATCTATCTCTCTCCTGAACTGGCGTCTCTGGCTGTTCTTTATCTTGCTCTCCCGTTGATCAGCTAATTCAGCGGCGGCCATGCATCATCAAGGCCCGGCCAAGACCTCCATTTTACACTCCTCCACCGCCCGATTCAGGCTGGGGCACAACCGGTCTGATTAACTATCCCCCAATCTCAGGCAGTGATGCTGCCCTTCTGGCCAATCTGTCAGCCGGTGGTCCAACCTGCCTCCTGCTAACCTGGGGGAGAGACGAGGCATGGGGAGAGGGAAAGGGTGAGCAGAGACACAGAAAGAGAGAGAGAGGAGAGAGAGAGAGAGAGAGTGAGAGTGAGAGAGAGAGAGAGAGAGAGAGAGAGAAGTACTTGCTCGCCGGGTTCCGGACACACCATCGCCGGTCCTCAATGGCTCCTCCGCCCTCTGGCGGACCCCAGCTTGCTCCTCCATAGGCAGACAGCAGCAAGTCCTAGTCCAAGTCCTCTGCAGACAGCCGCGGTTTCTCCAGCCCTCTACAGCTGGCATCGACCCCTCCATCCCCAGGCAGACGGCCACGGCTCCTCCCCTGGCGGATGGCAGTGGCAAGAACTCCACGGCAGCACATCCCTGCTGCCTCCCGTGTTACAGCACCACTGTAATAGGTAAAGAACAGGGAAGGAGGAGGCAGGAACCGGCTGAACAGTAAACAAAGTTTTAATGAGAAACTCAATTTAAAACAAACGTAAACAAACAACGTGCGTCTCTCTCTTTCCCGAACTGCATATCCGTCTGACCTTTATCTCGCTCTCCCGCTGATCAGCTGATTCAGCGCCAGCTGTGCTCCATCACGGCCCAGCCATGCCCTCCTCCTCATCACAGGCTCATATCTCTGTTCCTTCAACTTATTTGTCATTAAAATCCATAGACTAAACATTTTAAGTGTTAATAACGTCTCGGTTACTGACGTAACCTCCGTTCCCTGATGGAGGGAATGAGACGTTGTGTCGATGAGTTGACACTAGGGGTCACTCCTGCGGAGTCCAAACTTCTCTGACCTTGAGAAAAGGCCAATGGAAATTGCCGTGTGGAATTTGCATGCCACTCCCCCTGACATACAGGTATAAAAGGAGTGATGCTGCAAACACACCTCAGGTATCGCACTGAGGAGCCGAGCCAAAGACCCGGCCATTTCAGCGGTTGTTCAGTGCAGTGGCAGGAGGGACACACTAGGGGATCCAATGGAAAATGCCACAAGAGCTGAACCGAGTTACGCAGACCGGCAGTGCGAGACAGGCAGACCTCTGTGTGCCTCGTAGCCAGCACTACCCCCAACACACTGGCAGGCATGAAGCAGTCCCCTGCACCTAGGGGAATGGATAACTGCTCAGGAGTGTAAGGACAGGCTGGCCGTGGCCTTCTCTCTATTGTTCTCCCCCAAAAAAAGGAACAAAATCGTTCGGCCGGGGGTAAATATATGGTCCAAGCTAGGGTTGTCCCTCCAAAGAGGAGGACACTGCGGAGACCACACCCGGCCCCAAGAGGGGAAGGGGGGGATTTTGCTGGAATACAACACACAGTCTTTACCGGTTAGGAGCCGAAGCACATCGTGTGGAGCCGCGGCGTGGTAGATCCTACCCAAGGGGGGAGGAGTTACAACAAACATGGTGACCAAGGACATAGTGCCCTCTGTCCAAGGAAGACACGGTTTACCGGCAGGGAAACCATTTTGCAGAATATACATCACACATGTTTGCCTAGGGGGACAACCAGCACATGTGGAGCACTTACCTCAGTATGGCGGCCTGGGTGACACCCGTACTGGGGGGGCAGCAAGCCTCTTTGAAGAATTGATGGCCGCTAGGCTAGGGAAGAAGAGCATCCAGGGTTCACACTTCTTGCGAATGCAACTGGGGAAAGAGCACACGTCTTTGCCTCAAGGGAGGGGAAAGGCACTATGCACACCTGGCCAGCTGACCCGAACTTACCTGTTTGTGTCACCTGATAACACAAGACGAAACTGGCTCAACCCTGAGATTATATAACCTTGCAAAGGTGTTAGGTGTTGCCCAGCCCGCGGCTCTACATATGTCTGCTAGAGAGGCGCCGTGGGACAACGCCCAAGAAGCTGCAACACCCCTGGTAGAATCGTGCTGGGCTTGGTATGCCATAGTGATGGCATCGACGAACCAGTGGGCCTGAAGCAGACAAAGAGCTGCTCAGAGCTTCTAAAGCTCTGCGTGCGTCCCAAGTATATGCGAAGAGCACGCACCGGACACAGCAACGCCAAGGCTGGGTCTGCCTCCTCCTGGGGCAGCGCTTGCAGGTTCACCACCTGATCCCTGAAAGAGGTCGTGGGAACCTTGGGCATGTAGCCCGGTCGGGGTCTCAGGATGACGTGAGAGTAAGCCGGACCAAACTCTAGGCACAGTTCGCTGACAAAGAATGCCTGCAGGTCCCCTACCCTCTTGATGGAGGTGAGCACCGTCAGGAGGGTGGTATTCAGAGAGAGCACCTTTAGCTCTGCTGACTCAAGGGGCTCGAAGGGAGCTCCCCGAAGGCCCAGAAGGACCAAGAAGAGGTCCCACGAGGGAACGAGAGCTTCGGTCAGAGAGTACCAAAGTGGGCAGTGGGAGGATTCTGGGGAAGCAAACAGGTCTACCTGTGCTTGCCGAATCGACTCCAGATCAGCTGGACCACCTGAGGGTGGAGTCTCCACTCTCTCCTGAGCTTAACCTGTTATGACAGCACGTCCGTTGTGCTGTTGAGGTGGCCTGGGATGTGGGTGGCTCACAGCGACTTGAGCCACTGCGGACTCCAAAGGAGGAAACGAAGGGCGTGTTGTGACATTTGACGTGAGTGTAGGTCACCTTGGCGGCTGATGTACGCAATCGTTGCTGTGTTGTCCGTCCAGATCAACACATGCTTGCCCTGAATCAACGGAAATAGCCTCCTCAGGGCAAGTAGTACTGCAAGCAACTCGAGGCAGTTGACGTGCCAACGCAGTCATGGGCCGGTCCAAGGGCCAACGACTGAGTGCCCATGCACATGGCGCCCCAGCCACCCTGGGAGGTATCTGTCGTAACCACAACGTGCCTGGGGACCTGGCCTAGGGGAGCTCCTGCTTGTAGGAAAGCTAGGTCTGACCAGGGGCTGAATAGACGGTGACAAGCCTGCGTGACAAGGACGTGGTGTGTGGCATGGTGCCATGCTCATCTCTCGACTCGGGCCTGTAGCCAGTGCCAAAGTGGTTTCATATGCATCAACCCAAGTGGCGTGACCATCTCTAAGTATACCATATGCCCAGGAGCCTCTGAATGGATTTCAGTGGCACATGCAGACAGTCCAGCACTGACTGTGCATGCTCATTGGTGAGACCGTCATTTAGACCGAGTCTACTCCATATCGAGAAAAGAGATGCTCTGAACTGGGGCAAGCTTACACTTTTCCCAGTTGACCTGAAGCCACAAGTGGCTGAGGTGCCAGAGCACCGGGTCCCTGTGCACACACAACATGTCCTGCGAGTGAGCTAGGATTAGCCAGTCGTCTTCGACTGGCACATTTTACTGCCCGGACCCAGTTTGCGGGCTCGTCCTCTCTCACTACCCTCGACGGTGGGGCTGCCAGAGGGTGCTCAGAGACTCCCCAGGTTGGTAAGGCGATTGTGGTGTACTTGTGCCCGCAGAACGCCGGCACCTAGTGGAGCCATCCGAGTCTCCCGTCCAGGGCCCGTGGGTTTACGTCGTCACTCACGATTGAGCCTACAGTGCCACTGGACAGGCCACCACTGCCCTGCATGCCATGGCTCTCCTGCAAGTGCACCAAGCTCAAAGAACTGCAAGAGGGTAGTTCTGACCCAAGATTTATGCAGGAGCTGTGCTCAGTGACTGGTCTCGCCCTCCGTGCGATGATGGTCACGGCATGGTCTCTCGGGCAGGCGATGTCCACCTCAGTGGTCCAGGAGCGCCACCTTTGGCCCAACTTGGTCGAACCATATTGGCCTATTCAGCGGCACCGTAGAGGATTTTGCCCAGCAATCCTCAGTGTTTAAAAGGCTGACGGGGCCCATACAACACATCCTGTCCCGGCTCGACTCAATGTCTCACACCCCCCCATCTGTTTGTCGCCAAGGGCGTCCCCCTGCGTTAGCAACACTGGCTCTGCCACAGCCCGCCCCAGTAGGCTAGCCCCGGCGTAGAGCCACCCGCAGAAAGCAGACTCCACCCGTCTCATGGCCAGGTGGAGGTTCTTTATTTTCCTTTTCTTACCTCACCGCATGCCCCAAGGGCAGCCGTTCCCACATTCTAAGAATACATATATATATGTATGTATACGTTGTTCACTCCATAGTTTTCTGCTGCTGAAGTGCCCAGGGGTGTTTACTCAGCACAACCGTGGTGTGCGAGGGGGAAGACCTCTGGAATGCACTGTAGATCCAACAGCGTAGGGAGATGAATGGAGGCAGCAGAGGAATTCAGCTCTGTGAACTTGCTCGCTCGGCTCCGAAGAAGATATCTGATGTGTGTTTGCAGCGTCACTCATTTTATACCCGTATGTCCAGGGGAGTGGCATGCAAATTACACACGGCAATTTCCATTGGCCTTTTCTCAAGATCAGAGATGACTGGGCTCCGCAGGAGTGACCCCTAGTGTCAACACATCGACACAACGTTGAGTGCGTGACAGATAGGGAACTAATATACAGTATATTGCAAAATTGAGTCAATGGGAAATAATCTTAAACCATATTTAATTATGTGTCATTGGTCAAAGGGAACATGTGGGGGGCATTTTAATAGTTATTTAATTAAGAGGTTTTTGCTCTTTTGTAGTATAATTTATGTAGTTTTGTTGCAAATAGTTGTTTTGTGTGATGTCACCATTAGGGTGATCAGTGTCCTCTTTGGTCAAGTTGGACCCTGTTAACACTCTCTTAGATCTCCTTGTGCATTGTAACGGTCACTTACAGGGATTACGGTAATTATGGGATGTGATACAGTTGCGCAGAGAGAGCTCTGACAGAGAGAGCGTAAGAGAAGGTGTGTAAAGTGGAGGATGTGAGGAGATAGTTGCTCTCAACTTGTATTTCTTTTTGTTTCCCTTTTATTTTGTGTGACTAAGTTGGATGTTATACGCTTCCCCACTCGCCTTCATGTATGTGGAGGAGGTAGCACTCTTTTTTTTGGACATTTTATTAAATGCAGATTGAAATGCTAACTCCTGTTTGTCTCAAGTGTCTCCTTCTCGCTTGAGGTATATCTATTTTCCCTCCTTGAGACACCTCTAACATCCAACCTCCGTTACAGCATGTGCAACTGAAGTACAGGTGTCTACGCATTTTCTGCAGAAAAATACGTCTGCTTAATGATTGACCTAGAATCAGTTATGATCTTCTTAATTTAAGGTGTGTTATTGTATGATCTAAATTTAAATCATTCAATTAAAATTAAAAGTAGAAACAACAACATTTAAATAACAAATCTAAGTTAAGTATGCTTGCATCTAGTTACCTTAAACATTAAATTGAGTTAACGAGTTTACTCCATCGAGTAATCAACTTATTGTGGTTTTCAGTTTAGGTGAACAAACCCTGTGCTTATACTATGTGCAACATCATTTAAAATGAATTTGTTGAGGGTGATGTCACAGAAGGTTGTCAAATCTGGTGCAGACAACACATCATTAGGTAAAGCCAATCATCAAGAATTCAAGAAATGTGCACAGACAGCAGAAATATAACCAAACAAACACTTCAGTGGATTTCATCATAATTTTTAGGCAAACTATAAGTAGCCTGTTCACCCAGAAAGTATAAATTAGCCTTTAGTTCTCTCTCACCATGCCCTCAATAGGAGAAAATGTGATAGAAATTATCAATCAACATGGATAAACTGTAAACAGGCAAATGACGTGGCATTATAAAATGGAAAATTCAAATAAACAAGAGCCGACCTGTTTAGAGGCTCTATCTCAACAATAGACTTGCGACAGGGCAAGTAATCATAAAGAGTCATAACACAAGCAAGGGAGTTTAAATAAACAGTGTGCTTCAACAGGCATATACACATACCCCAAATTTACTTTACCTAAGTTACTGAGAAACTGGAGGGTAAAGGACACAGGCCAGGTTGTAATTTTGGTACCACAAAATCAAGCAGGTACAGTATCTTCCATGTCTACACCACAGCGATAAAACTTTGTGGGTGGCGCAACAATACTAAAACTAGCTTGTGAGTGCATTGTGTTTGTCCATCCATCCATCGTCAACCGCTTATCCTGTGTACAGGGTCGCGGGGGGCTGGAGCCTATCCCAGCTAACATTGGGCGAAAGGCGGGGGACACCCTGGACAGGTCGCCAGTCCATCGCAGGGCCATTGTGTTTGTGTCATGAGAAAACATGACATATAATCATTTTGTATTGGTTTTTACATGCTTCTACTTGAAATGTCTTGGTTTATTTTAAAGCTATGGTGACAAAATAAAGAGGGAATTGCAGCTTGGAGCATGTAAATGGAAAGAGTTCCTTGAAACTGAAACTACATTTTGAGTATCGCAGGTGAGAAAAGGTGGCTACTTGGGTTAGAATTAAGGCTAAGGCTAAAACTGGAATGAAATGAGCATTAAAAGGTTGAAGGGGTTAGTGCTAGGGTAAAGACCCATGAAGCGCTCACAAAGCTTAAGTGTCCCATATTCATGTGACGAAAATGTTGGCAACCCTAATGCTGATATTAAGACCAACAGCACAATTGAGAGTGTAATATTGCTTTTTTTTCTTTGGATAGTAGTTCCCAAAGAGGCCAGAGCATCAAGTGCAACTTGCTCTCAGTGATGCTCTTACACTAGAGGTGTTTTATTCATAAAGGATCCATGGGTTTTGGATTAATATTTTACTATAAGTGATGAATCATCTTCAGTATTACAATTAAGTAATTCATCACCAAATGAAACCAGGCGGAAAAATGAATTTTATTATAAATATATGTTTGTGTACAATGTACCTGGCAGCAGTAATTCATCAAAAAATTATCAAACGTTGTAGAATGCCATTTTAACCAGGCAAATATTCATATGCGCGGTGTATTCAAGCTTTAGTGAATCGGGCCCTACATCAGCACAGACAGCGTGTTTAAAAAAAACTGCCTGTTAGGTTTACCCTGGGGTCACTATGTATTTTTATTGTTCACTTCATGTCTTTCATTTGATTATGGGTTTTGTAGTTCTGTTCCTTGTCTTTGTTCATTGGTTCTTGGGTTCATTAGTCCCGGGTGTTCCTTTTTTGCTTATTAGTCCTATCCCTGTGTTCCCCTGTGTTCTTTGTCAGTTCTTTTCTATTCATGGCTGTAATGCTTTGTTCTGTTCACATATTTTTGGTTTCTTGTGTTTAGTTTTCTGAGTTTAAATTAAAAGCCTGCACTTAGATCCAGTCCCTTTGATCTTTTGTTTGCACACCCCTATACATTAGGGGTGTGCAGGGAAGCCATTATCTTTATCTGTATTGGTATTTGTTCATATGACAAAATTATCTGTATCTGTCTCAGTATTCGGACAGAACTGGGTGTGGGCGTGCTTAAACCAGAAGTGTGTTAAAACTAAATAAAATGCAATTTTTTTTATTTGACTCTAATGTTTACAGTTTCTATTAATGAAATATGCCTTGTGTATGCCTTTTCATAATTTTAGTCCAATAATAATAATAATAATAATTATATATAATAATAATTATCTATATTATTTTACAATATTATTTCATTAAATTATTATATTAAAAAAAAGAATGAATTCAGATGAATCTGAATTTATTGGTTTCTCCTGGTATTTCTAATATTAATATCTGCCTGTAATATCCTGTTTGTCTGTTAACATTATTCTGGAGGCAGGGTGTGTCAAGCAAAATGTGAAATGCCAAGCACACATTTTGCAGTAAAAAATAAATAGAAATTAAAGGTTTAAAAGAAATACATAGCCTACAAACAAGTGAATAACAGGAATTTTTCATATAATAGGATATATAATAATAATGTTACATTTATACAGCGACTTTTCAGAGCTCAAGAACACTTAACATTCTCAAATTTAGGACAGTTTAAAGAAGAACAAAAAGAAAAAGACAGAGCAAATTTCAGTTTCTTAGTTTTACATAAACAGAAATATTCCAAATAGATTAATACTATATGGAGCATTTAAACATTTATGGAGCTTTTTAACTTTTTTCAAAATAAAGTCTTAACCAGATAATTACCTCAATCACTGATGTGAAAATAAATGTGGTCCATTTAAGAGTTGACTAGACAAGCTCTGATGTGAAATCATCACTTCAGGTCATGAATTTAACATTGCACTCAGGTTTAGGCTATAAATAAATACATGGGAATCACATGTGAATCATGTGGAAAGTGTATATGATGTTGTGTCTTAGTTAATGTTGACAAGCTCCAGATGCACATAATTAACAGAGACCGCAAACAGAGTCGAGACTGCGGCCATCCGATCTGAAATCACACCGTGCGCATTTTCATACAGGTTAACACTTTGGAAATAAATTCGTTGTAATTTAGATTATGTAAATTTTTCAATGTTGCTTTATGACTGTGTTTCTTGGATTATAAATAAAAAAAAAATATTTTTCAAATTATTTGGATGAATCCTTTATTTGTTTTGATGTCATTATTCGTGCCTTTCCAAATAGGGATTTCGGCTTCGTGCACATCCCTAATTTTCATTCAACATTATATTTGATGTTAATAGCAGATTCAGCAACAAGAATTGCTTTTGCTTTGCAACTTTAATCTAGTCAAAACCAGCTCATTCGAGTCAAAGTCCAGGCTGAGACCAGAGACAGTCAAGTCTGAGACAAAACTCTTAAAGGAATATTCCAGGTTCAATATAAGTGTCATTCTACATATGTTTTTGTTCATGTTTTCATGTCTTTTATTTTGGAATTAGTTCTGGTTCCTGTTTCATGTCATGTGAACATGGTCCAAACTGCTCCATGCCATGTCACAGCCAATCCCCAGATTTCTCCATGCCATGTCACAGCCAAGTCCCAGATTGCTCCATGCCATGTCACAGCCAAGCCCCAGACTGCTCCATGCCATGTCACAGCCAAGCCCCAGAGTGCTCCATGCCAAGTCACAGCCAAGCCCCAGACTGCTCCATGTATTTTCACAGCCAAGTCCCCAGACTGTTCTCCATGCCATGTCACAGCCAAGTCCCAGATTGCTCCATGCCATGTCACAGCCAAGCCCCAGAGTGCTCCATGCCATGTCACAGCCAAGCCCCAGAGTGCTCCATGCCAAGTCACAGCCAAGCCCCAGACTGCTCCATGTATTTTCACAGCCAAGCCCCAAACTGCTCCATGCCATGTCACAGCCAAGCCCCAGTCTGCTCCATGCCATGTCACAGCCAAGCGCCAGACTTCTCCATGCCATGTCATAAGCCCGCCTCTGCTCCACGGTCCAGGTCCGCCTCTGCTCCACGGTCCAGGCCCGCCTCTGCTCCACAGTCCAGCGCTCACGCCTGCTACAGGCCACACCACCACCACCAACTCTCCCAGCTCCCTCTTTAACACTGTGTTTTTGTTTTGGGGTGTCTGGAGCTGCCCCTAGAGGGGGGATATGTCATGTCTACATGTGTTTTTGTTAATATTTTGTTTTCATGTCTTTTGTTCATGTTGTAACTTTTGTTGTAACTTTCTTATATTTAGAGAATATGTGACACGCACCTACAACACCAAAATAAATTCCTTGTATGCGTAAAAAACATACCTGGCAATAAAAATTTTCTGATTTCTGGGCTTTTTTTCTGATTTTATTTTGGAATTCTAGTTCCAGTTTCATTTCATGTGGTCCTCTTGTCATGTGATTTCATGTTTCCCTCCATGTTCATGTGTCTTGTTTTCATTGGTTTATTGTCTTATCAGTTCTAGTTTGTCATTGATTTAAGATTATTAGTCTTGTTATCTTGTTTATAGTTCTGTCTGTTTATTGTTTTTCTTGTTATTGTTTTACCCAATGTCTGTTTAAGCCCTCACATTTGCCATTGTATGTACCTTGTTTGCTAAGTCTAGTTTATGTTCTTCTTAATTGTTCATGTTTATGTTTAGTTCATGTCTATAGTTAGGGTTCCCCATCTGTCGATAACTTCAACGTTGTGTCGAAAGAAGAGACACTAGGGGTCTCTCTTGAGTGCCGAATATACCTCTGATCTATGAAAAAAGGTAAAATGAGAAGTTGGCAGAAAGTATTTGCATACCCCGCCCCCGGACATACGGGTATAAAAGCGTGGGAAATACGTTGATTTCATTCCGAAATTTTCTTCGGAGCCGATGGTCGTGTATGCAGCGAGCAGCAATTCACACACTGTTCCTCCCACCTGTTGGATCTACGGCGCATATCAGCGGCTTTCTCCTTCTCTGCACGGCAGTGCAGTTTGCCCCTGGGAGCTTCGACAGCGCAGTTAAAAGAGTTATTTTCTCTAAAAGAGCAAATACACAGCTGGTTTTGAATGTCCTTTTCAGGACGTGTGTTTTTAAAGTTGTTTTTCCACCTCTGTGTAATTTCTGGATGCGGTTGATTTCTCCCCATCTCTGATGGTCATAAAAAGTGCCTCGCGTGCCTGGGCTGCGATCACACACAGGCAGCGTTTTATGAATGGTTCATGTTCTCAGTGCAAGAACATTGCCATGGCAGCATTGCGGTCACGGCTTTCTTTTGTCATGAGAGAAAGTCACTTCAGCCCCCCCCCGCCCGTGCCTCGCCTCCTTCCTACTGGATTGGGACAGGCGCCGCGGGCGATGAAGGCGATTTGAGGATAATGACGGGCTCCGTTCGCTGGGTAAATCCCCTCGAACCAGTGGGCCGTTGGAAAGGGGCCCCGCTGCGCTGGCACATCAATTGCCAAGAGTTGCTGACTGTTTTCTTTGCCCTGCGGAAGTTTCTCCCATTAGTTCGAGACAAACATGTCCTAATCAGGTCAGACAGCACCATAGGGTAGCGTACATAAATCGACATGGCGGCATACGCTCCCGCCACATGCCACGACTCGCTCGTTGTCTCCACTCACATCACCGGCAACCTCAATGTGGTAGCGGTTACGCTGTCACGACAACGCTTGCCCTGTGGAGAGTGGAGGCTTCACCCCCAGTCGGTCCAGCTGATTCATCAAGGCCAGGTAGACCTGTTTGCCTCCCGAGAGTCCTCCCACTGCCCGCTCTGGTATGCCCGAACAGAGGCTCCCATCAGGGCAGACGCACTGGCACACAGCTGGCCATCAGGGCTGCACAAGTACGCATTTCCCCCGGTGAGCCTTCTTGCACAGGTGCTGTGCAAGGTCAGGGAGGACAAGGAACAAGTCACCCTAGTGGCTCCCTACTGGCCTGGTTCTCGGACCTCGTACTCCTCGCGACAGCCCATCCCTGGCGAATTCCCCTGAGGAAAGACCTTCTTTCTCAGGGGCTGGGCACGCTCTGGCATCCACACCCAGACGTCTGGAACCTCCATGTCTGGCCCCTGGATGGAATCGCGGAAGATCTAGCTGGTCTACCACCTGCCGTCATAGGTACGATCAACCAAGCCAGAGCCCCCTCTACCAGACAACTTTACGCCCTGAAGTTGCGCTTGTTCACGAATTGGTGCTCTTCCCGGGCTGAAGACCCACAGAGGAGCGCAGTTAGGTCAGTGCTCTTATTCCTGCAGGAGAGGCTGGAGGGGAGGCTGTCCCTGTCCACCTTGAAGGAGTATGTTGCTGCTATCGCGGCCCACCACGACGCAGTAGACGGCAAGTCTTTGGGTAAGCACGACTTAATCATCAGGTTCCTAAGAGGCACCCAGAGGTTAAATCCCTCCCGGCAAAGCCTGTTCCCCTCGTGGGATCTCTCAGTGGTCCTCTCGGGCCTTCAGAGACCACCTTCAAGCCGCTAGAATCAGTTGGACTCAGGGCCCTCTCTCTAAAGACTGCCCTGCTGATCGTGCTCGCCTCCATCAAGAGGGTCGGGGACCTGCAATCGTTCTCTGTCAGTGACACTTGTGTGGAGTTTGGTCCAGCAGACACACATGTGATCCTAAGACCGCAACAAGGCTACGTGCCCAAGGTTCCTACCACGCCCTTCAGAGACCAGGTAGTGAACCTGCAAGTGCTGCCCCGGGAGGAGGCAGACCCAGCCCCTTCGTTGCTGTGTCTGGTACGTGCTTTGTGTACCTACTTGGACCTGTACGCAGAGCTTTAGACATTCTGAGCAGCTCTTTGTCTGCTTTGGTGGACAGCAGAAAGGGAATTCTGTCTCCAAACAGAGGCTTTCCCACTGGGTAGTGAACGCCATTTCATTGGCCTATCACACCCAGGCCGTGCCCCCCCCCTTGCGGGTCCGAGCACACTCAACAAGGAGTGTTGCGTCCTCACGGGCACTGACCAGGGGCGCCTCCCTGGCAGACATATGTAGAGCAGCGGGTTGGGCAGCACCTAATACCTTTGCGTGGTTTTACAATCTCAGGGTTGAGTCAGTATAGTCCCGTTTTCTCTCAGGTCCGAGCCGGTAGAACTCGGTACATGCTGACGGACTGACCGGGTGGATCGCTTGCACCTAGCGCCCTTTCCCTCGGCCGAGGTAAAACTGTGCGCTTTCTCTTCCAGGAGATCCCGTTCTTTGGGATGCCTGGATGACTCCTCCCTAGCCCTGTGGGTCCGCAATTCAGCGGAGGAATTTGTCGACCCAATCCACTGCGAGTACTCAAATCTACCCTGTACTGGAATAGGTGCTCCACAGGCTGGGACTCCTGCATGGACTCCTCCTGTGTGTATTTTCAGTGGTACGGTCTCCCTTAGGCAGTTTCAGCTGCCCTCCGGTTGGATCTACCACTGCGGCATTTTCCCACATGTGACTTGAGTGGCCCATGTCATGTATTTTGCCACTTTTACCTCCCCCTTCCTGGGCAGGTGGGGTCTCCGCAGGGTCTTTTCCCCCTGAAAGAATAGGAAACTGAGTAGGACCCCCTTCCCACGATGCGTGTAAGGGCCCCAGCCGTTTTTTGGCTCTATGCGAGAAACATAGAGAGAAAAGAGGCCCGGCAAGGCTCGGCCCGTTCCCAGGTTGGCAAGCGTCACCTTGTTGCCCTGTTAGAGTAACCAGAAAGTTTTCGACGACTTTTATGGGGCATTGGGGAAGGATACATGCAGTCTGACACAGCTGGTCACCTTTGCACGTGAAATACCTGCCCGCTCCTGTGTCAGCAGCACACATACATGGCTCAGTGCATGGCGTGATTTAAATTGGACCCCTAGTGTCGCTTCTTCGACACAACATCGAAGTGAGCGACAGACGGGGAATGTCTAGGTTACGTATGTAACCTCCGTTTCCTGATGGTGGGAACGAGACGTTGTGTATTTCCCCGCTTTTATACCCATATGTCTGGGGGTGGGGTATGCAAATACTGTCTGCCAACTTCTCATTGGCCTTTTTTCATAGATCAGAGGTATATTCGGCGCTCAAGAGAGACCCCTAGTGTCGCTTCCATCAGGGAACGGAGGTTACATACGTAACCTAGACATTTTAGACTTTAATAAACAACACTTGAATTCTTCATCTTCACGCCTTCGTCATTTCCATTGATAGCACATTGTTACAATAAGTTAAGCTCAATCGACAGCATTTGTGGCATAATGTTCATTACCACAAAAAAATATTTAAAATTGTTTGTCTTTAAAAAAAATCTAAGTTACAGTGAGGCACTTACAGTCTTCAATGAGAAGAAACATGTTACGTTCCTGTGTTGTCTGCCCTTTGTTCTCGGTTTCACTATCACGATTATTTCACGTTTCCTTGTTGTCCGCTCCGTATTTTTCATCTCACCCGTCACCGATCCCGGTCCATGTCACGTTTTCCCTGTTGTCCGCCCTGAGTCTCACTGTCCGTGTGTTAAACTACATTTCCCACAATTCCCGGCCTCCCTCACTGCCTGCACTCATCATTGTTTCCACCTGTGTCTCATTCAGTCTCCACTTTGTCTGTGTATTTAAACCCCAGTTCTTTGCGCAGTCTCTGTCGATTGTTTTTTGTTTCTTGCATGTTGTTTAGCCTGGTCCGTGTTCCCTCCCCGAGTTCAGAGTTTGTTTCATCGTGTTTATATCTGTTTCGTGTGCATCAGTTTCCTGTTTTCCCCTCGTGGACTTTCATTTGTGTTTACCTTTTGTTTCGTATTTGTTTATCTTCAATAATCTCCGCTTTTGGATCTGCACCTCCGTCTGTCTTGTCCTGCTTCCACACCCAGCATAACAGAACAATCGAACAAAGAATGGATCCAGCGGTCCAACAGGCCAACTATCGGCTACTTTGTCTCAAGCAAGGGGACCGACCGGCGTTGAACCACATAGGCGACTTCCTCAAGCTGGCTTGCGTCTCAGACTTCCCGGACTCCGCCCTGGTGGTCTACTTCAGGGGCAACCTGAGCGCCTCGTTGAGGAGCGGTTGCCACCGGCAACGCATGAGTACACTCTCTGCAGCCTCGTGGAGATGACTTTGCGGGTCTGCGGCTCACCGTTAACCGTGGGCGTTGCCGAAAAGGACCCTACCTCGCCATCCACAGTGGAGTCCTTCAACCACCTCCGGCAGCCCCAGTAACACCAGCCCCACCTGTCAGCGAACCGACCCTCATGCCAGTCACCTTCCACGAGCCAGCGCGGCCCGCTCGTCAGCCCGAGGAGGGTGAGAAGACGGGCTTCCGCCTTCCGGCATACGCCTGCCCTGGTCTGCGAGCCAGAGCCCACGCCTGCCCTGGTGAGCGAGCCTGTGCCCACGTCAGCCACGGTCAGCGAGCCCAAGCCCACGCATGTCACTTTGAGCTAGCCTGAGTCCTCGTCAGCCACGATGCACGAACCAGAGCCCACGCATGTCATTGTGAGCGAGCCTGAGCCCTCGACCGTCCCCGAGCCAGCACCTGTAGACTCAGTCATCAGCGAGCCTGTGCCTGTAGCCTCAGATATCCATGAGCCAGTGCATGTAGCCTCAGATGTCCGTGAGCCAGCGCCTGTAGCCTCTACCATCCGTGAGCCAGCGCCTGTAGCCTCAGATGTCCGTGAGCCAGTGCTTGCAGCCTCGACCGTCCCTGAGCCAGCGCCTGTGGTCTTGACCGTACCAGCGCCAGTAGCCATGACCGTCCAAGAGCCAGTGCCAGTAGTCATGACCGTCCAAGAGCCAGCGCCAGTAGCCCTGACCATCCAAGAGCCTGCGCCAGTAGCCATGACCGTCCAAGTGCCAGCGCCAGTAGCCATGACCGTCCAAGAGCCAGCGCCAGTAGCCACGACCGTCCGAGAGCCAGCACCCCCCGAGCTTACCAGAGCTCCGCCTTCCGAGGTTCCCGAGCTTTCCAGAGCCCCGCCCTCCGAGCTTTCCAGAGCTCCGCCTTCCGAGACTTCCAGAGCTCTGCCTTCCGAGCTGTCCAGAGCCCCGCCTTCCGAGTTCCCCGAGCTTTCCAGAGCTCTGCCTTCCGAGATTCCCGAGCTTTCCAGAGCTCCGCCTTCCGAGCTTTCCAGAGCTCCGCCTTCAGAGCTCTGCTTTCCGAGCCTTCCAGAGCTCTGCCTTCTGAGCTGTCCAGAGCCCCGCCTTCCGAGTTCCCCGAGCTTTCCAGAGCTCCGCCTTCGATTCCCGAGCTTTCCAGAGCTCCGCCTTCCGAGCTTTCCAGAGCTCCGCCTTCCGAGCCTTCCAGAGCTCTGCCTTCTGAGCTGTCCAGAGCCCCGCCTTCCGAGTTCCCCGAGCTTTCCAGAGCTCCGCCTTCCAAGATTCCCGAGCTTTCCAGAGCTCCGCCTTACGAGCTTTCCAGAGCTCTGCCTTCCGAGGTTTCCAGAGCTCCGCCTCTCAAGCCTCTAGAGCCTTCTAGGGCTCCGCCTCTCAAGTCTCTCGAGCCTTCTAGGGCTCCGCCCCTCAAGTCCCTCTAGCCTCCCAGGGCTCCGCCCCTCAATTCACTCGAGTCTTCCAGGGCCCCGCCTCTCAAGTCTCTCGAGCCTTCCACGGGTCCGTTTCCCGAGCCTTCCAGGTCTCCTACGGCTCCGCCTCCCGAGCCTTCCAGGTCTCCTACGGCTCCCCCTCCAGAGCCTCCTACGGCTCCACCTCCCGAGCCTCCTACGGCTCTGCTCCCAGAGACTCCAGAGCTTCCTACGGCTCCGCCTCTCGAGCCTCCTACGGCCCCGCCTTCTGAGCCTCCTACGGCTCCGCCCCAGAGCCTCCTACGGCCCTGCTCCCAGATACTCCAGAGCCTACAAGAGCTCCGCCCCTCAAGCCTTCTACAGCTCCGCCTCTCAAGCCTCCTACGGCTCCACCGCTCGAGCCTCCTACGGCTCCGCCCCCTGAGCCTCCTACGGCTCCGTCTCCTGAGCCTCCCTTGGCTCCGCCTCCAGAGCCTTCCAGGCCTCCGCCTCTGAAACCTCCTACGGCGCCACCTCCCTCAGCTCCGCCTCCAGAGCCTTCCAGGTCTCCGCCTCTGAAACCTTCTACGGCACCACCTCCCTCGCCTCCTATGGCTCCGCCTCTCGAGCCACCCGAGCCTCCGACGGCTCCACCCTCAGAGCCTCCCGAGCCTCCTACGGCTCTGCCTCCCGAGCCTCCTACGGCTCCGTCTCCAGAGCCTCCTACGGCTCAGCCCCCAGAGACTCCAGAACCTTCCAGGTCTCCGCTCCTAAAGCCTCCTACGGCGCCGCCTACCTCGGCTCCGCCTCCTGAGCCTCCTTCAGCTCCACCTCCTGAGCCTCCCTCAGCTCCGCCTTCTGAGCCTTCTAAGCCATCACCTCCCTCGGCTTCGCCTCCCGAGCCTCCCTCGGCTCCACCTCAGAGGTCCTCCTTGGCTCTGCTTCACGCGGTTCCGCTGGCCTCCCCAGTGGCCACTCCTCCTCCTAGGTCCCCTGAACCGGTCCTTGCCCCACGGCCATTTCCTAGGCCACCAAAACTGGCCTCTGTCCTGTGGCCACCTCCCAGGTCCCCTGAACCGGCCCTTGCCTTCTGGCCAGCCCCCGGGCCATCTAAACCTGTCCAGGCCCGGTCAACACCTCCCAGACCACCTAAACCTGTCCCTGCCCGGTCGATTCCTCCCTGGCCTCCTAAACCTGTCCCTTTGTGCCCCCGTGGACTGTCTCATTTCCCTTTGTGCCCCCGTGGACTGCCTAATTGCCCCTTGTGCCCCCTTGGTCTGTCTCCGTGTCCCTTGTGCCTTCTTGGTCTGTCTCTGTGCCCTTTGTGCTCCCTTTTTTCTATCTGTGTTCACCCGGGTCTAGCCCCTCACTCCTTGGATCTTTTGTTTTTGTTCTTCTTTGTGGGGTTTCTGTTTGCGGTAGGACCGTCTGGAATCCGGTCCTTTTAGGGGAGGGTTATGTTAAGTTCCTGTGTTGTCTGCCCTTTGTTCTCGGTTTCACTATCACGATTATTTCACGTTTCCTTGTTGTCCGCTCCGTATTTTTCATCTCACCCGTCACCGATCCCGGTCCATGTCACGTTTTCCCTGTTGTCCGCCCTGAGTCTCACTGTCCGTGTGTTAAACTACATTTCCCACAATTCCCGGCCTCCCTCACTGCCTGCACTCATCATTGTTTCCACCTGTGTCTCGTTCAGTCTCCACTTTGTCTGTGTATTTAAACCCCAGTTCTTTGCGCAGTCTCTGTCGATTGTTTTTTGTTTCTTGCATGTTGTTTAGCCTGGTCCGTGTTCCCTCCCCGAGTTCAGAGTTTGTTTCATCGTGTTTATATCTGTTTCGTGTGCATCAGTTTCCTGTTTTCCCCTCGTGGACTTTCATTTGTGTTTACCTTTTGTTTTGTATTTGTTTATCTTCAATAAACTCCGCTTTTGGATCCGCATCTCCGTCTGTCTTGTCCTGCTTCCACACCCAGCATAACAAAACACAAGCCTACAAAGGCATGGTCCTCCAATGGGTTAGATGGTGCTAATGTTAAAGATTCTCCTGTGTCACGAGGAAGGTGTCCAATTGGCCATATTTAATAACTTAAGCTGAGGTTTGTGTATGAATAATGCTAATACATGACAAATAGCAATCCATTGTTTTGCTACACTCGTCATCTAAATTCTTAATTTGATATTAGCCAGGACTGTTCATACTGTTTTTGTGGCATTATTTTCTGTGTCCAATTTTCTCTTAAAATCTGCACACAGTCATTTATCGAATGCAGAAAGTTTGAGGCATTTACAATGGAAGTGCAAGAGGCCAATTTTTGGAAGGTTTAAAAAGGCAGAAATTTTAGATTTATAATTTTACAAAAACACTTACATTAATCCGGGAACCAGCACTCTGGGAACCAGCACCTTATCGTGGTGGAGAGGTTTGTGTGCCCTTATGATCCTGAGGGTTGTGTTGTCTGGAGCCATGTGCTCCTGGTAGGGTCTCCCAAGGTAAAGTGGTCTCAGGTGAGGGGCCAGACTAAGAATAGTTCAAAATGACTCATGGATAAAACGGCAAGAGGAGGAGTTACCCTGCCCGGAGGAAGCCCGGGGCCCCTGTCTGGAGCCAGGCCCAGATGGAGGGCTTGTCGGCGAAGCCTGGTGGCCGGGCTTGTCACGGAGCCCGCCGGGCACAGCCCGAAGAAGCAACGTGGAACCCCCTCTACATCCCTTGGGCCCACCACCCATTGGAGGAACCGCAGGAGTCGGGTGCGCTGCCATATGGGCGGCAGTGAAGGCCGTGGGCCTCAACGGACCAGACCCGGGCAGCAAAGGCTTGCTCTGGGGACGGGAATGTCACCTCACTGGGGGGAAGGAGCCGAACTAGTGAGGGAGGTGGAGCGCTACCAGTTGGATCTGGTGGGGCTTACATCGACGCACAGTTTTGGCTCTGGATCCGCACTCCTGGATAGGGGATGGACTCTATTCTTCTCTGGAGTTTCACAGGGTGTGAGGCGACGGGTGGGTGTGGGGATACTCACGAGTCCCCAGCTGAGCGCCACTACGTTGGAGTTTACCCCCGGTGGAGGAGAGGGTCGCCTCCCTACGCCTACGGGTTGTGGGGGGGAAAACTCTGACTGTTGTCTGTGCATATGCACCGAACAGCAGTTCAGAGTATTCGGCCTTCTTGGAGACCCTGAATGGAGTCCTGAATAGGGCCCCAGTAGGGGACTCCATAGTGATGCTGGGTGACTTCAACGCACATGTGGGAAATGACAGGGACACCTGGAAAGGCGTGATTGGGAGGAACGGCCTCCCTGATCTGAACTCAAGTGGATGTTTGTTAATGGATTTCTGTGCTAGTCATGGATTATCTATAACAAACACCATGTTCGAACATAAGGATGCTCATAAGTGTACGTGGTACCAGAGCACCCTAGGCCGAAGGTCGATGATCGATTTTGTAATCGTGTCGCCGGATCTGAGGCCATATGTTTTGGACACTCGGGTAAAGAGAGGGGCAGAGCTGTCAACCGATCACCATCTGGTGGTGAGTTGGGTCAGGAGGTGGGGAAAGACTCTGGACAGACCTGGGAAGCCCAAGCGAGTAGTGCGGGTGAACTGGGAACGCTTGGAGGAGGTCCCTGTCCGCGAGATCTTCAACTCACACCTCCGGGCGGAGCTTTTCAGGCATCCCTGTGGAGGTTGGGGACATTGAACCGAGTGGGCAATGTTCAAAGCTTCCATTGCCGGGCCGCTGTGGAGAGCTGCGGCCTCAAGGTTTTAGGTGCCGCAAGGGGTGGTAACCCTCGAACACCGTGGTGGACACTGGTGGTCAGGAAGCCGTCCGACTGAAGAAAGAGGCCTTCCGGATTTGTTGTCCCGAGGTCTCCGGAGGCAGTTGCAAGGTACCGACAGGCCCGAAGGGCTGCGCCTCGGCCGTGAGGGAGGCAAAGCAGTGGGTGTGGGAAAAGTTCGAGAAGCCATGGAGAAGGACTTTCGTCCGCACCAAAGTGCTTCTGGAAAACCGTCCGCCACCTTAGGAGGGGGAAACGGGAACCATTCAAGCTGTATACAGCAAAGATGGGACGCTGTTGACCTCAACCGAGGAGGTTATTGGGCGTGGAAGGAACACTTTGAAGAACTCCTAAATCCCAACACGCCTCTATGGTAGAGGCAGAGCCGGAGGATGATGGGGATCAGATTCTATTTCCCTGGGGAGGTCACTGAGGTAGTCAAACAACTCCGCAGTGGCAAAGCCCCGGGATTGATGAGATCCGACCAGAAATGCTGAAAGCTCTGGATGTGGAGGGGTGTCATGGATGACACGCTCTTCAACATTGGCGTGGAAATCTGGGACAGTGCCTAAGGAGTGGCAGAACGGGTGGTGGTTCCTCTTCAAAAAGGGGATCAGAGAGTGTGTGCCAACTACAGGGGTATCACACTTCTCAGCCTCCCTGGTAAAGTTTACTCCAAGGTGCTGGAGAGGAGGGTTCGGCCGATTGTCTAACCCTCAGATTGAAGAGGAACAATGCGGTTTTCGCCCTGGCCGTGGAACGACGGACCAGATCTTTACTCTCGCAAGGATCCTGGAGGGGGCCTGGGAGTATGCCCATCCGGCCTACATGTGTTTTGTGGATCTGGAGAAGGCGTATGACCGGTCCCCCGGAGAGACTGTGGGAGGTGCTGCGGAGTACGGGGTGGGGGTCCCTTCTTAGGGCTTATCCAATCCCTGTACGCCCAAAGCGTAGGGCTGTGTCCGGGTCCTCGCACAAAGTCGAAGTTCATTCCATGTGGGGTTGGTCTCCGCCAAGGCTGCGCTTTGTCACCAATCCTGTTTGTGATATTCATGGACAGGATATCGAGGCGTAGTCGGGTGGGGAAGGTGTGCGGTTCGGTGGGCTGGGGATCTCATCGCTGCTTTTTGCAGATGATGTTGTCTTCATGTCATCATCGGTCCGTGACCTTCAGCTCTCACTGGATCGCTTGGCAGTCGAGTGTGAAGCAGCTGGGATGAGGATTAGCACCTCTAAATCTGAGGCCATGGTTCTCAGCAGGAAACCGATGGAGTGCGTACTCCAGGTAGGGAATGAGGTTTTGCCCCAAGTGAAGGAGTTCAAGTACCTCGGGTCTTGTTCACGAGTGAGGGACAATGGAGCGGAGGTTGGCCGGAGAGTCGGGGCAGCAGGGGTGGTATTGCACTCGCTCTATCGCGACCGCTAGTCACTAAAAGAGAGCTGAGCTGAAAGGCAAAGCTCTCGATCTACCGGTCAATTTTTGTTCCTACCCTCACCTATGGTCATGAAGGTTGGGTCATGACCGAAAGAACTAGGTCAGCGAGTACAAGCGGCCGAAATGGGCTTCCTCAGAAGGGTGGCGGGCTTCTCCCTTAGAGATAGGGTGAGGAGCTCAGTCATCCGTGAGGAGCTCGGAGTAGAGCCGCTGCTCCTTTGCGCTGAAAGGAGTCAGTTGAGGTGGTTTGGGCATCTGGTAAGGATGCCTCTGGCCAGCCTCCCTAGGGAGGTGTTTCAGGCACGCCCAGCTGGGAGGAGGCCTCGGGAAGACCCAGGACTAGGTGGAGAGATTACATCTCCACACTGGCCTGGGAACGCCTCGGGTCGCCCAGTCAGAGCTGGTTAATGTGGCTCGATAGGGAAGTTTGGGGCCCCTGCTGGAGCAGCTGCCCCCGCGACCCGACTTCGGATAAGCGGTTGAAGATGGATGGATGGATGGACTTACATTAATTCTTCTGTTAAAACTTGTGTATTATTTGAGCCGTTAAGTTGTTTAAATCGTCATTTTTGGTCATTTTGTGGTTTATTGACATTACATCCTCATAGCAACAAAGTGGTAAAATTGGCTACAACTTCACACGGAAAAGGTTAGTAAGTGATTTTATCACACTAAAAACATTGTAACATGCATATCGTTTATGTCTTGTAGCTATACTTTTGAAACAGTACATATTTTAATGTTTAAGGATTGGCCTGATTCACTTCCACTGTAAGTTCCTCAATGGAAAAGGAGGAATGAGTCAAAAAAATTATTGAATAATTTATATGAATAATATAGAATGCCCAATTCCCAATGTGCTCTAAGTCCTAGTGGTGGTGTAGTGAACTAAATTGTGGTTCTCCTCCGTGAGCCACCAGAAACACAGCAATACATGGTGCAACAGTCAAAGACATTCATTTTACATAGACAAACTGAAAAACAGCATGGATGGATTTAAAAAATGCGTTTGGTGTGAACTGCCCCTTATTCAGATAACACAGCACCAGTTGAAGTTTCATAGTTACCTTTCAAAAAATGATCCTTTTTTTTAAACGATTGTAGGTAAATATTCACTTCATCCAGCAATCATTTTGAGATCAGTGTTCTTAAACATCCAGACACTCTTTTACTGAGTGAGAAACCACTGCAAATTATTCAGTCAGACTAAGTAGTAAATCAAACATTTTGCTAGCCCATTTGACCAATTCACTGAAAAGAACCCACTCAAAAGAATTATTAATTTGTGAAAAAGGCATCACTAGTTTGGATTCTACACAGCTAACAGAAATACAGAACACACGTCATAAAGGCTGATTTTGTCAGTTAGAGACATGTTTGTCAGATAGGAGTCCAAATGCTCCAGAGTCCATGACAAGACCAAGACCATTAAAATATGGTCCTGAGACCAAGTGCCAGACCGAGTCTGTTCTTGAGTATTACAACACTGCTTTGCAATTTGTCATGTGCTTGAGTATTCCTGTGTATGAGCGCTTACCATATGCATACCTCTGTTTTAATGCAAACTGACCTTTATTTAAAATTTTAAAGATGGCTGAAATTGAGGCTTCTGGAACCTTGTGTTCATTCCAATCTGAAAGCTGTTACAAATCCAGAACTGATTTATAAATCCTTTAACTTGGCTGAGCCCAAAAAAACATTCTACAAGGTGACCTCATGAACAAATTCCTTGCTTTAATTGAGCTCTAATTGGCCCTGATTACATTGCAATTAGGGAGAGTTCAATGAGAAGAAACACAAGCCCCATAACGGCATGGTCCTCCAGTGGGTTAGGTGGTGCTAACATTAAAGATTCTCCTGTGTCATTGGCAAGATGCCACACTAGTGTGAAGTCCATTGGGCCATATTTAATAACTCAGGCTGAGGTTTGTGAATGAGCAATGCTAATACATGACAAGTATCAATCCATTGCTTTGCTACGCTCATCATCTAAATTCTTCATTTGATATTAGCCAGTGTTCGTTTTGTTTTTTGTGGCATTATTTTCTGTGTCCAATTTCCTCTCAAAATCTGCACGGAGTCATTTATCAAATGCAGAAAGTTTGTTTTCTCTGTGTCTTTTCAATTTATGGCCATACATGTAATCAGGGGGCATTTGTGATTGATATGACTGGCTGAACAACCAGCAAACCTTTTACACATATCTACACACAAGTACAAATTCAATCTATATATAGTGCATAAGCATAAATAAACAGAAATGTACTGCAACTAATGTAGAGCTAAGCAGTGCTCAGTATAATTTTGAATAGTTCAATTCTGATTGGTTGCTTAAAAATGACTTGATGAGTTTAATTCACTTTGCTGTAATTGTTCCTCGAAGGGCCCTCCTTTATTATAGCCTTTAATTTATGTCACTGCCATGAATCATTGCTACATATGTTCAGAATAGCATACTACCATACTACTACTCATGAATACGGCATAAATATTAAGGGATTAGTTCACCCAAAAATTACAATTCAGTCATTATTTCCTCACCCCTTTGTTTTTATGACTTTCTTTATTTTTCTTAACACAAAGGGAATAATTGTGGAAAAAAAAAAATTACTCAGTGATGTCATAAAATGGTGTCTACATTTTCAAGCTTTAAAAAATTCAGAAGTCTAATAAATGATTCCATGAGACTCAAAATTGTTATTAAAGCATACAATAAGGTTTGGCGAGAAACAAACCAAAATCAAATGTATTATTTAGTGAAAATGTTAACTGACCATTAATCTTTGAGCAGTCATTATAGGGCACGAGAGCTACAGTTCACGCAGCCCTCTCATGACATTTTGGTAATCAAGCAAACATTTTTTTTTTTATCTGAAAACAGGTCCTCCACAGCGATAGCGACCACTGAACACACCACAGCAGCACAAAAAACAGAGAACAGTCTGAAGAGTTTGAACATTTCTATGCCCAGCCTTATTTTTTGAATAGTGAACTCTGTAATCAAACAGAAACATTGAGGAGGCTACAGGCAGACACAGTCACTCTGTGTCCTAACCGGACGGAAAACGACACATGATTTATTTTCTATGGTAATCAGATATTTTGTCCAAACCAGCCTTGTGTAACATCTGAGGTTGTTACCTATCCTACCTACCACCAGAGGGAGCTCTCTCCCAAATACCAAGGTCCAAGAAATGTGTGTCCATTCAGAATTATCCATCAAATAAACCCAGTTCCTTAGCTTACTTTGGTACTTTAGCTTACTACCGCATCTCTCCTTCATTCCATGTGTCCTTGCTGAAACTGGTCCACACGGTGTCTGGCCCTAGAATCACGAATCCCGAGCCTCTGCCTCCATTGGAGGTTGATGGAGCACCTGCGTATATGGTCAGAGAGATCATGACCAAGGCAATGAGGGAGCCAGATGCAATACTTGGTGGACTGAGAAGGCTACGGACCAGACGAGAGATCGAGGGTAGCTGCCAAGGACATACTGGACCTATCCCTGATCCAAGTGTTCCACCAAGCTCATCCTAACCATGCACATGGATCCTAACACCATCTCCATGGCCAGTTCGTTGCACCGTGACAAGCGACAGTACATTCTAAAGATCTCTCATTTATATTTTTATTATTGCGTGGGTAAATCCGTAAACTGTGAAATGCCACCAGTCCAAAAACCTAAAAAAAAAAAAAAAACAATTAGGCTGGACATACAAATGCATTATTAAACTAAAAATTCTGCAGACATGTTTAGAAAGTTCTGTTCTCTGTTTTGTGTGCAGCTGTATTGTGTTTTGCTGACGCTTTCGCTGTGTCAGACCTGTTTTTGAATGCCCCAGTGTCGTGAGGGGGCTGCGTAAACATTTGCTCTCATGCCCTATCATGACCCCACACAGGAGATCAACATTTAGTGAACATTTTCACTAAATAATACATTCGATTTTGTGTTGTTTATCAGCCAACCTTATCGTATGCTTGCACAACAATCATGAGTCTCATTAAATAATTTATAAGACTTCTGATTTTTATCTCTTTTGCATTCTTCTGAAGCTTGATGAGGTGGTGACAATTAACTGCCAATGTATGACATCACTGAGCACAAAACCTTTTCACAATTTCTCCCTTTGTGATTAGAAAAAGAAAGAAAGTCATATAGAGTTATAACATCACATGGGCGATTAAACAATGACTGCATTTTTATTGTTTGGGTGAACTAATCCTTTAATAGTATGATAGTAGGCTTTGCTATTCTGAACATAGCCTGTGACATGCTAATGTTAGTTGGTGGCAGGTGGTATTTGGGGGAAAAACATTCCCATTCTAGCGAGCATTTGATTGGACAAAGTTTGTAATGTAAGATGAGTCATCTATTTTGCTGTTTTATTTAATTTAAGAAAGAGACTGCAAATGAGTTTATCTGCTAAAAGTTTTAGTCAACTAGGAGTACACTAGTGTACAGTATGATGGCTTCCAAGCTAAAGACATGGACAAAAACTTACAAAACTCCAAATTGGATGGTATGAGGCCTTAAAAACATTGTTATTGACTGAGGAAAATAAATTTAATAAAATAGTAGAGATTATTGTACTTTTAAAAAGTTTTTTTTTCTTTTTTCTTTTCTTTTTGGCAAACAAAAATAGTCATTGTATGTTCCAACATCTTGTAAAACATTCCCTAACTGAAGTCGGATCATGCTGGGCATCTGTTCACACAAGGCAGGCCCTGTTTAAAAAAAAGCATTGGTAGAGCACTTACACTGACTTAATGCTCAGGGAATTTAAAAGAGAACTTGATTCTTATGATTCCACAACCTTGTAGGTAAGAGCTTTCTGTTTTATCATCAGAAATGACATCATGTCTTGAGTTAAACTAAGTTATCGGCAAGCACTAGGCAAAACCCCCTTCACAAATAAATGACTCACACAATGCAGTGACTTCACACAAATCAGGCCACTTAGTTTAATTTGTTTATTGTCATGACAGGAGGACACGTTAAGTTCACATTTACACAATTTCAGTGAATAAATAAAAAAGCCCTGAGCTCTTGTTAACAATAAATGACAGATGGTAAAAAACACTTCAATTGAGCAATACTTCTTACCAACACATCAGTTTAAGGTGTACACTGAAGAGGATTGTCAAAACCTATTAAAACCCTTAAAGTTCTAATTAGCCAATGGAATTGTGTGAGAAATTTGGAAAGGCTTCCATTAGATCACTGAACGTGTAAAGTAAATCCGTAATTTATGTCACACTGAGGGTCCCTAGACAGCCATTACTAACCCAATATCCTGTTTCAGAGTGAGCCTCATTTTAGCCTGTTAGTCTTGGCTATTCACCAACACGTGAAAGTATGAAAATTGTCCAGTCATGGCCTGAAGCACTTGAAACCACCAATGTTCCAGGACCCTGCATATGTGTTTAAAAGAAGCCTGCTAAGATAGTGTTCCACAAAACTGGAACTACAGTATATTTGCCACTATTTGCCATGCTACATATTTCATTGACCACAATGGTCTACCAGTGCAGTTATGCCAGGGCATAGATAAACAGACCTCACTTCCTCCAGGCATTTTATCAGCCTCATACTGACTGGCTTACACTCTTCCCCTCCAGTGCTAAACGTGTCAAGCCTCTCGGGAGTATTACAAGGCCAGAAATAGCTTTGACATGTTGTGTAGCTGACATGGAAACAAAAGCCATTACAGCAAGACTCACTCAGCGAGATCTCCTGTATAGTCTTTAGCATAGAAAGAGACACCATCCATACAATCACACTGACATTGTGGTATTAGAACTCAGGATAGTGTTAAGTTAGCATTTCATCTGTATATGATGCAATAGTATTAGCTAGAAATAACAATGGTTGAAATGAGTGATCAAAGAATTTGAATTTTCTAAGCACTCCTGGTCAGAGACTTGTGGCTTGTTGTGATTCTAGGACAATATATGGCTATATTGTGTTTCTAGACCTTTCCAAGACAAGTTTATTTTGGTATAAAAAAATTGTATGCAAATAAATTGGAGATTTTTCACTAATACATTTGAACTTTTCTAACTTTTTTCCCCATTTATGACTTTTTTATTCTGACTTTTGGAGACCTCTCAAGGCATTCTATGTAACTATCAAAACAAATTCTCTAACTGAAATAAAGAGAGATAGTTAGGTGAGACAGAGTTGTTACAAAGCTTATACCATAAAAATCAGCAATGCCCAGACACATTCCCACTTTAATTTCTTCAGACTTTGACTGAAACTGTAAACAGCTCTGTTGCTATTCAGTTACACCAATAATGAAATCTACAGTATCTCTTAAGTTACATTACATTTGCATTGTCTTACAAATAAATTATGAGGTTTTATGATTTATGGTTTCATGCCAAGTCAGGATCTGTGTAGAAGAATTTACCTTAAGGAACAATTTCTACCTGCTCTGACCCTTAAAAAATGTAATCAGGTTGATTTTAGTCATATATTATATTTTTTCAGTGTGTACACTCTGTACAAAAAAGGTATACATTAAAGGTACAAAGCTGCTACGGTAGCCTTGTTTTGGTAACACATTTGTACCCTTAAAGAAACAAAATGATGTTGTTATTTTATTTTTGTAACCATAGAAACAAAACATATACATGTGCTGTATCTTTGAAAGGAACACAGTAGGACCCAAAAGAGTTATACATTTTAACTAGAGGTAAAAAAAAAAAAAGATCCCCTTGAGGTTGCCACCCCGGTGACAACTCTTGTACCTTAAATGGCACATTTCTTTCTGAGAATGTGTAGACAATCTATTTCAGAAGATAACAGAAGTTTCATGCATTAGCGGACAAGGGAGTCTCTATCACAGAGGTGTTGCTCTAGCCCCCTCCATTGGTTAAAAAGAGGAAATGGATGTGTCTCTTCAGATATTACTGTAATGACTTTTTAGATATGTACATTTCAAAAGATAAAACTTAATGGTTCTTAACTTGTTGTCCCAAATTCAGCATCGAATCAAGCTGATGAAGGAACCCATGTATCAACCTAACCTGTGATATTACATTATTCAAATATCTCTAAGTTTTTGAAACAAAGCTGCTAGACAGAACAATTTCAGGTGTTAAAGAAATATGGCTTGAATTACAGTTAATAGATATAAATACCTTTCTTCGACCCTCTTAATGTCAACTATAGAAAGCTTAATATACTGGATAACATGCAACCAATGAGGTGACAGACTCAGAAAATAAACAGTAATAATATGAGCATATTTATTTTACCTTATTGGATACTGGAGAAGCCAAATATTTTAATATTTGTTGAAATAGTAGAGGGAGCTGCAGGACCAGAGTGGGATTCATATTCAGCCCGGGATGTCATGTCCAAGTCAGCCTACACCCAAAAGGGGGGTTTGAGGAGAAGATCACAATAGATCACAGCAAAAATATGCAATATATACAATTACTTGAAAATTATTTAAGCTATCCATGTCATTATACCACATACAGCATTCACTAAGATTTTCACTTTGTCATAAGACTTCATTGTATGTGTTGTACAAATAAGTACATTTTAAAGGGATATTTGAGAATTTCCCCACAATCATGCCTTCCCAGATGTGTATGGCTTTCTTCTACAGAACATGAATGAAGATATTTAGAAGAATATCTCAGCTCTGTTGGTCCATTCAATGCATGTAAATGAGAAGCGGTGTGAAACAGATCAATAATTAAGTAATTTTTTACTATAAATTTACACTTTCATAAGCACTCTTCCCTCTTTAGAGTTCTTCTTCTGTTTTTGGTGATTTTATTGCCACCTACTGGGCAGGGAGGAGAATTTATAGTAAAAAAAGAACTTAAATATTGATCTGTTTCTAACCCATGCATATCATATCTCTTCTGAATACAGAGTAAACTACTGGAGTTGAATGGATTACTTTTATGCTGCATTTATGAGATATTTGTACCTTCTGAGATCAACAGAACTGAGAAATTCTTCTAAAAAGATTCATTTGTGTTCAGCAGAAGAAAGAAAGTCATACACATCTGGGGTGGCATGAGGGTGAGTAAATGATGCGATAAATTTCATTTTGGGGTAAACTAAGTTTATTTTAAAGACTATCTAGGCACATAATAACACTGTAGAACTGTAACTGTTTATAACTATTTCAAGATGTACAGGCTCACAATTTAAATGGTCAGTGCTTTGTATTTAAGATAATTAAAAGCAACAGATCCAGTGAAATAATGAAGGTTGAGTGATTGTTTTTACATTTTTACATGTCATTCAAAAACATGCCATTTTACAACAATACATGTAAAATAAAAGTATAAAAAATAACACATCTGTACTTTTCTTTTACTTGGAATGGAATGTTCAGGACAGAGGCAAAAAGGTTACTGTCTCTTTAAGAGGGTTTTATCACGTGATACAACATTTAAGACTCTCTGTGCAGTTTGTTTCGTTGAGTTTAATCTTTTAAAGTCACATTATTTTCGTACCGTGTCATGCTGTTGCATTTGTATTCATTGTTATTTTGTGACAAAAAAAAAATAACAATAATTTTGCTATTATAATTCTGCACTGCTAGGGAAGTGGATTTCAGCGATTAATTGATTGAGATTGTGAGACTGCAGTCAGTATTAAATGTGTGATGATCTTGTACCTGAAGCACGTTCATCCATTCAGCTATTATTAGTTTATCTGTTCTCGATTAATCTTCCGTGATCCTTCCTGCGCTGTCAAGTGAAGTGGCCCAACATCAGCAACATCAGTGTCGTCTCTCACAGGCTACTCTCTCATTTGTTTGGGAGTGAGATGATAAAAAACAGACTGTGTCCGCTATAATACGGAACGCAATTCTGATCTTTTAAATACCGGATGTTACGGACTGCTTGAAATTGTTGAAATATGATAAAAGTTTGTCAATCAACTTGCGGCCCAGCGGGAATTCTCCCGATCGTCCTGATTGTCACTCTGGCCCTGGGGAGCTGTCTAGGAGAATGTTACTTGATATACAGTATCTGCCTGTATAAGAGATTAATATACACAGGA